>NW_023494801.1:30596872-31331872 GCF_904425465.1 Colossoma macropomum | reverse complement strand
GTACCCAGAACATCAAATTTAACAGCCCTACTCCCCATTCACACCTGGAACCTTGTAACTCTTAACGAGTCACATGACACCAGGGTGGGACAACAACACAATTGGGCACAATTTGGCCATGTTCAAATGTGAGGGGTGTACTCACTTTTGTGAGGTACTGTATATTTTAACATACATCCATACACTGTTTTTTGATTAATTAAATGATTAACTTAAATGATTCAATTGTTGTACAATAAACATGGAAATAAACATGGAAAAATACTGAGACAAAAATTTATTATTCTAACATTTCATGCAAGATACTCTTAATACTGTCAATATTTTATCAAAAGGAACACCTTATCACAACAAATTCATAACTCCAGAGACAAGTACTTAATATTTTAGGAGCTGTTCATGCAAGAAAAGGTGGTTCCACGAGTTCAGAAACTTTTTCCATGCAGCTGTACATACAGTAAACAGAAAAAGTCCAATGCTTGCTTTGTGTCTTATGTTAGTAATTATAAACATGTTAATTTTTCCAAAATCTCTTGCATTTCACGTGTCCAAGTACTGGACATTCAATGTTATATGTTCCCCAATTAACAAAAAAATGAACTCATCTATTATGTTACACAGTAGGCAGCAGAGAACAGGTTTCATAACAAAACATTATTTGTTTTTCAACTGTCCCACCTCAGGACTGAGAAGGGTACGTCTCTTGTTGTTGTTTTACAAGTAAGCAGCTTTACCTGAACCTGTACGTTGCCTATACAGCCTCTGCCTCTCTCCTGCACTAGGTTTGGCCATTGCCACGCAGCCAGGGTAGCAAAATGCCAAAATAAGCACTAACAGACTTAAATATTGATAAAGATCGAATTTCTGTTTTTCCCAGTTTTTCCAACTGTTTTGATCATGACATTAACATTAGTCACTGGTGTCACTATAGGTCACTGGTGTTACCTGAATGTGGTGTAACACCAGTGACAATTTGATTAAAACTGAGGATTTTGTTAATTGGCTGACCCATTAGTGACCAGGGGACCTTGTGGAACTCTATAAAATTAATGATATAAATGATCTATGGCATTACTTTAACAAATTTTCAATTACCCATCAAGTACATAACACCAGTTACACACAGAACTTATGTGCTGCCTGATAAACAAAATTATTTATAAATTCATGAAATATAATAAGCAAGTATGGACTTTTCTTCTCATGCCTTGAGGTGTTTCCTCTCTGATGACCATTGATCTAAGGAAGCAGTTTAATAGAGTTGAAAATACTACGTTAAAATTTAATATAAGTGTCCTGATAGCACCAGTGACCAAAATTTCTGTGACAAATGTATTTTTTAAAAAAGAATACATATTATTGTAGTATAATGTTATTGATGACATGAATCTGTTTTATACAATTTCCTAAGCTAAACCTTTTCAAAATATTGTTTTATATTAAAAATGGTTTCTCAAATGTTGAAATTTGGACAAGCTGTTTTACATATCTACAGCAACTATGAAACATGATTAAAAAAGAAAAATCCAAGAAATTATAAGTTTTATTTAATCTAGAAATCATACGTTTTATTTAATCTTAGGTCAACTATGTAAAATGTACATACTGACTTGAAGTTGTGCCTAATATTATAAGCATCTCTTTAAGCCCTGCAACCTTTGTCACATGGTTTCCTACTTCAAATGAAGAATGACCTATGTACAAACACACACACACACACACACACACACACACACACTTTATAAATGAAGGTGATTCTAAAACCTCTATCCATCATTTGAATTCTATCAGTTAAAAAGCCTATATTGCCTTATCTTGTCCCTTAGCAGCTCAAAGTGGTTACGACAGCCCATAGAAATCAACATGTTCTACAAATAACACCTTAAATTTCAGGAAAAAAAAAATGAATCTGTAGCAGACTGCCTTGGTTGCAAACAGTGGTAATTACAGATATTAATGGAAAAAAATACAAATATGCAAATAGTAAACTAATTTTACTACACAATTTAACTGTTTAAAAATAACAATTTAACAATTGAACTGTTTAATAACTGTTTAATAATTTGCTGCTAGAGTGTGTGATGAAAACCAGCTTACATAGGAACATGCTTCAAATATTTGGGAAGACATTCTGACTTGCTATAAAACACTATATGGTTTGGCTGAATCCACAGCTGTGTTTGGGGTAGGAGGGTGTGAATGGCGTGGTGTTCAAAATTAGCTAACTCCTGTTCGCTAAATGTGTATAAGATTTTCCAGGGATGGGCTTATGTTTCAACGAGATTTAGCATAATGCATAATGTTAGCTAGGCGATTTACTATTTAGTTAACCGTGGCAGTTAACTAGGGCAGCACAGTGGTAGTGTGGTCTGCACGGGGGCATTGTCGTGATGAGAGTTGCAGGTTTGAGCCCAGCCCTGTATGGTTGGTGTGCAGTCACTGATGTAATGGTAGCTACATATGTAAAGGACCCTCTGCACCCTGAAATTTCTGTAAACTTCAATAATATTAGTGAATGACCACCTCTACAGTGAATATGAGTAAAGGGAAGGGTGAGGTGTTAAATTTTTATGTGTGGGTCTGACCTGTGGGCTGCGGGCAGGGGTGGTCTCTCTCTCCAGCTGTTCCTGCTGCTGCTGCAGTCGGAGCAGAGTCTGTGTCTGCACATGCTGCTCCTGAACCTGCTGAGCGATCACCTTTAGCTTCTCCGGATATAGATGGGCATCCAAGGAACGGATCTGTCACACACAAACACATACAAAATTACTTTGTGTGCTTCTAGTGCATGGTAGCAAGAGAATCCTAAAACCAGTACTCCTCGTCTCTCTAAAGTTAACACACTTCTTTGACTATTGCATGTTACTTGACGTCTCTCATAACTTCATAAATTCTTAGACATAAATTCTTTATCCCTTTAAACATGAATTATTCGCTGTGGGGTTAAAAAAGCTAGTTCAAGAAAACACAGAACGTTTGTTTAACAAAGAAAAGGATGGACGTGTTAGAATCTCACTCATGGAGCAGAGGGGTTGAACCAAGTAATGACAAATGGTGAAACTACCGCTAATATGACGGGCCTTTTCTATTAACCAAAAGACAGATAAAAGCTATACCAGCTCAGGTGAACAACCAACAAGAACAAACATTCAATTAACCACAATCATTTTTGCAAGGTCAAAATGTAGCAACAAATTCTACAGTGAGTACATCGATGGTTGCCACTTTATGCAAAACTGTATATGGCTTTGTTTATATCAATCCTCTCTCTACATAATGTGTTTTAAGCAATTGGAAATACTATAACATACTAACACACTGACAGCAGGTTAATAAAAAATTCTGCTGTTCATACTGTCTATTACGAAATACTGACAGTTAAGTAAACTAATTTACAGAAATCATCTAGTTTCTTGGTTCTAACTATAGTTACCATGCTTTTTATCCACACAATTGGTTTAATTTGCTTTGTAATACACACTCATTTGATGTGATTCTTCACTGAATATCTTCAAGAGCTGCCATTGTTCTCCTAGGATCATGCACCATTGGTTTGACTGTGGGGTTAATCTGTATGTGGTGCTGTCCAGGTATTCCAGCCTAATCCAGAAAAGAAAAAAATCTTTTCTTTTCTTTCTATGTTCTAATCTCATACAGCATTTTTACCATTTACAACTTTTGACATGTACTACTGCTGCATCCTGCTGTATGTGTATGACATTTTCCTGAGGATTGTTAATAAGTTGTAATGGAGAAAATGAACAAAGACAGAAAAGCAGTAAAGTCTATTTCAAAGGCCTATGGAAAACTATAACTTTCAATCAAAATAAACTACTTAACAAAAACAAAACAAAAAACAAAAAAAAAAAAAGACATACTGGGTAATTTAGCTACTTTTTACTACGCATTTCACGCAGTTACTAAATGCTTGTTGTTTAGAGGTGGTCTACAACTGGTCCAAGATCAAGAACACGGCACATGGGAAAGCATATTGTGACATATTTCAGCACAACATACTGTCATATTGTACACCCCTATTGCTCTATGATTTCAAATTCTTTTTTTGTCTCGTCACATGAGAGCAATTTCATGCCCAATGGCACCATCTTGAGGCCCGAATATAGTAGCTTCACTGCAGCTCTTGACATTTCATTGCGCTTTGCACCAGTGTTAAGCTTAACTCTCATATTCTTCCTGTTCATTTTGAAAATTCACTTTACTTTTTACCATTCTCTCAACCTGACTTTGTAACAGCCATGAGGCATTCGTCATACTGTGCTTTGTGCCTCTCAAGCACTCTGCTTTGTTAGAACTTGCCTTTCCTGCATCTTACTTTTTTAGTTGTTTCTTGTCCCTGTTTTGTTTGGCTGCTGTGATAATTTACTTCCACCTCATCATTTATTGCTTTGACCTGACCAGACAAATCTCACTAGCCTAGCAGCTGCTTATTCAAGTGCTAGATCATCCATTCACTTTTCTTATTTACATTTCATTACATATACTGGTAGTTAAAAGAAACTGTTCACATGCTTGTTCAGTACTCTGCCAGAGAGAACACTATTCTTTTCTTTAATTTCAGTAAACATATACATAAATATTTACATACACACAACGTTTTTTTTATTATTTTTTTTTTAAACTATGTCCAACCTTTGCCTGTATTCTTTTCAGGAGACTTGCTTTCAGTTCGTCAAATAAATCTGCAGGAATCTGTTTCCACACCTCTAAAGTCCTAGTAGTTGTTTGCTTTTTCTGCTTCTCATGATTCAAATATTCCAAATTTGGTGTCCTAGGGCAAATTTTCTTTTTTGTCCATTTCCTTTTCTCAGTAAAAGCTTCTTGACAGCTACACATCCGTTCAGATCCATAGATCCATCACAGCGGAAGGACAGACAAAAACAAATGTTGACTGTTTCAGATTCAAAGACTGGAGCTTGATATTCTCTCATCCAAACTTAAAGCTTTAAGTACCGTTTATCAGAAAGTGTCAGTTGTTAGGGGACCCATTTCCC
Organism: Colossoma macropomum; assembly: GCF_904425465.1. NCBI lineage: Eukaryota > Metazoa > Chordata > Actinopteri > Characiformes > Serrasalmidae > Colossoma > Colossoma macropomum. Next base: position 31,326,863 of record NW_023494801.1, on the reverse strand, counting down.
CATATAACTTTCAGTAATTTTTTTTTTTTTTTAACTCTACTCTTGGAAACTCCTACACTTATTTTCCTTTGACTTTCCCCTACCTTGCATGTATATCATCTTACATCTAATGACCTCAGAAATGTCTCCTGAAAAATTAATACTTGTACTTACATGCCGTTTTGACTGGAAGTTCAATAAATGAAGGGTGGTCTCTGACTCTTGCACAGTACTGTATGTCATACATTGATGTTCAGCAACTGTTTATGATGCATTTATCCTGCTTGTTCACTTAAAAGGAGGAAAACCTCAACAATCAGCATATATTCCAACTGGATAATGCAAGATGGCACACAGTTCATTAAGTCAATTCAAATTAATTTAATTAATTAAAAGTTAATTAAAATGAAAAATAAGTCTGAAAAAGCAGTATCAGGTTTAGTGCTGTAGTCAGTACCACTAGAGGCAATTGCAGGTGAAGACTAAGGCCTGAATATATCAAGTTCGAATCAAGACCAAGACCAGGAATGACAAAACTAAGGCAAGATTGAGACCGGGTTAAGGTTTTTTTTTGTTTTTTTTTCAGAATTAAAAAAGGGTAGTTTTTTATATTTTGTAAAATATAACATTAAATAATATATAGGCTAAATAATGATCAATTATCATTATATTATATTCTTAGTCCAACTTTGCATTAAAACAGAAGAAGTCACCAGCTAAAGTCAACTGAATACAAACCAGACAACATGCATCCATTTTCATTATGTAAAGAAAGTACAGCAGTAATAACATTCTGATTTGCCCACAGGGGATGTTAGACTTTTGGAAACTTTGAACATCCACAAACAAATAATATCTTGTTAGGACCTCATGTAAACCGGCACTGAACAGGTTTAGATGTAAACATGTAGAGAAAGGTTTTATGTTGATATTCAATAATGATAGAAAAAAAACTTTCAATTTCCACCTACCTCATACGAAGCCATTGTATACAGCTGGTCTCGAGAACAATTTGAGTCAAAACCGAGACAAGGCAGAGTCAAAATGATGTTAAGACGAAGACAATGCAGAGGCTAGTAATTTATGGTCTTGAGACCAAGACTCAACTTGAGTACTACAACATTATTGAGGTCGCCTTGAAGACTAGAGGACCTACAAAAAAAAAAATGAACTGCTCAAAAATTTTTTGTAACGATCACTGACCCACTGAAAAACAAACGCAAATTAGGAAACATGTACCAACAGTTTATAGTGTTTATCAGCATTTTGTATTTCCTCTAATCTAGAAGGCAATCTCTTAATGCTTTTCATACTTTCCTAAAGTTTTTGAAATGACTGAACTTCTTTCCACACATTCTTTACTGTCCACAGACCATCTATATTGGTTAAATTCTTCTACAAAATTACAACATAGCCTCACAAGATTTAAAAGGGTTTTAAATCATCTCTAAATTTCACATAATGAAGTGTGTGCCAAATTACACTTATGTTAGGATATCAATCATTTTTGTTGTTTTCCAACTTTAAGCAAATATACAGAATAAACTCAGCAAAATAGTTGCTGAACATCAGTGTAAGGCACTACACATGTGAGCATTTGTTTTTGACTGCTGTTGTACTAAGAAATTGTGCAAAACTCCTAATTTGCTGATTTTTGCTTTGTTATTCAGTTCTGTGATACATGTGCCTGTTGCTTCAAACAGTTCATGTAGACTACTTCAAATACAGAGATTATCTGAGTGATGGGTCAACAGGTCAGTCAGTCAGCACCAGAGTCACATGTGTTTGAGAGTTTAAAAGAAAATTACAATGATATACTACAAACATATTGCTGCTGTTGGAAGAAAACCTCGCATGTCCATTTTTGTTGTTTTTCAGTTTTTGACATTATTTGAAAATGCCTGTTGCCCTTTACATTGGGTGTATATTTTATAAAGAACGGACCTAAAGAAATGGCCCAAAATGATTTGGAAAAAAGTCTGGTTCCATTGACTTGCATTAAACGAAAAGTAGGTTTCTTTCTTTTCCTGTAAAGTTATCCTTTTGGAGATACAAGGTTCCCTTCCGACAACAGCGATACATTGTATTTCTGGGACATCTAACAAAATATCAAAGCGTTTAAATCTAAAAGGTCCTCAACCATCATAGGATGGTTGTTTTAACCATTTTTGCTATTCAAATACTTGATTAGTTTCTAAACCACATTAGAATATCAAAAACAAGCAAGTATTTCATATTGTGCATCATTCATGTGAAGCATTACTCCTCCAAGTGCCTCCAACAGAGAGTTGACCGTGGTAGCTCAAGTAGGGCTGGAATTTGACAAACTGACTTGATGCAAAGGTGGCAATCTATGACAATGAAATGTTAAGTCACTGAGATCATCGGTGCCAACCATTCTACTGCCAATATTTGTCTATGGAGACTGCCTAGGTTTGTGCACCTGTTAGAAATGAGTGTGGTTGAAATAGCCAAGCCAACTAATTAGATGAGGTGTTCACATAATTTTGGCAATGTAGTCTTAATGGCTTCAGCAAATATTGAATAAAATTTTACTATAATATTTGAAACCAGTAAAACCATTCGAATAACCAATGTTTTTAGCACTTTCATGAAACCACAAACATCCATGCAAATTTTTTTCAGTCTGACATGAAGCAAACTTTTGTTTATCATGGTAGCCAGCTGTAGCACACAGCTGCCTGCTCTGCAAACAATTCCAACAATAAGGCTTTCACAGTATGGTTACTATTTTTGGAGTTTCTGATACATCATTCCTCCATGGCTTCTGAGCCACTGTATACCACATTTTTCCTGCAGCAACGGTTAGAAGCAGAGATTGTGAGACCACACCATACATTTGTTGAAGAGCTAGATTTAGAAAACGACTTTGCTTTTAAACATATCAGATTAGGATGCTGCTATTTAATGGAGTCAACCTGAAGAGCACTGTCACTGTGTGTGACTGAGTTCCTCACCTGTTCCTCCAGCATCATGCGCACTGAGCGCTCCTTCTCCAGCTGCTGTCGGAGTTCAATCATTTCCCGTCGCAGATCTTCCACCTTTTCATCCTCGAGGATATCTGGCGAGCCAATCCCTTCATCTTTCTCTTCAGCACGCCTCCTTTTTGGGGATGAGCCACTGAACTCCTAAAACAGAGGAGGTTACAGATTTCGATGAAAATTAAAGTCACTGTTGACAATTAGTGATTCATAAAAACAACACTTTAAAAATGCATTTTTGGGGGGTTGTCTAGCAAACATTAATTTGGCTTTCTTAAAGAAATATCTTTAAACTCAGATCCCAATGATATTAAAAGGCATGTTTATACAAAGTGTATCACCACAAATGCTTTTAAAAAAAGTCTCCATAGAATTCTTTTACTTAAAGTTTTTGATAATTGGGACAACTAGTTTAACTAGCCAAAGGCTCACCTGGATGAAGCGCTTGAGCTGTGTGTTCTGCTGCAGTAGCCTGGTCTTCTCCTGCTCCAGAGAGAAGATATATTCAGCTGTCTGCTGTAAGATGGCAGCCTGGGTGAGAGGGAAGGTGTAGGATTTCATTACAAAACCTCCAGTTGACAAGGATAATCGGAAGCATAATGCAAGTTTGATTTTTTTCAGTGAAATCAAAGTGTAATATCTAAACTGATAGATGCTAACACTAACAGCCAAAGACCGTAGTTACAGCATATGTTGTGATAAGAGAAGCTGCCTGACAAACACTACTTTAGGGTGATTTCTAAACATAAATTATTTTCCTTTTTCCTGTGTCCAGAGGAAACTGCCAATTGGAATTTGCAACATATTATTGGTCACTGGTTCCTAAAAACCTGTCCTCTGGGCCTTTTTTTAACTTCTTTCACAGGAAAGAAATTATTTCCAGTCTAATCAGAATATGTCACATTATTGTGGACTGCTTTTGTTACATAATTCGCTGTTAGTACACTGAGTCACATCTTTTGAACATTTTTTTAGTTGTAAGGTCTATGATGTTTCAGTAATCATGAGCACTGTCCTCTGCTGGAAAGACAAAGAAATGCAACTTAAATTCCTGCAGAGAAATTTGAACACAAAATCTTTAAAATCTGTCAGCAGTGAAAATGTAAAAAATTAAGTGAGATATTTTATGGCCTTTTTAAATATTTCAAGAATAAATTATTAGGGCCCCAAGATGTGCAATGGGTAGCATCTGTAACACTAACAGACTAATTTGGGATATAAATTAGAGGACTGAGGTATAAATTACAACATTATCTTATTCAGAACATCTTATTTAGACACATTTGGATAACATGTATTTTACAGAATAGCTACTGAAAAGTGCGACTCACCTTGCTCAGCTTCTCTCCATCGCTATGTGGTATGAGTGTTTTAAGTGACTGGAAGCCAGCATTAATACTTTGCATGCGCCTGCGCTCGTTGCTGTTGGCGATCTCCCTGCGAATACGCCGCTCCTGGTCCCGTGCTGTCTCTGGTGTGAGGGGGATGTTTGCTAAACTGTAGAAAAAGATATATATATGATTCATATATAGTGACCATAATAAGGATGTCTGACACCACATCAGCACTGTGAAACATTTTTGTTGGCCAGAAACTTTTATATCATAGAACAATCACAATGCACTTATGAGTCCTGTTCCGTTGTGCTACAACACATAAAACAAGGCATTTCTGCATGTTAATCAGAGAACTCATTAAGAACAAAAATGTCACCTCACTCATACTCAATCATTTTGTGTCAATATAAGGAATTTGTACTATAAAAAGGTGAACAGGAAATAGGAAATAAACAAATCTGGTCATATGCGATTGCAGACATCTTAAGCCCAGCAATGACTTGCTGCTTGGAACAAGAATTAAGCATGCTTACCTAGTCACAACAACGATCATTCCCATCGGATCTTATTTTGACATGACATTAAAATCGCACAAAAGCTTGCTGTACGTTTCCCAATATTTACGTGGACCTACAGACTTCACCGGCTTCACCTTTCAATCACACGCTATTCGGCTCTATTCGAACCTGAGTACTACATTTCCCAGAATGCCCTTGGCTTTCCAGCGTGCTCTCCCCGCCTCCCTCTCGAAAAAGGATTGCAGACGCATTGACGGGCCTTCCACAGCATACACACCCCCTCATTAAAACGCATATTAATTTACCAATGTGTTACTCACTTTGTTTCTCTCGGGTTTGAAATTAATTCCATATCACTAGCTTAAAACAAGAATTTTATAGCCAAATAAAACTCTGAACAGTCTGAAAAATCACAGATCCCAGCCTCCGCCATTACAACAATGCGACTCTAGTGCTTCCTCTACGCTTGTCCATGCGGCAGCATGGCAGGGCTACGGGAATAAAGACTCAGTCCAGATGGCGAAAATGCGCAAACCTGCTAATACATCGACGTATTATGAAGCTCAAAAACACATTCTGTTTCTAGACCGTAAATAACCGAGCCCTTACGACTTATGATAGTTCTATATTTGGCGAACTAAGAATTAGACGACGCCAAATCCGCCGTGTAGCACAAGCCACAAGCATGGCCGCACTGCCCACAATAACTTCAGCCCGCTCTCGCAACCCAGCAAACAGCGTGTGCAATGGCGCGCCGTTCGACCTTAAGGTTACTGAAAAACGTGATTTATTCGGCCGTTCGTCACCATAAGAGCTCCTTATGCACAAAACGAAGCTGAAACGTGACGAAATGCTGCTCGAAATGCGCCCATTGATTTGGAATCGCCTTGCTACAGATCAGCGGCGTGGTGTGCATGGAACCACGTGGTTTGTGTTTGTTAGACACAAAATGGATCGATTTGGCCGAGATATTTGCAAAGTAATGATAATCCACAGTAGCATGGCTTCTATACTAACACTCAAATCGTTTATTCACGTTAGATTCGTGGTTTTATCTGGGGAATTACCCGTCTCACTCCAAGGGATTTGTCCGTGTACACAATAACATACAAACCAGACCAAGCATGTTGCCTCACCACGGCTACTTGGCGGGCAACCTAAGCGTAAATCAGCAAAGGTATGCTTATAATGATGTACTTTTAAGGGTGGAAAATAAAAGCGTGCATACATACCTACATAAGCCCCCAATGACTTCTTTCTCCGTTTTCCTAAAATGTTGCAAAGAGGGCACCTTCTGAGCTGGTACCATGAAATACTCCATGCTTTCCTCTCCAGTTTTGAGTCCTCGATTCGTATAATAGTTTCCTTATTTTGAACAGTTGTTACCTTCTATTACACACCTGTGAATTCCGCAAGCAACTGCGCATTTAAGTAGAATAATTTGGAATATTCTTCTGATTTCTGCAGTTCCGTGCATATGAACGTAACGTTAGCTGAATATTAGGAGTTGTAATGTTACTCTACTTCCAGCTGATGGGGTTCCCTCGTAGTGTGTGGCGCTCTCTCTACCTCTCCCTCCCCTCTCGTTCTCTCCCTCCTTCTGTATGTACGTGTATGTGTGTGTGTATTTGCAGCTGATCGGATGTCTTTCAAGGCGGGAAACAGCTGGTAGGAATCACACAGCACTACCAAAAGCCTCCTTCCGCGGAGCAAAGGCACTGTAAACAAAGGACTATTTTCAACTCCATTCCTCTACATTCGAGCGAGTAGTGGCACTTTCCGCGATTTTACAACTGGCAATTCTGCGGCATAATTAACAATAACAGTCACATAATACGTTAGAATGTTTTTATGCTGGTTCTGAAAAATGGACACCGTAATGATATTTAGGGAACATGGTTGAATTGTGGGGTTAGGGTTAGCGCGCATTTACGCTCCTCGCTACAGGGTGAAGTGAACGCTGAGGATCAGCTGACGAGTTGGCACAGCAAAACAGCAACAAGCAGGGGAGGGGAGGGAAGCGGAGCGGGCTGGAGTAGGACCCGCTGGGGCTCACTGTGAAACAGACGAATGTGTACACCATTTTGGTTGTGTGAAAGAAGAAGGAGGAGGAATAGAGCGAGTTACCTAATCGCCGCCTCCACTGTTTCGTGTAGAGGCGACCTTAGCAAGCGGCTCGAACACATGAAGACAAAATGGGAGAGGCCACGAAGAACCCGGAAGAACGATCTGAAATTTCGGCTGCAAGTGCCATACGAGAAAACATTATTTTGTCAGGGCGGGTAGTGACTTAGCAGCGAGACCCACATTGTTTTTGTTAGATTTTATATTACTGTTTCCGAAAATGCATCGTGTTTCACGCAGAGGCCAATTTCATATTAATGTTCAACCAAATTAATCGAATTATGCCAAAAGTAGTTTATGAACTAAGTCAAAACTTTAAGAGTTTAGACAAAATACTAGGTCATCTGATAATAAGACAAATACCTTGGGTGAATTATATTGTGAGCATATATTTTACACATAATTATGACTTTTTATTATGTTTTACATCATCTGTCATTTTCAGTAGTGAAATGAAAGGTGGGCTCATAGGTACCAAACAACGAACCAGAAGCCAATACAAAATTTTCAAAATTAACTGCAGATTTTTTGCACAAGGCAAAACATTCTTTCATGCATTACATAACCACAGTTCAGTAATACCAATGTAGTCACATGTCTAAAAATGCAAATAAATATCACAGCACAGTGTTCGGTCAAACCAATAAAATAGAGTGTATTAGTTTTTGTATTAGTTTGTAATTAAGTATATTTATAACCGTTTATAAAAAACAGTAGGCTGTAGTTGATAGTTGATAGTACAACTGATAGTAAAGACATGAATGAATGTACCACCACCACAATTATATTATTATTATTATTATTATTATTAATAATAATAATAATAATAATAATAATAATAATAGGTACCTAATGTATTGGTTAATGATTATAATTATTCTTCTCTTTTATTTATTATTTCTACATGTCTGACATTACTACCTCTACTGCTGCTGCTTCTACTACTACTACCACTACTAGTAGTAATAATAATAATAATAATAACAGTAGTAATAAAAGTCTTTGTTTAAAATTAAATTTTGCACGGGGAATTCATTTGTGATGAAGAACGACAGAACTCGTGCTCAGGAAATGCCATTCTGTAATTTAAGTACATTCCTTATGTGACTTGTTCTGTATATTCAAGATGTGAATGGCATATCCAATATTGATTAAAAAACACACTTGTTTATTTTCAGCAGAACTAAATTGTTTTTACCATACTATCGCTATTTTGATGTTAATAAGTCATTATATATTATAATTATGTATAAGACAATTATAGAACCACAATATTTGTGTTTTTTTTTCGTTTGTAGACAAATTAAAAGTTTGACGGCTGGTAATAGTAGTATATTGCTAGATAGAATGATATGATAAAATGATAAGAATATTTTCAAGGCTGACAAGACCACAACTAAATGTCAGGTAGATAGTTGCATAATAATAGTGTGAATAAAGTGTGTCATCATTTACATAACAATAGATAACATACATTTTTGGAGTCAACTGCATGTCGACACATTTGGCATATAGTGTGACATTTATTTTTGAATTCTTTGCAACCTTTGGAAAGTGAGATTAAACCTGCTGACCCAGTATATAATATTCATCTAATCTAGTCTAGTTTTGATGGATTGAGTCTCCCTGATCACTGTCAGGCGCTGCTTGAATTAAACTTCGCTATTGAACTTTTGGAAACTGCCCTCTAGTGGCATGAGGTAAGTTAGATTAAGCCTCATTTACAGTTCTAATTTAACTCATGGATTGTCGTGTTATCTATTGTTCTTTATTATTGTAAAAAAAACTGTCACAAAGAGCATAAAGAACTAGCCTAATGCTAAATGAATGCCTAGCCATAGAATTGGGATTTGCTAGGTATTGTTATATGTGGTATCAGCTTTACAAGCTACACAACAACTCCTCCTCAGGTTAATAACATTTCGTGCAACTTCACTCATTTTTATACTGTGTCTACGTAAAAAGTAAAGGATACTGTTCCGAAAAACAGACCAACACAATCCGTATCTAAACGCAGAAATTTTAATTTTCCAGATCATTTCTGGTTGGCAAAAGAAGACCAATGTACCCAACCAACTAAACTGAGTATGAGGGAGGGATTTAAATAAGGATGTTTGGAGGAGAGCCTGGAGCTGCCTTTGGTGGATGGGCGGAGCAGCAAGCATGCGCTGAGCTGGCAAACTCCAGGCTAGTTGCGTTGTTTTCTTCCCCACCCGTATTCAGACAAAACCACCCTCCTGCGCTGGGATTGGTCTTGGGGCGCAAACTTGCAAGCGGTCCGCCACGCTTAGATCATGCGTAGGACTGTGGTCTAATGGTTGACCTTAGTGAATTGGAGCTGCTAGCCAGTCACAGCGCTGAAAGCAGGACATACCTAGCCAATCACAACGCAGGAGGCAGGGTTTATCGGAATACGGGTGGGGGAAAAAATAACGCGGGCTAGTCCCCCTCCGCCCGAGGAGAGGGAAACACGGCTCGAGTCCGGGTGCTGTCTGCTTTCAGACGGACGCACGAGACCACCTTACCGTTCGCGTCTCCGTAAGGCGAGGAGCAGACAAAAACATAAGAACAAGGTACACCCAAGACATCAAAGGAAACAACGGAGACATCATCCGGACACGAAGCTAGAAGTACCCCCTCCTCCTCGCGACAGCTCTCCTTTCTATCGCCCCGTTCACCCCCTCCCCTCAAGAGGACGACCACCCATAGAATACCCCGCTGGACCAGCTTCGTCAATAAGCGATGCACCTTGTACTTCTAAAGAAATCAACAACGACTTTTTCATATTTTTGTGACAACCATTGTCTTTCATCGCTACGTTGACTCAACGTTATAAAGAATACGGACGCTTTTTCAAGTATTGACACTATTAGGCTAACGGGTTTCAAGACTGAGGAAAATCTCATTCCTTGCAACGAACATCAGTTAGGCGGTTTGCTGTTGGGTTAGTTCTGTCTGGCTCGGTTTCGACGGCTTTTCGAACTCTTTTTCAAATGTTTTAAGCTTTCGAACAGTTTTCTCATTTCTTCTCGCTCTGCTTAATTCATAACGACAATGGTCTGACAGTCGACCGCTATAGACAATGCTACATTTCTAAGCTAACGCTGACAGTGTCAGTATTCTCTCGCACAGAAACAGTGTGGGGGCTTGTATTAAAAAGGAACGCTTTTGCTACAGAAAGGAATTCGAGGAAACGCTCTGAGTGAAAAGTTTCGGGAGGAGAGGAGTGCTTCAAGTCGAAGCCATCTCGGCCATATCCACAAGATTTCTTCAAAGGTAAGAACTCAGTAACCCAATGGTATCAGATATCGCACCAGGGTTACATCATTTGCTCGCGTAGGAGGCGACGGATCATTTAATATAACGTGACTGTCTGTGGTTGTTGAGAAATGAGACACGGTCAGTTGTGGATAGCGCAAATGACCTATTTTTCCATCCAAGTGCCCTGATGTTTCATTTGGCTTTCACGTTCGTGACGTAGGCTACGTGCTCCGTCCTGATCGTTTGAGAGACGGTGGATTTCGAGTAAATAATGTCATGTCCACATTCATCTATTACTCGGGCTGTCTGCCCTAGTTCGAGGAGCTGCAAATGTGCAAGATGCAATAGCAAGGGCTAACAATACATATCTGTAGGCCAACTAAGGTACAGCCTTACGTGGGGAGTTATGGCTGTATAGCCATATCCTATGTATCTTGATGTGGATGTAAATTACCTTTTTAAACTGCCACACAAGCACAGAAGGAAAAAGCGTAATATTGCATGCTGCTGCACTGTCACTGTTGTTATCTGGGATTTGATGACGTGCAGTGGATGAAAAGCTGTTTTTCTCCAATTAGACAATTCCAATGGCCCTGTGCTTAATTGTGAGTGCTTTCTGTCTTGGAACAGAGTCTGTCCTCATTGGCGGCCACACATGGTTCTATTGATACAGAGGCAGTCTGCCAGGAGGCAGTTAACCAGCTAAAACAGGGAATCTGAAATGAAAGAACAAATAACGCACACATAAATATAGCATGTTTGGATCAGGTGAATTGTTTAACGATAATAGCCAGTTGCAATTAGTCGTTTGCATTTCAACTGAATGAAGGCTTGATGCTCAAAAAACCTATTGTAACAGTAAAAAATTTCAGTATTGCATGGCTTATATAAAAATGCTAGATTGACCTTGATTGAACTTTTACCCTTTCACTTTTTTTGTCCAGCTTTTCAACACTATATAGTTGACAGTAAATATACAGATGCACTTTCCCGTTCCTATTTCCATTTTCCTGCTGGTGTGTTCATGCATCCACTGAGAGTTAAGAGAAATCTAGAAATGAACAGACCAGTTATCAGTGATCCTTTTTTCCAGGTTTGAAACTGACCTGTTCCACACAGATAACGTGTGTGTCTCTGTGTGTGTGTGCACGTGCATCTCTTGAACAAACATCTCATATTATTGCACATTATTCAGCACATGTGGTATGTCAGCTGGGGGCAGTCTGTGTCTTGAGGTCTTTTGATGTGTACTGGTGAAAAGACAGATGACCCTCATTTACACTGTGATTTTTAAACACAGTGAAAAATCATGAAGAATTGTTTTCCACTTACCAGAGAATGAGATTTGACATAACATGAACTGCAATCATCAAAGCCAGCAAAAAGTTTGAGAAATATGAGACTTTCAACAACACCACAAACTTGGAGGGCCAAGTAAGGGGTCTGGCTTGCAAACCATGTTTGGAAAGCTGGGCCAAAGCAGACCCACCCTGAAGAACCTCAGTGAATAAATGCCCATTAGGAAATCTGCTGCTTAATGGATGAAGAGGGGCCCCAAATCTGGTCACAGCTCATATGGGGGGCTGGATGGAGAGCAGAGAGACTGGGCTAAAACACAGAATATTCTCATCAACACACTTCCTCTGTTAAATCCGGTTAAATACAGCTGCTTTTTTGTAAATTGAGCATAGTCTAAAGAACACAGAAAGTGTACTCATAGATTCCTGGAAGACAACACCTTCAGCATGAGGAATTAGCTGCCTGTAAATTCTGAGCAGATGAATGATTGTCTCAGTGGGGTTCCATTGCTGCATGTGATTACTGTCAGGCAGAAATGCACACCTAGCAGCAGGGAAAAGAGGGTTTTAAGCAGTCATTGAATTGGGGCACCACAGAGGAGAGACATGACATTTCCACTGATATCAAGATGAGGGATGTTAAATTGCACCATTTTATCAGTTTGAAATTGCTAGCCTACAGACACATCTTCCGAGACCTACGTTTGGATCCAGTAGTTAAATTGTTTTTTTCCAAATATGTCAGATACGAACAAATAGTTTGTTTTATGGTCCACAGATCTAGTGCAACTAGAACATGCAGTCAGACAAGGTTTGTGGCCTCTTCTGAAAAGTGACTAAAATGATGTAGGATTTCAATATGTGTCTGCAAATTCTGTTATACAAAACTATCTGTGGTTATGTCTGCCTTGCTTGAAGGTAGTGCAAATCTGAACTCTAAGCCAAGCATCTAATATTTCCAAACAGGTTCATGTGGCCTAGCATTAACTGAAGTGCAAAACTAAACTTTAGATTACAGACAGATCTACAGAGGGCTGAGAGTCTGAGATGTTTGAAGTGCCACATGACCGCTAACAGTGATTGTTGGGGGGGCACTGGGAAATGATAAAACTGCAACTCTTGGTCAAATAATGTCATTTGAGAGAAAGCTTCAGTTGTAGCTCAGCCTGCTGTTATTAAACTGAGCGCAAATTATCTTAAGGAGATTTTCACTTTTGTCGTAATTATGGACATCTTTGATTAAATTTATATTCATAATTAAAAATAAGATCTACATATTCCAAAAGTTAGCTTAGCAGGGCAGGATGCATATGGCATGCTGCTGAGTGGAGAATGTCTGCGCAGGAATGGCCGTATCTAGCTAAGAGGACATAGAGGTCTGGACCTTGGTAGTTTCAGAAAGGTTTCTCACTTTTCTCCATTCGTGATATTAAAGAATAAAACAGTGCCATTCTGATAATGCCTGCTCAGGGTGCAGCCCTCAGAGGCCCACTCAATCAAATGGAGACAGAATATTTATTATGCTTCATTTTTTAGGACAGTTAGATAGTCTGAAATTTGATTTGTTTTCTGTGAGTGGAGTGCTGTCACTGTAATCAAAATCTGACAAGCTTCAGCAAATTTTCTCAGTCTTACAATCACTGCTTAGGAAAAGTTGCTATCTGCAGTTGCTTTGGTATGTAATCAGAGCCTGTCATGTTAGTAACTAGCGTTAGGACTCTGTAGGTCCTCTGTAGTTTCTGAAGGGTTTTATCAGTGTGAAAAAAGCAACGAAACTACCCAAAGAACAGTAATATTTTTATGCTATGATAAAAATGTAAGAGTTTGTAAGTGTAAATAACAGATTATGCTTGTAAAATACAACCCCCAAAATTCCTCTTTTAGTTGGATTGCTCATAACATTACTAGCTAAATCAGCATGCTGCATTCTAGCTATACATTATTAAGAAATCAGCAGGTACCGTAGGCTGGATTTTGTCCCGTTATCTGTAGGAGTAGTTGGCTTTACCGTTAGCTGGGGTTTATATAAAATCAATCTGAAACTATCACCTGATTTAGTATAGGTTTCAACATGTTTCAGCTGAAAAAAACATATAAATAAACAGTTAAATGATTAATTGAAAAAACAGGGTAACTGGAGTCAAATCAGTTCATGGAACAGTAATAGCAGTAATAGTTTATGGAAGAATTGAAGGATGTGCAAAGGAACAAATGCAATAAAAAGGTGCATAACAATTATGGATGGCTAAAAAGGAGCAATGATTTTGGCGAAAATTGAAAAAAAAAAATAAAGCAAAAAATAACAGTTGGTGTACTCACACTCCATTCACCACGAGATGTAAGTCACATTTCTGGAAAATGGACCTCACTAAAATTTTCATCCTAGTTGCAGCCCTGTGCACAGACAGACCCTCGAATGGTGAAGTTGATACAAGAGCAGAGAGGCCTAAGTCAAAAATCCTCAGTGGGCCCAGTACAAACCGCCCTTCTTAGTTGGGTCCAGACCATGCATTCTTCTCCAGTTAAACTCTAACCACTAATCACAGCACAGCCTCACCGTTTCCTCTTGGAACGGCTTCTTCTTATCCTCCATGTTGTTGAGAGCCCTACCCCACCCCAAACAAGAATACCCCCCCCCACCCCCCCACCCACAAGCACCTTGATAGGACATCCAAGGAAAATCTGTGGCCCATGCCATCTATCTACAGTTCTCCTACCTTTGTGCTCCATTGAACCAGGGCTTTGGTAGATCACATCCAAAATAAATACAGACAGAGTTCTGTGCCCTAGACCACACCACTGACATCCCGCCTCTCTCACTTTTCCTCACACTGTCTTTATTTCTGCTTATCTCTTCTTCTTACTAGAGGGAGAGATATCTCCAATAAAAAGCTAAGGTTAGAATGTAGGAAAGTCTGACAGAAAGTAAAACAGATCAAGAAGGAAGATTAAATTAAGTGATCAAAAAAGTGAACAAAACACAAACAGAAGCTCTGCAATGAAAGGGTCTTCAGAAAGCATGGTAAGTATTTGATGTTTATGTCTGTGTAACGTGTGTGGCTCCAGATAGCCACATCAACATGATTGTTTTGAAGCTCTGAGCAATAAGCAGTGTAATGTACTGCTCCTGAAAGCTCCAGCAGCTAAACCGGAGGCACAGCTGTTTCATATTATTATTTACTTGCTTGGCCAACACCCTGGATTCTCCAGAATTACCCACAATAGTTCTGCCCAACTACAATGAGCAAGCAAGGACTTCAGAAAGTGTGTGTATGTATATATATATATATATATATATATATAAAAGAAGAAAAAAGGGGGGGGAAGGAGAGAGAGAGAGAGAGGGAGAGCGAGAGAAATGTAGAGAAATGTAGAGAGGAAGAGAGAGGAGGGGAAAAGAAGGAAAAGCAAAGCATTTCAGAAACAGAAACAAGTCTCTCTCAAGTCTGGGCCTGGGCTTGACGCTCTGTCTGGGCAAATCCATTCCCATCAGGGAGTGTAAGTGTATGAGTCCTGAGCACTCTCCCACTTTCCATGACCTCCTATTCTAAACATTTTTTTCATTGTCGTAAGCGAGGCTTTTTGGAGAAAGATGTGGATTAAATGTACAGTATAATCAAAGTGTATATATATATATATATATATATATATATATATATATATATGTGTGTGTGTGTGTGTGTATTTTGATTATACATGTGTAGCCTATGTGGCTCCAATTATATTAATATATAATTATTATTAATTGCAGGAAATCTGTTTTTGGCTGATGCATAAACAAAAAAAAATAAACATTAATGTACTGTAGAATTTTGTGCATTCCTTCAGCTATAATGAGGTCGCTAGTGCTATGTATAAAATGTTTCCAATTAAAATATAAATAAATGTAGAATTTAAAGGATAACCATATAATAGTTTAAAAAGTTTGCCTGAGAGCACAATTGCAGTAGCCAGAAAAATAGCATTAACAGTAACATCTGTAGACCCTCAGTGCAGTTAACCTATTTGTCAAGGGTTTAAATCAGCATACTGCTGAGCCACTGCTGCCCTCTAAGTTAATTTTCTATTGCATTTGTTTAGTGTAAGATGTGCTGCAAGGGAGTGCAATTTTTGATATTTTCTGAATATATGAATTTAGAATTACTGATGAAATCATTACTTAAACAACATTGCTTATTCTACAGTCTTCTTCCAGTAGGTCTGTAGCATGCTGAACTGATGACTTTCACTTTAACTTTTCTCCCGCACTGCCCCCATCTTTGCTTACTCTGTGTTTATTCTTGCTTTCTCTCTCTCTCTCTCTTTCTCTCTCTCTCTCTCTCTCTCTCTCTCTCTCTCTCTCTCCTTTAGTGTAGATGGAGACAGAAGATGAAAGGCTCTTAGTGTTTGGGAGGAGCCTATTGCTCAGCTGAGCTAAGTCACAGCAACACAGGGAGGCAGTGAGGGAGGGAGAGAGAGAGAGAGACAAAAAAAAAGCCTGTCATGTTGACCTTGTCTGGCTGCCAGGCACAGGAGGGTGGGCTAGCATGGACGGGTGGCCTTGCTTTGAGAAAACAGGCGCCCCTATGTGAGGGGAGTGGGAGAATACAGGCAGGAGCAAAACTGGCAACAACACAGAAGGAAAGAACAGAGGCATGGTGAGAGGGAGTGTTTGTGCTACATGCTACACCATCTCCTTGAAGAACCATGACCAGCAGCCTCTTTTGTTGTTGTGGGCAAACAATACCCACCACTCAACACCAGCATGCCTGTTTTCATTTCACATCAGTTTGTCAATTAATTATGTTGCTACCTCTTCCTGTTTTGTTCCCATCTTGGTGTGTTTTGGTTTTGAAAACCAAACCCCTATGCAGCCCCTAAACACACACACACACTGTTGAGTTCTGTGGCCAAGCTACACAAACTGGAATCACTACACTGCTCTTTTTACACATGCCACCAAGAGCCTGACACGACAGACATGCCTGGAAGGTGCATTTACATAAAGCTACCTCTAGTATCACATTACATTTGTATTAAACCAAAATGCTCCTTCTCATGGAACAGTGAAGTTTTTGGAGAGTAGAAGAGGGTGAGGTATGGTGTCATAATATCCAGGGTCCAGTAAAAAAGTGAGAGATTGAGGCAGCCCCTCCCAAAAACTGAATACCTGCAGTGAGCCTGCCTGGAAGGAGCTCAGGCTTATCGTTTGTTTTTGTGTTTTTTAATAGTCAGAGCCTCTTGCAACAGGCAAGCAGTTCTGGGTGCAGGTGAGTGTTTAAGCACAGATTTGTCAGAGGTCTTACTACATGGCTACAGTGCCTTGTGGCAGCGCTGAAATATAGCCAAGGGTCATCAGTTTGTGTTCAGAGTTTCCATATCCCTGTCAGTCCCCATAAATCCTTTTCTCCAAGGTTATTTACTGTATCGGAGAAAATGAAGGCCAGACTCCTTCTTTTACCCTTACAGAGTCAGTCACTACCACACCTAGAGGCCAAGCAGCAGAAGTTGGCTCTGCATCTGCTTGGTCGATCATCGACGATTCCAAACAGGCTCCAACTAAGCGTCTATATATCTTTTCATATATCTTTTCAGTTCATATATTGCCCGATTTGAATCTCTTAGATTTGCTAGCAACACTTTTATGTGCACTTTTATACAACTGACACTATTACTGATGTGCAAATTAAGAAGATGCATTTTAGGAACATGACTAAGAACATCAAGAGAATACCACATCAGAACAAATTAACTCATGCAGAACTACATAACTGTAGAACATTTGGTCATGTAGTGAGCTGTTTAAGGAAGTCTGTGATTATGTGACCTTGGATTTAACATCATCCTGAGACTCACCTATTCTACAATATATGTGTATTTCTACTGCGTTGACTGTGCAAACAATTAATAGCAATTCATAAGCTAACTTGTTAGTATACGTGTTCTAGGCATAGCATTTAAGTGTAAAAGTAGAAGGCTAAACCTGTGGAACTTAGTGCTTATTTGAGAGTGTGAGAATGGGGAAAAAAGCAAACTTAATTATTTTAGGAGTATAAAATAAGTAAGTGCCAGTAGCTAACATTCCTTGGGTGCCTTTTCTTTCTTGCTTCAGGGGGAAGCACTACATCTGCTCTGGCTTAGCCAATCAGGCCAGTTCAAGCAAAGGAAGGGTGTGTCAGTCATTCAGAATGATGTGCAGTCTTGAATAGCCAACCATATTTATGGCTTTATTGATATGAAGTTATGTTAAAGATTACTGTATAATCATACTTTTACTCTCACCTTTTCATAACTACTGTTTAATTTTACTGGCGTTTAGGTAGTGGTAGTCTGTTGTCTTAGATTAAGGAACACAAATAACGAGGGTTCAGCTTCAGTAGTGTGGAACCACAGAAACTGTGCTTACCTGAATGTCCAGTCATATTTATGAGAATTCTGTGAATTACATGGATGGTCTGTTGGTCTGTTATAATCAAATTTGTGATGTCCATTCTACTGATTTTCATTCTAGAGCATGTGCCTGTTGGCAAGTCAGATAATGGTGCACATATAAGTCTATTTCATTCATTATAATTCCCTACATCTTGTGGCTCTCTTCCTGTCTCTTTAAGAACCATCTCTGAATCAGGCCAAGCTTTTTATTACTTTTATTTAATTCCTTTACCTTCTAAACAAATCTGCCGAAAGCAAAAATAATTAATAAAACATCTCTCACAAACAGTTTTCGTTTGTATTTCCTTCAGTCATTTGTCCTGAGTGCACTTCCACAAAGTGAGATCTTTGTGCTATGGTGCCTGTGGGAAACCATTTTAGACCACCACTCTTGCTGTTTTCAGACACACAGAGAGGGAGAAAGACAGCCCTTCCCTTGCTAACACTCTCCAAACCCTGTTATTGCATGCAGAAGTGTTCGGATTGCATCACTGGCTGTGGGGAAAGGCAGCGGGAATTGGTTCAGAGTGAAGGAGGGAGGAAATGAGGGAAAGAGAGACACACAGACAGAGAGAATGATCCAGAGAGGGAAGAACTGCGCTGATGTTCATGAAATTTCAGTATCTTAAGTTAGGGGTTGGGCAGGACATTGGAGTTGATGTTGATGTTGAAGAATGCTTGAAAGATTAGTCACTGGAGCCCTGGTATTTCTAGCACAAGCAATCAATTTATTGTGCAGGTTATATTTTGTGAATTGCTTTTGAGACGTGTGAGGGGTAAAAATAGTGTTTGGCATTTGTAGCTTCATATCTGCAAAAATGAAAAAAATGGCAAGCAATTTCACTTAAATCAAAATGACACTAATCAAATGACAACATATGCACTGCATTTTACAAAAGCTCTGTAGAATAAGGTGTGTTGCAAATGACACTTTACTCAAATGACAACATATGCGCTTCGTTTTATAAAAGCTCTGCAAAATAATAAAACGTGCTGCAAATTTGTAGATGCTCTGCAAACTCAGAAAACACTTTCATCAAAATGACAACAGTTTACAATGCACTGCAAATACAGAAAATACATGCATGTCCAGAAATGCTGCAAAGTCAGTCACAACACAAAGGAAATGTTTCCAGGGGGCACTCAAAAGGGATGGAGCTATTCAACTTTTATTTGAGCCGATATCACGTAGTAGGAATTAGCTCTAGAGAGTAACAGTAAAATTTCAAATACCAGATATTACTGATAACTACCACAGTATGTAAAGCTATGACATGTCTGAGAGCAAACTAACCAGCCAGGGTAACCATGAATTTACCAGTATGTGAACTTAAAAATGGAATGTACAGTTTCTGAACTCACCTTAGCAGTAAAAAGCTTGTTGGTGTAGAAGTCGTGGGAAAACAGGGCCTTGAACACATGCTCTTTAATAAAACCAACCAGCAGGGTGGGTCGGAGTACCTGTGGTGTGTCCATGGCCAAACGAGCCAGGATCGCCCAGCCAGGGAACTGAACCCAGGGCCTTCCTGCTGTGAGGCGACAGCACTACCCAATGCATGCATGTCCTATAAGCTTCAAGTGTCAGTCTATTGATGCCATAAGAATTCTATTAAATCCGGTGTGGAAAAGTGAAAGAACAGCACCATTAGCTTGATTGCAAATTCCATGGCATCATGCTAGCAATGGTAATCTGTAAAACAAAAGTTATTTGCATGGTGAACCACATGTCTGGCACGTGTTCATGATTATTCAACCAAAATCCAGAAAGTTACTAAACTTTTGGCATATCCCATGCTCTGCTTTTTATTGGTAGAAGTTGCACTTGGTTGTGGAAGAAAATGATCCCAGGGATGAATAGAAGGGTGTAGAGTTTGACACCTGGGGGGGGGGCACATTCGCAACTAAGAATCTGCCACTGAAATCACAGAGCTGAATAGCTGTTTGAAAACAATTCTGAAGAGGCTGATGACAAAACTAAGCATAATGTAGTATATGTGTTTATTGGTCAAAGAAATTGGAACAATGTGGAGACACTCAAAGAAGTGCTTACTTGTGTTCTCTAACAAAGCTGAAGTCAGCTGCTTATTTGTCAGCTTTCTGTTCAAATTTTCTATTTCACCTTAATTTGTGCGGCAGTTATTAGCGCCAGAATGTAACTGCTGTACCATTTAAGGTGGACTGGGCATTCGAACAAGAAGCTGGCGAGTAGAAAGCTGTCACTGTAAACAGAGTCTGTAACTTTCTATACAATGAACCATTTTATATAAAGCCACTCTAAATTACTTTGTTTACATCGGAATGACAGAATTATGCACAATTTTTAAAAAAATCAGTGTTCCCCTTTAAGATAGAAAGGTAAATTATGAGGGTAAACAAAATAACAGCAAAAATAAATTTTAAACATTACAGATGTTCTGAGGTAAGCTGGCATTAACCAATCTAACCATGAGTAACTAATCCCATCCAAATAGGGTTTAAGGCTACTCTTTGAAAAAAATAACTCAATAACATTGTGCCCTGTGATGGTTTTATTATTATTATTTTTTTTTTTTTGGTGGCATTATGCTGAAATGAGATGACAGTCTACATTAAGGTTAAGACTGAGGAAGTTCTAGCATTGCAAGACTGAAACACGACTAAGAGCCTGTGTCCCAAACAACACACCCTGGAACTTTACATACTACTCTACTGAAAGCACTTCTAATGGTGGTGTACTATTTTTTACATTGTATTTAGTGCGGCAGTATGCATGCGGTTTGGGACGCGTCCAGAGGCTAACGATACCTGTTTCAGGGTGTTTTTTTGACGACTTATTTAGTTAATGTTAAGGTTAGATAATCCAAACCCTTCTAGTACAACAGTGAATGATGTGTATAACAAGAAGTTATACACAAGCCGTTTTCATAGTTAATTAGCCGTTGTTGCTATTCATTGTGCTCTTGTTACTGACCTCAAGTTTAAAGCTGATGAAAACTAACCTCACTACCAACCAGACACTCTGACAAGGTAAATGATGAGGCCAATGAAGCCAGTGATTGAAGGATATTCAAACACAGAATAATTTTAGGCAAAAGCTCTTTATTTTTGAACAGGCACCCCAACACAAGCCTTAACAAGGGCTAAAGAGGGCTAAAAGAAGGCCAAGAGCCACCCAACACAGAACGTAGCATGATATGGGAAGGTTGTCTGATTTGCTGGCAAAACGAGCTACCCTCAGTTTTGCACTTTTAAAATGTAGATTTTTTATTTTTCCATCACAGTATAATTTTTGGTTGGGACAAATGCAGCTGTGTCCAATATCCAGTTATGCCAAATAAATGTAAAGGAGGTTAGATGGCAGTGTAAAAACCTCATATACTATTGAGTAAAATATTAGCGATAATGAAGTGTATTGAAGTAAGTTCAGGAGCTCCTTCATTGCCTCTTGAGTAAAAAAAGCGAATAGACATCTTAAAAAATGTAAGTAAGTACCTCAGGGTATGAAATACAAGAACACCTTTGGTGTGTTTATCGGTGGTCTTTATTGATGTGTTGGCATGCAAAGCAAGGCAAACTGATGGGATCCATATCATTGATATAAGTACAAAATCATGACTCACCATTGGTCACAGCACAATGTAAAATTTGGTCTGTATGGTTGCATAAATGGTGCAAGAGGTTGACGGATGACAAAATAGAAATGACTAGGTTTGATGATGTACATGTTTATTATATTAGACTGCAGGGAACACTTATGATCTGATTATGGATGTATATCTATTGAGTAGGTTGACACTGATCAGCTTACATATAAATCAGTGCTAAAAATATTGTGATTTGATCTATAAAAAAGCTTAAAATTACCTGCAACCTGCAGTAGTCTCCCCCCTTGTGGAATGATGATGACTACAGTGTTGCAGTGTAGTCAGTGTACTAATGTGGTACAGGGCACAAAACAGAACTGGACTGCATTTCCAGAAGCGTTGTTGAGCAACCATCATTGTATCTGTGAACATAGTGTTCAAAATAGTCTCTGTTGTTTAACTGTGGTAGATGTTCAACTATGCTTTTGGTAAATGCACCCCTGAACTGCAATCAATGACAAAATAATTACTCTTTTAAAAATTCTCTTATCTGATGGCTTAGTCAATCCAGCCAGATTTGATTATCTACATTTAGGAATTGATGTCTCTCCGATGCTGCACTTCAGCTAAGCCTTATGACAGCCAGCCTCTTGACCACCTCTTGCCATGTTGATGTAAAGATGGCGCTGTTGAGTGGTCTGCAGGTTTCAGCCTATGTCTCTGCCATT
Source organism: Colossoma macropomum (assembly GCF_904425465.1). NCBI lineage: Eukaryota > Metazoa > Chordata > Actinopteri > Characiformes > Serrasalmidae > Colossoma > Colossoma macropomum. Next base: position 31,304,642 of record NW_023494801.1, on the reverse strand, counting down.
CCACCCTGCAACCTCCAGCCTCCTTCCCCTGAGTCAAGTCAGGTCAGGCTACATTTCATAATTCCAGCCTTGGCTGTGTTTGCTGGGAGGCTGACAAGCGCCGAGTGTGAAAACGCCTGCGTCTGTTCTCAAAGGGGTGCCTCACACACCCTGAGCCTGCAACTGACGTCAAGTCTGCTGAAAAAAAGGAACAGAAGCCTGCTTAATGTTCAAGTCTGTGTTAATCTCCCCCTGTGGGTTCAGGCACCAGGGCTGCTGATATACCCAGGAAGAGAAGAAATAATTGGGAACTCAATTCTATGCCAGTTAGTTGTGGTCTTCTTCACTAGCCAGATGTATACAGACTTGTGTATTAGAAGAAGTCTGAAGATCTCTCTTACTTGCACTCCTTTTTATGGCAGAATGATCAGTGCTGTTTATTTAAAATAGCAATGTGTGTCTGATTTGTAGTTGTCTTCTTGAGTCTCACTTTATCTCACACAAAGCCTCTGGGTTCAGTCTAGGTAGTGCTCTCTCTGCTAGTGTGAAGTCACAACTGCAGCTCTCCCTTTCTCTCCCTCCTTGCCTCCATTCTATCCCTAGCCTCTGCAAGGAATTCCTTAGTGTCTGAGACTTCTGGCTGGGGGCCATTGGTAGCTTGCTAAGAGGCTTCCTGTTGCAGTCCCTCTCCCCACCACTTCTCCTTCCCTCCCTCTCTCGGCTTTCCGACACTTTTTTCTCTCCTTTTCTCCCTCCCTTTTGCTATTTGAGATCACACAACTCTCTCTTGGCGGGTGGCTGCTTTTGGCCATGCTTGCATTGTAACCATAGACAATTTACTTGAATTGGCACTCTCTCAGTTATACACTCACCTTTTTTTTATTTGCACATCTTTGTCTCCATCTTTCCCTTTTTCTCCCACCCCTTCTCTGTATTGGCTGATAATGTAATATCGCATAATCTACCCAGAACATTTTTATGTGGGGAAAGAGAAAATGGGGAAATAGAAAGAAAAATATTGGGACCCAACAGATTTGATTAAACAAGGTGCATTAGAAAAAAACAGATCAATTACCACACTTATTCAAAATAGTGAAAGCACAGAAGAGAGCTGTCCCTGTGTATAGTGTATACTCTATGAATTATACAAAAAAAGAAAAACTGAGAGAGGGAGGGATGATGGGAAAACAGCAGGGGTGGGAGAAAAAAAACTCAGAAGGAGAGAAGAACGAGTGCGGGAGGACAAGAAAGGGGGGAAGATGGAGGGGAAAAAGCAGAGAAGGAGAGAGAGGGGCCCTGTGGAGGCGGAGTGGAAACTGAGGTTTCCTGTCTGAGAAGGCGGCTGGCTGAGGCAAAGGGGAGCAGGAAAAAAAACTCAGCTTCAGGACTGTGTGTGCTAAGGGATGAGGGGTGGATGGAGGCTATGGTTTGAGTGTGTGTGTCACTAGAGGTGGGATCAGTCTGCCTTAGGGGAGGTCAGGTGAAGGAGAGAGAAAGTGAGAGGGACAGAAATATTTAAGTGATGATTGTGAGAGCAGTAAAATAGAGTAGATGAGAACACAGAGAAGATGATTAAAATGAGGCTACAAAATTACATTAATCTCTCCTCTATATTGTTATTTCACACACTGTAGCAATATTGTAACTGTACATTTTAACAACTATAAATGTTTTCTTACTCTTAGACTATAAGCTAATTATCTTTACAGCAGAAGTGGTGACCTCTATTATTCTAATAAACTGAAATTTAACATGGAGTTAATGACACAGCTTTAGCTAAAAATAACATGGTACCTTCTTTTGATGAACAATCCAGACTCCTCTGTATTCTCCAATTGTGAACTCCAGACTCTAAGGATAGTGTCTATGTTCTTTATTGCGTGGCACTGAGAACATTACAAAATTAAGCTAGGCTTGTTGAAGATCTTGCAGTCCGCCTTTGTTTTTCAGGAGATATTTTATGTGGCAGTTAGATATAAGATAATCCGCTTGCATAAGAAAAGATAGAGTTCAAGGAAAAAAAGTAATTGTCTATTGAAAAAATGGCAAAATATATAGAAAAAATTGGACTCCTAACTGTACAAGACCAAAACTGTCACCATCAGATAAATAGTACTTTAATTTTGATAGCAGAAATAAGCTTCACTCTTGCTTCAGATTTAAAATAAAAAACCTTCCACTGTGGGAAGACAACTCAATTTGGTGGATCTGAAAGGATGTGAAGCTGTCAAGAAGCTGAAAATTTGCAACTTGAACAAAAAGCTGCTGGTGTTCTCAGAACATTGGATTGACTACTCCAGGGTCCAGACCTCAACATCAGTAAATGTTTTTGAGATTACTGCTATTGTGAGAAGCAGAAAATGCAAATAACGTTTAGGACTGAATTTTGGGGGTGTAGTAAAATATCACTCCAGATTCCTTTGAAAAACTGGAAGTAAGTTTCCTGAAAATAGTGGACACATTAAATACTTAAAAAATTTAGATTGCGATTAGTTGTTGCTTCAGTGTAATTTTCTGCTGTTGACACTTGAAAAAGAATAACTTGTACTTAGAGGCCATTTTGACTGGAAATGCAATAAATCAAAGGGAGAACTCTGACTTTTGCACCATACTGTAAACATACAGACGGCATTACATAGAGAGACATTCAGGCAGGAGGTGTGTGCGAGTCATTGAAATGAAACATAATAATGATCATAAAGAAAACAAAACAAGGGAATCACATTTGCACAGCTACAAAGCACAACAACAAAACACTAGAGCAAAAGAAACTGCTTATACAAGAGAAAAGACTACTCATGGGAAAAAGGGGAGACTACATTCAGGTAGAAACACTATAATTAGTAGGCAGGACTAGGGAGGAGAACCCCCTCCTCCAACAAGCAGCTCTTGAGGCCAAGGGGGACTCGACATTGCGGCGGCTAGGATAAAGGAAGGGTCAGGAACAGGAACCAGGGCAGGACTGGGTGAAGCGGCAGGGACCATGACAAGTACAGAGACAAGGAGAGAAGATGTGACAACACAGTAGCAACAAAGCACAGTGAAACACAAGACTGGACAAAGAAAGAGAAACATTAGGGCTACTCATTTAAGCAACAAGACTAGAAACACTTGGGAAAGAAGTGGAAACAGCTCCACACAAGTAGAAACATTAATGAGTAGGTGGGACATCAGTGAAGACACAGGAGGAGACCAGGAAAGGAGCAGATGAGTAACAAATGAAAGCAAGACATAACACAGAATAGCATTGTACAATCTTGAGCCACCAAGAGCTGCCCAAACAGCTTCAGTGCACCTTCACATAGCCCCTATTTAAACCTGGCATTAACATGGGTCCTGGGTTAGTAGACAGCTCTAAGCATAGGTGTGAACTGGGTTCAATGTGTCTTGGCAACATTGTGATTACTCAAACCACCTTCGGAGGTGGTCAGTGACACATACAATCACATAACGTGTGTGTGTAGTGTGGACTCTAAAGTATCTCAATGAATTAACAGCAGTAAAGAAGAACCACCTTAATCAATCACATTCCATTCGTGTTTTGACAATGGTGGAATAGAGCGCTGTCTAACATGTGGGTCCAAAATCTCGCACAGGTGTTAAATTTGGTTGAGATCTGGTAACAAAAAGGCCACAGCATATGATTTACATAATTTTCATTTTCAGTGACACCTCATTGCCCTGTGGAAGGGGGCACTGTCATCCTTTAAGAAACCACTCCCATTGCAATATAAATGTTTAATCACAGGATAAAAGGGATCAGTCAGAATAACTTTGTACTGATCTGCAGTGAACCTTTTCACTAGGGGGACAAGTGGACCCAAACCTTGCCAGCAAAATGAACACTAGTCAGATGAGCAGCCTTTGTGACTGAAGATCCTATCACCCGTGCCCCACCAATGAACCCACTTTCAAAGTCACAGATCTTTTCCTTTTGCTATCTTAATCCATAATTAAGGTCAACTGGGCCTGCTTAGCTATTAGGGGTGCGGGAAAAACTTCATTCTTTGATGCATCGCGATGCGGACGTGAACGATTCTGAATCAATTCATAAATGTCAAAAATCGATTTTCTAAATATTTAATTTATAACGTAATGTTGACGGAATGTAAAAGGCAGAACTTGGAAGTGGGTAAGTGCAGCACCCAGACAAAAACACTACTGGATGAGCAAGAAATCTGACCAGCTGCCTCTGCATTAAAGCCAGGTTAGATCAGGAGTCACAGCACAAATGATAAGAAGAGCCACTTTGTCCTTTCAACAAAAATCAAACCACCTTGGGAGCCACAACATTTAATGTCCAGTATGTGTCAGTATGTGATGATGTCCAAATATAGACTAAACAATATAAACAAAAACACAGACTTACTTTGCTCTGCTTTAAGCTTTAGCTATAGCCGCTTTTCTTCCATCTCCGCCAGAAAACTTTTCCTCAAAAGTTGAATAGTTTCTTCTAAAATGTCTCTCAACGTTCGACTGTTTTCTGAGGCTGAAGTTGCTTCTCATTCGCCAGCTTCTTGTTCGAATTTTCCCGTTCCACCTTAAATTCTGCCTGAGACGCCGAATGTAACTGCCGCACCATTTTAGGTGGAACGGGAAAATTTGAAAGAGAAGCAACTTTAGCTTCGCAACATTTTAGTGTTTGACAGTCTCTCGTTGCAGATTTAGCATGCCACGACCCCCCCACTCAAAACCGAAGTTATAAAATCACTAAAGAAAACGGGCAGGTTGGCTGTAACGTGCTGCGTGGACATCCATTACCACAGGATCTTATGTCACCCTAACAGCGCATTTTATCGCATGATCGATGAGTAGCAGCAGCGTCTCATGTGCTCCCAACAGTGAATGAGAGCCTTCTAGTTCATTTGCCACATCACTTCCATTTGACTTATTAATAAAAGAAATTGGAAGTAAATGCATTATGGATCATTACAAATACTTTGCTTTAAAAGTACCAAGTCCTGACACAGTGAGAAAAAAGAAATCCTGTATAGAAAAAAAAAGATGCATCGAGATGCATCGATAATCGCTTTAGAATCGCATCACAGCCCTCTGAATCGTAATCGAATAGAATCGATTAGCTATTATCATACATGCCACAGAGTGTAGTAGGATGTTAATTGCTTAATTATCTCCTGCAGTACCCATGTCTGGAAGAATCTGTAATTGCTATGGTTCTCCAATCTTTTATTCAGTTTTTTTCCTTCAATTTTTCACCCATGTATACAACACATATATAAATGAAACAGGTTCTTACCAAAACAGTTTCTGCAATGTTATTTCCATTTTTGTGCACTGAAGAATGACTTAAGCACTCAAGGATAACATAACTGTACCAAAAATAATGAGATTGCAAGACATACTCTCAATTTAAACTTTTCATATGTTTTGTAGTGACATTTGGATTAGGTCATTGGTTCTCAATTCTAGTTCTGAGTAGCTCTTGCACTTCCCATTTACATGTGACAGGAGTGAAAAAAAAGATGACAAGCTAGAACTGTAGACACAACCCAGTCTTATACTGTAGCATGTTGTAGATCACTCTATTATCAGAAAACACAAGAAGGGTGAATAATGTTTTGAGCATTGAACATATCTGTGTTACCCATGTTTTTGCACCAAGAATGTGATATTGGAGACCCCACACTCTCTCTCTGGTTGTTGGCACAGCAGCCCTTTTTGGTGTAGAGGGAGGCTCGGGAAGGGTGCTCTCCTGGAGACCATCTCACAGGGCCAGAGAGTGTACAGGGGAGGGGGGTGGTCAGTATTCAGTTACATTCACTGCAAGGGCATCATGGTTCTGTACAAAAGAACACAACATGCAGAAAAATACTTATAAAACAAGGTCCAAAAAGAATTTTCCACCACCCCCATACATTTGTACCTTATTTAGTCCAAAACAATGTTTAAACTATGCCTGGTAAACCTAAAATTAGAAAATCAATAAATTGGGCTTATTACTTTAGCTTTATACCCATTAGCATTGCTTTTCTGATTCTGCAACCTTCCACACCTCATCTTTACTCAATGAAATGATGACTGTGAGACTTCCTCAATGGGGTCAGCATACATTAGTTTTACAGTGGGTGCTGGGGTCATTTTGGAAGCACAAATGTTTCATTTCAACTTCCCTGTTAATCCCTTGCACACCAACCCATCCTTGCCCACCCTGAGCTCCTTCGTCCAGCTGCTGTGGCGTATGTTTACCCTGTTGGGAAGAAGAGTGAAAGAGGGGCCAAAAGAGGGATGTGGACGGACAGTGCGGCCTTTCAAAGACTCGCCGACCCCATGGCACAGTGGGGAAGTCTGCATGGGGCAGAGCGACACTCTCTCCACAAACTTCACATGCACCCGCCACCATGCTCCACTGGCCCTCAGAGCAAGCGCTCTCTTCAAGAGTTCCATCGTTCTTGCCACACAGAACACTAGGCTGTGTGTTCTGATGAGGCCATCACAAGTCTCTTAGTCACTGGGGCTACAGAGGTATCATGAGGTGAATAAACAAACTGTCAAATGTCTTAATCACCCAAAAATGCTGCAGCCATAACAAAGTGGCACAAGGCAAGTCTAAAATGGTTCAAACAAAAATGTTTATATGAACAACAATCAATATTCATAGTGCTAACAGTTCCCACACTAACATTTATTCTTTTTGCCGAAGTATTAGTATGTTTGTCTATTCCAGTCACAACAATAATGGTATCTTAAAGTGTGCTCTGTAGAGGAACTTCATCTGGAAGAAGGTCAGTCAAGAAGGTTGGGCTGAATTGTGCCATTCCTGAATGCTCTTAGGAACAGTTTGTGCCAGAGGGTGGACATTAAGGGTTCAGGTGAGCTAATTAAACATAGGAAGAGATGATTTATTACAGCTGTCTTCAAGCATGGACCAGTAATGGTTTGCACATGGACCTTATAACCCATGTGAGAAGGCCTTTTGTTTTTGGCTCCTTTGTAGTCCTTCCTGGCTGAAGCCATGTGGTGTGGGGTGCTTACAAAGATCACCACAATAAGGGTGTATTTCATAACTGCGTCAGGAATGAGGGGTCACTTTATGCACAGATAGACCAGCAATACAAACAACATGCTCGAGTCAATATCACCTCAGGCAAAGAGTGCGTTTTTAAGTGGGAGTCGAGATCAGAGTTACACTACACAGCAAGTCCAACTAGGCTGCAGATGAAGAATATTAATGAATTTGATATAGTAGTAGAGAGAAACAGATGCAGATTGAGATCTGATATGAATTAATAACCTTTTCACGGATCTTGTTTCTTGTTCAAGCATAGATATGGTGTTTTAATTATTTTTAATTATCCTAACAAAAAATTAAATTCTATGTGGCATAACACAATGAAGAAACTTTTTCAGTGAAATATACAATCATTTTAGAATATAACAAAATAAACATGGGTAATACTGGACTGTTTTTTCCCCCACATTTTATAGATATAAAACTGGTCTGGGTTACTTCTCAAAAACTATCAAATATTAATTATTAACCAAGCACTTATTACAACGTAGTTATCTCATTCCTCCAGAAACCCACCTCACTGCAGTCTATGTCAGCATAACCTCACCACTTCAGCATGCTAAACTCAAAGCATGGTTAGATGGCTGTAGATAAAATGGATTGCTCATTAACTTCTTCTAAGGCTAAATCATGTGTATTCTTTTAACCAGACATCTTTTTCTGTTAGACTATCAATTCAAGTCTTTGATCTTTCTGTTCCATTGGTTTGTGCTTTTAAAGCTGTAAGATCCAGCTGCAGTCTATGTGTAATCGTAGTGCAGTATGAGGTTTGTAGGACCCCTTTGATATGCAAGAGATATATCACAGTGATAAAACAGTTTTCTGGATATATGTGTACATGTGTGAGTATGTATGTATGTATGTATGTATGTATGTGTGTGTGTGTTACAGTATTTGTTATCAACCATGGTGTCCTGGCTACTGGACTTGGGGCCTCCTCTTGGGTAGATAATTGAACTTGATGACCTCTCCTCTTACCCTCTCAGACACAGGCACTCCTCATGTAAACCCAAGCTAAGCACTCTGAAAGACAACCATTCAATGCACTGTTGTGTTTTAGTGTGTGCCTGTGTGTACATGAATATGTGTGTATGCATCTGTAAAGGGCAAAGTGGAAATAGTCATGGAATGCCATACAGGTGTACTGTGTAACAATTGCAACAGGGTTGTTTTTTGCCCACAAATATTTCTTGACTACGTTTTTCCCTCAAACAACCACATTTAAAAATGCGATTTGTGAGAACCTTTTAAAGTTTTAAAGGGCCCAAATCATGGAAACTGAATTCGCCTTACTTTTGAAATAAAAGAGTTTGATGTAGTATGTAAACACTTTATGTTTTAGAAGGTACAGTCCATATATGGAAACTAAGCTGCAAAAACAGTTTTGCATTCATTGTCATGAAAACCAGCACTGTTACATATATGCATTTACATATATCAGTCTTAAAAGCACTGTAACAAAGACAGTTTTCTTCTAACAGACAAAGATTCTGGAAAACGGTCATGTAAAAATTAATGATGAGTGTTTTTGTACATGAAACCACACAAACCTCCTAACCACTACCATAAAGAACCACCCACCAATGAAAAGTGGTTCTAATATGCCGCCTATGACCCCTTTTAGCACCTTTGTTTTTAAAAGTATGCAGTATGTAGTCGAAGATAGGGTAGTTTTTTGGTGCTTGTGGAAGTTAATTGTTTGAAATCATGGGTGCAGTTGTGTGGAATACAGAGGGGCTGAGTGAATACTAATGTGTGGTGTGTGTGTGTGTGTGTGCGTAAGACAGAGAGAGAGAGAGAGAGTGAAAGAGCAGCTTTTGAAGTGCCCTATGTACTCAGTGAACCTTGTGTGAGAGAGGCACAAAAGCTGCAAGGGTCACACTCTAAGGGTCATAACTACTGTGTGTGTGTGTGTGTGTGTGTGTTGAGTTTTATTCAAACACGTTTGGATGAGGTCTGAGGTTAGCTTTCACCAGCTTTGAATTTTAGGTCAGTAACGAATAGCAACGCCAGCTACTTAGCTATGAAAATGGCTTGTGTATAACTTCTTGTTAAGGTAATAGGAGGGTTTGGGTTAGCTAACCTTAACTTTAACTATACTCAAGTCGTCAGAAAAACCCTGAAACGTCAGGTGTTCTCTGGCCACATCAAACTGCATACTGCCACACTACATTGTATGTAAAAATAGTACACCACCTTTAGAATTGCTTTCAGTAGTGCAGTATGTAAAGTTCCAAAATGTGTTGTTCGGGACGCAGGCTCATTGTCTAAGGTTAACATTATCTAGGGTGCCCAGACGTCCCCGTTTACCAGAGACAGTGCTCGTTTTTGGCAGCCTGTCTCTGCTAGAGCTGTCCCCAGAAATGTCCCCGTTTTTAAATGTGAATTAAAAACACACCGGAAAGTCCTAAAGGCTCAGTTATACTTTCGCAGCAAACTCTGCCCTTCAGATTCACTCATTTTGATTGAAGCGCGGGCGGCATGGTCAGTCTAACGTTTCATTTACCATAATCATTTACCTTTCTTTCTTAAGGAAATGCAGTGCCTCATTAGCCTCGCCATTAGCTTGGGAAATCACAACAGTCAACTTCATAAAATCAGTCAACTTCGCATAAAATCAAACTTCTGTAATTTTTACATGTTCTCAGTTGTACACGTGAGACAGGACGGTAATGTTACAAATCGACCTTATTTTAACCACGGAGAACCCTAAAGGCTTCCTATAGAGAATAAGATCGTGACGTCAGCCGAAGTGAGCAACGCAAGTCACTGTGGGATTTTAGGACACGGTAGCTAACTACGGTGGAGACCGAGTGAAGTTATTGAGGTGCATTTGCGGTGGTGTTAATGTTGTCTTACATTTCAAACACGGCGAAATGGTGAATGCTGGCTGTATTATCAACTGCTATAATCGTTCTCACGACCGGCGTGGAAAACGTATCGCAAATGGAGTGCGTTTTTTTAGTTTTCCAGCTTGGAAGCAAAACACTGGAACTTAGGTCGAACTCTTCTGATATCTGGTTCATATCACCACCTCCGTGAACAATTCTGCTTTGGCATGTTTCTCTAGAATGCAGCAATTAACACCAAACCACCCCGAAGTACATATAAAACAGGTAGTTAAAAGAAGTAAAGTGACCGTGTAACTTTCAAGTATTTACATGTGTAAGTGCTCACACCACAAACAAGATGGGAAAACACATCTGGAAATGGTACTGGCGGTTAGCTCGTTAAGATCATCCGTCCACTCTGTGTTCGGATCAAGCCCGTTAATTTCCTTTATTTTCTCAAAATAGCGCTCCTTGTTCAGCTTACCCCGGTAAGGACTCTTGCACTTGATCTTCACACGGTCCATTCGTGATTTTCTCTGTTGATTTGTGTTTTTAAGACGCACATCCTAAAATATGGCGACCACTACCCAGAATATAATGCGCTATTACGTAGTTGCCCATTCTCTATTCGACAGCTTCTTGTTCGAATGCCTATTTCACCCTGAATGGTGCAGCAGTTACATTCTGGCACTAATAACTGCCGCGCCATTTAAGGTGGAACGGGAAATTTTCAACAAGAAGCTGGCGAATAAGAAGCTGACTTTAGTTTCGTCATAGAACACAAGTAAGCGCTTCTTCCAGTATCTATTTCGAATCGCAGACGAATAAACAGAAGTAATACAATATGCTTAGTTTTGTCATAAGCCTCTTCAGAATTGTTTTCAAGCAGCTATTCGGCTATGTGACTTCAGTGGCAGATTCATAGTAGCAAACGTGTACCTCCCAGTGTCAAACTCACTTCTACACTCTTGGTATAAACTGTACTGTATTCTCTTGAAACAAGGGGCAGACTGTTCAAGCAGACAAAGTCTTGTTGATCAGATGGATGATATTCTTGATTGGAGCATTTCGTTTTGCTAATTTAGAGGCTTTAGTTTGACTTTCATTTCTGTCAGAAAGGAATCAGACGATACCTTGATGTAACTTTGATGCCAGAACTGACAAACTATGATTATTTAGAACAGCCTAGTAAATTATTTGACTTAATATCAAGACAAAAACAGACAGGCTGTTGTTGTTACTCATATTTTCATGATATTTCATTTTGCAGGCATTGGGTGAATTCATTTAGAATGAGGAGATCAGAGAATTCAGCATGTGCACTGGTTGGATTAATATAGGGTGGTCATTGGTTGGATTCACTCTGGGTGGGCAAGGGTTGGATTATTCGAGAGTGGGCATTGGATGCAAAGAACCTTTCAGTCCATGCCACATTTGTGTTTGTAAGTAGAAGAGAAGATATTTTATTATGGTTTTACTTTGATGGAGTGATTTTTGTAAAAACAGTTTTGTTTTGTGGAAAGAAATCCCTTTTTTATATTTTTCCAGTAATTTGTGCGAGAGATAATGTTCTGATTTTTTAGCACTCGGAAGCTTTCATAAGGACTCGGTCTTGCTTTGATTTGACATGCCTACTTCCTGCGCAGGTCTTTAGCTTATGAGATGGTGAGATGCCTTTTAAATGATGTGGGACTGACATAATGCAGATGTAAAGTAATGAGAATTGTGAGACTACTTTTCTCTGGAGGTAATAAGTAAAATGATCTCATTACAGTTTGAGAGAAGTAGTAATTTGGAATGGAGTATTTTTTGAGTAACTACCCCACCACTGGTCGGTGATGGGTCAGCTTCTGTCATAACCAAAGTTTTTTGGTTTTTGGAGGAGATTGTATGTGTAGCTAAAAACTTTGAAAGGCTAATTTTGGAAAAAATGCACCTACTGCTACAGACTTTAGAATAGTAATATTGAACCTACAAGTTTGAGGATTGTCATATTCTGACAACTGTGTCCTCCGCACTTTTAAAATGGCTGCTTTGCCCCTGCATTAGCAGCAGAGAAAGAGCCAGTTATAGGATTTATTTGTATGTGTGTGTGTGTGAGAAACAGAGGGGTAGAGTAAACGACATGAGAGAGAGAGAGAGAGAGAAAGTGCATGTTAGAACTGGCTGTGGGTTCTGAAGGTTTGTGCAGTGGTGTCTTTGGGGGCAGCAGTCTGGGGGGTGGGTCAGCGGCCATCTGGATTGGATTGCCGACATTCTTTCGAAGTAGCGTGTGAGTAAAGGTCAGCAGGGTGGAAAGAGTTTATGGATAAGTGTGATTTCAAGCATGTGGATGACTGTGAATGTGTAGGATTTTGTTCTTTTAAATCTCAGAGTATATCCACAGACAGAGGCAGCAGAATGTCCAGCTGTTCCCTTCGATGTGCTTAAACTCATAACATGGCTTGTAGATGTAGACAGCAGTACTGGTGGGTTTTTTTGCGTATATTTTCATACACTGCTTTGGATCTGATTATGTCCCTGTGGGAAAACTACTACTTTTTTAGTCAGTCCCAAAAGTTTTTGAACAGTTTTTGATAAAACTAGAGATGGCATGAAACCACCTTTTCTTTTCCAATATCAATAATGAAACTTTGAGTATCTTCAGACACTGATACCAATCAAATATTTTTTTCTTTAAAAGCTGCTAAGCTTTTTAGCTTTTTAATTGAATCACTTCACTTAAGATTAGCATCTGAAAGTAAGCTATGACGCTTAAACCACTCAATCACTCTGCTACCCCAATGGAAGAACTACACAGCTAACAACATCACATCAGAGAATTGGATCATATACATTCTTTTCTCCCTCTGATATCTGATTTGGCATTTTCTGCTGATATCAGCCCAATACATATTGATACAGATGTGACGTTTGTATTTAAAGCCCTCATGTTAGAAAAAAATCTTGTTATAATTTTAAATAGTTAGAAATTCAGCAGTGGTGTACTCAATTTCATATTATGTATTAGATTTAACATTAACATTTGCCAAACGTACATAAGTTCTTTCAGAAACTTTAAGGAAATAAGTTGAAATGTAGTTACATTATTTTAAAGTATGTACACTGTGGCAGTGGTGGACGAAGTGCACAAATCATGTACTTGAGATAAAGTAGAGATACCCAAGGTAAAATATTACTCCAGTAAAAGTAAAAGTCCTCCCTTTAGACCTCCACTTGAGTAAAAGTACAAAAGTATTTGCTTTCAAATGTACTTAAATATCGAAAGTAAAAGTACTGAAAGATTAATTATGACTCTAATGTCCTATTACCATTTGTAACAAGATGCTTCATTAACTCATTTTTGTTGAAAATACTCTAGTGTCGCTCTTGGTAAACCAATCTTTTTAATAGAATGTCATTATTAAAATGATCATAAGCACAAAACACTGAAGGCAAACAATTTCCATTAGGTAGAACCAAGTGGCCATGAAATAACTTTTTGCAAACAAGTTTCGGTTTAAGATTTATTTGCAATTTAGTTACAAGTTTAAGTTTAATAAAAACTTGCTTTAAACACAGGTTTACAAACGAGTTTTCCTTTACTATATTGCATCTGTAGGTCTCTGAGCAAAAACAAATTTAATATAATTTAATATAAAATGAAAGGGTTTGTATAAATTCAGAAAAAAGACACATGCCAGTCACAAATGTATATGTGTACATATTTCTATATTGTGGACTATTTACCCACAAAGTTTTAGGTTAGTTCCATCATTTACGTAGGAACAGGCACTTGCAAAATTGTACGCTGCTGCACTAATGTTGAACTGTATGCTTGCACTGGGTAGGTATGTCCAACAGGTCAAAACAAGCTCAAAACAAAGTGCGCGCTGTACCCTGATTGGCGTGCTTGCTTTGCACTTCTTTTGTTTTGACATGTTACGTTTTTATACACTCATAAGCCAAAAGGAACGACAGATTTTGCATAATGTAGTGGAGTAAAAAGTAAGATATTTGACTTTGAAATGTAGTGGAGTGAAAGTAAAAAGTCACCCAAAATGGAAATACTTCAGTAAAGTACAGATACACAAAAAACTACGTAAGTACAGTAACGAATTACATTTACTTCGTTACTGTCCACCATTGCATAGTGGAAGTCTTTTTGTTTTCTGTGTTGTTTCCTGTGTCAAGCACTTTCACACCTCAGAAATCAATCAATCATATGATCAGTCCAAGAAGAAATACCCACGCATAATAATTTGTCTTGCTGTCTCATCTTTTAGTACCAGTGATCCTAAGTGTATAACTGTCTCTGTCTTGCAGCAAACCAGTTACAGACATAATGTCTCAAACCATGCAGAGTTATGCCAAGTGATTTTGGAAATACTTCATGTCACACCCACACAATTTTCTGTGTAATTAATCCATCTAATGTAATGGATGACCAAACAGTATGAAATAAAACTCATGAAGTCAAAATACTAGGAAGGAATACTTCGTACAAAATTGCATACATGCAATTCAGTTTGGCAGTTCCATACTAAATCAGTGTTGTTCTGATAATGTCAGTTAATCTAGACATAATTCCAGTAAATCTAGACACACTTCAAGTAAGTCAAATGTACAATGTATCCATCAAATTTGTACTATGAAATAATTATCTACATTTTAGGTTAATACTATTCTTATACCTTTTTATCTTTAAAATGTGCATAATATGTATTGTTAACAAGTCAATTATAAAACTTATCACTCAAACTTATGTGTTATTCCATGTACCGTGGAAGGCAACTGGCACATGCAAAATTCATGTAGTTCTGAAAACACATTAGTTGAAACAAAAAGTAGCTGTAATCGCAAGGAGGTATATATTTGGGCTGTAGATCATAGTCACAGGCCACAACTTGGGTCAGAAAACAAATAGATGGTGTCAAAATTGGCAGATCCACAATCACTAGCAGAATAGGAGCAGAGAGGGACAGAAGATCAATGACACAACCACAGCTAAGTGTAGTGGCTTCCCATTTTGTAACCTAACATCTGCATGTATGGAGGATAATGTACACATGGTTGTCACAAGAAGTATGATCAGTAGATGATGACAAGTACAGCCTGACTGATTACAGTGGTTACAGCAAAAATGCCATCAATAATTAGTGACTTTTTGTTAACGGCATCACCTGAATTCAAATTCATGATGTCTGATGATAAAGCAAAACCTTAGACAGTTGTGCCTGGTGATTACATCTGACACCAAATTTTTGAAGCATATGTTAAACTGAAGTACTGTGCCAAGGCATAGCCATACAGAGCCATAGTTGCACAAGCACATCTTTTGCCATGTATACTTAGCCATCCACTCTATGAACAGAGGAGACCTGATCTACTAACAGCATCTTCCTTAACTGCACAGCATATTATTATTATTTTTTTTATATTATTTCATTTGTGAGAAACAGAACAGTTGAGAACTGGCATTTATGTCAGTCAGTAAAGCACTTTTTAAGTAAAACTATAGAAATATAAAATTCAAATCTAAAACTTTAAATAAAAAGTATGAAACTGTATCAGCCAGTAGGCTTGTCACAGTCAAGAAGTTTTAGCTGACGATTAATTGCCATAAAAATAATTGCACTTCAACAATTTCAATGACTTTTTGGTGGGTAACGCTGTCACTTCACAGCAAGGCCTGGGTTTGATTCCTCAGATAGGAGACCCTCTCTGTGTGGAGTTTCCATGTTTTTCCCATGTCTGTGTGGGTTTCCTTCGGGTGCTTCGGTTTCCTCCCACAGTCCAAAGACATGCAGTCAGGCGAGTTGGAGATGCTAAATTCGCCCTAGGTGTGAATGTGTATGTCTGTGTGTCTGCTCTGTGATAGACTGGCAACCTGTCCAGGCTGTTTCTTGCCCTCCGCCCAGTGACCGCTGGGATAGGCTCCAGCACGCCTTGCAACCCAGGAGGATGAGCAGCCAAGTGTGTGTGTGGACAAAGTGGTCAAATGTTACACACAAAGTATACTGAGTATTGTCAAATTCTTAGTTGCTCCCAACTGGCAACACATTTAGATTGAGCTTAAATAAACAAACATTAATCACTGCTGCCTTCTAAAGGTTGTATAGCACCAGTCAGAGGTTAGTACTGCTGTTGTTCATGTTATGTCATAAGACTAATGACGTGCCTCAATAATTTTTTTTGCTTTTATTTATTTACAAGCTTTTGTCTTAATCCAACTGATAATAACACACCTATTTCACATTGTACTTGCTGTGATGTGAACATATGGTTGGTAAAGCTCACTCTGGAAAATAATTACGATCAGCTTAAAAAGTTTGTACTGATTGTACTGATTGCTAAATTGTCATATCGGTTAGGTACGTAATGACAGCTCAAGGTTGCAAATCTGGTCCTCGAATCCAAATCTGAGCTTTGTTTTTTGCAATCGCTGCTTGACCACTTTGTCATCACACTTGAGGGTGGGTGGGAAATCTGTAGTATGGCTGTTATTTGAATGGTTTATGCAGAAAACCTAGTATTTATTTTACATGATTCATGTGATTCAAAACATATATACATGAAATTCCGGGCATACACTCAATATAATTTCACAGAGAGAGAGAGTTAATGGTGTTGCAGTTGTAACATTTTTGTGATTGATTCAGTGAGTCATCATAGCCATAGTACATTAATGAAAGAAAGTAAGCTGTGACCTGTCACCATTATGTAAATGGGATCATACTAACTGAATCCAAAATTTGTGGGTCAGCCATTGTATTAGTAATCTTTGTTTTCTGTTCCTGCAGGTTGGAGGCCCTGGGCTGCAGCTATGCTCTCCTTGGACGAGCCATTGGACCTGAAGCTGCACCGGGGGCGTGCAAATGGACGGGACAGGAGCTCCAGGTCACCACCCACTCTCACCCCATCTCCAGTACATGCTAAGAAGGCTGGGCAGCTGCGAATGGCTGATGATGGGACAGCCGTCATTGTTCCAGCCTCTCCTGCCTCCCCTCACACAGGTAAACTTTCACAGAGAAGTTCTGCCTTACACAAACCAGGTCTTTTCCAGCTATCAAATGAAAATTAAACAAATAACTGAAAAGTTGCAATAAAAGTTGCGCTACGTTTGTGCAAGAGTGTAAACTACTTAATAAACATTTCAGCAATTGCACCAGAAAATTTGCTGGCAGGCACCATGTGTTCTTCTATCAATAAAATCAGTTTTTTGTCTCTGATAAGATAAAGTTTCTGTCTCAGTCCACTGGTAAATGCTGCCTTCTGTCATGTTTTGTAGCTATAAAAAAAGTCATGAAAACACTTGAAAAGTCATATTTCTTTTTTTCACATTTACTGTGTTTATTTGGCAAATGCATTTCCATCATGATTTAATTCATTTTTTAAAAAAAAATATCCACCTTTAGTGAGTGTATAAACACATTTATACAAAGTTTGGTGATTCTATTAAAATTTTGCTTTTTCCATCAAGTCTTATTTATTCAATCTCTCGACTTCTTTTATACCATCTGTATTGCACCAGCAGAAACTTCAATCAATTATTTGTGGTGCGTATACCAGCGAGAGTGAACAATTTGTAATTAACAGCAGATCAGGTGCATGGGGTCCTCTGGGTGCTAAGGTTTCCTCCCAAAGACATGCAGACAAGTGAATTAAAGATGCTAAATTGGCCCTGTCTGTGAGTGTTAGTGAGTGAAAGTGTATCTCTGTCTGACCCAAGAGGATAAGTGGCTTAGAAAATGTGTGTGTGTGTGTGTGTGTTACAACATGCTGTCCAGCGTTATACGCAGAAGGCTGGGAGCACATGCAATCAGTTGTCAGATGATGGAATTTAATAAACAAGTAGAAACAGTTGTGCTCCTGCTTGATTGGAATGAAAACCTGCAGCCACATCAGCCTTTTGTGGATAAAATAGAACACCTCTGCATTACTGTATGGTTATGTTGTTTCAACAAGGAATTTCACCTCAGATTCTTGAAAAACATTAGTAAAAACGTTTTTAGTAATGTAAACCTATGTACTATTGGTTGTAATGTACTACATTGTAATGTAATGCATAGTTTTAGCATAGCTCTAATGTCAGTGTAATACATTGATACAGTGCATAAGTGGTACAGTGGTAAATGGTAATGTAAAGCCCTGAAGTGTTGACCACTCAAATATGTGTGCTTGCAGGTATTCCCATGGTGCCCCAGGAGAAGCCTGAACCCCCCACGCCCCCCGCAGTGGACCTCAGCATGTCCCCTTCCTCACGCCACACCGCGTGCTCCACTGAGCTCGCTAGTGGAAACGGCTCTTCCCACATCTTTCCAGGAGTGAGTGGCACATGCCTCAAGTCCTAAAATGGAGCAGCAATAAGCTGATGTTGCTAATGGCAAATAAAAACCTGTAGGGACCATTTATCATCATACAAATAAAATCATGCTGACTGGCTGTCAGTCACTTTTATGAGAATCACATTAGCATATTTAGGTGAAGTTACAGAGCTGGATAAATCAGGTCTTGCTCTTTTAGAAAGATCTTTATTGGTAACATAGGCCCTCTCAGAGGATAAAGAACTGTGAAGCAGCATCATGGCTTAATGAGAAGCTCCATGCTCAAACTTTGACTAAGACACTGTTTGGATTTTGCATGCAGGGAACATTAGGTACACAGGACTGCTCTTACCAGCCTCTCTACACATGAAACCATGAGCACTGGCCTCAGTGACCCAGCCCAGCCCTCTGGGAGAGGAGGGGGACTGTTATTAAATACCCCCTGTGTCCTCTCACACAAGTGCTTCTCTCTCTTTCTTTGCCTCTCTCTTGCCCAGCTGATGGGATGCAGGGGTAAATCGGATTTGCTGTGAGATATGGCCATGCAGACCTCACGCCGCCTAATTCAATTCTCTCCCAATTGAATTGAGGGCCTGCTGGCTGTGCTCATTCAGTGGTCTGAGCTGCACAGCATCGTGTGTCAGATATGCTCTTCAGCTCTCACCAATCTCAGCATCCCTACTGCCACCCCTCAGATGATGGCTCATATGAGCTATAGGGGAGTCATCAGCAAGTTATGAGATTTGTCATACGCATTTCTCACATTCACGTTCAGCACACTCAGACATCCACTGTGTTGTCATTTAGTCAAAACCATTTCTGTTTTACAGGTTTTCATGTTCTGCCTTCTCTCCCTTAGTGTAACTGTTATATGCCACCAATATTCAAATCTAGAACTATGTTTTTACTAGTTATCTGATTTATTTAACATGTTAATGTCAAAATATGATCAATGTCTAGAAATGTAATACCATAAAGCTACTTTTTAAGTCAATCAAGTTATTGTAAAAATCTATCAGTGCCTAAAAAGAAGAGTGAATGTGTTTACTAGCTATTTTTGTGCCATCACATCATATGCAAGGACAATTATGTGTATGGGATACTTTTCAAGATAAAAAAAATTAATTAGTATTGCATTTCATTGCAGCCAATCAGACTGGCTATGAGGGGGAATTAGCTCTTAGCAGCACAGCTGGGAGGCAAGTCGTGTTATGAGCCTTAGCATGTAGAAACATGCTTACAAGAGTCTCATGTTGTGAGAATGATAAACACAATCTTATGTAGAATTGGCTTTTACCAGAAGTAATGGTGAGATGGAATCAAAAAAGTCTAAATATGTCTTAAACTGCCTTTCATTTAATATGTCTCTCTTGGACAGGACTCGGGTCACATCCGTTATGTCGAGGGAGGGGCTTCCTCTCAAGCCTTTCAGTTTTTTGTTCCAATTGGTGGTGGGGCAGGGCTCCACCTCCCATCCTCCATGTTTATTGGCCAGCCCAAGGACAAGCGGTCCTCTCCTGATCTATCAGCAGATGAACAGCTGTCTTGTCGTTGGAGGAAGGTGAGAAATAGGAACTATAGTGGCATGAAAACATCTGTTGACCAAAATGCAGAAGTTACTTTCTATATTTAATCCTCCTTGTACTTATCTTAAGTTCATTTAATGTGTGTTGGAGGATTAAAAGTTTAGATCATTGGTGTCTTGGAGTCATGGAAGGTATAATTTACTGTTTTCCATGGTCTAAAATAAATAATTAAACTCATAAATAAATTGATTAAAATATTTAGCTGAATTAGGTTTGCTAGACTGCAGAAAACTTTGTGCTCCATGCCATCCCTGTTTTATATTAACACTTCCCTAACTCTGGACATCTTTTGCAGTGTCATTTGCTTTTCGACTCTTTGCAAGACCTGGTGGACCATGTAAATGACTTCCATGTCAAGCCTGAAAAGGATTCTGGGTATTGTTGCCATTGGGAGGGCTGTGCACGCAAAGGGCGGGGCTTTAATGCAAGGTAAGAAGTGTCTTCTTTTTTCTTAGGGACAATATATTTCACATAAAAAACAATAAACAGAGTTTCATGGCTAGACAACAATGTCTGTCTCTTTAGGTACAAGATGTTGATCCACATTCGCACGCACACCAACGAGAAGCCCCACCGTTGTCCTACTTGCAACAAGAGCTTCTCGCGCCTGGAGAACCTCAAGATCCACAATCGTTCACACACAGGTCAGTATTGGAATATTATAAATTTATTTTTTTCCCTTCTGTTGTGGGATCAAGCTCAGTCATCCTCACCTGGTTTGCTGACTCCTCTGCTCTGTTTCAGGAGAGAAGCCCTACATTTGCCCCTATGAAGGCTGCAACAAGCGCTATTCCAACTCTAGCGACCGCTTCAAGCACACGCGCACCCACTACGTGGACAAGCCCTACTATTGCAAGATGGTGGGTTGCCTGAAGCGATACACAGACCCCAGCTCTCTGCGGAAGCACATCAAGGCCCATGGGCATTTTGTAGCCCAAGAGCAGTCGGGTCCTGGCAGGGTGGGTTCCCTGGTGAAATCAGCCCAGATTGCAGGAGCAGGGAAAGAATCTGAGCTGACCTACGTCAGCGGAGCCCACATCATCATTCCAAGTGCTGCAGCTGCTCTCCTAGGTGGCCACAGCTTACAAGGCCTGGGGGCTTCCCTGCCACTGTCACCCCTTAGCCCCCAGCCTCTAGACTTGAGCTCTCTTGGGAGCCCCAGCTCCCCTCCAGCTGGTCTTGCTGGAACCCCAATCCTGTCTTTCAACGGCTCACCACTTGGCCTGGCCAAGTCACCCCTGCTGTCTCCTGCCTTCTCATCCTCAGCCCTGGGCTTGCCCATGGTGCCTGTGCTGGGCTCGGACCGTGGAGGGCACAGCAAGGGCAGAGGCAGGGGTGAGGAGGGAGATGATGAGAGGCCTGGGGGTGTGCTCAACCTCTCCACAGGAGCATCTCATGATCCTCTGTCTTGGGTGGTCATTCCTTCAGGCCCAGTCGTGCTGAAGCCAGCTGTGGTCAACTGATTCCCTCTGCATTCCAGAGGAGGGGGCAGCACAGGTGTCAGAGGTGAGGGGCAGGCCCATGTTGGGGGGTGGGGGTTTTCCACAATTGAAAAGCAGTCTGCACTTCTCTCTGAAGTGATACTATCTCCTCCGATTTACCTCCTGCACTGTATTTCATTTCAGTTGTAAGTTGTACTGTTGTTTTCAATTGAATAGTTATTGATACAACTGGGACCAGCATCTAATCAGAGACTTTAAATAATAGCTATAAATATCAATGGGAAAAAAAAGACCAGCCGCCAAATGTTCACTGATGGTCTTCATGCTTTCTGTAACTGACATTGTCTGACAATGCTGATGCGAGCTGGAGTAATAAGAATCTATGCCCTTGTTTCAAAAAGCCCTCAGCCATTTCTCTGCATTTATATGTTACAAGTATGTTTGGACACCATTGTACACAACACTCTAAGGATGCAATATTGTGCATTGATTCTAAGGTCAACCTTAACATTCCTTTTGAGCACTCTGTAACGACTGTTGTAATAATGTATAGACAAGCTAGCAATCTTTAATCAGGCTATGTGAAACTGGTTCAGTCAGCTTTGGGAGGGGTGCTTGGTTGTGGGCTAGTTAGGGTCTTTTTTTTTTCCAGAGGACAATCATTGTCTGTCGTAGCCTGCTAGACAGTGGGGTTGTGCTAGTGCTCCAGAGAAACATTTCAGTAACCCACAGGTGTACACATTCCCAGTGAGAGAATAGGCCTCTTTATCACTTGCTAGCTATATGGAAAACTCGCATTTGCTGCTACATTATCTAGCTAACTGCTACTCCAGTTCCTTGAATTTTTTGGATTTACATAAATGTATACATGACAATCTGTCCTCTAAGAGGGAAGAAAAAAACATGACCAACAAGCACTATTTACGTAAAAGCAGGTTTGAACCTGATTTGAATATCTTGGTAACAGACACAAGACTCAGAGCAACTGAGTTTCAAGGCAAGCAAAGGTATTATGTACTATCATGTTTCTACCTTGTACGTAACTGTGGAACTACTGCAACTAGTACCACCTGCTGGACTTTAGTTTTACTGCACCCTACTAGTCAGGGCTTTGAATGTTCGCTTTTTACTATTTTAGCATTGTGTGGCAAAATGGAAGACCCTTAATTGACACAGCACAATGTTTTTGTGTTGAAAGCAACCCTCTTGAGATGCCGCTGTGGAAAGCAGTCACCAGTGCATTACATGTATAGACACACAAGAACATGTGCGCACATATAGAATGGTGGGTGCAACAAACCATTTGATCAATGCAGTATTCACCTCACAATTTTACCCATATCAAGGCAAATGCACGGTGCCAAAAAGTCTGTCCAGAGGACTTAAATACAGATAGTTATCTAAAAAATTACATTTCTCTTTTACAATGTAGTTAGTTGTTTGTTTACATAAACTTAAATCCAATTTTAAGAGCTCATACAAAAAAAAGTTTAGACTTAGATTACACATTCTCCTCTGGTGCTGTCTCTTCACCTAAAATCAGATGTCTAATAGTCTCCTCAGGACAAGCATTCCTTTTTTTGACAGAGATTTTTAGAACATTCCTTATTGGCTGGAGTCACTGGCTGCTGTTACAGCTTTCAAAATACCAGAAATTGACAGTTGTTTCATTAGCAAACATTCCAACTGACTTTTATTTCTTCCTCTTGTACTTATACTCACAACTTTTGTCCCAGCTCAGTCTTATAATTCCAAAAAGGTTACATTACATTTGAGAAAACTACAGTTATTTATGTTTGTTATATTGTTTGGACGAAACATTTTCTGATGTTGACGTTGCTTTATCTCATAGTCTCTACTATCGCTGCTTTGCATTCAGCTTTCTTTCACAGAGGAGTTAAGATGGAGGGATGAACAGTAGGCATGAAGAGAGGAGGGATGGTCCTTTCACTGGGTCATGTAAAGTTGGGACAAGTGGTTTCACTTGAATGACCCAATTCCCCACTGACAGTTAAAACATGGAGTTTCATGTCAAGCAAGCCCACATCAGTAGGCCAGTGGTCCAGTAGGCTGTCTGTAATAGTTGATTAAGGATGAACACTTCTCAGTGTCTCTTCCTGACAGTGATGTCAGTGATCAGATGAAGATTTCAGCATAAACCTCAAGAAATGCTGATAGTCAGGCATAAGTAATTCCCATGTTCCTAAAACCAGGATTTATGCTAACTGGAAGACCCTTTGTCCAGCCTAAAGTCATCAGTGCTACAGCTGAAGGTCACCTACCTTTTTCCTTTTTAAAGCAGTTCTAAAAACTGGCCGTGGCAGCTGCCTGCACACGTGCCAAACTTGGAAACTAGGTCACTGAACCTTTCATGCCCCCATTTTTTTCACAGATTAAAGAAAAAAAAATGCTGCTTTACACAAAGCTTACTAGACAGAGGAAACACGTGCAAACACCATAAACCAGTCCCGTCAGAGTGTTTAGGTATTGCTGAGGGGAAAAGTTGTCTTCAGGACCCAGCCGAGTCCTGCATAATCCTTAAAAGTACTGTTCTCGCAGTTCATCCAAGGCCATAACCCCTGGTAGTGTGTCAGTGACGCAAGATGATGTTATTAGGGGCCATTCCTATGTTACCACTCAAAGCCTTCAAGCTTCTTTTCTACCCTCCACCCTTGTTTCCTGTCTGTGTCACTCAGAGGCCGGTCCATGCCTGTCATTTGAGAAAGCTGATAATGACATAGACCCTTCAGGGTCTACATCATTCAAATATTAAATAAGCTGTTTGATTCATTAACCCTTTGAGCACTCTGGAGAAGCCTACACTAGGGAAAATAAGCTCTGATGAAGCAATTACGGACATGATTGTTAATATACATTAGCAATAATCGAAATGGCTGAGACAGTGTTACAGTTATGCAGTGAATATTTTATTTACATTTTTTGATGCAGTAACCATCTTTGAAATCCTGTTGGTTTTCGACTTGACTAAGAGGCAGCACATATACGGTACAATAAGCATCACTGTAACTGTAAGTGGTCAGCTAAGAACGCTAAAGTGACAAGATAATATAATGTCCCTTTTAAAGATTGAAAATGAAACCAAATAAAAACAAAACAGTTTAAGTGCCAGTGGTGCACAAAGGGTTAATGCACGACTACGGCCAGGAAAGGCCGGTATCCAGTTTCTTTTCTTTTTGCACATTGAAATATTTTAATATCAGTATTTTCTTTTTTTCCAAGTGCCTTTATTGTAGGTGAAATGTAGTACAAATACAGTATATGAAAAATAAATATATATAAATATAAATAAATAAATATATATATATATATATATATATATATATATATATATATACATACATTTTCCCAGCATCATGTTCTGAAGCCGAACATGCAGAATATCAGAGCTGTAAAAGTCTCCAATTGGTACAACATAGGTGTTTGTGCTCCTGTTTTAGAGGAATTTTATTACGATATTGATAATGACATCAATGAAAACAAATGAAACAAATGTTTAATAAAGTTGCATTTGATATATTGAACTCTACTGAGTCTTCTTTTCTGCTGATCAGGCCAGTCACTGGCTGACTGAAAATATGGGTGTGATCTACAAGAATACATTTAGTAAAACACTACAACTATGTCTTGCAAGGCAGATTCTAAACATGCAAGTTCATATGAATTCACTCTGTATTGCATGCAGTACCACTCATCGTAAAAAATTTTATATATTAAGAAAAGATGTATATATTAAATAAGAGCCCTGCAATTGGCTGGCAACCTGTCCAGGGTGTATCCTGCCTTCTGCCTAATGACAGCTGGGATAGGATACAGCACCCCACCGCGACGCAGAAGGATAAGCAGTTTAGATGATGTGTGAGATATTAAATCAGAATTGGAAGATATTCCAGTATAAAAGTAAATACCAGTGTGATATTGTGCCATGATATGGATTTTACCCTACTGGGGGTACTGTGACAAAACGCTGTGAAAAATGTATACATGAAATACTTATTCTAAGCACAACTAAAAACAAACTTCGCAGAAACAGCCTTTACTTTCCATTGTTTTGTACATAGAACTCTATATGCTCTAGTGCAGAGCAGTAAACAAATGTGGAATAGTGAACTTTGTTAGATGCAGTAAACTGTTAAACATTTTAGGGACCAGAGTTGAAATCAGATTTGAAGATGGAAGATGTAAAAACAAACAGGGTTGAGGTTGAAGGAGACAATTGTATTGTAATACAGTTGTGATATCTTGATATAAATAATTAATCTCATGATGTAATGAATGCCGTCACAAACACTGTATCTAGAAGACTGAAGAAGCAAGACTACACATGATAAAGAAAAGAACAAGGCTTTAATGGAACCAGAACATTATTTACAGAGGAAAGACTGAAATGACTGAAAAGACTCATGTTTGTTCCTGTTGTTTCTGTTCTAGAGGATCTTGCTTCTGAATTTTTAGCTCCTCATCCAGGCGCTCCTTGGCCCTCACCACCTGCACAAGACATTAGACACTTAGACATGATCCAACACCCAAGACAGACAAACCTGTCTGCAACACTTGTAACATTTATTTCTATAAAAAAAAAAAATCCTTCGGAAGTCAATCTGTATATAATCGTAATACTTTCCATTACCTTCCTGTGAGGTTCAGAAAAAGCATTTAATGGCTGACTTAGGAAATACTGTCCCATGTTTGCATACCTTAGACTGCAAGTAGAAAGAGCCACCAACTGCTTTGTCGTTGACTTTAAACAAATGTTCATAATTCTGCAGAGAACACAGAAAGTTGGCCTCACTTTGTGGGTCTATTTAAATACACAGCTGAAAATGGTGTGTGATAGCTCATGTTTCATACGTGCTACACTAAGAACACTGGGCATATACCTTCTGGATTTCTTCTGGTTTCAGTGTAGAGACGTTCAAAATCTGCTGGGCTTCTTGAACGGTCATCCCAGTGAAGCTGGATGCTGCAGCAGACTGCTTACCTGCCCTCCCCCTCGCCTCTGCTGCAGCTTGGCTGGCTGCAAAGAGTGGAGATAACACAGGTGTTATCTAGACTGAAAACCTAATCTACAAAGACAAATGTAGTTGATTCAGAACTAGCTAGAAGTCAGCCATGCAGTCCTTAACTCACCTGCAAACTCTTGGCGTAAAGCTCGAGCAAATGCACGGCCCACCACTTGCACTCCAACTACCACAATCTGAGCGAGATACTTTGCCTATAACCAAGTAAGTTAGAGAAAAAAGAAAAAGGTTTCAGATGAATTAGTCTGCTACACCAACCACAACTTGAAAGCCTTCACATGTTCGTGAAGGCCTATAGTAAGGCCTGTAATATAATCTTTAATAAATAATATACATTAATGCATTGGCCTTAAAATACTATAGGATACTATACTTAGCTACATAAGATTCTGTAGAAAAAATCTTTGACAAACAATGGAACGGATACTATAGTATTACTGTAGTATCCTATATTTCACAAAAAACAAGAGTATACAATATTCTACTACATTATTATACTACATTTTATAGACAATACTATTGTATAGTAGACAATATAATTATTACAGGATCACATTAGAACACCACTGTATAGTATGCCTTAGAATACTAACGTATACTACACTTTCGACAACATATTATACTAGTATACTGCACTTTACAATAGACAACACGACTATTCTATGCATACTACAGTAAGGACGATATTCCGTTATAGCCTATCGTATGCTTGTAAAATGTTTTAAGGATCACGATTTAGCTTTAATCAGGCACCGTGAATTGTAATGAATAGTTTTACAATTTATCTATCGCGCCCAGCCGGAGACAGAGCAGACAGAAGCAAGCTCACCGCTATTTGTCTGACTCTGAACAGTCGTTTGCCAAAAAAGACCCTGAAAATGAGATATATTACTGTCTCAGCAAAACAACTTCATACTAAAGAACCTGATGTGTAATACTGAGAACGCTAGCGTTATATGATACTGATCAATTCAGTGACGATTTCAGACACGTCTATGGATAAAGGTTATGTTGACTTGGCCTAGCTTGATAAATATAAAATACGAAAACCGGGACATACCATCGTTCAGCCTTGTGTATCGTCCGTGTTAAAGTGAAACGCTGGCAGCTGCACTCACAACATAAATGTTTTCGCATGTGCCTCCATCAAGGTGAAGCACCCGGAGGCCATAACACTAACGACAGAGGAGAGCTTAGGCTTCGTATACTGAGCGACTCTACTGCCACCTCGTGCATGGAGGTCTTTGGTTTATAACCTTTCAGTCTTATAGAGCTCTAGTAAACCTCTACGCCTGTCACGTAGCTTACAAACGTACGATTTAGATTCTGTTAGATTCTTTTTTTCTCATTCTTATTAGTGATGATACGACACCGCTTCTTCTTTTCCAATACCAAAACGAAAAAAATATGTTGAAATCTTTACAAACAAGGCTGAAGTTGGCTTTCTATTCACCAGCTTTTCATTCGAATTTCCTGTCCCACTTTAAATGGTACTGCAATTACATTTTGACGCCTATAGGTGGCGCCTCTTAACACCGAGAATCGTATACGTTAATAAAATGCGGTGTAAACCTCTGAATAAAAAGAGAAATAAATATATAGTGACTGTCCACTTTAAAATTTGAACGGTATTTATTTCAGAATATGCGTAACGTATTTTATACCTCAGCATTATGCAACATTAAACAACAATAACTAAATAGGAGAAAATAGTAGAGTGTGGTTGTGCTTATTTGCAATGGACTTATCCAATTCTAAAAAGTCTTGCTGAATTATGATTTTCTTTTTTTTAAATATAAATAAGATTTTGTTTTGTTTTGTTTTGTTTTGTTTAATTCCTAGGCCCATGTTTCCTCATTCTCAAAACATCTCAATATTTGATAATTTTGTTTTAGACACAACATAACAGACTCTCAAAACTTTGAAGAAAAAGAAACTGTGTTTGTAGATTTTTTCTATAATGACCTTGTGCCCACAGCATGTGAGAAGATCTGAACAAACTGCATTTAATCCCTTGGGCATTATATCCTGATTGTCAAAACATCTCAAAAATCAGGTTCAAGATACAATAAACAAACTACTAGAATCCTGAAGAAGAATAATATTCTTAAAATGTTTCAGAAATCTGACAGTAGTGTTTAAGTCACAATATAACAGACTATCAAAATTGCGAAGAAGAAGAAGAAATTGTACAGTAGATTTCATTTATTTATTGATTGATTGATTGATTGTATTTACAATCACAAATCTGACTGTGAAGTTTAAGACACAATATGACAAAGTATCAGAATCCCAAAGAAAAAGAAAATTTTCCATAGAATTTTATTTTGTGACCCTGTGAATATAGCATGTGAGATTATACAATGCATGGGAAAATTGCATTTCTGCTTAAGCGCTAGGGCATTAATTCCTGATTTGCAAAATGTCTCAAAAATCTGACAATCAGGTTTAGGAAGCAATACCGCACACTATCAAAATTGTGAAGAAGAAGAATTTTTGCTGTAGTTTTTGTTTTGTTTTGTGGTTTATTTTTTATTAAATAAATAAATAATGACACTGTGGCATACAATGTGGATAAATTTCAGTTTAATTCCAACCTAAGAAGGAATTTTACTGTAGGACTGTTTTTATTATGACCCTATGAACATGGCACCTGAAACTGCAAATTACACTTTTGGCTTAATTTCTATTAATCCTGAAGAAGAAGAACTGTAGAATTCACTATGAACCTTTATGTGAGACTATGGTCATCTTACAATAAGGTTTATTGATTTTTCAGCTCTGGTCTTACCAGTAGTAGGACGTAATGTGGAAAAAATAATTATATCACTGAAAACAGATTGTAAAATCTTGTCAGCAGCTTGTCAGCAGCTGCTCACAAATAGTGAAGCAAAACAATATATGTGCTGGTGGCCTATATATCACTCAAAAATGTTAGCTGAATTCATGAAAATACCCTTTAATGAATATATGACGGAACAATTAAATCCGAGTGTTGTAAAATAAACTGAAAATGTGTTTTTATCATGAAAAAATAATATATAATGTAATGATATAATGATAAGTAAATGATAAGGGGACTTTGGGAACTGAATTTTGAGATATTAAAAAAAAATCTGTTTTCATAAATTAAAACCATTGGACAGAAAGAAAAAATGTGTGATTTGTCTACCTTGTCTTAATGAATGAATCTTCAGACGTTTGATGACCAAGAAGGAGGGCCAAAAGAGACACTTTTTAGGGGCATACAGTAGGTTAAATTATGTTTCACATTTCACAGGTAAGATTACTGAGACATTCTAACTGCCAGGGCTGACAGAAAACAGCTAAAAGTGCAATACACCCAATCTTTGTAGTCTTTCATGTAGTTTCATGTAGTAGTAAATAAAAAAAAGGCTACAGTAAAATATCTTCTTCTTCAGATTCTTGATTTTTTGATCTTATTCAGAATTATAAAAATTTGTTTCACTATGAGTTACACAGGGTTAAACATATGATTGTCAAATTTGTGAGATATTTTGAAAATCAGGAGAAAATGTTCTGTGGTCACAATTAAAAAAACAAAAAAACAAAAAAAACAACATGATCTGTAGCCTCACATGCCAAGTTCATGGGGGTATACATTATAATAAGCAAAACACCTAATTCTTCAAAATTGTTATAGTCTGTTAGTTTTTTCTTCTTCAGAATATTGATATTAATATTGTGTCTTAAATCTCAACATCAGATTTTTGAGACATTAGTGAATCAAGAGATAATGTCCCATGCATTAAACAGAATTTGCAGACACACCATGCTAACAAGGCGCTAAAACTCAGGAAATGTCTACAGTAAAATTTCTTCTTCCTCAGACTTCTGATAGTCTGTTATATTGAGTCTTAAACCTGTTTGTCAGATGTTTTGACAATCAGGAATAAATGACCTAGCACTTAATCAGAAATGCTATGTTCACAGGGTCAAAAAAAAATCTGTAGTAAAATTTCATGTTCTTCAGGATTTTTATAGTATTTTGTATTTTGCCCTGTGACCCAGAAGGATAAGCATGTGTGTCTGTGTGTGTGTGTTGTATCTTGAACTTGATTGTCAGAGTTTTGAGATGTTTAGAGAATTTGGGGATGTTGTAGGTATCAAGTCAAAAGTGCACTCCATATTCTTGGATGCCATATTCACAAGGTCATAAAAAAATCTGTGTTCTGATATGTTTAAAAACATTAATTAAAAAAAAAATTCTCATAATTTCAAATTTTGAGACCCTTAATGATGGGAAGGCTATAGAAAACAAGCACAGATTCACCATTTAGCTTTCTCTTATTTACTTATTATTACACATTCTTTGGTCTCACATGCTATGTTCATAGGGTTAAAATAAATTAAATAATAAACAAACAAACAAATAAATAAATAAACAAATATACAGTACTTTTTTTTTATTCTTCATGATTTTGATAGCCTGTTGTATCTTGAACCTGATTGTCAATTTTTTTAGATGTGTAGAGAATTAGGAGAAAAAGCAATAAGAATCAAGCCAAAAGTGCAATTTGTCCAAACTCCATGTTCTTAGATGTCATGTTTACACAGTCATAATAAAAAAATCTACAGTAATTTCTTTTTCTTCCTCAGGTTTCTGATGGTTTGTTATATTGTGTCTTGTCTTAAACTTCACTGTCACATTTCTGAGATGTTTTGAGGATCAGGAGAAAACACCCTAGCAGAAGTGGAATTTTTCCACACATTCTATTGTCTCACATGATATGCTCACAGCGTCACAATTTAAAAATTCTACAAGAAAAAATCTTCGCATTTCGGATTGTGATATTTTACATTGCATCTTAAACTTGATTGTCAGATTTAAAGTGCCCTAGGGATGAAACAAAAAGTTCAATTCACACACTGTAGTGTTATAGGTCATGTTCATAGAATCACAATTAAAATGCTTCAATATTTATATATTTGATATTGGGTTTTATAGTCAGAGTCAAATTACAGTAAAAGTTTCTATAGTCAATGTATTTCTTACTCAGGAGTTTTGTATTGTGATAGATGGTATATCACATATGACAGATTTTTGAGACATTTTGAAAATAATCCTGCATTAAGTAGAATGTTCAAACAAAGCAAATAAGTAAAAAGCATCAACACCCCATATTCTATGATGTTTCTAATTTCGCACCTATGGTGCATTTTTTTTTTATGTTTCTACAATAAAGAGGAAGGACTACAGTAATTAAGAATTAAGTGTAAAAATTCTGCATTCAGTTGTGTCATATGCTATTCTCTGAAGTATACACTATCACTACTGCCCATGTATTGTGTTACAATATGTTTAAAAACCATAAATTTAAAGATGTTATTGTAAAATTTCTCATAATTCAAAAATTTTAGACCCTTAATGATTGGAAGGCTATAGAAAATGAGCACTTTCTCTTATGTACGTTCTGAAATTGATTTCGCAGTAAAATGCAACTCGGACAGCCGTTCTGTGTTTATTGACCATGGTATAGATAGCCCATTCTCTGTGTGTTAAAACCATCTACAGGCACCAAATTGTAACTGCATTGTCATTTAAGGTGGAACAGAACACTCGAATGAAAATCTGGCGAATAAGAAGCCAACCTCAGCCTCATATGTTCTATTATACGGGTTATAATGAGCTAATATTTACAATTCAAGATTTTACAGAAAAACAAGTGTTTGTATATTCCAGAAAATAGTTGTCATGTATATTTAGGGTTGTTGTGCATCCATAGAAATAAAAACATTATGTTTAGCTTAGGTAGCCCATTACGGTTTTAGATATATGACCTATCAAAAAAAGGTGGCCCTTATGATTAAAAAATAACGAACTCGCAAACCTGATCGTTATTGCTCCGTGAAGTTCTCAGGCACAGAAAGGCCAGTTCTCTTCAAATGCAAGCACCTTGCACTTCAAGAGGGAAAGCCATTAAACTGGTCCATTAGAACCATTAGAATGATGGTTTTGCATTCTAAAGGGACTTGGCCTAATGGTTACCATTAGAGACCATTCGTTTTCCTTTAGGACACCTTTGAATACCCATCAGAAAAACACAAAATACCATTAGTGACAACTGGACACCACCAGGAACTAACAGAAACGTTTAATAGCTTCTATGATTTTTTTTAGTGCTGCTTTATGCTGATCTGGAGCTGGTGTAGCTGGTCATTGCAGCAGGGTCCAGCATTGCAGCAGACTGAATAGACTTCCTTGCTTAGCTGCTCTTCTCAGATCTTCCTATGGGGCTAAGCCCCTTGTTTCAAGGCACGATGAAAATTCTGCAATATTACTACAATACAACATGTATGGAAGTATATATATATTAAGTGAATATACATTTTATTTTAATTGGGGTACGCTGAGCCAAGACTGGTGGTACAATTTAGCCCACAACCCCCAATTTGACAAAACTGCTCCATACATGAACTAACACTTACAGCTATGCAGAGTTTATGACCCCATTTTGAAGCTTATACTGCTGTAAGCTAGTGTAATATCCCAAGCCTATGTATTTCTTTCAACATGAAAGACTAACAACATCTTAACCATTAGAATTTCACTTGAGGTAATCACTCTTTTCACATGCTCATCTCAATCAGAACTCATGTGACATAAACTAATCTTCCTAAGTCAATCACAAGTTTATTTCTGTGTGTGATTGTCTAAATGCAATGGGTGGTTCATTTTACCCACTGGCTCAGTATACACTGTTCTCCCCTACTGGATGTTCTGCTGATTTTTACCGATACCGGCACCCACAGGTACTACCTGCTATTTCTAGTTTTGATTGATACACTGAACATTTCAGATAAAAGACTTCACTTCGCCACATTTGCAAAAATGTTTTATTGCAAGGCAACATTCCCACATGACAGATTCAGTTGAAAGGAGAGCATAAAGCAATGCTACTGCCTCAGAAGTATAAAAATGTAAGCTAATTTCAAACAAAAGTTTTGAGACATCCCAAAGAACACTCAGTTACATATGTATTAACATATACACATCCAGTAATATTGTCTAAGTGTGGCTCACATCAAGCAAAATACACTGAAAAGTGTTCAAACATGCAAAGTTAGGATTCTTCTTCTGCCTAAATTAAACATTTACAAATACTGCCTTAAGTAATAGACCTGGAAGGAAAGATGATCTTGGCAGTTGCTATTGCAAATAATACTGCTGAAGAAGTTGACTGAGTTATTGAGAGTACTTACTATTTAACAGGAATGGATTATCTTCCAAGAGGTTTTATATATTTGC
This sequence comes from Colossoma macropomum, assembly GCF_904425465.1. NCBI lineage: Eukaryota > Metazoa > Chordata > Actinopteri > Characiformes > Serrasalmidae > Colossoma > Colossoma macropomum. The sequence continues at coordinate 31,271,159 of NW_023494801.1, read as the reverse complement.
TTGAGGTATGGAGATTCCAGTTGTACATTATACTGAAAAGGAGGCCTCCAGGTATTCCCAACACTATGATTGTTCAGTCACATGATAGAGCTATGCAGTACAATCAATAAAAATTGGAACATACATTTTAATAATTGAACATTTACTGATCTCCAACTAAAAAAAAAAAAATCAGAGAGATTTACAAGAGTTACTTGTATTTACGCATCAAAAAAATATCTGGAAGAATGCAAACTGTTTACAACAGATGATTTACAGTATAAAATTCATGCTGATCAATAGATAATCTAAGAGTTTTGCAGTTTTGTCACCTTTGCAATTAGGGTGAAGATCAATGTGGTTGTTTGTGCAGCCATGCAGTCTCTTACATTAGCAAGTCTGTATGTAACTAATCTTATGATCACTGAGCACGCACATGTAATAAATACACATTTAGCCATAGAAGAATATCACTGAGAGATCACAACCTGTCTCGTCAAGCATGGAGACTTAATGTGATTAATGGAAGAGTTGGTTGATGGGATTAGAATGTTGGAGGTACAAAAGTGAGAGTGTGGCCTTCAGATTGGCACTCAGGAATGGCACAAAGTACAGCAGGATTCTTCTTTGTCTCCCTATTGCTGGCTGCCTGGCTCATCCATAAGGCAAAGCTTTCCATTAGTCATCCTGAAAGTGCAATGAAAAAGCACAGACAGACACACCCGCACACACATACATACATACATAGTGTAATAATTTATTATTAATTTTTAATTTATCTAAAACATAGATATTTCTAATTTTAGAATTTTCCTAAATAGTTTAAGAGGGTGACCTAGAGCTTAAAATATTTGCCTGAATCTGAAAGTATCTGACTACTCATGTCAGGTTTGAATAGGTTTGGATGTTCTTTTTCAAATACATGTCAGGCTCGGGTTGGGTTCTCACAGACAGCCTTACACTTTTAACATATTTAACCTGCATTTCTCCCTGCTTTATTTTTTTTCCAACAGAATTGTCAGTGTTCTCATCCAAGACTGTTGACCTGTCCAATGAAGTTGCGTCAGCAACAAAAAGATGTGGTGGCGCTTCACGTGTCTCGAAAGAAGCACATGCTAGCCCTCACCCTCCCAGCTTGTGGGTGGAATTGGCAATGACTAAATTAGGGAGAAAATTGGGCAAAACAATTAAGTAAAGCAGATTTTATCAAATCATTTTATGTTATTTTTTTAAAACAGTATTTCTCCATGATCTAATGTATGGCTATTATTGTCACTATGGGGTAATTCAACTGGTGCCATCATGAGAAATATCAGGTTTTATTTGGGTACCGTCAAGTTGAGTCAGTCTTAGACAGAATTATGTTGGACTTGGATCACTTTCAGGCTCAAACAGAAATAGGCTCACACAAAGTTATCAGGCTGTATTTATGTTCCAAAATTTTAGGCATAATTAGAGTTCCAATCTCACCCATTCATCTTCATCCACTCCCTCAAATAACTCCTGTGGCAGTGGGTCTTCTCTGTTCCCTAGCTTAGCCACCATGGCACTCAAAAGCTGCAGCAAACACACACAAATGCAGGTGTGACAGGAATTCTAACAAAGTATAATGCTAACGATTTATTACATAGCCCTTGATACAGACTTCTTCTTTTTTCTGTTCGTCTGTCTTCTCCTCAAGGTACACAGAGGAGGGCAGGTACTTCCTCACTGGAGCCTCCTTAGGAGCCAAACTCACTGAAAAAGCAGCAACAGATAAAGTTTGGCAACAGAAACACTCAATATATGCTGAGGACGTGGTATCTGAACATGCTGTGATGCAGTACCAGGGGTCATGTCTTTGGGCTTCAAGCTGATTTTGCGGTGCTGGCCATCGGTTCTGGAGAGCCAAGCAGAGGCAGTCAAAACTGGCTCCCACCACACTGCTGTCTCTGGGAACACATCGTCCTGGAAGAACTCTTTCTGCGCACATTAACCACAACAAAATTATTTAGCTTTGCAACAAACTCTTTTCTTGATAGTGCATCAGTCAAAATCTGTGGAAAATGAGCACAATTATATGAACATTTTGGACAGAGACTGCTCCTTCCTAATATTTTGCATTGTGTTCACTGTCTGCTGGTTATACACATTCGTAGATGGCAATGTTGTACTGATTCAACATAAAATAAAGGGAAGGTCACTCACTCGGACACGGGGAACTTTGAAGGCCACAGGCTCAATGGTGGTTTTACCAAGCCGGATGGCCCTGGCTATCTCTACATCACGCACATCACACTCAGTCTTCGGTAAGAAGCACAAACCCTGATCATACACAGTAGGACTGTTTTAGGGAGATTGGACAACTAAACTAAGACAGAGAAACAAGATGGAGCATTTATGGTACCTTATGTGGCTCAGAAGAGTGGAAGCTGCTGCACTCCATAAAATAGGGGGCTTCTGACATGATTTCAAAGACGTACACTCGTGTGTCACCCTAAAAGAAAAAGAAGCTAGATGAGTTACAAGATGAAAGTATAAAAAGATGTTAACGTTGTTTTAATGTAACAACGTAACTGAATTGCCTCATATCACTGATGTAAACACCTTTCGTAACATAAAAAACAACTGTTTATACACGTTCTTGAATTCAAATATGCAATCAGTTGTGATTTTGTGTATTTCTAATTACATATGTAAATGAGGACAAGATTAAAGAAGGACCTTTTTGTTGGTCCTCAAATTAGAGATATATTAGAAGATGTGGAGTTATAAAACAAGTTTAATCAAGCATAAAAAGCGGCATGAGAATATCATGGAAAATCATGAAGCAGAAAACAGCCACGACATAACAGGTGAGCTATTGACATATTACAGACCTATGGGGTGTAATGTTGTTAAAAATGCATTTTCTTGACTTCTATCTGGATTTCTTCCTTGCAACACTGGGCACCGCCAATGGCAAGCAAGATGCGCACTTTCATCAAGAGATTTTAAACATGGAGAAGTAGTACCAAGGGAAACAGAGTCCTAGAATGGTTGTTGACTACTAAAGAGATGTTCCAGAAGTGAAATACAGCAGAAAATCTACTACTGTAACTAAGCAATTACACTTTATTACACTTATTTTAACATTTTCTTCAAAATTTCCATTGTGTATCACACAGAATCCTTGGGTGGTAGAAATAAAAAATCTAAAAACAGATTTAAATTCAGCACACAAAACATTAGCAAAGATAAGCAGACACATTCCTTTAAGTTGAACTATACCTTCCCCGTGAGGATGACGACACTAGTGTCTGGGTCATAGAATGGGATGAGAGTCGAAGGTGACACATCAGTTGGAGCAGTAGCCACAGCTCCAGAGGCCAAAGACTCACAAGAGTATAGGTAAAGCTGTCTCTCACTGCGACTGCAGGGAAAAACCGAGAAAGAAATAGTCAGCATAACGACTGGCATGTGCTATGCCAAGTACCAGTGAAATGCAACACTGTTGTGAGAGAAACATGCTGTCTTTTGAGATGTCTTGCTTACCAGTCAAACCCTGTAACCAGCAGGTACTGTCCATTGCACACCCAGACTACACGCCCACCTCTGTGGCCTTCAGGCCCTGGGCCTTCCTGTGGGGAGATAGAAGGAGAGGAAGAGATTGTGAAAGCCTGCCCCTTATGTATAATGTTGGCCTTAACTGAGGGTCTCTGGTGCTGTACTTGCCTGAATGGGCTCAGCAGACTTGCGGGGGTCATACAAACGCACTTTCCCATCTTTACACACTGTAGCCAGAAACTTGCCATTGGGACTCCAAGCCATCCCAAAAATCTATGAGAAAGATAATATGCATCATGTCTTTTTGGTACCAGATGGCTTGTGTTCCACAAAGAAGGTAGCGTAACATGAACGTTTTACCAGATATCACACTAATATCTCCAATCACTTCCAGTCAGATACCATTTAGAGGATTGGCAATGGAAATACACGATTATAAAGGTTGTATATCCAACCTGTATGAAACATGTTCATACAGGAGTGGCTTTAGCATTAAATGGATATGACACAGAATGAATTTTAAGTTGTTCTATCAGAGGTACACCATATCAGGTCTTTTAACTAATGCAATGAAAGAGGTTCACTATGCTAATACTTACCGATTTCCTTACTTGCATGTTTATGTTCATATTTTGAACATGCCTTTTGTGGCTGTGATTTTCTAGAATAGCTGACAAACATTCTTTAAAAAAGAGACCTGATTCTGTAGCAGTGGCTATATAAATCCAGGTGAAGTTATAGAGATCATATGTAGAATGATATGTGATGTAATGTGAAGTTCATTAGCTGCTCTGTTTTCACATTTGACATGAAACTGGTACCAGTAGTAGACAGACAGGCAAATGTAGACAGGAATACTTACTTGGTCTTGGTGTCCACTTAATTTTTTGACCTCATTTCCAGTGTCTAGGTCCCACAGTCGAACTGTCATGTCATATGAGGAGGAAACCAGCAGACCTGATGCGTGGGGGTGGAACTTGATGGAATAGATTTTCTCAGTGTGTCCTGTGATTGATTAAAGCCTTATCATCAAACCAACAGCAAAATGGGATTCTATTCTAGACAAAAGAGAAGCACTGTTGTTTTCTTACCCTGCAGAATGCACCTTGGTTCAGTCAGTGTCTCCACTAGTCCGCCTTCTGGAACCATCCACACACGGATCTTTGCATCGTCACCAGCTGTCAAGAGATGTAGCGGATTAACACTTTAAGGATGTTATGAAATGTGACCTTAACACAAGTTAAAGATAAATCTTACTGCAGAAGTAAAGCAGATTATAACACCATTATTGCTGTGAATAAATGATCACGTCAGCATGCTAACATTTTGACTGAGTGACAAGTTTTTCAACTGGAATGTACATTTAAAATCATTCAGAACATTGCATCTGAGTTTGGCTGTAATGGTTTGAATGGATTTTGCAACTTCTCAGTTTTAATATTTAGATTATTTTTCAAATTGTGAGAAAAAAAAATGAAGATCAAATCATTCAGATTATAAATTTAAATAACCGAGCACAATTTACCAACAACCAGCTTATGGGAGTCAAAGGGGTCCCAGCATAGGTCAGCCACGTTGACTGAGTTCTGAATGGTTGGTAGAGCAGTGTCTGGCAGCTTCCCAGGTTGAGAAAGCTGCATGTCACACAAATTTACAAATTAGTCACATTTTTATTTGTTATACACATCCGTGCAAAAGAAAGGTCAACATGTAATGGTTTTACTGATGATTTTGGCCTTGTCAGAGTCAGGATTTAAACTCTTTAGAGAATTCTGTCTCACATCAAACACCAACTAGTTTGGTAATGTTTTTCAAATGTTTGAAGCCATCAGTGCTACAGTTGCCTGCAAGTTTACCTACAAGAGACTCTGTTTGTTTAACGGTTTGTTGTTAAGAAGACCATTAAAACCTAATGTTTTGCCATTTTGGACTTGTCCTATGCATGGGAGTGTACCTAAACCAGATGCTTTCACTTAAAATTCCATATTCCATAAAAATCTTTGTTTTCCTCACAAAACTCTTTCTTCAAAGACATTAAGTATGAGCACATGAAATTCTTTATCCTTAAATTGCAAAGCATTCACAGGTACTTTTTCAGTGACGAAAGCTGCAAAAAGCTTAAGTATTATTGAAAAAGAGAAAGGTAAGAGGAAGCACAGCACCTCAAGCACAGCGATCTGCCCTCCGGCAATGGCCAGGGGCACAGCCACATGCTGTCCATTGGCACAGAAGCCATCACACTCGCCAGGCGTGGTCAGACTCATCCCACGCAGGTTGGTGATGTGGGTGTCACGGTGAAGGACAGTCCCCTGGATGTGACGGAACTTAGAACTTGGGCCTGCAAAGAGATGGGGGAGCATAACATTGGAGTGACAAAAGTAACCAGCTTCAATAACCGCTAGGATTGTGCTAATCTTGGAGTTAATTGGTGGGGGAAGTTACCCAGCATGCTCTGAATGGCACGGGAGCTCTGGCTAGGACTGGGCAGGAAGCCAGAGGATAGGCCACTGGTGGAAGAAGGGGAGCGGGACAGAGCAGCACTACTGCTGGGGGTACTTAAGGGACTGCTGGAGGTAGAGGGTTCCTGAGAGTGAGAGTGATAGGGAGAGGGAGAGATTCGGTGATGAAAAAGTACAGAGATGAAAATGAGGAAACTGGTACACACTTGCTTCTCCTTTTCCACTAACCTCTTTACTCTTTCCACGAGGTGGTGCCATTGCTGAGGCTGGCTGAACTTTGCCCTTTGGCCTCTTGTCTGGGTGGAGGCTGACTCTGTCTACCTATCATAAAAGAGAAAGGTACAGAAAATCAATGGCCTAAGCATTGGCTATTGACTGAAACTGAAGTGGGTTACTGATCAAATAGTTTATGTAAAAGCCAGTTGTATGAACAATTCATTTCAGAGTTGAGCAAAACAGCACAATAGCCTGTACCTGCTTATTTGCTCCCTGCCACCACTCATCCACTGTCACAGCCGGTGTGTGGCCCAGTGTGTCTGGGTACAGGTCGGCATGGAAATCCTGCCCTGCCTGCCAACCACATGCAGATACTAAAAGTGTCACCAAGAATGTGTCTAGTAACAAAGCCTTTCTTTTTCCAGGATTTCCATTCAAAGGCAAACATGTTTACAAATACAAACAGACAACATAACAGAAACCCTACATGAAAGGACTTTCACTCTAAAGTAGCTAAATCATAATCATAAAGGCAGTAACACAGGTAGTTTATGTTAGGCTGAAGGCCAGCTAGCATTGTGTGACTGACAACCAGCACTTTTATGTCTCAACAAAACCGCTTGAATCCATCAACTAGAGGGCAGACACCCCTTCTGAATGGTGAATTCCACCACATTAAGTTGCACCTATTGGCAAAAGGCATTGCCAGTGTGCTTGTGGCTGAATACAATTACATCCTCACAGAAAGATCTAGTATAAAGCCTTCCTATAAGAGTAGAGGCGGTTACTGCAGTAAAGAGGGGACAAACTCCCTTTTAATACCCTTGATTTTGGAAGAAATGTTGAAAGATCAGCTGTTTAAAAACTCTTAGAGATATAGTGTACCCCTACAACTAACTAACTGATACACAAACAAGGTTATGTGTTCCTGTCATTTTCTTCACTCCCTATAGATCAAAACATAAAATGTTACAAAACTACTGTCCTGCTATTAAATAGGAGAGCTACTAAACTTACTTTTAGAGTCTCCTTGGAGAATGGTACTGTTACTGTCTTTGGATAGTTCTCACAGTTGTCATAGTTGCATAAATGTTTGCCAACCAGCAACTGTGCTTTTGTGGATATGAAACACTGTACTGAGCACCGCTATTTTTTGGTGTATGTGACAAGGTCTCCCAGCATCAGCAGGACCAGGTTTGAAGAGCGTTTGGTGCTTACCTTGCGGGGCACTTGGTAACTGATGGGGATGATGAAGTTCTCCGTCAGCTGCATGACCCGCAGCACTTCACAACAGCCCACGTTCAACGCCTGCTTAGGCACCAAGGCAATGCCACGTGTGGAAGCATCGCTTAAGCAATGACTTACTGCAAAGCAGAGACACAGAAGAGACAGGGTTGAACATATCTACTTTCTGATCTAGAATCGGTTTATGCTTCTAGCAGCCTCTTAAACATACTATATATTTTACATGACCTATCATTTTACTCTTCACACAAATGAGGATGATTAAAAAACACACTGGATTCTTTCAAAAAGTCCATAGTCTCACCTTGAGAAAGGAATGGCTCACTTGTGGTCACCTCAAAGCAGTCAAGCACACTGTCTCCCTGATTAAACAAAAATTAAGATATGGATAAACATTTGCAGTTGTACAGGTAACTTGGAGGAAAGATCATCCCCTTAAAATTCCAGGCTTATTACATACCAAGCCTTATTATTGAGTAACTACAGGGACTTCAGTGTAAACTGGTTGAGCTATTGTTAGGTTACAGAAGTATATGATAAAACTTTGGGCCAGCGGGCCCTGGCCATGTAAGGGCTTCACTAAAGGACTAAAATAAAATGGAAAGTACCTGAATAGAATTTTTGTTTTGATGCCAATCAAAAATATTATAAAATCAATGCTGAAACAAAACTAAAACTCACCTTTCCTGACACTATAAGGAGACCAGAGTCAGGATCATACAATGGCATTAAAGTCCTGAGGATTTAAAAAGACAGAAGGAGAAAGAGAGCAGCATGTTTACTAAACGCTTAAAGATTCAGCTTTGATCTCAGCATTTCCGGTCATCTCATCCAAACACAAAAAAATCCCAGCCATATTTCTAATCTAAATTCCCTAAGTGTCTGTTCAGGAGAAATTTTTGCACTTACATTCTCCAACCTCTAGAAGGCGCAGCCTACATGCAAATTACATTTGTTTCTGAATCAATTCCAGTGCCATGTCCATGTCCATAACTTGCATCTAACACAGTTCTATGTTTTTTTAGGCACATATTGAATGGACCACTGCACCCAAAAGTGGAATTCAATGCCATGACCTATAAAAAATGGAAATTTTTAGCTGCTGTTTAGCTGCAGTTTGTATAGCATATAGCACAAACCTGCCCGCCACGTGGCACACTGGGATTCGACTCCCCACCAGGGAAGTACACCATGCTACACCAATAGAAGTCCTTGAGCAAGACTCCTAAAAGTACATTCACCTACCTCTGTGACATGATTAAATTTTAAGTCGCTCTGGGCTTGTCTTCACAAAGCAGTCCTCAGTTAGAGGGCTTATCTCAGAGAATATTTATGATGGTTTTTGTGACAGTGAATGATTCTGCACTTCTAATCCTTAAGAGATTTGTGAATAAAGGCCCTGGATGAGAGCATCTACCAAATGCATAAACATAAATGTAAAATATGTAAAATAAAGTGGTACACAACAGTTTCTTATGTACCAAGCTGGCTGAAAAGCTACTATAATAGGTGGGACTAGATTCAATACAGTTTGTATTCTAGCTGAAATACATGCTCACAAGAGATGGACAAAACATTCTGACTGATGAAATCATCAGTTTGCCATTAGATCTTCTCCAGCCTGTCCTCGCTATATGCCTCTGAAGTCAGCAAAGGAGCAGCCACTCTTCGTTAGCCTAGCTCTGTGTTCCCATTTTTCCGACAGGGAACCCTTGAATACTTCCATTCCCCAACACACAAACACAACCCCTTTATCTGTATGCCAGAACTTTCCAACATTTTCCAACAACCTATATTTTCTGTAGATCTGTGTATTTTAGCTCAAAATGTTTTTCTAAGCTCTCAAGTAAAACAAATACAGACACACCAAGTGCAAATGGAGGCCATATCACTGATTAATGCACCTCTCAAATACAGTACACATAGACAATTTTGCCTGGAGTGTATTTTCCTACCAAAGCAAATAAACAACCTTCTGCCACTGTGTGTGTGCCTGAGCTGAAGCACCAGTCAGTAGCCGAGGTCACATGGCAGACTAAGTTCAGGCATGAATAAATGTTGAAACAATCAGGATTCATTCATGACTGGCTAAAGTCGTAAGCACAAGTGTGTGGGTCTTCGTGCGTGTGTGTGTGTGTGTGTGTGTGTGTGTGTGTGTGTGTGTGCTGTGAGGGTGTGAGGAGGTACTGTTACAATAAATCTCTAATCCAGAACTAAATCTCCTCAGGACAAAGACGTCTGAATGAGAGGAGCAGACACACAACATCCATTAATGCAGCTGGGTTAAATCAGTCAGAGAGCATGGAGGTAGGAATGGTGGGTTGGTCACCAGGGCAGATGGGAAAGTTTGTGGCAAAAATAGCTTAGACATGAATCGAGGATTGGTCTGTGAACAACTACAAAGATACTTATGTGTGTGTCTCCAGTCTTACTGAAGAACAGTCAAAATGTAGAAGTAATTCATTTTTCAGCAGAAAAAAGTGGAAAACATACAATACTGTGTAAAAGTTTTAGGTACTTCAGAAAATGTATTGAAAAATTGAATCATTTATTTGCTCAGAAAATAAAAACACTAATAGTAGAGAAACTATGAATAACAAATACAATAAGTAGTAATTTTATGTATGTCAGTGTGTTCACTTAACCATTTCCAAAACTCTCCTTGAGGAAGGCCAGTATTACTTGTAGTTACCATTCAATATCTTGCTGGGAGTGCTGAGAAGAAATCTGGAACTTTATTCTTCAAAGCAGATCATAAGCTATTTACTATTTTGAAAACAAGAAATTCTTGTTGCTTTTTATTTATTTATTTATTTATTTACATTTATTCTAATGTTATATGGTGTTTTTACAAGCACAGACACACATATTGCCAAAATAAATGGTTTTAAATAATGAACTTAAGGGCCTAAGACTTTTGTACAGTATTGTACATTAAACAGAACATTAAAAAAAGTCTAAACAATTAAATAGCATACACATTTTTCCAGTATTTAGTGCACCCACATTAGCCTTTATTACAGCTTCCATGAAGTTTGGGAGATTGCTTTCAATTCAAAAAAATCGGCAATGAGATTTTTCCATGCTACTTGTAAACACTTCCAAAGTTTGGCCTTAGTAAACACACAGCCTTTTGTTACTTTCAAAGATCTCAAGTTTAGACTCATCAGTTCATAAAACATTGCTTTACTTCTGTCCAGATTTTCTTCTTTTTTGTTTATTATTATTTTTCTCAATGGCTTCTTAATAGCTACACATCCATTCAGACCCGTACCATTGAGTTATCTTCTCACAGTGGAAGGATACCTTTTCAGGTCTGAGGAGAAAACCTGGAGCTAGCAAGGTTGTTAGGAGTCCCTTTGCATATGATTTAATAATTTTGTTTGACTCTCATGTTGTTAACTCCTGTTTTTTCTCGTTTTTCTCAGAAAAATCTCCTTTCGATATTTTGATTGCAGATCAGGAAGAAATTTTCAAGGCAGCTAAGGTGCATTTGGGTAGTTGCTGGTGTAAATGTTACTGTCTCTTAGAGGGAACACCATATCAACGACATCTTTGGGAACACCTATTAGGAGGACAGCTATAACTGTTTGGTTTTAAGATTGGAAAGATGGAGGAGTTTTAAGGTGGCAGTAGGGTGCACAAAGTGCGGACAAATTAAATACTGATAGATTTTATATCTTTAGTGTTGGAGGCATTTGTGTAATTTTCTGTTAAATATGTGTGTTCTGCTTTTTGTTATGACACTACAAAAGGAATAACTTGTACTTAATGGTCATTTTGATTGGAAATCAAATAAAGAACACTCTCTGACCTTTGCACAGTACTAAATATGAACGAAAAATTTCAGTCTAAAGCTTAACCAAAGTGCGTGATTTGGACACTTTTTATGATTTTCATAAATTAACATTTGAAACACTGTCTATGGGTCATTGGTCTAATAAGATAGCAATTACATTAAGTCTGTGCTGAAAACTCTCATCTTTCCCTTGAAGGACATCCATGTACATATGTCATGGTTCCATTTACTGCCTGCCACTTTTGTAAGAGCACCTGCTAAATAATGAAAAAATATCTGAATAAGTGTGAGGGTAAATCCAAGTCTGTGAAGTGACTGAGTTTCAATAGCTGAAGTGTTGAAATGCCCTCGATCAGAAATAAGAATGTCTGAAGTCTCAACAAGACAAAATGAGTCATGACTGAGATACCACAGAAGTTTAAATTGAAAACCCCACCGACCGCACAATTGCACCTTTCAGTGTGCTCCAGATGAGCTGTGAAGCCACCTTCATCACCATTAGATGAACTCTGTTTTACTGTCAGAATGATTATGAACCTTCTCATTGTATGATTACAAACAGCTATCTACTGTGTGCATGTTGTGTGCATGAAGATGCATGAAATACGGAGGCAGAATGAGGAGGAGGGGACAGACAGTTGGACAGGTAGATGAGAGATGTCTGTGTGCGTGTGAGATGTTAGTTCTGCACAGGTGAGGGAAGATCATATTCAGCTACCATCTGAATATGATCAGATTGGAGCTCATCCAACGAAATGTCCTTACAGGTTTCTTTCTCATGAACACACACACAGTATATGTAAAGCTTATCTCAGGTCTCTGCTATGCATGCATACGTAAAGTGTCTGCGTATGCATGATCAAGCATGGTATTACAGGTAGTAATTAGACAGAATGGGGTCAGGGCTATAGGCCACCAACAGGACACAAAACGACATGACTGAAGCCTCTCTAGCACCCATATCCTTATCATCTCAAAGGCACTTTTCACACAGCTCACACAAAGCCTAAATGCACTGTTACCATGGTCACCAACTGAGTGTGGGCCATGCACTACAGCCACTACATGCACATAGCAGTTCATCACATCACTATAACATCTATAATATGTATTCTGTCCAAAACTCTTTGCCTTATATTTCAGTAATTCTCTTATCTTTTAATAATGGTTCCTTACCTGCCCTGCACATTTTAGTGACTTTTTTAAATGTTGCTTTTATGCTGCCATCAAATGAACTCAGAACTCGGGTAAATAATGTGGAGGCACAATGATGTCGGAATCATGTCATTATTGGCAGATAACTGAAATTAAAAAAATGTTGGCATGGTACAGATGTTTAGATTTGAGCAATATATGAAACTGATATTTGACGACGCATCTATTGTACTCCAGAAACAGAACATTTGGGCAACACTGGGATCCTGTGCTAAAATGTCTGCAGTTTATTCGTTTACTGCATTTGTAGCCCTCTAGAAATACATTTCATATTTCCTTCGTAACACTAATCCAAGTATATGTAGTCCCAATTTTTACATTTCATAAATGTTTTTATATCAGCATCAGTATAAGCATTGGCAGATATGTACAATAAAAATACTGGATCTTGTTGTCACCCACGTCTATAACTCAGAATTGTGCAATGGAACAGTCAGCAAAATCGGAATTCCCAGTCAGAAACTCAGAAAAGATCCTTTGCAATATAAACAAACTTAACATCACATGGTGAATTTGCTGAGAAAGCATAGTCCTTTTACTGTAGTAGTGGCACTGAAGTAGTTAATGTAGATTCTTATAAAATGCTTAGCAAATTCCATGATCAACCATACAAACATTGGCAGAAACACTTGAACACATTTAGATCTGAAGTCAGGAATACTGGGTGGGAATTATCCAACTTACAAGCACAAAGTATCTTTGTTAGTTCTGCTTGATCTTAGTGCAGCATAATATATATGATAATAATATGATAAACCACTCTGTCTTACTAGATAGGCAAGAAAATCTTGTAGGAGTAACAGGAATAGCTCTTTCCTGGTTCAGATCTTACCTGACTGATCAGTTTGTGAATGTAAATGGTGAATCATCTGTTCTTACAAAAGTAAAGTATGGAGTTCCACAAGGCTCTGTTTTAGGAGCTCTATTTTTCACTATATATATATTCTATAACTTGGAACCATTATCAGTAAACACGGCATCAATTTCCACTTCTACGCTGATGACACAAAATTACATAAATCGACCAAACCAGATGATAAACTTTAACTTAAGATTGAGGACTGTGTAAAAGACATAAAAGACTAGATGCTAAGTAACTTCCTTTTACTCAACTAACAAAACAGAGGTTTTTCTTTTTAGTCCAAAAGCTGCTAGAAACAAACTGTCCAATTTAACATTTCAACTTTTTTCAGTTCACGCATTTATTATCTCAAGGCTGGACTACTGTAATGCCTTGCTGTCTGGATGTTCCAGCAAAAGCCTTAACAAGCTTCAGTTAGTCCAGAATGCTGCAGTCAGAGTCCTTACAAGAACTAGGATGTTGGACCACATTAGCCCAGTTTTATTTAACCTACACTGCCAGTTAAATTCCGCATTGAGTATAAAATTCGTTTACTGACACAAAGCTCTAACCGGCCAAGCCCCTCAGTACCTGAGTGAATTTATCTCTCATTATGAACCATCACACCTACTTAGATCACAAGGTGCTGGTTTACATCAGGGAGTAGAGCCTTTTCATACAAAGCCTCCCAGCTTTGGAATAATCTTCCAGTCAGTGTTCGGAACTCAGACACAGCCTCAGTCTAGCCTAAGTGTAAGCTAAAAACCTACTTGTTTAGTCAAGCCATCGGTAATTAGTTTTTCTCATTAGATAAAAGGTGCAGATCTGGGGGTTCATGGACATTATTATGGAGAGTATTATGGTAAACTGGCAGTGTTGGTGCTGTCATCCTGCTGCTCTCACTGTATACTGTAATCAGTCTCTCTTAACAGAACTAACTGTCTGAGTGTTTTCTTTGTTGAGCTGAACAACTGCCCATCCTGTGCGGTCTGATGCTGTTGCTTCATCACCTTGATTGGGTGCCCACTGCTCACCTGCCTTCTGGACCAGTTTGACCACCATGGAGCTTCCTGATGTACAATGATGTGCAGACCTCACCTGCATGCCATTGACCCACTCGATGATTCTGCTGCTGCACAGACCCGAACTATTTTTTCATAGCCATTGCTTCAGCTGCTTCCCCCTTTTTCTGTATTTTAATATTTTACACTAATGTTAAAACCCTCTTCTCTGTTCATGTTGCTCTTTTGTTATTGTTTGCTATCCACTGTTGACCAGAGGAAGAAGGGTTCCCCTATTTCCTCTCAAGGTTTCCTCCTCTTGCTCTTAGGGAGTTTTTCCTTGCCACTGTCACCAATGGCTTGCTCATGGGGGTTTGGACCTGGATTTTCTTTTTCTGTAAAGTTGCTTTGCGACAACACCTGTTGTTAAAAGTGCTATGTAAATAAACTTTGACTTTGAGCTTGTTAAGTAGTTAGATTTGGTGTGTTCAGGGAAAACAACAAAACATGTAGGACAGAGGTACTTCAGGATCAGGGTTGGGAACCACTGCTGTAATATCAGCACTCTCTCTTTTGGTGTAGATGTATTGTCCTCTAAATTCTGAAAACGGACAGGGCAAATGGCCAGCTGAACTGTATGCTCCATAGCCCACATCATCAGCTTGCTGTAAATTTTCAAGTGTTATGGCAGTCCCCCCTCCACACACAAAGGCACTGTGGGAATTGGCCATGACGGCTCTGTGACTGCAGTTACATGCGAGACAGACACTAGTTCCTTTTTCCCATAGATAATGATATGCAGCACAAGGGTGTTGCTTCATGACACGCAGCCAACAGCTCAGATGACCACGGGAAAGATGAGATTGTAGGTGAGTGTGCCTGACAGGATTGGGTTTGTATGTACACAACGACACATTAGTATATATTAGCTCAGAGTTTTGCCTGATGAATTGTTGCAATACATATACATACAGACATACATACATACATACATCATCTAAACCGCTTATCCTTCTGGGTCACGGTGGGGTGCTGGAGCCTATCCCAGCTGTCATTGGGCGGAAGGCAGGATACAATGTTGCAATAAAACTGTTAAATGAAACATTATATTGCTGAAAGCAAACAACACATTTTGTTGTACAGTTTGATTTGTAGGCTGTCATCCTGTTTGGTTCAGGTGCAGGTCTTATCACTATCTTTACACATCATCCTTACTTCCAAGAATCTATCCCTGTTCACTAGATTACTAGTTACAAAACACATCGGAAGCTCATTCCCTCGCTGAAGACTGTGAAAAGTAAGACATTCATATGAAATTAATATTGATATTGCCTTTTTTTAGGTTATACCACATATCATAATTTCTTTGCATTCAACCTTGTGAAATTTAACAATCTGTCACCACATCCAGTGCTAATGTCAGACAGTGTTTGCTTTATGCATGGAGTGACAGTGGCTACTGACATAAATTCTTATAATTCTTATAACCAGGAGATAAATGTCAGGTTCCTCATGGCTGTGTCTTGTATAGTAAAACCCAGCTCGATCTGGCACACTCAGCAGCTCCTTGTAAAAGCAGGCCTGGGTGCTCAGAGGCTTTGTTAGTCCACAGAACACCACTCTAGCTAGTCTCTGGGAGGCATTTCATTTAAAAGGACTTAGCTGGGCAGCAGAGCAGCGTGTTCCTGGGCAGGAGGCTGAAGAAAAGAGCAGGCCTATGAGAGAGAGGCCAGCTGTGGCCTGAGGGTCTCTTCGTTAGCGTCAGAAGAGGTGCCAAGAGGTGCGGCTTTGCTCAGTGCACCGTGCCCTAAAATACGGGCCCACCTTGATATTTAATTAAAATGGGACACTGACTTGCTCTATGCCAACATACCTGAGCCAACACAGCAACACACATACACTGATAAAATGTGAATGTGAGTGTGTGTGTGTGTGTGTGTACCTTGATAATGCTTTTTTATAGGACATCTAAATTACTTATGCAGAATTTTTTGTATTGTTTGTAACTGTGCTGTCACCTTGTTTACCATGATATTTTATATTCTCTATAAAACAAAAAGTGCTGTCAGATGCCACTTTTTTTTTTTAACAGTGTTAACGTATTTTCCTAGTTTGACCTTAGTAGTGCAGGCTAAGGCCTTGTTGCTTGCACGTTGTATGTATTTATGTATCTTTTAAAGCAATACCTTTGGAGTCTTTAGAAGACAAAAGCAGCAGTGGAAAGCCACAGTTCCCCTGGAGAGCCTCTACTACATTCACGGAGGATAAAACATTGACTGGATATATGATATGATACATACACATTGCCCTCACTGGACATTGGTAATGAAAAACTCCATTCACTCCATGGAAATCATGTGATTTTCACATCCAGGTTCATGCAAAACCTGGCTTTACATGACAATAATATTAATATTTAATTAATATTATTTATTAGTAATAATATTCTCGAACTATTATAAATAATAAATAAATAATGACAATGATCACTCATACAGCTATAACAAAATCCACTGCTTTTAAACAGAAAACCTTTGAGAGAACCACCACAGTGGCAAGAAGGGTAACAGCCCCCACTAAAACTGAGCCCTCGATGATTAATTTGTTCACTTACCAGCTAACTCTACAATATACTATACTATATGTAGTGGCATATATTCTGAAAAAACTCTGTTTTGTGATATATTATCGTATTCATTAAGAGTGTTTTATTTTTTAAGCAACAACAACAAAAAAATGTTATCAATGTTATTTCATTGGAATTAAAGGGAAACTCACCAATTTTTCAAAATGGCATGATTAATTCACAAAGGTTTGAGGTGAAATGCTCCATTCTAAAGAAACATACAAAATCAGAATTGTTCACAGTGGTAATAATAGCAACCAGAAGAAGACAGAAGACTTTAATGCCTCTAAATGATACCTCACAGAATGTTATGACATGAAATAGAATAAATACGTTGCTTAAAGCCTGAGACATAGTTTTAGCTTTTGAGATAAGATTTTGGCCTAAAACATAACTAGCCTCTTTTGCATTGTAAGGCAAAATAGTCCCCAATGATTTTAACCCTCGTTTACCATTAACAACATCACCTATAAACTACATATTAAGACATGTGGTTGTTCTGGATATTAAATGACTATATTTGCATTGTAGACACACCGAGTAATCCCTGGTTCCTATCATCATCGCTGTAAAGAAACCACAGTCTGTAATTTTCTCTACAATTAACAATTTCACATGAAAACACTTTAAATGATTTTGTTTACATCTCAGAGGTTGAATTATGCACCAATTTTGAAAAAAAATGTATGGAATTCCTCTTTAATCTGGAAGCCCAGTGGTAAGACGTGTCTGTTAAAGGAGTGTTTGTATGTATATGTGTGTGGTGAGTGTGTGGTGTCATTTAGAAGGCTTGACCTCAGAAGCCCTGGAAGTGAGAGGCTGTGTGTTAAACTCCAGACAGCAGTCAGCTTCAAGGGGCTTGCCTTTATAAGCGTTAAACTAGCTGTCAACAGGGCCTGAGAACCACCGGACCAGAGCAGAGGAGTGGAGAGAGCGATAGAGAAAAACGTTGGATGACGGGGTTAGAGCAGGACATCCAGTTCACATCCAGAACACACACTGTCAGTCCCTACACTGTCAAAGGTCACAGGAAGAGACCTGTCCATGCATAATGGCCACATTAGGCATGCATACACAGCCCACTGTGAACCCATTCCCACACACTAGACCAACTTATGGAATTAAAGTATTACCATGTTTATTTCATTACTGTAAAGTCTCTTACACCAATGAGGTCACCACATAGTAACAGAGCCCAAACACTGCAGTGCCACATTCCAGAGCCAAGCAGTCAGTCAGCCCTGGATTACAGGCATGCTAGCACAACATTGTAAAAACCTCACTCCAACAGCATCCAGCACTAGTAGTCTTCCTGAATAATTGCTGGAAGAAATCTTTTCCACAAGGCCCACTCTGTAAATATCTTAAAACCACAACACCAGGGATTTCAGCACTGCATTTTTGAAAACACAGAAGGATCTTTTCATTCTTTGAAAATACAAACAGCCAACAGCCAGCGATATAACATTTTAATACTAGAAATGCTTTGTTTGTATTTGATTTAATCAAATAATGCTTAAATAAATCTATAGCAAGAAGAGAGGCGCCCATAAAAAATTTTAATTAACAACATTACTATACAGCTTTTACACTACAGAACACTAATTTACACTACAATGGTAGAAATATTATGGTAATGAGAGACGTCATCTTGGACCTGTCATTTTGCCTAAAATTGGATTTGCATATTCTATGCTGTTGTACATATTATTGTTTTTTGAGAAATTTCATTTAGAACATTTATTTATAGTTATAAGAATAACACCTGAACAAGTTATGGTAATCAGGTATCGAGTGAAGACATTACAAAAAACAACTGAAAATGTAGATAACGCTTCAAATATTTGTATATTCCATAAAATAGACACAATGGGCTTTTACTTTTTAAAAACCCTGATTTTTGCTAATATTTTTTTTATTTAAATTTCAATTAAGTCCTTTGTATTTTATTCTGACTTACATCTCAAACATATTATCTTCAAACATCTATGAGTACGGTATAAACTAGACAATCTGGCATAAACAAAAATGTTAAAGAAAACAGACTGGCAGCTTCATTTTCCACATGAAAATTAAAACACTGGCTACAACCTCGGTTGAGTTAGCATGAAATTTGAAGTTAGTTAATATAAAAAATTTAAAAAAATAAAATATTCAGATATAACTTTAAAAATTCGTACATATACAATTAAAATCAAGGTGGAAATAAGAGTCAACAAAACAAAAAACAACAAAACATAAGCCATTAATCAAGAAAGAAATCAAATTAAAATATGAGATTGTAATGAGATGTAACATCGGTAGAATCGGGGATGAGCTTTTTTAAGCAAAACAGAAGTAAAAGCAACAGAACTAAAGGCATAAAGCCAGTCCCTAATACCAATCCAAAGCTATCTGTACCCTACTCAAGTACCTGAGTCTATTTTCCGTCAGACAACAGAACAGTGAAAGTACAATTCAGCACAGACATTTAGGTATGGTTCACTTGATAGTGGAAATTACGTCAAAATGCGTGATCACGGATTTGTAACTGTACTATACTGTACCCTACAACTTGGTGGAAAAATCAGCATTACTAACCTGGTCTAGTGTCCAGGGTTATATTTTCAGTCTTAACTCCTAAAGGGAAAAATGCTTAATGAAAAAATGTGTTACAGCCAGTTCATAGCACAAAAATAAAGAAATCTAAAGAACAGTAACCCAAAAGTGTGACTTATGCTTCATCTTTGTGTTAATGGAAGGTTCTGATGGAAAAAAAAAGTCATGACAGCAAAAAACTACATATCCCTATATAAAACCCTACAATTCTTGGGGCTTTACCAGTCTAATAGTAGACTTTTTTTTTGTCTCATCTGACCCTCAATCTGATGGCTGATGCAAACGTTTTGACGCCATAGTATCGCCTTTTGACCTACGTTGCGAATACTCATCTTTTCATCCATCTATCGTTCTATCTCTCCCCGTCTGTGTGGCTCCATTCTTCCATTTCAGCAGAAGCAGGGGATGACCCCCCCACCTACCCACACTTCTCATCAGATGGTCACATTCCTCAATGCCTGGGCCTCCCAGGACGTGTGATGACGAGAGCTGCTGAAATCGGTGTTTTCAATGGCACACACACAAACACACACACTCCTACCTGCATCTACACCTACACAGACCGTTGAAACACCATGTCTGTACTTGCCTGGTTGTCTTGCAGAGTGTTTCCACTTTTGATTCCTGCCCTCTCTCTCCTCACATGTACCCACATCCTCATGGAATTTGAGATGTTGTCATGAGGAAAGGTTAAATTTGGATGGATTTGTATTTTCTTGAGTATTTTCAAATGATACTACTTGTGCTTCCACTCAGGTATGTTTATGAAAAAAGCAATCTGCTGCTTACTTAGTTTAGTCATTAGCCATTGTAATCTGTTTTAGTCATTAAAGGAGCAATATAACTTGAAAACCGCATTTATCATGTTATTGTTTGTGTTCTGCAGTATTCTACAGTACAGCAACGCATCTCTTAGCCTAAGCAGCAGTACAGAGTTCAGGATTTGGCACAAGAATAATTTTCCAGAATAAAATTTACCTGATGCATGTTTAACCACCCAAACATAATTAAAAAATACATTTTGCTCCATTACGGCTCATGGTGTCTTATAAGTCTTAATTGGTAACAATACTTGAGTTTAGGCTACTTCACCAAGCTCTGGACGTATGTTACAAAACAGGCCTGGAAAGACTATCAATTTTAAAATATTGATTAATCAGGACACAATTATCGATAAATATACATATTTTCATTGTTTAAAAGCACAGGTATATCACTGTTCAATTTTCAGTATTTGTATGAGTGTTTCCATTCACAGGAGAGGGAACTAAAGTTCAGTGATCTCGTAACAAATCTATCCTAAAATAGTACATACTCAGATTGCGTAACATGTTGTTAGCTCTTTATTTCTTCCTGTGGGTTAGCAGAGTGTTTGGGCAGTTTGAGCATGATAGCCTACTTTTAGGTGTTCATCTTAGGTGAAGTGCTTCAATAAAAACAGTAAAAGTTTTTAAAGATCAGTACTGGCTGATAATCAAGGTTTCAATCCTTGAGGTTTAATTTATTGAAAATGAAAAGAACATACAGTTACTTAAGATGACAGATGAGCATGCAGAATGTTTATGTCAACAAGAAAAACAAATAAAAATAAAAACTAAACAAAAGATTTTTATCGACATGAAAATATTCATCAATAACTCCTTTAGTGGTCCAAGCTTCAGTCCAAAAAGGGTAAATGAGATGGGCTCCATGAGCCTGCAAAGCCCTGCCACTGGTAAAATCTAATCTTTAGAAACCACTTCTGGCTTACATATGTGCATGAGTTTGTGTATGTGTATCCAACCAACACAAAGGCTTCAGCTGCAGAACACAAAGTGAAGATACAATAGATCCACCGCCTTATAGTTGTAGCTTTCTCACTTAAAATCACAGTACAGAACAAGGACAAAGAAAAAGTATCACAGTCTGTTCGACCACCAAAAATCAATAAACATGCCATGGGCTTGTTCTGTGTGATCTAGCCTGGGGTCTTCACAGTTGCCGCTGGCATTGCCTGTAGTGAACATGTGTCAGGCTCCAGTCCTCATGGGCCAAAACACTGCAAACACTGCAGCACACTGCAGCATTAAACACACCTGATTCAGCTCATCAGCTAATTAGCAAGACCTTGATGAACAGAATTCAGATTTAGATCAGGGTAAACACTAAACTCCACAGCCCTTTTGCCCGGAAGCTCCTCAGTTTGACATGCCTGCTGTAGTGCAATCCGGTTGCCCTCAAGCTGGTTGATGGCTAGGTCACAATGCCAGGCGGTACACCACAGACACACACCAAGAATGAGGAAACATAGCAAGCTACTGCCATGCACACCCACACACACACAATCTTGTCAATCCAGTATATTTAAGGAAATGAGCTGTTGGTTTTTCCTCAACTTATAAAGCTTGTTACATGTTTCTACTTGAAACGGTGTTGGCTGGTACTATTAAAGACAGCACGCAGCCACTCAGGAAATAAGAATTCATTGAAATGACAAAGTCATGTTTCTATAGTGTCCACTTCTGTGCCTCCCATACCCTTTACACTTTTAAAGTGTTACCATACCCGTAACACTTTTTGTCACTTTCTTCCACTTTCATCTTGATCCATTTTTGCTGTCTCTATAGTTAAACCAACTTTCTTTAGGAATCTCTATGCTGTGTAAACTAGATATTTGAAGTCACCGTCGTTCACTTCTAGTATTAACATCCTGAGTGATGTTCAGTAACTAATTACAAGTGGACAGACATATAGCTGTTTGCATCTGCAATTTCTATTGGTCTCTACTGCCTCTCCAGTAACCTCTTACGATCAGATTTTGTAACTCGAGGAAGGGTACCATGTGCATTTACTTATCTCTATTTATATTATATTTATTTATTAATTTATGCCAGTCCCTCACTATATATGTTGTCAGATAAAAATGTGCTGCAAATCTTTGTTTGTGTACATGCACGGGCTGTTACAAATGTTTAAATCGCATGGATTGCTGACAACTTACAAACTAATGGAAGAAGAGATCAGGAAAGGAGCTATGCAGCTGCTTTTGTCACCGTTGTGATGATGCATTTGATTGGTTAGTTCTTTTCTGCTGTCAGGGATACTCAAAATACTTCACACAGAATACTCCAGCAGCACTGCTGTGTCTGATCCACTCAGACCAGCTCAACACACACTAACACGCCACCACCACGTCAGTGTAACTGCAGTGCTGAGAATGATCCACCACCCAAATAGAACCTGCTCTGTGAGGGTCCATGGGGGTCCTGACCACTGAAGAACAGGGTAAAAGGGGGCAAACAAAGTATGCAGAGTCTGTAATTGTAGAACTACAAAGTGCACCTATATAGTAGGTGGAGCTGATAAAATGGACAATGAGCACAGAAACAAGGAGGTGGTTATAGTGTTATGCCTGATCGGTGTAGCTTGATCGATAGCTAGATAGCTAGATAGACAGATAGATAGATAAATGTGAGCCATCACTCCAAGCCCAGTAGATAAGACAAACCTGTTATCTGGCAGTGGACAAATAGGATCAGTGTACATGAAGGGGTACATGTGTCTCCATGCGGTGGAGGGGGGGTTCTGCAGTAGTTTATAGAGATTACTTCAACTATGCAGCACCATTTCATGAGTCCCTCCATCCTTCATCTCCATTATACACCACACCACTGCACTCGCCTGTGACTCCACCCCTCATGTGTGCAAGTTAGTTATGGTGTTGTGTTCCTCCACTAGAGCCTTGAGCCACGAGGCTGAACACAGCAAACATTTCTCAAACACTCATACATCAGCTCAACTACCTGACCAAACCACAGGCATCACACACTTCATTCCAATCATGCCACACTACATTCTAATGCTGTCACAGATAGAGTGAGGAAGAGAGAGCAAGAGCAGGAAAGAGAGAGAGATTTACACCTTTGTATTTGTGTGACTTCAAAACACAAACAAAATCTAGCATGACCAGTCAAGCAAAGGACATCAAATCACTTTCAGAATTGCTACCATATTATGCAAAGATACTTGATAATTAACATCCTCAACAATCCATTGGATTCAACTAATAACCTCTCCCCCTTTGAAAATGTACCCAAAATACACTGCTAATTACATGAAAAGGAGATGAGCTTGAAGACTGATGTGGTTGTGAACTTTTTAAAAATAATTTATAATTGTACGTCCTTACATTGTCACTGAAGGGCAGATAAGGGTACAAACAACAATCTACTTTAATTAGACACATTAGTTTTGTTTTATTGTGGGAAAAAAAGCAGATTGTTATCAACAGTCTTATGCAAATGTTGGAATAAACTCAGTTAAACAATTTTTTGTGTTGATTTGTAAAAAAAGTGAACACATTCTCTATTAAGAAAAAAGTAATAATTTAAACTTAACTTTAAACCTAAATTTGGTATTTTAAAGCAAAGTTTATTGCACAGTTTCTATTCATTTGCCAAATTTAACAACTTGGAATAAAATAAAATTAAGTATAAAATGTGAAATAACTTTTGCACAGGCTACATTTTATACTTTATTTATACATTTTATACTTTATTTAATTCATCAAATAAACAATACTTGTGTTCTCGGTAGAAGATATGTATTTATTTTCACTAAAAAAATAAAAATAAAAATAACAAAATGTCATTTGACCGGGACGTAAACTGGGACCCAAACTGTACATATGACTGTGCATATGACAGTACATGCTTTCCAATCAGGAGTTTTTCCCCTGTGGTTCCTAAATAGACACAGCCAAGTAAGCTCTGTCATTGGCATTTAGTAGCTGGACAGAAGGCCTTATATGTTAGATTAACTATCAATATATTTAGTAAGTGACAGTAGAGTTAACCATTTGTGTTTGGGTGCAACCAGTTTCACAAGGAAAAAAAATGTTACTCTAGGCCAAGGATGCACTACTCTGGTGCTGGAGGGCTGCTGTCCAGCACATTTTGAAGATTTACCTGCTCAAACACACCTGATTGCCCTCACCTGTTAATTGCCAGGTTTATTGGGTGTGTTTGAGTAGAAGAACTACCAAACTGTGCTGGACACCTGCCCTCCAGGACCGGAATTGTGCACCCCTGCCCTAGGCCGAGTGCATGACTGACTGCAATTACAAGCAGTACTCTAAGGTTGCTAGAAATGGAAAACAGCTGTAGCAGCTCTGTGCCAGGGCTCTTTACTGAAAGAGTCACTGTAAAACAGCTACAAAATAATCAAATAAAACTATGTAAGGTCCTTTACAAGCTTTAAATATACCTGTTTAATCTAGAATAGCCAAAAAGTGTTCAATGTGCACTAGCACTAGCCTAGCACTAACATATTATTGGAAATATCTTAAGTTGCTAGCAGAAAATAGCATTATCATAAAAATGTATTTTTTATATTTTATGAGTTTTGGCATTTATGGCCAAAACAGAAGGTCTAGCTCTAAAAAAGCTCCTACATAAATAATCAGGCACGTGTCAGGTATCACATTTGACATGTAAATCATCTGCTGGGGAGCAGGACACTTAGGGACTTTCTTGTGCTTTTCCTGATTTCTAAATATATGTGATCGCAGAACAAATAAGAATTTTTTTCACGCAATTCTTTCATTTTCTTCTATAGGTCACCAGGGCTGGATTTTGAGTTCTTACAGGAATTTGCTGACTTTCTATCAAGTTTTGTAAACATAAATCATTTAGCCATTCTCCTGCAGACCATAAATTGACTAAGAACCAAACCGCTACTGAACCCCAAATGCCATCAGCCTACAGCAGCATCTTCAATAATAAAATTAAAACAATCAAGCAAAAAAATCAAAACATACAGTTAACAAACTTGCTGGCCTATAATGCTAATCCAGATCTTGAGTGCATTATAACTAGTGCAAAGAGGCTGGAATCATTTACCTTACGTCCAGCAAACTGAGTTAGTTAAAATTATTTCCTCCTCAAAATTTTCTACTTGCATATTAGATTAGAAAAACTCTTAAACTAGCAGTAATTGTTAAGAAACCTAATCTTGACACCTGTGAGCCACTAAATTACAGACCTATCTCAAATCTTCCTTTTATATCAAAGATTTTGGAAAAGGCTGTGGCATAGCAACCAAGTTCCTATTTGCATTGGAGTCACCTACTTGAAAATTTTTAGTTTGCATTTAGGCCTCATCATAGTACAGAGACAGCACTAGCGAAAATTGTAAACAATCTCTTATTAGTCTCCGACCAAAGAAATGTATCGTTGTTGGTTCTACTAGATCTTAGTGTGGCATTTGATATGATAGACCACTCAATCTTACTAGGTAGACTAGAAAACCTTGTAAAAGAAACAGGAATAGCTCTTTCCTGGTTCAGATCTTAGCTGACTGATTACTATCAACAAATGTAATCATCTGTTCTTGTAAAGTATAGTGTTCCACCAGGCTCTGTTTAAGGACCTCTATTATTATATTCACATTATATATGCTACCACTGGGTACCATTACCAGCAAACACGGCAACAATTTCCACAGCAACGCCGATGACACACAATTATATATATTGACCAAACCAGATGATAAACTTAAACTTAATAAGTAAATCACATAAAAGACTGGATGTCAAGTAACTTCCTCCTACTCAACTCAGACAAAACAGACAACTGAGACTACAGCCAGAGTTGATCATGAAAGTTTGATCATATCAGCAAAGTTTTATCAAACCTACACTAAATGCTAGTTAAATTACGCAATGAGCATAAAAAAAAATCTTCTACTGACATAAAAACCTCTAAATGTCTTCGCCCCTCAGCACCTGAGTGAACTTATCTATTAACAGAAATAACTATGTGTTTCTTTACCGAGCTGAACAACTGCCCATCCTGTGCAGTCTGATGCTGTTGCTTTATCTGCCTTGATTGGGTGTCCACTACTTGCCCATCCTCTGGATCAGTGTGACCACCATGGAACTTCCTGTTGTACAATGCTGTGCAAACCTCACCATGCCACTGACCCTCCTGACGATACTGCTGCTACACAGACTTGAAAAATTTAATTACAGCCATTGCTTCTACTGCTTTTCCCCCTTTTCTGTACTGTTAATTGTTTATAGTCTATTTATTCTCTGTTCATATTGCTCTTGTGTTATTTTAATTTTTTTTTTTTTGCTATCTGGTATTGACCAGAGGAGGATGAGTTCCCCTTTTGAGTCTTGGTTCCTCTCAAGGTGTCTTCCTCTTGCTCTTAGGGAGTTTTCCTTGCCACTGTCACCACTGGTTTGCTCATGGGGGCTTACACCAGATTTTTCTGTAAAGATGCTTTGTGACAACACCTGTTGTAAAAAGCGCTATATAAATAAACTTTGACTTGACTGATTTGACAAGACCAGTCAAGAAAAAAGGCACTCTGACCCTTTAAGTATTCTTCTTTCATCGGTTTAGCACAAGCTGATTTTGTGCTTCCTCTTTCTGTCTTTCATCTTAGTAGCTCTGAGTTTATAGTTTGAGGTTAGCTCTCTTTCTTCTCTGCTCTCCCTTTCACCCTCACATCTTCACAGTGTGACAGTGGACACCATAAAAGCATTCTTCTGAGATCTGCTGAATTTTTCTTAAAAAGAACACCCAGCTAAAAAAAATATATATATATACAGTAGGAATGTCACAAACAAATTAGTTTTTTTTCTGACACAGGGCTTGCGAGGCAACACATACTGTGAATTTAATGCAGTTCCATTTTATGCTATAAAATGTGTGATATCAAACATATAGACAACATTTGAAATGTTTGCCACTGTTTTTATATACAATAATAACAAAATAATGTGCATTCAAATTTTACAAACTATTTGCCAAAAAGTATTTGTAAATATTTTATTCAATGTTTCAAGAATTTGATGAACAAAAAGTTAATGAAATGGTAAATAGTATACTGTAAGTATCTATTTACCTATTTTTCTCAGGTAACCTGCCTTGACACTTGATCTACACTTTTTAAATATTAGGCATTCTAGATGTTACATTTTTATAACTTAACTTTTTTTTCAGTTAGTTTAGAATCTTCTACAGCTCTGATCATCATTCTATTAATTATCTGAAACCTGTGAGGTTACACAGGACAAAAATATTTGGATCATACGCTTCATACTCTTGTTTATAATCAAACTTTTGAATGGCTCTAATTTACAATAGGGTAACTCTTCAACATAGAAACAACATGTAAAAGATTATCAGGCAGAGAAGCAGAGAAGTTGGAGAAATGAAGATCATGGGATAGGTTCTAATGCCAGAACCCATGCGTGATGGTGGGGGAAAAAAAAATACAGAAGAGAGGATAAAAAGACAGATCTTCCAGTCTCAGAACCAGGCTTCCATAAGGTCACCACCCAGGCAGCCTCTCCACTCACAATTAGCTGTGTTTAAATTTCCACTTGCTTCTGCAGCAAACTACACAGGAGTCTTCAGAGACAAAGAAGTCTGAGTTTTTTTTCTGGAGAGAATGCAACAGGTCCAGCATCAGTATGACTAACTAAGTGACTGCTTAAGAAGATTCAGGAGGATTCTACCAGAACCTAATCTAATCAATTCAACATAACTTACCATGAAGACGTTTTGGGGGAACTGAAAAATATTAGCTGGAAAACATTTCAACCCATTTTCCCTGCTACAAACTGCCATAATCTTGGTTAAACCTCTTCAAACTATCTTTGTGGTAAATGACACATATCAAATTAAACCTCTTGGATGAGAAAGAAATACACCTTTCAAGGGAATTTTTTTTTTCAAATTTCTGCATTATTCAATCATTGAGATGTAAATACATTAGAGACGCACCAATATGGGAATTCTGAGCCAGTGTTGATATCTGATATTTTTCAAATACATATCTGCCAATGCCACTGCTAGTGCAGTCACACACAGACAGGCACGTAGAAATGGCAGCAAATCCAGCTGCATTAGCGTTACAGGGATGTATTACATATAGATTATGCAGCAAAAAGAACAAAATGCAGATATTTTAATGCATGGTTTAAACATACATAACACCTGCTGCTCACACGCACACTTGTTTTCTGGTTCAGCATTTTCCAAGTTCTTCCTTTCAGCTTTTTTTCAAATCTGATCCAAATTACCTCCTTTTCCAATCTGGTGAAGTCTTTTCCCCTAGGTTTTTCTTAGACCTCAACAAGCAGAACCACAGAGACTGTGTTACCCTCCACTGACAACAGCATATATACACACAAAGACTTCACAAGTCAAGTATCTAGCATGTTCCTTTATATGTCTCATATGTCTGCTGTTATGCCTTATGCTCAATGGTATGACTGTAAAAAAAAATGCTAGCTATCTAGCAACTTGCTAGCTAAAGTGTATGAAAGAAGCAAACATCAAATGCAGTGAAGGCTTCAAAGAACATTATTTGAATTTATGAAGAATCAAGAGTCTGACAATGACAGTAACACCAGCATCCATGTTCTTGTCCAACCACAAAAAATTGTTTTCATAATGTTAAATTGGCAAAAGTACAACAAGGATCCCCAAAGGTCCAGCTGTGTACCTTAAATAAGTTTTCTCAGGGAATAGTACATATTTGTATCACTTCATAGCCTAATGTTTCATAACAGAACAATAAAATAAACAGGTTGGAGTCAACACAATGTGTACAGAGTCAATACAACTTAAAAAATATGGATGTGCATTATGGTCCAGTTATGTTCCCTAACTACTAATACTAACAACACACACTTGAGTGTACCACCCCAGAGACAGTTTAGTACCTTTTTTTCTGAGAGTGTATGGGCTATTGTATTATGTTTGTATTGATATACTTTTACACTAGATGTCTAGATGTGTTTTAAATCCCTAAAACAAAACACTGAACACAAAGTCTTAGTTCAAAAGTGGCTGTACATTATAATAATGCCAGGAGTGGCTCTCAATGTCACCCCCTACTGACATGAAAGTTGACTTTCAGAGATAGTGTGAGTTTGACAGAGTGGGAGGTATAAATGAGAATCCATCAGGAAAGTTCTCAGGCTGTCCCATGGGAGCGGAGTGAGGGATTCCCATAAATATTTCTCTTTTTTTCCTGTTCATTACCCTCCACATGAGAACAAGTGAATATGATTCCTTATACAACCATATCCCCATAATTCCACCCACAGCCAGCATGAAGGTCAGTTTCAAGCACCAGTTCTCATTCTGTACAAAAGTATCTGAAAAGTTTTGAAAAGTCTTTCTTTCTCTGTCTAACTTCTTTTTTTTTCTTGATTTTTTTAAAAAATTTTTAAAGTGTGCTTTTTGATCTGGGTCAGTATTTACACTATGTGACTATACGTCAATGTAGAGGTTCTCACAAGCCAACTGACCATTTGCAAAATTCTGACAAGTCATACCTCCCTTTGTTACTGTTGCTAAAACTCTCAAACTCTCAGCTCAGGCTAACAGACTAAAAACCTCTGGAGCACAAAAAGGAAAATGCAGAATCTCATAGAGGAGTAACTTAAAAACATTATTCATTATTATTCAAAAATAAACCGGCTTCACAATTTGTTCAGTGCAGGCCAATGTAAAGCAAATAAAGCATCCTGGAAACCACATTAACAATTACTTAAATCAGGGAAATCTTTTAGCGACTGGGTATTAAAGCAGAGGTGTGAGAGACAGAAGTTGCCCCTTTAAGTGAGCTAATGGTAAAATTAAGCAGCTAAGTTACAAAAAAACAAATCTAACTAGCTAATCTTAACATTGTTCTGTAACATTAGATATAATCAGAAATCACTTTAAAATACAGTAACTAAGGGAAAGTTTAGCTTACCTTGAAGTCAGCATAAGTCTGACAGTTAATCATTTTGACACTGAACTCTCAGGGTGTTCCTCAATGTAGTTTAATCCAAAACAGATTCAGGAATGAAATAGAAACAGCATATAGCTGAATAACAAGCTCTACAATAACACTTTTGCACCTCTCTTAGTATTTCTGACTAATTTACTGCCAACGTCATTCTTACTAGTCAATTTTTAGGTGTTTTGTCTGAGTTTTTCCTTCGCTTGATGGAGGAAGTAGCACTGAAGGATGACTGTAACTGGCTGAGAGGTGTGTCAATCATTCTTTTGCAAATGGTCAATTAAATGACAGAATCATGTGCAAAGTAATGTCATGTGACATCTGACCTTTAAAAGACCACAGGAGTAGACACTGGATCATATAGAGTACCTCTGTTAGTGTGTATACCTGATGCATGAAACGTGCTATTGCTACCTCCTGTCTGTCACACTGCTCAAGAAGTCTTGCCATTAATTGCTGGTTACTGAGTTATTGTGTGCAGTTAAAAGGCCAGGTGGAAACTCCATCATCACAACACATTCTATAAATACTAACTATATCTGAGTGAGTGTGAGTGAGTGTAAATGTGTGTGTGTGTGTGTGTGTGTGTGTGTGTGTGGGTGTGTGTGTGTGTGTGTGTGTGTGTGTGTGTGTGTGTGTGTGTTAGCAATGGGGTGAGAGAGAGGCGGGGAGGGAGAGAGAGAGAGAGAAAGAGAGAGAGAGAGAGAGAGAGAGAAAGAAAGAGAGAGAGAGTTAACATCTGAGCCAAACACCTGGTTTTTACAGTGGTACACTTTAAATCCAACCTTACTCGGCACCATAAAGATAAGTCAGCCTATACCAATAAAGAAATAATGAATTTCCACTCCTCCTACTAATAACAGACTCACATATGAAAAGTAACATATGAAAAACAACTTAATATTAACAGCTCTGACCAGCATATTAGAATCATTACATACATATACATACAACCAAGTTGTTTTATGGATTTGAAAACATTACAAACGTCCGAAGAGTTATTCTAAACTAATCTGAACAGCAGTGAATGATGAGTGATTGAAGAAATATGCAAAGAAAGAAAGAAGCAAAAAAAGAAAGAAGGAAAGAAAAAAGAAAGAAAGACAGAGCGAGAAAGAAAGGTTGTCTAAAGCTGCCGCAGGGCTGGCATTAGCCCTGTATTTTAGTGGCTCCCCTGGGCAACATTAAGTCAGAGCCGAATTCCGTCGCGCCATCTTTTACAGGGCTCTAATGATTAGGGAGAACAGCGCGCTGACGGCACACTAAGCGAGCTATTACACTAACTAAATTAGCAAGCGGCAGGCGGCTTATATGACCAGCTGCCCCCTTGACTCATACACACATACACACACACACGCACACAGCTCAAAGCCTCTTGCTCCAGAGAGTAGCTGCATCCCAGAGGTGCCTTACTGTTTACATACCACTTCACTGGGCCCATGTAGAGAAGTAGCAGAAGAGGGGAGGTGGGAACAAGGGAGGATGGAAGTATTTTGCCATGGATAAGTTCTTATGTGTGCCGAGTGGGACAAAAGACAAAAAGATCATAGCAGGTGGGAAACAGCTTTATATACGCATATAAGAGACACAAGAGTAGGTGGACGTTTGAATGCTAAGGCAGTGGCGACACACTGGGACCTGATTATCGAATAAATTATCGCATATTCATTACCACCTGTGGTGCCGTTAAATATTGGTGATACACACCAATATTTAACGGCATGCTTTATACACACAAACAGATACCTCTGACATGAGGAAACTACTTACTTTTGTTAAACGTAAACCAAAAGTCACAGGCTCACCGGCCTGACAATACAGCAAGACAGGCTAAACTGGTCCGTTAAAACTCAAAACACCAAAAAAAATTATATGTAAGGAAATTGTGAAAAATAAGAAACACAAGAGGTAATTAACAGAAACTAACAAAATTGATGAGAACTCTGAGAAGCTCTGCCCAACCCTACACTACAATATTTATATCTATATAACTTTCAGTTACTGCTATTTGAGTTGTAACATTTGAAATGTAACAAATGAAAACTGATGATCACACTTGATTACTTACATCTGATGATAACCATATTAGATGGTAACGTACTTTATTTTTAAACTAAAACTACTGATTTTTGATTATATTAAATTATACTGGCTGATATTATCAGAATTTTCTAGTGGTCTGGCCCTAAGCACACAAACCCAGACATACAGCAGTGATTAATTTAAAAAGAAAAAAAAAAAAAAACAGTTTGTACCTTTGTGCTGTGCCAGGAGGTGCCTGTCATTTGCAGACTACAGACTCTGCTACTCCAAACAGCCTGTTATTAAACCCGGCTCTGTCACTGATCTAACAAGGCTTATCTAAGATTTACCAATAGAAGAAAACTCTTCACCATCAGTGGGAACAGAAAATGTTTATGTAATTGAAGAAACCATAAGTATGACTTGAGTAATGTGCTTAACTCCTCTTCAAACAGGTGAGAAAAGGAGAGAGAGGGAGAGAGAGAGAGAGAGAGAGAAAGAGAGAGAGAGAGAGAGAAAGAGAAAGAGAGGGTGATGTGGGGAGAGAAAAAAACAGAGAGAGAGGGTGAGGGGGAGTCAAAAGGAAAGAGAGGGTCAGGGAGAGAGTGAGAGGGTGGGTGAGAGAAAGTCTGTATTTGAGGATCTACGTTTGTGATGAATTGCAAAAGGAGGATTTATTTTCTGTGAGAGTATACAGTTCTGCTGTGGCATCGGCCACTGGGCTTGCATCAGGGTCACACTGAACATGCATGAAATCATTTCTCTATTCATGAAAATTTACTGTGATGTGTTACAGATGGGTAGTTAGTGTGTATATGTGTGTGTGTGTGTGTGTGTGTGTATGGGGTATGGGGGAATGCGACAAAATCGAAAGAGTATAAGAAAAAGAAATTTCTGAATATGCCAAAAATCCTTACAAAGAGTTGCTTAGGTAAATAAAAAGATGAAAAACTACAAACAGAAACAGAAAGTAAAACAGAAAGAGCACAGAGAAAGGGATGCTTTCCAGACACGAATAATGCAAAGAGTTATAGCAGCTAAACAGTACAGGCATATGGACAAAAACCAAGTCTTTGCCTAGAGCTTACCAAGAGAGCTGACACAGAGACAGAGAGAGCCAAATTGACAAATTGAGTGTGTCTCAATTTCTTACAATAACCTTCATCAACAAGCCACACACTGCACTCAAGCTGCAAAAACAAAACATTTACAGATACTTTCAGCTCCCTGAAACAGACTGAGTGAGCAGAAAACATGTTTTCAGATGGTTGTTGTTCTGCAGCCAACAAATACTAGTTTTTGGAGCTGGACGTAGAGTTTATGTATGCAGATATGCAGCATAGTGTAGAAAAGAAGTACACCTATTCTGTAAAGAACTTATCAGATCAGTTAGTTTCAAATGCAGTGCATCCGCCTAGATGTGTATGTCACGTTCTAAATGGATTATTTCTTTTTTTGTTCAGACACTGCCATAATAGATGTGGAATTTAGTAAAGTTTCATAATAAAAGCACTGTCAGTGCATGCCTGCACATACCGGTTTGGCCAGTTCACAACGCAACTGAAACAACAGGACCAGCTTTGCAAGTGAGTTTCTGTACTTCTGCGTTGTGTGCTGAGCAGTTGGTTGCTTTCATTAGCCCCAGGGTCATTTCTGAACATTTGGGGGCCCCAAGCAACATCCTACTTTGGGGCTCCCATCCAGCTCAATCTGGTGTTATTTGTTATGCAAGAATGAAGAAGTAGGTAAGTAGGTAAGGTATTAATATTCATCAGGATGAAATGCAAAAGACAGAATAAGAGTTTCATATCACGAAGAACGATATTATACAAAACGCTTCCGAGCCTCGTAGCTCTGGGACTGTAAGCGAATACTTATGTCGCTTATAGGAAGAAACGGCCCTATCAACTCGCTAATAAAGCCCTATTGTTCAGAGGGTCGCGAAAGGAGTTCTTTTTTGTTTCCCCACCTGTTTTGGGACAGCCCCTACCTTGCTGCGCTTCGATTGGTTGCTAGTATCCCGCTTCCAGCGCAGGGATTTGTTAGTGGTTCATATTCACACGCATTCCGCCGCGCACGAGCTAAGCGTGGCTGACCGCTCGTATATCAGCCTATCCCAGCGCGGGAGGGCGTGGCTTGGCGCAGTACGGGTGTTACAACAAAAAAGGTAACGCGTTGGAGACGCACAAGCCAAGCACTCGAGGCAGTGAATCGTACGTGGACGCTTCCACACACACACACACACAAAATGTACTAGTTTTAAACGCAACACTCCGCAAGGAGCGCCCGAAGGATTTTCCTCTACTGGATATAACCCGTGGATGAAAAAGAGAGAACACGACTTCGAAGTTCCGTTCATCTCCAACAGACTTCATTAAATGCGCTCGGTGAGTTGGGTTAGTTTACTTTACAACAAGAAAAGGTGATTTAACATGACATGCCGAGGACTTGTTGTAGCCGTTTTAGCTTCTTGAACCTTATTCGTAAGAAGGTCAACAGGCTACAGAAACATGCAGGCAAACATGCAACAGGGTACTAAGCAGCATGAAACGAGGTAAGAAATAGAAAATCAGATTTTTTGGCATCTGTGCGCCTACTGTAGAACATCCTGTCACCATTTCTGCTACACCTCAGAATCAGTGAAACATAGAACACATTACTGAATTCGTTGGAAGATTATCTTGAGTAATCGCATGTAAAACGTTTAAGATATTTGAAACGAACACAAGTAGCCGGGCAGCCTGGGTTTCATGTATTTGGAGCTGGTGTAGTAGTCCAGCCTGCGTAAGACTGCTGAAATTACGGGGAGCGAAATGAAAAGCTCTGCTATGTGATAGTCTAAAACTTTTTTGAACTGAAATTATAAATCCGAGTTTTTTTTTTTTACTCAAGCCACCCCTGATCGAGTGTTTTTGTTTCCACCGGGTTAGACCCATAGCAAACTTCGAGAGTGTACAGGTTCAGCAAAGAGCTTTCCTTTGAGCTGCTCAAAGGCAGTGTGGTGGCTTAGAAGCAAATCTGTTCAGTCACACGGAGCGTAAAGGAGATTAACCATTCTCATTTCGGGGTTAAAGATCTTTTAGGGTTTGTTAGAGTCGAACTTGAGGTGCAGTAGAATCATCAGTTAACTGCCTTTCAAACAGAATAAGGCTGATCTCCTCACACAGTTCGTGTTTTGTGAAATCCCATTGGCTTCTTTTGTAATAACGGAGGGAAAACAGATAACGATAGTGACTTATAAAATCCATTGTTACTCCCCTATATTTGCAGTATACCTTTTATTGTGAAGTCAGGTGTCTTTCCTTTCCCTTTTTAAAGTTTGTAACTGAATCCTACATTAAAGTTTATTGCATTAAGTGTCAGCGTATATTGCCTGCTGAGGTTTTAAAGCATACATTCATTCATTTTCTATAGTTTGTACATTAAAAAGCTTTGGTTGGAATGGGCTCTGGAATATGGGAACATACTTGAATACAATACTTAAATCTATGTGTTAGTTAATATGGGACAACTGTATGATAACGCCATGCTTTAATTCCATTTCCCACTAAAAATATATATCTTAACTTCAATTCGCTGGTTTATGGTATTTCATTCGGATCGCTAAAAACTAATTCAGTAGTAAGTTGTAGCTGAAAGTGTAATAATAACAGTTTTCTCAAAGCATTTACAATTACCTCATGGTCCATCATACCTGCATCTGTCCTATAATAAAAGTTATTTTATAGACGGCCAGGATGAATTTTTCAACAAGCTGTCTTTGTGTTTGTATTATGGAGTTCTTATACTAATAAATGCTGTTGAAGAGTTATGAAATATTTGGAGTTCATGAAAAGGAGTCAGGATAGAAAGGGAGATGCCAAGAGGGGAGAAAATGAAGGGAGAACATTAATGCGTCTGACTGAGAGGTGGGATTAAATAGCTGGGAAGTAGTTGAGTGCATGCTTGGAGTAACACAAGTGAGTACTTCTATGTTCTATCTCTTGTGGAGTATACGCATGATCTGGAAAGGGAATTACTAAGATACACTCCAAACATTAACCTTAAGTTCTCCACCCTAGACTCTGATATGACCCTTCATGTGAAGGTCACAGCTTAAGTCAATGCCACAAGAAAAAATAAAAATAAATAAAATCACGGTTATTCTACTCATATGCACTTTAATCTCCACAGGACATACATCACACAGCCATGACTACTGACATATAGGACAACATTTGAAAATAATGAGTGCTACACTACTGCCAGAATTATTATTTCCAAACCACTTTTGGTCAAAGAGATAAAAAGGAGTGACAAAGAACTGTCTGAGCAAAGCATGTGGCAAACAAAGCCTCACTGCCAGTTTTCCCTGCAGTTCATGTAAGGAAGAATAACATCCCCCTGGTTTTCCCCCCACTGCCCTGTCCAAGCACCATCACTCCAGCAGAAAAAAACAGAACAGGACAGTGGGTTTATTCTAAACAGACTGTTCAAACATACACACATACCCAGAAAGACGCTGCCAAGGAAACAGGATGTTCTTAAAAGGCTGCGTTGCAGACTTATGCCCATGTCTACCTGACACCTAAAGAGTAGCTGTGAAATGCTTGCCTTCAGACAGTGTATCTCTGCTCTCAATCTCTTAAAATGATTCTTTGTGTTCTTTTTTGCTTCTGTCTAATTGACTTGACACACAGGACAAAGCCAAAGCAAGCTTTGCCACTTCAGCAAAAAATGAAGACTAGACCTTTCTGCAAGGAGAAACGAGTAAAATCATCAGAATAAACAAGGGAGAACATGCACAGGTCACAGTTTCAATGAGTACTTTTGTTAAACATAAGACAGCAAATCAGTATAAGCCATGGTTAATAATTTTGTGGTGAAATTAAAAGCTTTTTATATGAGAGCTCGCTAATAGCGATCAGGTGCTTCTCCAGGTGTCCAGCCCTCACTGTCCCGTCCCTCTACTTTTCTGGGAGGTGCACTTAAAAAAGCCCTCAGGCTTCAAAGGCCCATAAAGCCATGCTGACCAAGCAATGTGTGCACGCAAACCCAAGTATGATCCCTGCCAAACCAAATTGAAGAAGAGCTTGATATATGGGGCCAAATGATGCATTTAGAAAAACCACTTCAAAAAGCCTGCGTAAATGCACACACGCGCACACATATGCATAGCCACAAGCTCTTCAGCTGCAAGACAAACCCCAAATAATGTCCCACTCGCCTTCTTTAGTCTCCAACAGACATGCTTTAAGTCTTCCATCAGCCATTTGCCTGCACTCTTTCTCTCCCTCCTCGACCCCCCACTCCCCCAGAACCCTATGAATATGACAAAAATCAGAAAAATGCCAGGCCACTTACCAATTTCCCGCTAGATGAGAGAGAGAGAGAGAGAGAGAGAGAGAGAGAGAGAGAGAGAGAGAGAGAGAGAGAGAGAGAAACACAAGGAGAGGGAGTGTGCACATCCCTGAAAACCACCACAAATTGCAGCATTTCAGCCAAGCAGTAAAAAAAAGAAAAACGACTTTTAATCTAAAGATTGTAATTACCTCCTGACTGAACTGTAATTGGGGAAATGAGGCCTGAACCAGAGAAGGCAGAGAGCAGCTCCAGAGCAAATACGCAGCCACACAAAGACACACTCATAGCTGTGTTTGACCACAGCCTTGAACTCCACACAAGGTCAAATGCTTAACTGGCTACTGTTAATGACTAATACAAATTCAAACAAGTCAGTAAAAGAAACTTTTTAACTTCACTCAAAAACTCATTAGGTGATAAGCAGAAAGTGAGGGCTACCTGAACTTAATGTGGTATACTAGATTTGGATGCAACCAGGAAGCAGACAGACTGTACGGTTGTTGGTCATGATTAAGCACGGGCCAGCATAGACGACTTCACTGACTGCAAGCAAGAAAAACTACATACCCATACATACCCACACAACCATAGTCACAAATATGACCACATATGCTATGTTCAGACTATAAACCAAATTTGTGGGTTGATGATATTATTCTGTGTTCAGGGTTGCTGGGTCTAATTCAATGAAGGCTAGTGACACTGATATGTCACACAGTGGAACATGTGGAGTGTGTGTGTGTGCCCTATTCTCACTTGGCCAGACATGATTGTAATGAGAATACACATCTAGGGAAAACTTGTTAAGCTTTTGGTGCTTCTGGTGAAATGCACTGCTTGCAAGTTTAGTTTTCCTCTAAAACCCATCACCGAATTCTTCTAACCTGTGCTCTTTTAACATCCAGAGTACAACCAATGACAAAAGCAAAAAAGCTTGCTAATGAAATGCTAACGACCGACTGATATTCGCTCTCATTCTCCTAGCTTTGTGTGGCACAATCCGCAGGGTGGTTTCGTGAGCTGTGTGGGTCTTTCATTTGGACATCTTGTCAGCAGATGAGTGCTGGCCATTAAAGAGTGAAACGACCTCAAACCTAGCACTAGATTCAACATGGCTGGCACTCTGACACTGATATAGGACCAGCTTCCCACAGAGAGAAGAAAAAAGAGAGAACTAAGGCAAGTACAAGAGAGGACTCTACTTTCGGATACTATAAGTAGCCTATATATGTGTCAATTCAAAAGTAGACACTTGGTGTAGGTGGTCTTTACAAGTATCGTACACACTCGATTTTAGCATAAGAGGTGTGGGAAATATCTTGGGTTGTGCTGTACTAGATGACAGGCATCAACCTGTTCCCTGTCCTTTCAAACATTCTTTGAGATAGAACTGATTGTGACAGCAGTAATGATGTGATGTATATATTTGTGGTGGTGGGGGGGGTGGCATCTGTAGCTTTCCACTAGGACTGTAGTAGGTAGTATAACCTAATGAAAGAGAGTTAACTGGACTACTGGTTTGCTCCAGATCTTCATTTTGCTAGGGGGCAAATTGTGTAAGAAAAAGTATGGACAAACAGCTTTTTTTGCAGAGCTCTAACTTGTTTTCCTTTTTTAAATGGAATTTTAGGCTGCCAAACTGTCCTAAATATTTTAAAT
This sequence comes from Colossoma macropomum, assembly GCF_904425465.1. Lineage (NCBI taxonomy): Eukaryota > Metazoa > Chordata > Actinopteri > Characiformes > Serrasalmidae > Colossoma > Colossoma macropomum. The sequence goes on along the minus strand of NW_023494801.1, from coordinate 31,231,840 downwards.
ACAAAACTTAAATTACAGACGCAGTGCATTATTGAACGCAATTGATACAGACTGCCAGAATTTCTTTTTTGTGCCTTTTGTATAGGGGTGCACAAAGGACAATATTTTGTTATCAGTATTTATCGTTATCATATATTATGTCGCAATACACTTATTTTATGGATATTGTCAGTACTTAAAGAACATTGCCCAACTGTATATTTTATTACAGAAAGAGCATAACAGTTGAGTTTAACTAGATTTAGTGCAGCACAGTAAAAGAAATAGGGATGCACAATAATATTAGAATCAGCAGATAATTGCTTACAAAAAATACCACCTTCCAACAGACATTTAGATTTGACTGATATTTTAATTTTATGTGGCTTTTTATTTATGTATATTTCTTGCCAAGGCAAATCCATGTGGATGCAGTCCCAATTTCCCAATCAGCAGATATGTACATTAAAAATATCTGTGTATGTCTTCTTACCCTAATGTGAAATGAACTGAATAAAGATCATTGTACTAATTGTGCTGATGTACTGTGTACTGTTTAAACTGGCAATACTCTTTCTTTTCCAACTTATCAAACCTCTGAAAAATTTCATATCATCACATATATGGTGTATCATGAAAATGTCATATTTTTGCCATATTGCCAACTGCAACTTTTGTTCTCTCATTAAATAGCTTCAAACAGATATGAGGATTTTGATGGTAACTGTCAAATATACAGTGACTGTGTCTTTTTATCTACATGCTGTTACCTTCTACTGACTGAAATGGTGATATGCATGATTATTCATAAAGATAGATGCACAAATACACACACTGTGTCAGAAACTGACAAGTGAATCAGACACTTACGCATCCCCCTCAAGCATGCAGCATGAGAATTTGACAGACACGCAAAACACACACACTCTTAACACCTCAGAGCCGATACTGTAAGACAAGGAGCTGACAGAGCAGAGAGTTGTCACCCTGCATTCCAACCTGAAGCTGTTCGTGTGCGTGCGTGTGGGCATGTGTGTGTGTGTATGTGTGTGCGTTCCAGAGAAACGCCTACAGCACAACTTGGTAGCAGTCTGTACACAATTCTCTGGAATCTCTCTCTTTTTTTTTGCTCTTACCACACATTTACATGCAAACCCTTTAAAAGAGAGCACACATCTGTCCTGTGAATGACAGGCTTCATTTTACTGTCAAAACGGCTGCTGCTACCACCAATCTGCTCTGCTAGTCCCCTACAGAAAATTCAAATCAACACTGTACACATGTATGTATAATGAACAGAAATGTTTTGCACTGTAATTGCATTCTTGCATATTTTCATGTCACTGTGTCACACACATACTCCTACTGCAAATTAAAGACATTCAGGCCGCTCTCTAATTAACCACTCCTCTTTCTCTTCCAGGAGCAAAGAAGGTCATACAGAAAGACAGAAGGTGTCCAAGAAAACCAGTGAGGAGAAGGAGAGAGAGGAAAAAAGGAGGAGAGGGAGTGTCTTGTAACACACTGGTGAGTTAGTACTCATGTTGGTTATCTGCTGGTTAACTAGATAGTGAGCATCCACTTACCCAACTGCCATTACATGAGCAGTACTGAATCCTCTGCTGAGTCAAAACTATTAAATTCAGTTAGGACTAGTCTGCACTGCGAGAGTCATATTACATTTTTTTTAAACAATTTAGAAAGAAATCTTTACAATGATTTTGCATTAAAACTTACAGCGAGGCCCAAAAGTTTGAGACCACATTGAAATGTGGGATTTTTTTTCACTTAAACCTGAAAATAAAAATAGAACAGACAAAAGTTATCAACCTTAGACAAAAAAAGGTTAAATAAAAAGGATATATTTGCATTGCAGACAAAGTGCCCCCTGGTTCCTATCACAATTGTACAGATATCAGAGTCATGAAGTTTCTCTATAGTGGACCATTTCATATAAAAACCACCCTGAATGGCTCTGTATACAACAATTGAACAACATAAAAAACAAAAAAATGAAACAAGTGGAATTCTCCTTGAAAGGTTAAAGGGGACACTGCCAAAATCTGAATGTATCACTGATGGTATATTAGGTAAAACAGGATTATTCCTGGCTGTACTTGTCCCTCTAAGGCCTTTGTGTGGCTCTGTGTGTCAAATCTGTAGCATTTATGCATGAGGGATTTTTTAGGGGCCTGGCCAGACATGCTGCTGGCCCTTGAGCACTTTGTGGTGGTCGAGATTGTGTGTATGTGTGTTGTCCACTACTGTAGTGCCTACGATCTTACAAGGGGCCATAAAGGATTCAGCTAAATGCTCCCTATTTATTCTCCTTTCCGCTGCTCTGGCAGGCAGCAGACCACGTCCTATGGCCAGAACACACACCATTATACTTACTAATTGTCTTATGACTCTTCCAACCTCTTAAACTCACACAAAAGGCAAGTAAGTTGAAAGAAAGCATGGATTATAGGCTGCATTCAGTGGCTGTCTCATTGTATGTGTGAATATGTGTAACTATAGACACACAGACGCACACACATATATATATGCACATTTATTATTTCTAAAGAATGCTGTTCTGCTCCAAACAGTAGTAAATTAATCTAGTTTTTTGTGTGTGACTTTTCTCTTTAACATTAAGCTTAGCATTTAATATAAAAGCTAGAGCAACTTTTGCTAAAATTCAGTGCTGACTACTAGAGCTAGGCCTTCAGTTAGGGCCATAAATGTCAAAACCTATTCCAAAAAAAAAAGAAAAAAAAACATCGATGATAATGCTGATTTCTGCTAGTACCCCTATGGGACTTGTAGTACTTCCTAGACTAAGGTAAAGGCGTTTCACATTTTTGGCCTTTCTAGACTGAATATGGACAATTTATGCACATTTGACGTTTTGAACTTTGTAGCAGTTTACAGTGACTCCATCAATAATGCCATTCCAACAAATAGGACATATCTAGGACTCGCAGAAACCTAAATTAAGGTTTTTCCTCCCAAAATAAGTCTTATCCACTGGAAATCACAATGTGTTTGGTTGATTCCACTGTCACTTTCTAATTATGATAGTTCATCTGACACATTAGGCTTTCAGTTCAGCTACTGAAGTCCTAAAAATGGGAGAGCTAACTGCTATATCTCCCTAGATCCTAGGAAAAAAATAAATCCTGACTGGATAATTTTACATTGAGCATTTCAAGAATTTAACAGTTACAGTTTTGTTTCCAACCAAAACTTAACAATGAAATGAGAATATTACAACAGTATTTGCAAAGTTAAATACAACAAGCATGATCATTGTAATAAATAAAAAACAAATAAAAATTTTGGGCATTTATTTTTTAATTCACAGTGATCATTTGGTCTTCTCTGAAGGCCTAGAAGGCCCTGAGGGTTCCCCACTGCTAAGATTACAATAAATAGTAACATCTTGCTCCTATTTGTTAGTATGCAGACTGCTTTCTAAGCATGACCTCATAGGTAGAGTCTGTTTTTGCATTAAAGTAAATTACACAAGCCTATTCGTAGATAAAGTGAATGCAACACTACTAAACACCTCCATCCAAAACTACACCACAGTGCTAAGATTTACTTAGGCTTTACAGCATCTTTTCATGCACTCAAACATACAGTTGTGCATTACTAGACATACAGGTGATACTCTGTTCTCTAGGAAAAGCTTGCTGGACAGCTCACTGCAGCCCAATGGAGTTTATTTGCTCTCATTTATCTTTTTTATGTGCTTTGAGTGTAAAAATGTCAGTGGGCTTGCCGGGTCAGCGCACTGATGACATGACAGTAGGACTAACTGATACAGCACATGTGGTCTCCATCCATGCCTGCGCACAGAAACAGAGAATTCTGAGCGGCTCCTAAAACCACAACAAGGGCCCATTTCTGAGTTCTGATGGCTGTATGGGCGTAAAGAGACTCATGGGATTGGCCCAAATTGAATTTGCCGTGCTGTTTAAAGTGGCAAGAGTACGTGTTAAGCACATGGTCAGAAAAACTGAGGAAGAGTGTATATAGTGCTTCCTGTGCTTCACAGTACTGGCTGTACGTCTTGTTGGTGACAGTGGCGTTTTAGGCGCCATAGAAAACTATACTTAAAAGCTATTTATCAGGGAAGTAAGCATTTATTGCTCATAAAAACACTAAATTAGAATAAATACAAGCACTATATACACAGAGTGTATATAGTGCTTCCTGTGCTTCACAGTACTGGCTGTACGTCTTGTTGGCGGCAGTGGCGTTTTAGGCGCCATAGAAAACTATACTTAAAAGCTATTTATCAGGGAAGTAAGCATTTATTTGCTCATAAAAACACTAAATTAGAATAAATACAAATTATGTTAATACAGTAAGTAGTGGCTTTCAGTACATTTAACCATTTCCAAACCTCCCCTCGAGGAAGTCCAGTATTATTTGTAGTCATTATCCTATACCTGGTTTGACTAAAAAACAATTGTTTATGATTAATCTGATGTGCTGGTGATTGAATTTAACAAATCTGTGTGATGACTGGAGGTGACAAAGAGAAATGTGGAATCAAACTTTACTACTTTTAACTAGCTCACAATACATTAACTACCTTTTTTATAAAACGTTACTCTTAGTATTTTTTTACTGTATTCATGTTTGTTTTCACTTATTGTAACGCTACATTGTGTTTTTACTGACAAAAATACACTTTCTGCCCAAACAAATTTTAAACAATATGCTTAGGTGTATAAGACTTTTGCACAGTACTGTATGTATGTCAAAAAATGTCTATGGTTAATTTTTGTCCTTTATGATATTTATGTTTACATTCATTAAGCAAACACCAGAGCGAATTACAAACTGTAAGTGATAACTTACTGCCATCCAAAGACCTCCCAGAGTATACCCTACAGGACACCTGAGAGGTGGTCCTAGTGTATAACTTGTTTGTTTTTTCTTAGTTGCTTTCTGCTGAGTTTCAATCAGGTGCAATAATGAGAGTGGCGATGTGTTACTATGCATTAGCTGACTGACAGGGCTTAGCACAGGCAGATGTGAACAGAAACGGACTCCACAGCTGGAAGCAGAATTAGTGCAAGAGCTGGGTGGCTGTGGGGACTTGGCTCATGACCAATTAGAAGCAAGTGGCCAAACAATGAACACTTAATAGCAGACAAACATAGGGTTATGTTGTTCTGTTTATCTTTCATGTGTGCATAACTGTGTGTGTGGGGGGGGTATGGAAAATGCCTCCTGGCTGTTTGACTTGAAGGATCATAAGTGGCAAAACATAGGAAGCCAGTAAAACAGGTATGCTACAAATGCTACACTAAACCACATAAAATAAAAAATAAGAATGAGGAAAGATGCAACAACTGTCAACAACTCATACCTGAAACTCTCAATTGGGACAATCACAAGTTTCTATTTCTACAGTAAGCTCTTTCAACATCCTATTTTGATCTCATGGTTTAAACATGCAAATTTCAGCTCATGGGTTACGTTGAACGTACAGAGTCTGATAACTTACAGAGAACATGTGTTGAAGAGTTCAAGAGTGATTGATAGAGTTGGGGCATCTAAGTTTCCAAAGGCTAGAGGAGAGACTGATGAGTTTGATGAGAGCCAGCACCACAGCCAAGTGAAGAACAATGGTCTTCATTCCACCAACTGTCACAGATCTGCTAAAAGGGCAGAAAGACTCTCCACAAGTAAAAAAGAGAATCAGCTCTTGTTGTCAACTGGAGGGACTTTATAGTGCTTATTAAAGGAATACCTTCACCGTAAAATCTTGTAAGGTTGTATCAGTTAGTATGGTCATATTTGCATAATGTAGCCCCTAAAAATGCTTAAAAGTGTTAGCCATCTTAGTGTTTTTGAGTGAAGCTTTTTTTTACATGGACATGTGTATAATTAAGCTGTCCTTCTTCTCCTTTTACCTTTAAACTTCTAATGTTTAGGGTTGGGTAATATAATGTTGTTCACAATATTATTTACAGTATGTTTTTAAATGTGATAGGATTTTGCCATATCACAATATTGTTACTTAACTACATAGGACTTGTGCTCATGATGCGTAACAATGATCAGTGCTGCAGAGAGTAATACCGCTGACACTGAGGACGAATTAGTTCCTAAATGAGGAGCTATGTCAGTAGTGTGGAAGGTCAGACTCAAAACAAACAAGTAATTTGCAAAACTTGGAAAAACAGTGTAACCACAAAAAGTGGTAACATATCTAATTTATTTCACCACGTAAAGCAAAGACACTGGCATGAGTACAATGAGTGCCAAAGACTGTGTGAGTCTCAAAGCACAGATGATCTGAAAACCGAAGGTGTCTCAAACCAACAAACCATAGCAAAGGTGGTTCGAATGAACAAACCAAACCAAATGTTCAAATGAATACTGAAACAGTCATGTTTTGGTTAGCCAAGGACATGATGCCTATTCAGACTGTGGAAAAGGAGGGAATGTTCCTTAAAGAGTTACATTTTTGCCATCAACTTCTGTGGTGGAATAAAACAGATGATATGTTTTTGGGGGAGCCGTGGATACAGAATGTCTCATTATCAGTAGTAGTAGTCCAGGCGCACTTAGTATTATACAGTAGAATGTTTTCTGCTTTAAAAACAATTGATGCTGCTAAAACTCTCCTCTGATAATCATCCATTTTCCCTGATGACACTGCAACAATGGCAAGGTTTCATGGCCAATTCTAAGCATGTCACCATTGGTCGCATACCCCTATGAGGCACGGAACAATGTTTTATTCAACATCAACATGTAAACGTAGCTTGAGGGTAACAGTATGTTAGATAGTGAAGTTTATGTACAAGGATTTCACAAGAACAATACATTTAGAACTGTCCATGCACTCGGGATACCTGTGATGTAGTTATGTGTGAATTGTGTTCACTGCTGTGTACAACAGTCTGCCTACCACAGTGCACAACAGAAATGATCATTGTTGGAGCACAGGTATCATCAGCCTACTCTTATCAGATCTTAGCTTTCTTGTTTGTGCTCAGTCTACTGTTTTAGTGTGTCATGGCGTTTCCAGAATGTGTTTTTCAGGATGGTTAAGAAATGTAGATGTACAGGGCTGCTTATTTGCTACTGAAGACCCTGACAGCAGCCTTCAAGCCTGCCAGCTCTAACCGTCATGCACATAAGAGAAAGAGATATTGTGGCAGATGTGAGGCTTAAAATTTTTGGATTCCTTTCATTCTCGCCTTTCTGTTTGAAGAGACCTTGTTTGTGTGTCTCCCCCTGTGTGTTTGAGTTTGGATATGTGAAATGGAGGAGTAGGAATGTAAAATGTTTACCTGCTCACTGGAGCAAAGCGAGACAGAAACTGTTGCAGTGTTTCTTTTGCAACTGAATGATGTCGGGCAGACAAGAACGGCATTCTCAAATTAATAAGCTTTTCAAAGCTAGTCACGGAGGTCTAGAGTTTGTAATATGTGACTGAATGTAAGAAGCTGGTGAAGGAAAGGTATGTACCATCATTTTAAGATACCCTTATAAACCAAGGGTATGTTGACATGCATCTACAAAGGGCTTAAGTGATCGCAATCTTTACAGAATGATAAGAGTGGCAGAACAAGGGCTGAAGTGTGTACCTCTCCACATGTCTGAATGCCAGAACAGGTTGAGCCAGTTGAAACGCGTGCTCACAGATACTGGTGAATCACATGCGAGACGAATGATACTTAAACTGAAAAAAAGAATCAAATAAGGCACGCACACATACTAGCATACACACACACTTGTCCTGTAACAGTATATGGCCACACAAGCAATTCAGCTTGACTACCCTAACTATGCAAAAATGGAAATTCCAGGATGGTTGCTGTCTCTCTCCTGGCCCTTGCGTCATCTTTTCTCTTGGCGTTATTTACTGTTTGGCCGTTCCCTCCATGTTCTTGCTCGTGTTTAAACCCTCACAGCTGTAGCAGCTGTGGACCCCGCACAGCGCTGTGCTGCTCCTCTTTTATTCCTTTCTACTTTTTCTGTGCTGTCGTCCAGACGCCAGCCATTGCTGGACCAAAGTCGCTCTCCCATACAGAACAAACGACTCCTTATAGACAATGGACGCATAGTTCAAAGTAAATTAATAGTGATAAGCTTTCTTGTCCTTAATGGTAACCAGCCATTCAATTTGGGAAGGGATCTGAGTAGAAACAGCCATCTCTTCACATGCATCCTCAGTTCTTGATAAGCAGGCACACCAGACAGGTGCTTAGGTTCACGAGTAAGTTAAGGAGACCCATGGGTCATGTCTCTCTCAGTGCTTGTGTGACCTCTGACCAACAATGCTTCTAACCCAGGATCTGATGCAAGATGACGCTAACTTACTCTGAAGTCGAGTAAAATTAACTACAGGATGCTATTCCGTACTCCAAAATAGCTTGGAACAAGTTGATTGTCGACCAGTATTGACATTCTTTCTGGGTTTTCAAAGGGTATCATATGAGTAGTTAATCTAAATGAGGTATCTTTCTGTGTTGACTGACACACGAGAAGGGAAGGGGGAGCTGACAGCTGAGCTTTGCGTTAGAAATGGTTCCCTGTAGCCGATCTCGCCGAGCTCTCTTTATTACAGTAGATTACAGATAGGCCCACATGATGGAGGACACAGAGACAGCTATGAGAGTAAGTGTCTTGTGTCAGACTGTCCAGAGTCGTAACGTCTGGCTTTTTCTGATCCCCCAGATAACAAAGGCAAAGGAAATAGCCAACATTTCCTTATGGGCTTTAAAAGAGCTAGCTGACCCAAAAGCCCCAGCGCTCTTCAGGAAAGCCGTGAGCAGACATCTGCAGGCCACCCTCCCACTCTTTCACTCCACTTGCCCACTCTTGTCCCTGGAGCCTCTGTGCTGTAGCGAGTGCAGGACCTGTGGGCTGGCATTGTGGCAGCATCCACTCAGACACACGCTCAAGGTGTCATGTTGCAGTACACCCTGGGGGAAGTGACATACTCAAAGCACCTGCCTGTGAAACTCTACCTGTGTGTACCTGCAGCAAACTCAGCCCCGTTATCTTTGCTCCGTCAGCCGGGCACGGGCCGAACAAAAGTGGAGACAAGGTTTGGTTCCAGACAACACACAAAACTACAAACGTGCCCCTTGACCTCAGATGGAGGCTTAGACAACTAAAAACACTCCAAGCTTTGTTGCTTTGGTCTTGCGTTCCTTCCAAAAGTGGGTCGACTGAGCTCACAAACTAAGATCGTTATCTGAAATGCAGCAAAAGCATATCACATTCAGATTATGCTGGCCATTAAAACCCTATTCAGTTCAACTGTGCAGTGCAGCTCTAGCAGTCACTGTTATTCTGTCATGACAATTCTGAACATGATACCCTTTATGTACTGTTATGAACAGCCCTCTTATACTAAATCATATCAAGATTGGATCTTTATAGTCATAGCACAGTATCCCACACTGGTGTTAGTGAGACATGTTTTTCAGACCCATTCATTCCATCAAACTTTCATGTTCCCTGCAGCACATAGTATAATGGCACAGCCATAAAGTTTTTTTGTAGTGAGCAGCTCTGATTGTAGTCATTAGTCACAAAAGACATAGAGATGGAGAGGGGAAACACAGACATTTGTTACACATGACTGCATTTAAGAATTTAATTGAAAAAAAAAAAAATCCATCAACCATTCAAGAGCAGAGAAGGCAAAGGGAAGGGCTTGTACATTTGTACATGTACATTTTCTCGTGGTTACACATGAGAGTATCAGAGAATGACATTTTTCTCTCTACTCCTCCACTTTAAATCTGTACAAATATCAGGCACATGCACAATGGAATCTGGAACTGAAAGGATCAAAACTGAACATTACAGATGCTCCCCCAAATAAGGCTGGCTGAGATAGTTACGTCTTACGGACATGAGGTCTGAGAGCAAACATTCAAGAGAGAACGCTATTCCTGCTCTCTAGATTGGAAAGCTTGGGTAAGTTACTTTCTGCTCAATCTACAGCAGTGTTGGCCAGTCAAGGGCATCTGACAGCTCACTTGGGGAGTCAGTGCTCTCTAAACTTCCCTAAAATTGTTTTTTCTTGTTTTGAATTATCTGCTGTGGCTGGCATGCATGCATTCACACCAAGTCCAGTTCTGACCTGGTTCAAAGAGTCATGAACTGTCTGGTCATTCCCAAGTCAGAAGGCTCCATGTCAACTCGGTAACAGTCTCACATTTACACACTGTGTTTGACCAGAGTGACCAGAGTGAAATTTGTGACTCTCTTATTTTTTGTAACCATGCAAAACTTGGAATCATGTCCTGTAACTGGTCCATATTACGTTCTCACTCTCAAATAACTGCACCACAGTTCACATGGAATGGATTAATGCAGACGTTCTCAGAGGTTCTTGGTGTAGTAGTTTAGTGTGCAACAAAGTTCAAATGTTCAAATGAACCACACTAACAGGCGGTTTGGCTGTGCCCTAACACTGAGGAGGTAATTGGGTAAGAAACCTCAAAAGACATGCATTAATAAAACATACCCAACATAACATTCAAACCAGACTAGTTAACATATCCAACATGGTTTGAATTGTTGACAACAGGGTCCAACTCTGCCTCTGCAGCTTCCTCCTTTACTCATCTTCCTTCTTCCCTCTTGATCTTTTTCTTTCTCTCTCTCATGCTGCCATGGCGCTTTGCTTTATGGCCATGTGCTGTCATGTTGAGAGATGTTGGTGGTAGTGATGCACTGTGGGTGACAGGGTCCAGCTGTGGTCTTTGGGGGTTGGGAGTGTTAGAGGGATGCAATTTAAAGAGGGGGCCTGCTGTTTTATCTCAGAGGGAGAGCACACCGTTGGGTTTGTCTCTTCTCATGGCTGCAATGCTTCTGTTTTCGTACCATAGCTGATGTGAGGTTTTGAATGTTGTAAAGTGTGAAAAGTGTGTAAAGCATGCTGTGATACACAGTTTTCAGTTTTTTTAGAATATTACAGAAGTGCATACATTTTTCTTTTGAGAGATGAGATGCCCTCTGACTAAGACACTCATAATTTGGAGTGTGCTCTGTTCGCTCACTTCTACACCTTCATAGTAGGTTTGGCTTAGTTCCCTCATACATCCCCCACTTCCCTTCACCTTCCACACCACACAGTGGAAACCCCCATCTGCCTCCACATCCCACTCAGACCTCCTGCTGAAGATAAGGACTGTTAATGTGGGCCTTACGAAGCTCTAATTGCTGTGCCCGTCTTCACTCGCTCAACTCCTGGATTTGTCTGTCTCCTCTGTTGCTGAAGAAGCTCTTCTGTTCTTACTCCCTCCATTCCCTCACACTTGTTTTTTCCTCAGGTTTAGAAAAGGATGCCAACGAGGGAGAGCAGAAAAAATCCTTTCACAGCTCCTCTTAGTTTTCTTTCTTTTGTACTTTCCACGAGTTGCACTGCTAAAGGCATCACACTAGAATGTTCCTGTACCATCACAGTCAGTTATTTAAAACAACAGTTCAGTTTCAATGCTAAATACATCTCTCCTAATGATATGGATAATTCATCCAGAGCTACACAGAGGCCCAAATGTTATAACAAGAGCTTTATGATGTATAGGCAAATACAGCAAGGCATTCACTCTCCAGTTTGTCATTAGTCTGCTAAAATCCAGAAGCTGCCCTGAAAAGGTCCCCCTGCTCTTATGAGAATGTATTATTAAGAGAAGCTCTTTAAACTCAGCTGCTGCACATCTCAAGAATGTTTAAACAAAGACATTATGAGGGAGACAGGAGGAAATTACAAAGCCAAACCGAAGCGAATCACAGCCTCATCACCTTGACTTGACAAGTCATCTCTAGCTTCTTCCTCTCTGTCCTTTTGGCCTGCAATGCACAAGCATTTAAGTTAAAATCCCCACAGTCAGAAGTCACTCAGCGCAACTGGCACAAAAAGCTTTGTGCTAATCCCTGAGAGGTGATTCCCATTTGCTGGATGATAAGACAGTGTCTGCCAGATAGAGAAAGAGAAAAGAGGAATCAAATACAGCGAAATGCAGGGGGTTATCTGGAATTAGCCCGGTTGCAGAAGACCTTGTATTTTGTCTCTGCCATAATTTTTGCTGTGGTGGTTTGAATAAAATAAGAATTTAAACAGAACTGAGATCAGTGAACTTTTTAAAAATTGCTTTATAAATCAAGTAGAGTTTGAGTATACACATAAAACAAAAAGGAGGAAGCATACACAATAATGGCGAGGAAGTCCACGGAGATGTATCCCTGAACTATGTACATCTGCATTAGTATAAACATTCAATTAAATTATTTTTCAAAATCACATTTATAATACTTATGATACTAGCTAGATATCTTTGTTGTTACTTTGAGAATTACAGCATGCACCTAAACAAAAGAAAATGAAATGGTGGAAGAGTAAAAAATAAAAATAGTTTTCAAAAATACTTTGTAACCTTCCTTAAATGCTCTTCCTCAGTTCCATTGCCTGTCTTCAGCCAGATACATCCCTGTCTGGGCTAAGGTAATTTCCCTTGATCCAGTTTGTACTCAACTGGTTCTAATGACCTGCTATGTGCTACACCCTGCTTTCAATGTCTGCTTCCTCTAAATTCCTGATATCAGAGAGTGGGGCAGATGGGAGATGCAGATTCAAAATGCATCTATACACTGAACTATTACTGATCAAGCAGAGTTCTTACAAAGTCAAGCATCACAAAAAAAAAAAAAACTAGAATGCTTCTATTTGTTTCTCCTTTCCTTAATGTCCCCTTTCCTCTTCCCTCCACCTTTTCTTATTATTTTTATGAAATAATTTGGCCTCATGTCAAGCTGTTTCAGCATCAAGGTTAGCTGAAGGAGGAGCTCCCTACATGTTTATCTTCAGCTGAGCTTAGCCTGTTTTTTTTTCGTCCCTTGTCCTGCCTTTTTTCCCCTCACACTTTCTTTGCCTTTTCACTGTGGCCCATTTCAAAAGCATTGTCCTTCTTCCCAATCGTACAGTTTTGAATTCCTAACCTTGAATTTGTGCTTGTGAATAGTGTCAACAGCTCTTAAAGTAGCATTCTACAGTGCTCATTCATAAGTCCTACTCTTAAATGGCCATGCATGCAGTTGGTTTTACAAAGAAACAAAGTCAAATTAATTCCATTGAGTACATTCCCACGGTACCCAGACAGCTAAACCATGGGACAACAATGACCCCTGACCCTACAAAGCTAACTGACCGTGACACGCTGTGTTCTATGACTCTTGTTATCTACAAAATCTGTATGTGTTGTGTCTTTTCCAGTAGTACCTGCAATAAAACTCCTACGTAGGTCGCCTGTGCTTTTTTTTTATGAACATGCATGTGTCACCAATGCCCACAGATCACCAATTTCTCTTTGGTCTGAGTCATTTAATTAGAATGCCTATGATAGCATAATACTCTGGCATTTTGCAATTTGGCCACAGAGACTGATATTTCTTGCCCTGACTCCAAAAAGTTGTAAGATAGTGGTGATAAACATTGTTCCATTCAGAATGTGTCAGACATGAATCCTAATTAGAACTACTCCAGATTGTTACTATCTCAGACCTTCTAAGGGCTAGGATTTGAGCATTCATGGTCAAAAGGAGGGAAGAAAACAATTTTAGAAGAGTTCATAATACTATATCTGTCATGCCCCTTTGAACTAGCCTCCTTCTGACCCTTTCCTGCTTATTTGATCTCTTCAGGATATTTCAGGCATTTCTTATATGCCCATGAATAGAAGAATCATTAAATTAAAGAAGACAAAGAAAAAGTGCACATACAGCGTTGAGCCACCTTGTGCCAAGCAGCTTGGCAGTCACAATGTTTGTTGATTTTTAAATTTGCAACTAAACCTGCTTTTTGAGGATGGAGGTTACATCACAAACTCTTCTAATTATTACTAAGACACAAAACAAAATGTACAAACCTGCTCTTTTTCTTTATGAACTTCCTTCCTGACATCTGAGCTATGAATCACAACTGCAGTGTGATTTGTCTTTCTGAACATGACTCATGACTCATTAAGACAAATTAGCAGTAGTGACAACACAAAGACCCAAGTATATCATGCCTCATAAAGAAAAGATCATTTTAAGACTATAGAACAAGCTAGTTCTACCTAGTTCCAACCTAGGTGGATAGTCACACTGGCAAATATCGTACTGATTAGTCTGCCTATTGCAATTGGTTTGCAGTTAGTTATATCTGTCTTTCACAGATCACTAACATGTTTTCAGGAGAAAAGCCAGCAAAACTACAATCTGTGCAAAGGAGAACCGTGCACCATTGTGTGAAAAAATGCATAAATATTGTATTTTTAATGTGCGACATGGGCCTCAGGATTTGAAAAAGAAAAAGAAAAGAAACAAAGAAAAAGGGTACAAAGCTATATTGCTGGGATGGAATCTTTTACTTACTGTTGCAAAGATTTTTATGAACATGCATGTCTTTTAACAGCTCTCAGCTCTTAGTCATCCACCAAAGAACAGAATTTTGAGGAGTACAAACCAGGTTCTCTATTCTTTCAAAGTATTTCAGTGACCTCACAGATAGCTCTTAGACCATTCTGTTTAGTAGTTTAGTATCTATATTTTTCTTCTAGATTAATGTGTTTGACAAGATAAAAGAGAAGACAAAAAACACCAGTAAATTAATCAGAAGTCAGTCTATTTTGCCTCCATGGCATGATTTTAAAAGGAGGAAAACAATGTCAGTCTCTCTCTTTACTGTGCAATAAAACAGAGAATTTCACCTCAATGTGAACCTCAAATATGAACCTCCCCCACACACATACACACTCACACTGTCCTTATCATCTCTGAAAGAAAAAAAGAAAGAGAAAAAGGGAGATCTCCTCTCCTCTTCTCAAGGCCACTAACTCTTGTGATTAAACTCATACTAGAGGATGATAAACTGTTTCCTTAACCCAGTTCAGCTGGCCTGTATTTTCTTCTCTCTCCTGATTCTTCATTTCTCCTCTTCAGATATCTCTCATTCCCATCCCTTGAAATGGCTGTGCCGCATAACTTGTTTTTGGATTACAGATGAATCCTATGCATTTCTACCTACCATCCACATTATCAGAAACCCCTACCTTGTACGTCCACTTACTGGACACTTTATGAGTTTCGCCTACTTTATAGGTCCACTATATAGGGGAGCAGTTACAGACTGTAGACCATCTGTTGGCATGCATAATTTATTGCCCATCCTCTACGTCCTTCATCATTGGTCAGTTTCTGACCACAGGACCAATATTAACCAGATATCATTTATGATGCTGGTATCTGGCACACATCAATGACACAGCTAGGCTGAGTGGTCCACCACTCAAAAATATCCAACTCTGGTATTTTGCTCATTTTTTGTTAATTATTGAAGTTGTATATAATAGTTATTTTTTCTTTTTTCAAATGAACAATTTTGTATTTCACACTGGTTGGTAATGAGAAGTTTAAGTTCGAGCTGGCTTATTGTGAAATAAACTGAAACAGGCACCATCTTTGCCCTCAAGCTTTGCTCCTGAATCTAACAATTTGTGGAGACATATAATCAAAACATGTAAAACAACTGATCTTCCAGCTACTGAAGAGAACAACACACAGTAACATATTGTACAATATCATTTTAATATTGCTTTAACTCAGCTTACTTTGACTTACAGAGGGATGCTGACTGGAAAATGTAGAGATCCCAATGAAATTTGATGAAACAATGTGTATGACATAGTAATAATTATACCTTATACACACGTTATTGGAAAATAATGCAGCTTGTATAGTTCAGTGATCACTTTTGCACTTTCCTGTTTTCCTTCGGCTGAGCTTGTACAGCTTAATATTCATTAAGTAAATGTTCTTACATGATCTTGAATTTCTCGTTTCAGGCTCTAAGGGGTGAGTGTCAGCAGCAACATGAAGCCCTTCCTCCCTCTGCTGCAGCTGCTGCTCCTCTTCCTCCTATTGCCACCCTGTGCATGGGCCAGAAACTGCCCGAAAGACTGTACTTGTTCAAATCAAGACACCATTCTTTGTTTTCAGCGGCGGGCTATAACTATGCCTTCTGAAGTGCCTATGGCAACTAAAAACCTCTATGTCTTCCAGAATGGCATTGAGGCCCTGTACCAGGAGGACTTTATTGGGCTGGATAACCTGGAAATGCTAGATCTAAGTCAGAACAAGCTGACTAAGCTGCCAGATAATGTGTTTAAGCCACTCTCTTCCCTACGCAATTTAGATCTTTCCTCCAACCAAATCATGCACGTTTCCCAAGACAGCTTTGCCGGACTGGAGTTGCTAGAGAGGCTGTATCTTTATAACAATGCCATAAAAAGTATCCACCCTGCAGCTTTTGATGGTCTGGAGCAGCTACTTGAGCTAAAGCTACAGGGAAACCAACTGACCACAATGCCTGCCCTTAAAATGCCCCATTTGCTCCTGCTAGACCTGCGATTCAATAAAATTCCTTCACCAGGACCAAATGACCTTCAGACACCAAAATTAGAGTCACTGAAACTGGCTGGGCTGGGGCTGAGCACCCTGAACGAAGAATTCCTGAGTAGCTTAAAGAACATCCATGAGCTGGATATTTCTAACAATCAGCTAAGCACATTTCCTCCAGTGCTGCAGGAAGCAAGAGGGTTGGTCATACTCAGTTTGGCTGGAAATCCCATGGGTCCTTTGAAGTGGGAAGACATTGAGAATCTGACAGAGCTTCAGGAGTTAGATATTAGCAACCTCAGCCTGCAGACCTTGCCTGAGAGCATGACCCAGCTCTTCCCTCATCTGAAAAAACTTACTGTTGCAGAGAATCCCTTTAACTGCCTCTGCATGTTGGCTTGGTTTCCTAGATGGCTACATAACCAAGAAATAGTGTTGGGAAGAACAGAGGAGACTCGATGTCATTTTCCACCACGGAATGCAGGAAAGGTGTTGCAAAGACTGGGACATCATGATTTCGGGTGCCCTACAACCACCACAATCACTACCAGCACGATTAAGACCACCACTCTGGCCCACTCTCTAATCACCTCTTTGCAGAGTACAACACATATCATTCCCCTTCTCAAACCCAGTGATGACCCTTCTACAGAGACTGACAGTTATCTTCCACCTCTAGTCCCAGCTTCAACCAGTAGCAGTACAGACCCTGATTTGAGGACGAGTTTTTGTCCATCTAACATCTGCCTAAATGGTGGCACATGTTGGCTAGACAATCAGGGTTACCTTGAGTGCACTTGTCCACGTGGGACGTCAGGGAGATATTGTGAGAATGGAGAGAACACACCTCTATTTGAGGATGTTCCCACAGCAACAGTCACTGTGGTGCCTGAAATCACTGCACAAATAGTAACAAGCTCATCTATATTACTGGACCTTCATCGCTACATCGAGGTTCGGCCATTCATCCGTGGAGTCAAGCTAACTTACAGAAACCTCTCAGGATTAGATAAACGTCCCAAGCAACTGAATATTCCAGCCTCTTACCCTGAATACACTCTGCGTGGACTTCATCCTAATTCCACATACTCAGTGTGTGCCAGTCCCTTGGGTGAGCCCAGTGATGTAGATAGTGTGTGCACAGAGGCTCAGACATCCAGTCACCAGCCCCCTAGCGCACAAGTGGAAGATCCAAAGTTGACAACAATGCTTGTGCCAGCTATGGCTATTCTTCTTCTGTTAGTGCTAGTAGCTGTTGCTGTTAGTGTAGCTTGCTACATGCACAGGAAAAAGGCACATCTAGACTTAGATTGTAGTCCTTCTCAGCTGGAACTGGAGGGGGTTAAAGCAGGTTTGGACACTGGGGCCCTGCCCCAAAAGCAGCAGGAGATTATGTCCTCTCCATCTGCAGTGCAGAATGGTGGTTTGGACTATGAGGTTCCACTTATGCAAGATCACTGCACTGCCAACAACAACATGAACACTTTAAAGCCATCTTACTTTTGATATTTGGGGCTCTTTTCAAGATCTTTGCATTCTAAAGCATGAACTCTCTCTTCAGTTAAAAAAGGCCTAGATGGGGGGACCAACCAGCAAGTCTAGAGGTCCAGAGCCAAATTCCGCAATGTTATCAATGTTATTACTTTTTTTTTAAATGGTTCCCCTTAATTACATTCAGTCGTAGCACCATGTGCTTTTGTCCCCAGTTATGTAGCATAACACAGTCTGCACTG
The DNA here is from genome assembly GCF_904425465.1 of Colossoma macropomum. Classification (NCBI taxonomy): domain Eukaryota; kingdom Metazoa; phylum Chordata; class Actinopteri; order Characiformes; family Serrasalmidae; genus Colossoma; species Colossoma macropomum. The sequence goes on along the minus strand of NW_023494801.1, from coordinate 31,213,712 downwards.
GGAAGCCTCTGATGGATATGGTCAGAGTTTACAAGATCCAGAAGTGCCTGCCAGAAGAACAGGTATTTAGATTTCACATTGTTTGTGACTCTAGATTCATTATGCAGTTTCACATTAGACACACTAAAACTGTTGTTCCCATTAATGCCTGAACCATTGAGGCAATATTTTGCTTTATAGCACCTATTGCAACTCGAGAGGAGTTGTACTTGCTGTGAACACTATCCAATATCTGCATTGGAAAATGAAGATGAGGACTTCTTCAGTCAGTTAAAGACTGATGCTTGTGTTGCTTTTGTCTGTGATACATGAAGTCAACACGTATGCGAATTTGTATATTTTGTATCTTTATTACTGTTTTGTTTTTTGTTTGTTGTCTATAAATACATGACTGTTGTCAGGCCCATTTTCAGCTCTCGTGACAAAGAAGCAGACAAAAAAGCATAAAATCTTTGAAGACTAAAATTGTTTGTACCACCAAGTCAATCAAAGGCTTTACTTTGCAAATGTCAGACAGCCTAAGTAGCTGAAAGTCTGTGCTGAGTTGAAATTATATCCCCCTCCTTTGATTCTTTAGCCTATAGTCCCCATGCCCCACAAAGGAGTTTCAGATAAGCAGGATTACTGAAATTAAAAAGATAAACAGTTGGCTGAAATCCCCATCTGTAAATGGTACGTTCATAAAATTTTTACAACCATACATAAAACAAACCAAGAAACTTTGCCTTAAACTTTAACGATAGTGTTTATGTTCTAGATTTTCCATGCTACGGCAGTGAGTATTACAGTAAACTATACTTTCCCAGAGGCAAAATTAGCTGCTGTACTGTTAACTAGCTGCTTAGCCAAAACATTTCTTAGAGTCAGAGTATGCAAGATGGCATATGAGAATTTGCACATACGTGGTATATAAAGCAGTAAAACCATTTCAGTCAACAGGTGCCAAACAAATGCAGTCAGTATATGTAACGGCAGTTACAAGTTCACACAGCACATTAAAAAAGAAAAAAAAAAACAACAATATAAAAACAAATCAAGGACGATTCTCTATTTTCAATTTGACTGAGCGTAATACTCAAATGATTGAATATAAGATGGATACAAAGGATGTAAAGGATATAAAGACACAGATACTTCATATTTTTAGGCTACATGCTACCCAAAAAGTACAGGAGGTCTGGGGGAGGGAGAGGGGTATGGGCAGGACAGTGAGTTGCTGTACTGATTGGCCTCTGTGAGGAACTCTTACTGTTTTAGCACTTGTTTTTCAGTAGGTCAGTTAAACTTTAGACAATAGCAATACCCATGCTTATAAAAGCACCTTTAGTCTTAAGCTTTAACAAGGAAGGGCACGCCATTTAAAAGATAGGTTGGTCTGTAAGCGCGAGCATCCTAACTGGAAAACATGTGTGAACAGTATGAAGCATTGAAAATATTTTGGAATATTTTCAATATACATTTATATTTTTCCCTATTAATTTTGGGAATCTCTTTTGTTCTCTGTTCATTTGGAAGTGTTTATATTTGAAAGATAGCATCATTTTTAAAAAACTGCATATAAATAACAATAAAAATCTATAAAAGAACATCTGTATTTGTAGTGTCATTTTGCCTGTTAATCTAACTTGGCATAGCAAGACACTCTAGCTTCTGCCTTCAACCTGTCATTCAGGTTCTTAGCAGTGAGATTGACTGGACTAACAAAACTCAGCAGAAATGTCCTTCACTATCTGAGTCTTCTGGGGGAGCACAAACTTTGTCATGCTGGGCTTTTAAAACTGAGATGGCGGGGAGCCGCATGAGAGAACACTACCATCCATGCAGCAACTGCAAAAACACCGCCCAGAGCAAACTTTTACAAGGCTGTTTAACATTTAGAGAAAGGCAGGAAGGTATTAGATTTTCCTTCATGGAGACAGCTTAAGGCAAATGGGAGAAAGTGACTGAAAACAGACTATTTCAAATCTAATAAGCAAATTTTACTGCACTTACTGTTATTGACCCAAATGCAACAAGCTGATATTGATTGTTAATGTGTGCATTCATGGCTGACCACCCACATATTTTACAGGTAGCAAGAGCTTCATAATGAGAGAAACACACAAACAGTCTTCTTGTAGGGCTGGCATGAATACAACACTCATGGGTACAACAGCTGGAAGCTGTTGTTGTATAAACTCAGCTTAACAACACAAACACATAAAACAGCCCACTGCTGTCCAGCAAACACTATAATTTTCATTTGTTAGCAGAAGAACAAGCATATCAAACAAATAATAAAAACTCAAACATGCACACATGCAGAACATGCAGTTTGCGCCTTACCACACTTTCTTCTTGCATTTTTATTACAATCCCTTACATTATTTTATTTCTGACCTTCCTAAATATGTTAAGATTACAATAATTTAAGCTTTGGTGAAAAGAAACTCTGACAAGTTGTGTAATTTGAAATTAATGATTTCTTACCTATATCAATGAGTAGAAAAACCAAATGATGATAGAGATGATATTTATTAAAGTCTTGTAAATTTATGCATTTGTCATTAACACAGAAAAGATCTAAATGTAATTAGATGATGACTATATAACTAATCATGTTGTTGTGTAATTACGTTTAAATTGCATACCAAAACAACAGTAATAACCCTCAATGTCTAAGGGTTAAACATATGTTATGTTGCCATGTCAATCACAGGAGATCCAAACATGCCCTGAAACACTGGCCGATCTGTGATTGGACCCTGGCAGGTAGCTGAGTTGGTGCATGTCTGTTTCTCTCCTCTCTAGCTTTCACTAAAAAGGCCCCCTTTATTCTCTGAATTTAAGAGACCTGGCCTTCTGGCCCTGGTCCAAACCCAATGCTCAAGCTGAGCCCCTCAAAGAGCCCATTGTAGCCATGAGGGCTGCTTTTTTCAAATTATCTCTCAAAAATTCCGCAGAAAATTACTGCTGAATAAATATTTTTTTGCTTGTTATTTTTTTTCCTTCCTCTTTTTTTTCCCTTTTTTTGCAAATGTTTGGGGCAGGAGGATGCTGCCAAGGACTGTGCAGCACAGAGCTGAGTGGCTCAGAACAGTCATTTCTCCCTCATATTTTCTCTTTCTTCTGGTTCTCCCCATATTTAAATCTCAGGCCCTCCTTTTGTTATAATGTTTGTACTTGGTACTGATATTGGAATTACTGGCGCATGCCGAAACTTGATATTTTTCATGTACGTATTTGCCGATGCCTATACTAAAACCGATACATAAACACTTATGAAATGGAGAAACTGGGATTAGGGCCACATAGTTTAGCATTATGAGAATTGTAACACCTATTTGAATGAGGGTTACAAATGTAATAAAATGAATAAAAAGCAAACATTTTAGCGCAGTAACCCAGTGTTACCTAATCTTTCTGCTCTTCCTGAGTACAACAAATACTTCATCAATTTAATGGTTTAAAATATTGATCAAATCTAAACACCAGTCTGTTGCTAACTCATACATGTTTAAGCAACTATCTGCGGATACCGATATGCTTCTGATATCATCATTCAAATCTCCTTCAATAATATTTCATAGGCTTTCGGAAGCTTCACTAATACAGGCAGAATAGCATAAATTATATTGTATCTGCTACAAGATCATCAAACTATTGAAGACATATACGTCCTAGCAAAGACCTCAGGATGAAAAAAAGTTATCTGATTTAGAGTGTTGAATTAAAAAAAAAATCCTATTAATCCTACTGGCTTGCAACAGAAGGAGCTGCTGAATAGCTCTTTGCTTGTGCACTTCCTCTGGGAGTTTTTCTAAGAAGATGACTGGCCATAGCTGCCAGTGAAGTTTCCTCCAGCATGTGATCCATGTTATTCCTGCTATACACACTCTGGCTCTAATGTGGCCCTGCCACGTCCTGAAGGAGAAGGGAAGGTTTTGCGGTGGTGGAGCGATTAAAAGACCTGGCCATTTTGTATTTGGAGCCTGTGTGTATGTGTGTAGAGCTAGAGCTAAGCCCCTACTCCATGCTCCAGCACAAATACAGGGAAATGAGGAGCCGCGTATTGCTCTAGCGCTTTAGGTGCCGCAGGCCTGGAGTACTGCAGACTGAGCAGGATGTTGAACAGCAACAAGTGAAATTAGAGAAACACTGAATGCTACTTTTCTCCGTTGTAAGCTTCCTTGATAAGTCATTTTAAGGTCTCTAGCATCTAGTCATCTGTGTGTCCTGTTTTGTCCTGTCTCGCTCTCTGTAGTCTCAGTACCAGATCCCTTGAGCTCCACGAGGACGTCGGTTAACAGGAATTTTTAACTTTGGAAATAACAGATATATATCTGACTCACACAGCTGCTCAGAGGGCTCAATGTATTAAAGCCATTTGTGACACTTTCGGATGCAAATCAGATGCATTCTGCTTATGTGTTCGATATGAAACTCATGTTTATGGGCCCACTGCATGATAAAATGCAAAATGAGCTACTTTTCCTTATGTATATGAATTTGAGGGAGAGCCATACAAAATGGGAGTAAAATATTACATGTGCGACTACTTACATATTCTGCTCGATTCACTGAAGTTTGAGCAAGTCGTAGCAGTCACCTTTTAAAACCAGACATAAACTTGCATTAGGTTCTCAAATGATGTGTTGGTGAGAGACTTCCTTTAAGTGTTGCAGTGGTTAGATGGAGGCACAGGACAAAATATACATACCTGTCTCAGGACAAAATATACATACCTGAGATGTGGTGCAAAATATGTAGCGAAATGGCTGCAACAAACTCTATTTGACAAACACTATTTTCTTAGCCTGAGTAAAATAACACTCCTATAGAATGATTTGGTGGATAAGTATTTAATTTATTAACATCTAATCTCATCACTGAATTTTCATTTTCTGTTTTGTCTCAAGCTTGTTGACAGCTCCATTATTTCACTGCTTCTTTTAAACCTTGCACCTCTTGAGCGAGCAGTTATTGCACTGTCATGCATAGTCTGCATGATAAGCTGCAGTCTCAGTTAATCAAATGTTTGTTTGGTTTACTAAGTATGCAAATGTTGCATTTCACCTCTGCTCGTACATACAACTGGCCCAGAGAGTGCCTCTCTCAAACAAGCTCCCATAGGAAATGGCCTTAAAAGTAACATGAATCAGAAATCAACACATTTCCCTTCTATACTGTGATGTGTTTCGAGTGAAACAGGGTATCAAGGAGGGTCTCTGAGCATTTAGCTCAGTGATGGATCTGGATGGTATTATTTTTCCCCACCCACCAATGCATGCAATCAAAACAGACATCTTCAAGGCAGGCAAAAGTCACTAAACTTCAATCAAAGGTTACAGGTAAAGAAAAAAATAAATAAAAGTATAATGAACTACGTTTACTATGACAATGTACATGTGCTAATAAGGTGAATAATTTGATTTCAGGTTGAATTTGTTTGTGCAGTACGTTGGCCAACATGTCTTGTTTCTAAATGTGCTATATAAATAATGTTGACTATTGGCTTTTCAGCAGCACATATCAAACCATTAGTTTACCATTTTTATCATTTTCGTTCAGACTGTAAAGAAGTAACAGACTAAAAAAAACGTTTTCCCAATATCTCTCAACATACGCCTGACGATCATGATCACACATGCTTTTATTCAACCAATGGGGTTGTGGACACCACAGGAATGCATCCTTAGCAGCAGAGATGCAAAAGAGAAAAATGAAGTGTGGTAGGGCTGAAATGATCAAGAAAAAATGTAAACGACAGGCTAAGGACAGGAAGAACACATAATACAGATAAGAACACAAGAATATGGATAGGAGACGAAGACTGTGGCCTGATCAATCCAGGAAAAGGGACGCATGAGAAGAGAGCCACAGAGATAAGAAATGAGACTGGTATTGCAGAGATGCAGAAGATTGTGCACAAAAGCCTTTAGCGCCTTTCTGAGGTGAGGTGCTGAATACTAAAGAACTGAACTCATTTCCAACAAACTCTGGAACAAGCATCAAAAAATAGAAGAACAGCTCACCATGGAGTGACTTTAAAATAAGCTTCTTATTTGGAAAGAGCAAAGGAATGAGTGGGGGCAAGAGAGAGGGAGAGAAAAAGAGAGGTCAAGAAGGGAATTTAGCTTATTGAAATTTAAGATGGAAATCTGGCATCTGTACCGCAAATGTCTTCTCAAATCTAACACTGAAGCAGAATGCCTCCCCAAAGCACAGATGCTTCCAATTAGCTTCTATTGGCAAAGGCAGATAAGACCAATACCTGCCTAATCTCTCCCACACGCTGTAAATGATAACATACGCCATTCATGTCTCTGGTTCTGCTAGCGTTGCTGTTTCTAACCCAACCACAGAGTCGTACACAGCATGCTGCTGACTAGAACGATATCCACAATTAGGGAAGTAATAGTGACAGCTATAGAGATGGTTACAGCGACATGACAGTGTGTTAATGACATAGCTGCCCAAAGCCATTAAGCAACAAGTTTACCACAATCGTGGAATGGAGTGATTCACTTTGCTCATCCGATTAAACAATAAAATCTCAAATATTGGCTCCCCTGGTAAACATGAGCAAAACAGGGTGGAAACCACATTCTATATTGCTTATCCTTTTGATTGTTTATTGAAAACATGAACAAAAATCTAAGCTTTTGAAGTACAATGATTGGGAAAAAAAAACTTATCATATCAAAGAACTACTTTTTTCTCCAATCTGTGTGTGACACAATTACTGACATACTTTGTGCAGCCTCCCTTTGCAAAGATAACAGCTCTGAGTTGTCTCCTTTAATGCTTAATGAGACTGGAGAACACACTGCAATGGATCTGAGACCATTACTCACTACACAATCACTCCAGATCCTTCAGATTCCGGGGTCCACACTGGGGACATTACTCTTCAGCCCATCCTACAGGTTTTCTATGGGGTTTAGGTCAGGGGACTGGGGTGGCTATGGCAAAACCTTAATACTGTGGTTAGTAAACCATTTTAGTGTTGATTTTGAGATGTGCTTTGGATCATTGTTCTGCTGGAAGATCCAAACTATGAACCAGTTTAAGCTTCCTGGCTAAGGCAGCCAGGTTTTGATTTTATTCCGGGTGGTGCTTGATGGAGTAAGTGATACCATGTATCCTGATAAATTGGCCAGGACATACACTGTCTATGCACCTGCTGTTTTTGTGCTTTTGTGTATTGTCTTTGCACTTTTTTTTTAAAATGTATTTTGTTAACCACTGCAAGGATGCAAGTAGCCAGACAGTGCTTCATTATACTGTATAACCCTGTATTGGTATAATGACAAAGTTTAATGAAAACTCGTCTCTGGTGTTTGTTGCCAAAAACCTCTATTGTGGTCTCATCTGACCACAGAACATGATCCTACTGAAAGTTCCAGGAATATCTGGCAAACTATAGGCGCTTGAGTTTGTTGGTCAAGTCTTTCTCCTGAAAGCCCTCCCAAGCAACTTGTGGTTATATAGAAGGTATTTCATTGTAGTTTGGGAGACGTTGTGACCCAAAGACCTAATGTCTGCGATTCCCCATCTGTGATCCTTGGTGATTCTTTGTCCACTCGAACCATTCTTCTCACGGTGCGTGTCAGTATATACATACATCCTCTTCCTGTCAGATTCTTAACATTTCCAGTGGTTTTAAACTTTGTAATTGTAGCTGATAGTGGAAATGGGCATGGGCATTTTCAACTATTTAGCTATTTTCTCATAGCCATTTCCTGATTTGTGCAGCTCAACAACCTTTTGTCGTACATCATTACTGTATTTCCTTTATCACTGTGTTTTTTCTCACAACAATGGATGACTGACGGAATTTGGCTTGTGTTTTATCTCATGTATATTCCTCAGTGAATCAGGAAATCATGGCCATTTAAGTGTTCCTAATTGCTCAGGTGAACTTAAAAACATAAAATATGAATGGGAATATACTTCAGTTAGATTTCACTCTTAAGAAATTCTAGGGGTGCCAATAATTGTGGCACACATTTAAGAAAATCATTTTTTTCATGACAAGATTTGCTTTTTTCATTCAATCATTAAACATTAAATAAAGGTTAGATTTTTAAAGATCAAAAAGAAATAAGCAATTGAGAATACTTTTTACATCCATTTTGCTCATGAATACCAGGGGTGCTGATATTTGTGGAGGGCACTATAGTTTAAATAAAACTTTAATGCCACACACAAGAAAAACACGAAATTAATTCACTTAAATCGCTGGCTACTGCAAACCGATGTTTTACTGATGATGATGTAAAAGATGTGGTAATAGAACATAAGGCTACAGCGCAGAGCCACCCATGCCGCCAGTGTTGCATAAAGAATTAGATTGGCAAGAAAATGTTATTTTCACAATTTTTTACCTAGCCAGATGAAGTTGATCAGCCAAGACATGTTTGGTGTACAAATTGTGCTTCTTTAGTTGTACACTGAAGCTTTGAGGCTAATGTTGCTAGCAAACACTAAAAGTCAATAGTCACCCAAATCTTTCCAGAATACTCCAAAACTTTCAAATCTCAATCAAGGTCCTTCTGACTTGTCGATATGGTTTAGAACACCAGCTCCATCATCAAGAGAGCCCAGCAGAGGATGTACTTCCTGCGTCAGCTGAGGAAGTTCAACCTGCCCCAGGAGCTGATGGTGCGGTTCTACACAGCCATCATAGAGTCCGTCATCACCATGTCAATCACAGTGTGGGGTAGCTCAGCCACCAAGCATGACCTCCACAGACTGCAGCGCATCATCAGGTCTGCAGAGAGGACAACTGGGGTTAAGCTGCCCACATTGCTGGAACTGTATGCTTCGAGAACCAGGAAGCGTGCAGAGAAGATCTCTGCTGACTCGTCACACCCCAGACACCACCTGTTCCAGCTCCTTCCCTCAGGCCAGCGCTTCAGCCAGATGAGGATCAGGACTTCCAGGCTACAGAGAAGTTTCTTCCCACAAGCCATCAAATATTACACTTAAAATATTACACTGTGCTGTGCATTGTGAGCTCCTGTAACCAAAACCAAATTCCTTGTATGTGTAAGCATACCTGGCCAATAAAGCTTGATTCTGATTCTGAATACAGTATGACTTACTATGAGCTATACAAATAACTAAACTGCACTGTGTAGCTTGATGCAGCAGTTAGCCATTTTAGATTACGGGGATGTGATGCAGCATTCTGCCTCCTCTTTACATGCACACTATCACATATGGATGGTACAGATAACGTTTGCAATTTCTGCTGTTTATTTATTATAAATAACAGTTTGATCTTGAATTTCAAACTGAAGATATGTTTACAAATGAAAACAACAGAAATCTCGAATGTAAGAATTGTGAGAACAGTTAAAGTGCCATTCAAGCTGGATTAATTTTAGCTGGGGAGGTGCTATAATTTGAGTGTTACAGCAGACAAGATGAGATCTGTGATCTGATGTTAAGTCTACTAAGTAATAATTCTGGAGCAAATTACCTTCTATAATTCATTGACATCAGAGTTCCCTTGGTAATAGTAGTCCTGTTCAAGGCAAGGTTAACAGCTAAAATGGAGCTTGATTTGACCAAATTCCTTAATGCTTAAGTTCATGACAAGACTAATGAAATCCATATCAGTTTTGGTGATGAGCAAACTGTAAGGAGAAAGAAAATGAATGAAAGGCAAGGTAATGTGTTTTCTGTCTTGTTAGGCGACATTTGGTAGGTTCAATGAATTACTAGCCTAATGCTAGTTGCTAGTCTTTATGCCATTTAGTGTCTATGCACTTTATTATTGTGTAATGTGCTGCTGTTGTGTGTTGCACTATGGAGCCTGAGGAACGACATTTTGTTCCAATGTATACAAGTTATATAAAGAAATTACCATAAAGACCAGCTGACATGCAGACACACGAAGAAGAGTCAGATTCTGCGGAGGAGGAGCAATTAGGCACAATAACTGCTTCAAATTGCTGTCTGTAGCAACTACACGGTAATGTTCTGTTCATTTTTTTTGGTTCACAGTTTATTTGCTCTGCTCTAAAAACACACTGACAAGTCTGTACAACCTTAAAAAAGTCTGGATGTGTCATGAGCAGGTTAAGGTTCTCAGGATGTATTCACAGAAAATATACAAGCAACTATTGATTCTGTGTTATTAGCATTGGCATCTGTTTTCTAGTTCCAGTGCGAAACTAAAGAAGCAAAATCTGGATGCCACATATAGCTGTTCTGGTACATTTGTTAAATGGTAAACTGGGTAAATCACAAAGCCTAAGGGAGTTATGGGACATCCAGGTGTTTGAGAAAGGTGTAGTCCTTCTTGGAATATTTTGACTCTTGGCTTCTGTGAAAGTTTCACACCAGCATCTGGGCCTTGAATGTTCCAATACACACATGGCGCTTCCATGAGCCCTCACCTGTGTGGGTGTCTGAACACAACGCAAGAACACCCCGTTCCAACCACAAAGCCCAGTTCTCATTGTTAGGATTTAATGTGTTATGTGACACTGGCTGTTCTTAGTTTAGGTGCTCCTAAGTTCATCTGTTCAAAATGTTTTTTTTTGTGTTATGCCTTACCATTGCTACATGGGGCTTCTGAGGTGCAAGCTCTTCAATACTACATGTGCTACTTTCATCATTAAAGTCACTCTTCAGTGATCTAGACTGCACCAGTTCAGACAAAAATAAGCTGCAGGCAAGATGAGATAAATATGATCTCATAGGGACAAATCAAAACAAATGACACTGCCAAATTTGTTAGTACTTCATCACGATTTTATGGTTTACAGTATAGCTTTCTTTCCAATAACAGCTAAATCCACAAATCTAGCTGGCCAGATGCAAAAGACGACTGTCAGCTGCACTGCAGAGCCAAAGCAAAAGCCGTATATACACACATCCACACACCCACACACAATGGCAGACAGGATGAAAGTCATCTGGCTGATGGGCTAGGTTAGGTCTGGGTGAGGAATGCAAAGTTGGCAGAAGGATAGCGGGGGTGGGGTGGGGGGATAGACAGGTTTGCACACAAGCTAATTACTCAACACTAGGCCTGAGGACACACCATCCACAATGACTGCAGTCAAATAACATTGGGCCTCATTGACCGGTATCTTCCTAAGTTTTTCTTAAATTTGTTCTTCAGAAAGAACCTAATAAAAGTCAATGTCAGATTCATGACATGTTCTTAAACAACATAATTGTTTGCACCTTTGTGCTCTTGAGTGTGTTTGGTAAATGTCAAAATCTTTGTGAAAACTGCATGCATGTCAGCGTGTGTGTGTGTGTGTGTGTGTGTGTACACTCGTCTTACTATTCCTGTGTGGACCACATGTCCCCACAATGATTGGACAGCATCACAGTTGTGCACAAGTGAAGACACAAAATTTCTTCTTAAGAATGGTTGGTGAAAGAGGTACATTCTACCCAAGATTGAGGAAAAAAAAAAAGAACACAAGAACACCGACATAATATAATTTGATCATGTTTTGTCCATTGTCAACTAACCACTGAAATATAGTTGCGTCTGCAGCTCTTATAATGGGCCACACCTTCAACCAGAATAAAAGTTAACAGTCAGTATTTAAGCAAGTGCCACAAATTGATGCAAATGAGTATGGCTGTGCCCTAGCATTTGTTATAACAAGTACAAGATCATATCATTTCCTTATTCTGGAAGTTTTAAGTAAGTAGTGTCCGACTTTAGAACTATCTATACTGAGCAAGCACTTCATTTTGCCTTGCAGTGATATGGGATGTAAATGAAAAAGATAAAACCCTGAGGCCCTAATCTACGACAGGTTTGTGTAAAAACACATGCAAACCTGATAGCACCCACAAAAATGGTCCAAGCTAATCTACTATCTTTTGGGTCTATGGAGGATTGTGTTTTTGTGTGTTTGCCCTATGGCATTTGAAGTGTCTCTTCCTAAGGGTGTAAAATACAGGGCAGCGCCAGTCCAAATAGATGAATTTAGTACCCATTGAGCTAGTTACTAAGCCTGACAGTTATTTTGACAATAGGGAGTGCATGCATAAATCAAAACACATTCTAACCTGATGACTGTTGTCATTGTATTTTTAGAGTTTAGCAAAATATATATTTTTAAGTTTAAACATGATAATTTTGTATTAAATATGTATACAAACTAAATACGTATCTCTTATAATGCCTTGCTCCAACAATCATTTCTGCTTGATCTAAACAAACATACAAACATACAAACAAACAAAAAACACTAATGTACAGGTGAAAGTGTTGGTAGTGATGTTGAGTAAAAGACAGGCCTGAGGAAAATTAGCGGAAAACGGAGTATACTTCTAAGAAATTAGGAGAAATATAGGCTTTTTCAAAAATAGCGTATATGCCTACTGTAATTAGATTTATGTTGTTGAAGGTACACTGTACTGGTGATTTACAGCAGGCTCTTAGCAAAACTGCACTGCACATAATGTTTATTACATAATCAGGAATGCTTAAAAACTTTTACAGCCCCTTGTCAATTATGGAAATGTTCTTTGTTAAGTCACCAGAAAATCAGCCAGCAAGTCACATTCAAAGGAAACACTTGGGGGGAAGCATGCAAACTCACACAAGTTGCTTTACAGACCAGTACAGAAACAACTAGCACCAGAAGATATTCAACTGAGTAATTTAACTGTACATTCCTTATGAAGCTCTCTAAACTGTGCACTGCAATATTAAGGATGGCAAACTACAGCCCTCTGCCCCCAATAAAAGAACACAAAGAACTTAAAGGAGCAGCACTCTGCCAAGCACTGTGGTGATGTCAGTATGTAGTGTGTGCAAGTTATTGTGTGGCGCATGTGTTTATGTACCAATGTTCCCCAAAATAATAAAGCTGAGCTTGCTTATGTAGACACCACACAGGATTAAAAAAGCATTTTCTCTCCCAGAATTCCCCAGGCTTAAAAAAAGCCTAAGCCTCTCTCAAACCACAGCACCCAACACGGTATTGAGGGTGGGAGAGTTATCACAGCCACTGATGGTTCAGCTTTGAAAAAACACTTCTCTGATTAGCAAACCTTTTTAAAGTCAAAGTAAATCTGAAATAATAACACATTTTCCCCTCTGTACAATGACATATTTCAAAAGAGAAATATGGCATCAGGGAGGGTCTTGAAGCTAGCTAAGCATTTTCACAGGATAATAGGAGGGGTGAAACATGATATTATTGGTTATTATTAATTTTCACTGTCTGCTTGTGCTTGGCAACATAGCTAAAAATCAGAATGAGTTATAGAGGTGGGCAAAAGTCATTACAATTTGATAAAAGATTACTAGGAAACAAAAACATTGTATTTTAAATGGTACCGTAAGACCATGGACATGAAGTAAAAATATAAAAATGGTCCATTTTTATTTCAGCTTGACATTAATTAGCCCCAGCTGTTCATAGATGCATTAGTAAATTTTATGACTTAATGCTTCCTGAGTACTGCTACTCTGTATTAACATAATGTCTTCACACAAGCTAGTTTTCATTAGTCTGCTTTAACCTGTTGTGCTTCTCTTATGATTGCACCACAGGGAACCTTACACAGTGTTGTAAATATTAACTAGAAAGATACCACGGTTAGAGAAATACTTTCTATTTATTTAGTTTTTGTGTATTTTGAACCGTTCTTTCATTTCTGAAGCACAAAGTAAATGACATACAGTACTATGTTGAAGACCTTTTATTAATTTAATTTCCAGTCCAAAACATCCATTTAGTACAAGTTATTCATTTTTCAGCATTAGAAAAAAATAAACTACACATAATATCAAATTGTTCAGTATTTAGTGTGACCACCCTTTGCTTCAATTCTTTTTCAGAGGACTTGGATTCAGTTTTTCAAATGAATTTGCAGAGGTAATTGTCCATGCTTCTTAAAAATACCTGCAAAATTCAGTCTTAAAAGTTGGTGGCATTTTCTGCTTTTTATGGCCCAAATATTCCCAATTACAAATTTAGAATCATCAATCTATAAAACTTTACTCCACATCTCAGTTACAATGCAAATATTTGTTTATTTCCTTTTCTCAGTAACAGCTTCTTGACAGCTATAAATACTTTCAGACCCCAGCACTGAGCTGGCTTCTTATGGTGTAAGGATGGACGGAAACATCTGTGTTTTTTTTTCAGATCTGAAGCAAGAGCGGAGCTTGATTTTCTCCTTAAAGAAAATTATTGTTGTGTGAAACTATTGGTATTCCAGTGAGGACAATATATTGCCCGTAACTAGTCACAGCAGTGTTACCATTAAGACACAGGCAGAGCACGCAAATCTCTCTAGTGCTTCATTGCCAGGGTCAGGGTAAGGGTCAAGCAGCTCAGCTCTGATATCCCCCTCTCACAGTGCCACAGCCCCCATCCAACAGCCACTTCTGTATACACAATCTAATGGCTTTCACGCTGGCGTTGCATCAGGTGCTGGGTCTGTACACACAGAGGTATGTTTCTACTCTAAAGCTAAATCTTGTCAGAATAAAGACTGTGGTAATAAGTGAAGGCAATTGTTGCAGTGCATTTAGACTGCACCTAGGTTTTGAGGCATGCATTGAACAGTGCTGCCAGGTAAAGAGGAAGAAGATCCAACGTCTCAATATACCAGAGGAATCAACATTCACTACTGTGCGCACACACACACAAACACATGCTTTTGGTGGTCCATAATGTCAAACTCGATAAAGCCCAAATTCAGCAAACTACATAACCCTCCCCCTGACCCATTTGCATAAAGAGCCTTAAAACTCCCTGCTAACATAAGCCACATTCATTGCAACCTCTGACTTAAGCCCATGCCCTTTGACCCAGCAGGAATGGGAAGGCAACTCCAAATAACAAACCAGCATTTATGTCCAGACATGAGCCACATGGGCCTGGTGGTTTCAAAGAGCTCCACACAGGCATATCCTCTGATTCACTTTGATTGCAGGAAAGGCCTGGACATCGACAAGCTACCACACACTGATTCCAGCTGAGTGACTGAATGGCAGTTCAGGAAGCAAATAATCCTTTATGAGTTGTTGTCAAACCAATTAAGCCACAGAGCTGTCAAAAGCATGGGGGGTGTCAACTTTAGGCCATGATGGACAGGCATAGTCCTCAGTGCATGCACATTCAATTCCATTTAATTTAACTTTAACTGTAAAATGCTTTTAAAACAGATATTGTCACAAAGCAGCTTTGTCAAAATTCCAGTCTTTACCCTCAATGGGGAAATTCACTACGCTAGATCCCTAGCCTAATTTAACCGTGGAGATGTAAACATTCACTTAGTTTCGATGTTAAATGGTACGTTGTAGAAACTAAGTGGATGACTGTTTGAATCTCAAATATGAAATTACATAGAAATTAAAAAAAAAAAGAAAGATGGAATTCTCTTTTAAAGTAAAGGGTGACAGTGGCAAGAAAATCCTTCTCAAGATCATAAGGAAGAAACATTGAGCATAAACAAGATTTAAAAGGAGAATCCCTCCTCCTCTTGGCATTTAATGGAATTGCAACACAAACAGTGAAAGGTTGATAAGAAGATTTCACAGCATTGTCCATTTTGTGTGTATTAAATATGTACTGATGTCTGGTACCAGCCAGAAATGCATGATCGGAACCGGCTACAACTGATTTTTTTTTGTACTCCAAATGCGTGAACGGCAGTCAGCCAATTTATTATTTTTATTTTGGCCAATCTGTGTTGCAATTTTATGACATGAATAACGTAAGTCCTGGTAAGTACTCTGTATTTAAAGGCTGCTGTTACTCATATACCAAATTGTTGTAGCATAATTGCACATGACTCATAATGTTATATTGTAAGGGTCTCACAATAAGTATGTTAATATTAATTTTTTTCAATACGGCAGTCACAAGACGATACACACTGTAAATCAAATACACTTAGATTTCATGCTATAAAATGTATTATAATGGGAACGGTTTCTATAGTTCTATTTGACACAATCCATGATATACCTTAAAGTTCTAACTACAAATGTAAAAAAACTGCAAAGTTCTCAGAACTGGAAAAAACTGGTGTGGATTGTCTACTTTGGATGGTTGATTAGCCAAGCTGTTTGAAAAGGTAAGATTTCTCAGTCAAGTACAATAATGGTGAATACAGAGTGGTAGACTGAACAATGACAGTGTGCTGACATTGCTCAATGTGAGGATCAGATACCCGTGCTATTACCTCAAACATGCTAAATCATTTGTGAAGACATCACCCAAATGTGTCACTTACTGGAGCGAGGGGAAACCACATAGCTAAAGTTAGTCAGGTTTTTATTAAAATTTTCCCTCCCATCTTAAATGTAACAGTTACAATTTATATAAAACCACACAATCAGATTATAAATGAATTTGTCATACTTATTCATATAATATTGCAATGTAGCCTTATAGTCTACATTTTTTTTTGTTTTTATGTGCTTTTATGTGCCCACACAGTGTGAGCTTTGGGTTAAAAAAAAATTGCCACTAGTCAATCTGGCTGTAAAGAAATCATGAGCCGCAATAAAAAAATCATAATCAGTACATCCTTGGTATCAGCACAATGTACCAATGTCTGTTTATGTCTTTAAGTATAAAATTAACTGCATTAGCAATCCAGTGTGACAAAAAACTGGCAATCAGCAATAAAAATAGCTTTTTACATGAAACTCTGTGGGTGTTGGGTAATGGGAATGCAGTAATGTGTCAGCGTATTTGACAACTCTACCCAGTGCATCAAATATTTATGTACATAGTGTATTGCATAATCAAAGCTTGGAGGGATATCTAATATATTATTTTGTTACATCAACAAAGTTAAAGGGTTTACAGCCATGATTTGTGAAACCTATTACTATGGCAACACAACAAACCAATAACATTCTGCCAACTTCAGTGCCCAGAGAGCCTGATCAGCAGTAAAGAAGATTGTTTAAAATGATAATTAATTAATCTACTGTAGCATTAAATAAATTCTTTGATGTAGCTTTTAAGTACATTGCCATAGCCATTGTGTGCTGGCTCTGTATCTCGGGATTCAAAAGTGCAGCCATGGACTGGCCAGCCATGTGTTCAGTTTTTCCTCTGCCCTGTAATAAGGCTATCCAAAGCAGTGTGGCAAATGAGGTCCTCTCCGGCGCCATACGGACACGAGCTTGCCTGTCCGCCTCGTCGGCCGACATGATGGCCACGTGCCAGCGTGCCTCACGGAGGGAAAGTGTATATCAGTCCTAACGACAGCTATAGCACTGCTGCGGTGCCCCTCGTCTCCCAACACCCTCTAGTGCTCAGAGGCCTGCGCCGTCCAGCCCCTAACCCACAACAGCTTCTAAATCCATCAGCCGCTTGCTCCACCACCACATTTTTTACCTCTGAAGAGATGTAATTTAAAGAGAACCACAGAAAGGTCAACACAAGAACAGGCCGTGCCAACTCCCGGCAGTCCTCCTTGCTGACACGGGAGGCTATCTATTTTATTGGGGCTGCCTCCAAAAGGTGGTTTTAAAATGGATGGGTTGTGTGTGCATATGTGTGTGTTGAGCTTGGCAACTGGAAAAAGAAACATTTTTATCTCTCTCCCCCTTGCTCTCCCACTTGTATTCATGCTCTCTCTCTCTCTCTCTCTCTCTGTGGTTGAGGGGGGCCTGTCTCCAGCAGGCTGGTTTAGGTACTCTAGTTGCCAGGCTCAGAGATGAGCGTGATGCATGGGCAGAACTGGCAGAAAGCTGGACCTGCACAATCTAAATTTAGATCAGGTGGGGCGGGGGGGAAGTCCCCTAGCAGAGGTGAGGTGAACTCCAGACATTAAAGAACTACCACACTATGTATGTTTCAGGCAGAAGAAAGGAAAAGACACTCACTTTTTAAAATAATAAATGGTTCTTGACATACAATTCTAAGTAAAAAACTGTAATTGGTATAGAACTTTTATATTATATGAAAACTAAAAAGGTTCTTCACAGGGCTGTACTGAATATTCAATAAAATTTGAAGATTCAATAATTAAAATATTCAAAAATGAAAAAAGTGTCTGCTTCTGTGCATCTTTTTTTTTTTTAATCAGTCCAACTGGTAATAGTGAGTGACCAGTAGCGCGCAGTAGTGGCGCATCTAAAAGCAAGATAATCTGCCTGCACATCACAAAGAAACAGTAATTTGCCTTTTTTCATGTGGTCAAATGGTCCATTATTGTCAAAGACATGGTAATACCTATAATAACAAAGCTCAAGTTGGTGTTCCTGTTCGCTATTCTGTTTCACATTGAATAGTAGAGGTGCCAAAATATAACTGCTGCAATATGTTGACAGAAGAAAAATTCTGAAATTTGCAATTTGAACAGAAAGTTTTAGTAAGAAACAGGTGAATCTTCAGCTTTGTGTGATAATGTTGGTTTAGCACAGGCTTGGATACAAAGTGGTTTTAAGCAGCTTCAAAAACTTGGTCATACAGAATGTAAAATATGTTGCCCCCTAGGACTTATGCCAATAATTATCGTTAGTGTGATAAATTGTCACATTATGCTTTTGTGAGGATATTGTGGATATTGTTGTGGATATCACATAATTTTGTTTAAAAAACGAGCTGAACCCGTCCTGTATAATTGGATTTACAGCAGCTATTAATAGTTTTGAAAGTATTTTTGAATTTGGCCATATTATTATTATTATGATTATTATTATGATTATTATTATTATTAATAATAATGATAATAATAATAATAATAATAATAATAATAATTTCTTTCATTTAATCATTAAATCAAAACAAAGCTTGCCTTATTCATACAGAATATTTATATAATTGAGATAATATTCGATAGAATATTCAAAAATAAAAAAAAAATATTTGATAGACGCAGCCCTAGTTCTTTAACCTTTAAATGCTGATGCAAAAATAAAACAAAAAAGAAACACAACTTCCTGATCTGAACTGCGCGCTGAATGAGATGATCAGTTCGATAGGGTTAAAGTTTCATCCACTGAAATATTCTTAGGGAACAAAAAGTGTTTTTTTTCTCTGGCACCATACCAAAGACCTCTTTTTGGCACCTTTTATTTTTAAGAGTGCATAAATACAGCAATAGGCAAACTTAGTTCACAAAGGCCTTCTGCTCCTGCAGGTCTGAACACTGCTGCAATTGTTCAGCAGGGAAAGAAAGAGGCATTGCAAAAAAAAAAAGTCAAGGGAGAGTGAGCAACCAAGTCTATGGTGAGTTCTGAATGGGCCACACAAAACTCAACTGCCAGTCAACAGCAGTGAGGAGTAAATTCACAAAGGGGCAATGAAAAGACTTCTGTCCATGACAAGGAGCAGTGAACTATAAAGCAGGACATGTTGTTAAAACTAAGGGTGAACTACAAAAAAAAAAATACATGCTGCATGCTCAACTTGCAGTTCAGCAGCCCACACAGCTGGGAGAAGCAGAGACACACAGCAGCAGTGGAGCATGCTCAGCCCATCCATACAGGGAAGTCAGCAACCAGGGACTACACACTTACATGCCATCCAGTATACTTGTTTTGGTATGTGAATTCTTGTCCCAGCACCACAGGAACCCAAAAGGGCAACTCCCATTGCCGTGTAACTAGTGATGGCTGCCCAGGGAAAGTAAACCCCACCACATTCATTCTTTGTCCCCATTAGCCTGTGAAAAGTCAGACTTCCCCTCCCCAAATATTTTTTTCTGAACCTGGGCCTCCCACTTTCTGCTCTTTTCTAAATATCTCAGTGAGGAGTTTTGCACAGATTCCTACCCCGTATTGTTCTTTCAGATCCTCCACTTGTTACGGGTTTTGTTGCACCACAGCTGATCCACTGTAACAGAGTATGATTAAGATAGCTGGAGACTTTCTCGCTATGACTGAACTTAGATCAGTATTGCTATTTTCCTTGCAGCAGTTTCGATTAGATTTGTGTAAGGGAAGCAGACCCAGAACCGTGTTTATGGGTGATGTCTGCCTGAGGGTGGAGATTTCTAAAAATTTACTTCATTCTGTTGCGTTTAAAACATATTCTTTTTTCTTAAATTCCACCACTATTCTGTCTAAGTAAATTTATTAACAATAAGCATACAAAAATTGCAATCAAAAACCCTTTCAAGGATGTTAATTTAATAACATTTGAGTCAGTTAAGAAAGACAGTCATTTAACACAGCTTAACCTTAAGTCGAAGAATTCCTTGTCTACATTTTCAAATACTGTATTTTTTTGTTGCAATAAAGCTAGTTGTTACGGTAGGCATTGGGCGGCATCCCGGTTTTTAATACCTTCAAACCATCTCAAAATATTACAGCAGTATATTGTATTTGCGGGGTGGGGTTATTGTAAGTGACAAACATTTATGTCGCTTTATTTAAAAAATCTAATAAATCAAAAGAGTAGTTTGTATATATGCTCACCAAATTGCACAGTTTTCAAGGCACCATTCAATAAATGTCAAACCATCTAACTAACTAACTAAATAAATGTTGAACAGAGCTGGTTAGCATTACTGATTTTGGCTAACTAAAGGACCGACACAAGTTTAGATGATAATGATTATAATCTGGGAGAGTGAAGCTGGCGCTGAAGGGACAGAAAGGCAAAATTATAACTGCTTCTAAATGTTAGGATTTGTAGCCTGAAAGGCTAACTTAATGCTTAAAACTAATGTATGGGACAGCAAATGGTGAGTGACTGGTGCTGACAAAAAGTCGAAATCTAACCTGGTGTTTGGGACTGTAGCGTTTTGGCTAAGCTAATGCATGCTTAGTTAGCAGGCCAAACGTGTTACACACAACAGCACAGACTTTTAGAAGATACCTGAGAGCACAATTTCAAGTAATTAGTGTCACTCGAAGTGAGTAGTGAAAGCTGAAATTGAAAAAGTTCTGTGGTCTATGCTGCTCTTAGCTGTTGCTGACTGACTATCATGCTTAGTTTTCATGTAGTCTTTCCTGGCTCTGACTCTCTTTCTATAAGCACCACCAATCAGTGAGCTCCCAAACCACCATTCAGGAACACCTCTAAAATACAAATGGATGGAATATGATTGTGTAGCCATTTAAATGTGGAATAGACACATAATTTTAAAACACTGTCATCATTTTTAAACATGGTATACCTTATTACCGTTATATCACCCATGTGTTGACATGAATTATAAATTTAAATATTAGGGTTCTCAAAGTTATAAAAATGCAACAAATTAATAATGCCACTAATTTCATCGCATTTTCCTAGTTGTTCACTTCAAACCATTCACAGTTATCCAGGCTGACTCCCAGCTGCTTGCGTGCTGCATGTGCCCTCTCTTTCAAATACACCTTTTAAATAGCTTTTATAGCAACATCTTCAGCACCTTCAGTGAATATGCTAGATAGCACTAACAGGATCCTATGGATAAATCAACTAGCAGCAATCTAACAAAAACAACATTAAAGTGAAAACCCACTGTTCAGTTTGTTGTTATCATGCTCAGGTTCATGTGAACTTTGTGTTCACACAACGAAAACAATGTTAGTGAATTGATGTTGGATGATTGAATTTAAAATATATTTTGATGGAGGATTAAAAGCTATGATCTCTAATACTGCAGTATTTTTGAGTACCAGATGGGGAATGTGTGTTGCACACATTTCTGGTTTACAGTAAAGAAAGCAGGAAATACTGAGACTGTACAACCTGTGAAACAGATATGTTTAAGAGGTGGTTTAAAACATATGTACACATTGAGTAACAGTCAAGTGTGCAAAACTACCACACACACATTGTGTGAGATAAGACATCAAACACAGAAGAAAGACAAAAAACAGTGGTACCTTGATTGAGTAAGACAGATGATGTTTTGCACCAAGACATACAGAGAATAAAGACAAGAGATAACAACAGGTTCAGACATGTTCAAGTGTAAACATGTGGTGAAGATGTGGAATCTATGTAACAGTGTGCATTTGTTCTTTTGTGCTTCTGTGAATCTTTATTCAACCCCACATGCTAGGTCCCCCATTTAGGTGCACCTGGAGATAAAACCAAATACCACAAAGGCACATGCAATTTGTTTCAATTGTCTTTTCTGGTGCTCCTATCTTCTTTTAACGCTTGGGACATGTCAATAGAAATGTTTGCAGTGTTAAGTGGTGATGTCAAAGGCTGTGCGTGAGTGTATGTATGTGTGTGCAGGAATGCTGCTCTTCCAGCCTGTCTAAACCTCATGCTTGGCCTGGTGTGTGAGGAACACCTGTGTTGCATCTATGGTTATGGCAGTAGGACAGTGTGGCTCTTACTGGAGCAGCAAGCCCACCACAAAAGCAAGTAAAAGGCAAGTAAAAGAAGCAATAAACATCCAGGGCTGAGTAAGTGTGTGAAAGGGACTATCATTATAATCATCCATACATAGTGCCTAAATAATATTTTACAAAGTCTCCCGAGTGGTGCAACCACCTAAGCGTTGGCTTAAGGAGACAAAAAGTTTTATCCCCAGCAATGCCACAGATATCTGTAACTGTGAGTCCAAGACAGCATAATTCCCCTCACTCTGTCTCTGTGGGAAGGATGGCCCTCCCTCCCCCCATCACTCAGTGCCATGGAAGCCAACGAGGGCGCTCCGTGGAAGCACATGCTAGCCTTCCTTCCAGCTTGATAGCATCTTGTGATAGGGAGACCCAGCTAGTGCGTGGTGTTGGTCAAAACTAAACATTTGGGGAGAAAAGTGGGTTAAAATCAGAAAAAAGAAAAAAACACTAAAATTGTGTTCCCTTCTTATACCTGTTATTATTTATTGGCAACTAAACCTGGCCCTATCAATTATATAAGTAAACGAGTAATGTGCCAATTATTGTGATTAATTACAATTTTTTTTACAACAAAAATGGATTTAACACATTTTTTGTTAAATTCCATAATACTAATAAAGATAAGCTACAAAGTTTTAATTATTTTTTATTTAAAAAATATAGAAAACACTATTGATCCATTGAGAAGTAAATTTTAATCAAATTTATCTGAGAATTTGGGTTTGAGTAATCATGACAGCCCTATTAGCAACATTAGTAACTTTGGGTAAAGTATTCCTTCATGCTTATAGTCTTTTTTGTGTTTTTTTTTTTACTGAGTATGGCATCCTCATTACTGTCTGAGGAGTTTCTTTTGGTCTGCTTTCATTTGAAATGTATTAAATAAGATGAAAATCTGTGGCTCTGAACTGCTGCAACTTGAGCTGTTTACAAAGTCTCTTATTTTTGAATAAGAGAGCTCAGCCCAAAACTGCAGCCATGCCGACCAACAAAAAGGAGCTGACGAACCAATTTTCTCCCAAACCAAACTTCATTCTGAGGCCATCAGAAAGCTGCTGCTGTGGCTCCTTCAGAGTGCATATGTTTCAAGTTTTTCTTTCTTTCTTTCTTTCTTTCTTTCTGTCTTTCATTCCCTCTGCGGGAAAAAATCTTTCCTCTTCTCCTTCCAATTACGTTTTGATGAGGTTTTTAATCTTGTTAAAGCTTAGGTCCATGACCCTTGTCTCTTCTGTGCAGAGTGTGCAGAGTGTGCAGGTGTGCAGAGCACAGTGGCGGCGGCAATGTTATCATAACACTACCATGACGACCGGATGGATTGAGGACTGTTGTTCTATTGGTCTCTTTCTCCCTTCATCCTCTCTGTCATTCCTTCATCATTCCTGAGATGAAAGATCAGTTATTTCTCCATCCAAAAATGCTTAAGTAGCTAAGAGTAAACGAACTAGACTAGAGGGCAAGTTGACATGATCCAATTTGCCTTTTTGATTCAGTTTGCAATTCTGAATAGGCATGCTCGATAGGAATTGGCCAAGATCAGAATGGGAAATTTTTGCCCCAAACATGCATGGACCAATTTATTATTTTCATTTCAACATATCTGTGTTGCAATTTAATGGCATAAATAACATGAACCAGATAAGCACACTTGTGCTGTATTTAAATGCTACTGCTATACCTATGCTGCAGCATATTGTGCAAATGCTGTATATGATTATGCATGAATAAGTGTGCTCAACAGCCAGTTGCCTCTTTTGGCATCAGCAAAAGTATCAGACACCTTCTCCAGCCTTTGGCACCAGAAAACTGGAACTGTGCTTTTTCCATTAGTTATTTGTCTGAATAAAAAGAGCTCTTCTACTTTCTGAAGATTGCAGATTTATGATTTTTGGTACCTGCTCAAGAAGGCTACCAACAGGACCTAATAGTACTCGAGGGTGATCTTCTCTGTGGTAGGTAACAATTGCAACTGAAACCAGCGACAACAGACACAACAACGACAGAGACAAACCTAAGTTTTGCTTAATTCTGCACGATTCTGTGCAAGTGTAGACATTTGTGAGAGTGTGTGAGTGCAAAACAGTGTAGTACATCATTTCATATTAGCCAATATGTTAAGGTAACTATAACTAGATAACTACTTAGCCAAATTAGATACTTTAGAGTGGTATAAAATGACCAAAAAGACAAATAAATACTAGCGATAATAAAATCGTTCATCACAGTTTTTTCCCCCAGCTGTCTTAAGTAGGTGGAAACTGAACTAAAACTAGAACCATTAGTTCTAGTTCATTCTAGTTCCTGTTCGGGTCAATTCTTGTTTTTTTTAATGTGCAGCGGAAAAACATCCTTACTTTTGATGTAGCATTTAATTTGATTTCGTTAAAAAGCAAATAACCTTCTGTTGCAGCTTTGGCTTAAAGAAAGCACTGGAAATGTGTTAGTGTGCATCATCTATAACATGGCCACACAGTATGAGCTTAAAAAAAAATAACTAAATAAAAAGGCTAATAATAGGCCATCAGCAAACAAACAAAACAAACAGCATTAAACAAACAAAGATGGGTGCACTTCTATTTTTGAATGAAGCATTCCTTTCAAAGTTATATTGCAGAAAAAAACTGATGCTCACATCCAAGATAATCTTAACACATATACAGGCAACAACACCTGCAAACTTTGACAGCTGGCTTATTCAAGCAAACAAAACTAATGTTTCAGATGTCTGGCCTAACGACCAATTAAAACTTCAGTTTGACTGACAAAAGCACACAAGCACACAGTAGCAGACACGGACAGGTTGAATGTCAACTGCACCTCCTGAATACTAATTCCTCCGTCTCCTGATACTAATAATATCCCATTTGAGTTTCTGTGTTCCAGTGTACAACAAACCACGTGAGGGACATAAGACTTGATAGACACACGTCACCTGTCAGCAGCCAATGAAACGCTCTTTGTGACAAACAGCCATCTAGACACAGCCAATGGCACATGTGCAAGAGACAGCCTGGAAAAGCTCATCCTGAACTGATGAAACTGTAAAATAACACAAATAAATTAGTAAGAGACAAACAAAGAGCTTTGTTAAAATAACCATTAAATAAATATATGTGTGTTGCTTTGAGCCAATATATTAATGCTGAGAAGAGAAGCATGTATTTACACATAGGAAAGAATGTAGCCACAGGCAATCATATGGCATCACCTTTGGCACCTTTGAGTGCCTACTTTCTAATTCTAGTATATTATGTGAGGTCTTAGTGACCAGACATTATATTTAATCTTTTTCACAGCTGTTTTTCAGTATTTTGCAGTAACTTTATTAAATTATTAATTCCCTTAACAAAATAGGTCATTTCTTTCATGTTGCACAATTTAAAAAGTGTTTACCTCTAGCACTTTTACAAGGTTAATTTATAGGAGCGTCACAATATACTGATTCTGAATGACTGCAAAGTCTACAATGTGATGCATCTAATTCACGTGTTGATATATATGATGGTACTGTTGTTGCTGCACTCTGCAACGTCTTTTCCCCCAGTGTGCTGCGGTCTGAAATTCGGTAGATAACAGTAATCATAACAGACTCTTCATTCCAGCAGAGTTCCATAAATGCTTACCATCAATCTGAGTTTTTTGCAACACAAACTCTATTATTATCAAGAGGAAAGGTGTTGCATTGCATTGCAGCAACTTTTGAAATCCTATCAAATGTCAAATTATTGCCTTACATATTAAAACTGAACCAAACTGAGGTGAAATTTAAGGTCTACACCACTAGTAATTCATAGAAAAAGGAGTTAACAACAGTGTATATGTCTGTGTACATATACATATATATGATATGCTAGCTGTACTAAGTGGGCCACTGGAGGCCAGGCTGCACAGGAAAGCATAGCCTAATGGGAAACACACATTTATGTGACTATGGGGCAAGGGCTGCCATTCAACAAACGGCCTCAGTCGCAAGACTTCATTTAAAACCAGAAGCTCCAAGCCACAGACTCATTCTTAAGCCATAGAGAGGGGCGGCAATGGCTCAAATGCACATGTAGATCTTCAGATTAGGAAAAGAAGAGAATGAAGGCATTAAGCTCTCCAAGTCCATATCATCTTCGTTTATCTCCATTCCTCCCTTCCATTAATACAGTCAAGGTTTGGAGGACTATCACGCAGCATTGTACCCACATGTTATAAATAACGGTTAGAATGTTTTCACTTATATTCTGGTCAGAGCGCCAAACTAACCATCTCCATATTCTCCAGTTCTGAACAGCTACCGAATACTCAGGCACAGAAAAAAGCAGAAGAGCCACAATCCTCTGGAAATGGGATGATACAGAGCAATTATCACAACACATATGTGTTAAACACTTGGCTATTTAAACTTCGGGAAGAGGTTGTATGTATACTATGATAGTATGGCTATCCATTGTGCAACAGTAAATGAGAAATGCAATACTGCTATCATGCAGATTAATGAACAGTTCAAAATAGGACACACTAATATGAAAAAGCTGTACAAAACGAACCATTAATAATTTATAGGCACTGCTAGATTTTGGCTATTTAAAAAATTACGTAAGTGTAACAACTGCTCAGCTGAAGGTTATCCAACTTTAAGCCCATGAAGTCCTAATTAGAACCATACAGGCCATATGAAAATAAGGTGAACTGGGGAAACTATATTATTGTTTTATCTGTGGCAAGTTCATACAAAAAGGGTTTTATCCCAAAGACGCCGTGCAAATACCTGTGGGATGAAACTGAAAACGCCATGGGAATTATTGGAGATATTCCCTGCCAGCTGTCAAATATTTCCACATCTGTCTGTCGGAATGGGTGAGAAGTCTCCATTAGACTTCCGTGAGCGCAGCTTAATTGGAATCCCAAGGTCTTTGTGTTGGAACTGTGCTCCTGTTTTGAGCTGAGGAAGGGTCGTCAGGCTGATGACGCAGACATTGATTACTCACACTCTGGAAAAGAAGCTGAAACTGGAGCACTAAAAAAGTGGGGGAGAGTGATTAACAGAGAATAATAGAGAAAGAAAGGAAGAAAAAACGAGTGCCGTACTATTTTCCACCTTTATGCTGTAAACCTGTTCAGCTATCAGCTCTTACAAAATGAAGAGATTTTCAGAGACCCCTATTCACTTCACCTCCTTTTGCTCTTGATTCCCAAACTAGAAGCCTAAACCAAAAATGTTTAACAGATTCAATACCCTAATCTGGCCAGCCAGTCTGGAACAGACAGAGCAGCACTTCTTTGGAAGGAGCCATAGCCATTTCACCTCACTACCTGGGATATGGATCCTGACCTGACCTGCTCTGCCCTCAGTGGCCGTGGTCTGAACCGACCACAACGTGCTCCTCTGCTCAATGTCTGGCTGCACTGGCAGAAAAGACTTCCAAAGGAACTGGCTGACAGAAAAAAAAATATCAAGGGAAGAAAAATTGGACTACTGTACCACTGACTTGACACACGCCAAACATAAACCTAACGTTTTTTCCCTTTACTCCTGTGAGCTGGTACTCAGAACAGCTGCCCCTAATCCAGTGGAAGGCCTACCTCATCTGGGTTTGATTTGGCCTCTGAGTGGAGAAGAGGTGGATCTGGGTTGGGAAGAGAGGAGCCATTATTAGCAGGAGTCTTTCAATCTGACTGATTAAAGAGGGTTTGGGTCGGTTACACTGGATGGCTGAGCTTAGGTCCGGCCCAAAACCTATGCAAAACCACACAGTCCGCTCAAAAAGGGGGAAAAAAACACATCCAAGCCTGGTCCTGGAAAAGCAGAGGAACTCGCGCTAATTCGACAGACCTGTGGAGCTGTGGTCAGTGGCACATTACCAACCAGCACCTACATGCCAGCTCACTTTCCACTGCCTTTAAACAGAGAGTTGGCTTGGCCTCTAAGAAGTAGCCACTTCATGGGGTTATTACCACGTCTTCTGTGTCTCTGGTTAGAAAAACAGTCAGGTCAGCCCTCCAGAGGCTCTTGTCAATTCAGCATTTGGTGAGTTGGAGCCATTTTAAAACATTTAGAAGCTTTCCACTTTGGAAAGAGTTCCAGAAGAAAATTACATGGAGCGTTTGGTTAAGAATGTTATGCGCACATGATAAATTCAGGAATATTTTTGGTGACTGCAGACAATTATTAAGGTGAAATGTGAGCTTGCCTGCTGAGTTTATAGTTTAGTCACGCTGCATCCACACTAAACGACACTTTCAGGCTCCCCATCCCCCAAAGGCCCATTTACAGCCTAATATAGGGCATGTGCACAACCACAAATTCCCGAACTGAGCTGTAGCCAACACGTCCTGTCTCTAGCTCCCCTGAGGGGTAAAGAGGAGGGTCGAACCCCTACGGTTGAGTACAGGAAGGACCTGGAATCAAGACAGAGGCAGGAAACATGGTGCACAGGGCTAATTGGTATGGCGTGGCCACAGTGACTCAAAAAGCTGGATGCAATTGAGTCAAACTGTAAAGTCCTCTGATTGCAACCGTGCCAGAAGGTCCCATTAAGTTCATTATAATTATGTTTATGGCAGTAAAGAGGGGAAAGGGGCAGAGGATGGGGTGGAGACAGAAAGACAAAGCAGTTAGAGAAGGTGAGCTCCAGCAGTGATAAAAATCTGCTCAAAATGGAAAATGAGTAAAATAGCCATGCTATCATACCAAAAACAATCTTAACCATCCATCCTCCCTAATATTCAAGTTTGAGTCCACCCTCTGTGCCCCCCTCCAGCAAGCTCTGCATAACAAACATTTCCTGCTATCCCCCACTTCCAACTTCGACAGCATGACCGCTATGTGCTGGAGTGTGTACGGAGTGTTTTAACACCGTGGCCTTCCAGATTAAACAATCCCAACACATGTCTGATGTAAACTGGACAAGCAGCTTTGTTGCTATCACTTAATCTACGCTTTTCGAAAGCTTTGTTTGCATAGGGTCTGATTCATCACAACCTTAGTCACTGAAAAAAAACAACATAATTCATAAAATTTCTGCCTCCAAAACCAACTCATACCAGATCAACCATACAGTGCTACAATGCTGTCTGTTGCAAAACAAACCTCAACACAAAACAGACAAACTCAGATACTAACTAAAGCAAACAGAGCAGGAGAGGGATAATTCCTATAATAATGCTCTGGCAAGAAGTGTGAGAGCAGCAAGGGGGTGGGTGATTGTGGCCTGTGCTCATTTGCGCGTGCCTGAGGTATGTGGCTGCTCTCCAACATGAAAAACTCTTCTGCTGCACACAGACCTCACTGTTGACAATGTTATTAAGAATCCATCCTCATGTCATTATTGTACACTCCCAGAAAATGCAGGTGACAATAGAGGCACTAAACGGCTGCATACTTAATCACTAAAGTATTGTAGCACAATAGTCCATCTACAGTACAAGGGACTCAATAAAGCCAACCATTAGTTCGATTTGATCCAAAGTGAGGTACACCAAAAGACTGGTTGGCCTGTGTCTGTGAAGCACTCTGCTGAGCTAGTGCTTTCTGAGGTGAGCTGTGCCAAAGAATTGGATTGAGATCTTGGAGCAGGAAGCAGGATGTACGTTAAGGACATTTATCTCTTCTGGCTTGTTACCTTAGTGCTACTGTTTAGAGAATAGCTGACCTGAAAGCATGGAGTTTATGTTTTTTTTTTTGTTTGTTTGTTTTTAGAAAGGGGAAGGTGATGATTACATTTCCCCTTAATTTAACTTCTCATTTATACTAGCTGCTGACTTGTTCAGAGATTATAGAGGGTGAAAATGGAGAAGATAAGGGAAGGAAGAAGTGAGGGAGGAGAAAGATAGAGAGTAAAAGTAGAAGAGAAATGACAAAGTGACCTAAGATAAGTAAGAATGGGGGACAAACAAGTTTTGGGATGCTGTTCACAGACAGCAAACCCCACTCTGTCTCTGCCAGGACTTTTAATCCAAGCTCACATCTGGAACTAGAGTGACCTTGTGTATGAGCAAGGATTTTAAAGACAACTGACCCCAATCTTGGACCGCTGGTTTGAGGCAGTTCTTCCAAGAAGAAACCGACATTCAAGTCTACTGATGGCGAATGCATCTAACACTAGTCAGTACAAATCAGATGACCCATTAGATTACGCATGTCAAACTTTTTTTTCAAAATGGGCCAAGGAGAATAACAAAGAGGCTGTTGGCATATTATGTGGTGAGGGTAAATACTAGCCATGCTTTCCCTGCTAGAGCCCCAAACTGGAAGTGCTTTTAGACTGTCTGCATTGAACATGCAAAGCTCCAGTAAAAAATAATATATTAATTTGAACACATAATATTAAAAGGGATTGCTGCTTTAATGTGGCTTATTCAGGCTTGTCATGCTTTAAAAGCAAATCAGATGAGCAGGAGATATACCTTAACCAACACCAGAGGAATGCCAAACAACAGAACATGGATAAAACTAGCCTTACTGATGGTGTGGATACATACAAACTCACAAACAAAGAGTGGAGTAATGCTTTGGGTATGCTATGTATTCTTTCATACACAAACTTTTGTTCTTTTTCTCCTAGCTAGTGTATAAGTACCTATTCCTTTAAGTGATTTAGAATTTTCAAGAAACTTGAAATTCAGTTGTACAGTTTACAAATGGATATTCTGCTCAGCCACTGGCAGATTTAATGCTGTTAATGGCAATACTTTACTCAGCAATTGGAATATTCAACTCAGTTACCAGCACATTTCACTCAGTTATTGGCATATTTCAGTGTAGGTTTTTTATTGCCATATTTCAATATAAGTCTTCTAGCGAACATTGCCAGCCAAGTTATTAAGTAAACTAATGACGCTATCACTGTACTGCACTATAAGAAACCCCACAAAAACCCATAGTAGATAATATGTCGCTTTCACACCTAAAGGGCAGTCAATCTAAAGTCTTTAATTCAAACAGACACTGCTAATCCTCTGACACTTCAGCTAATGTTACAAGCCTTGTCACATCATAAATTACTTCAGCTCATACCTTTTTGCTTGAAAACAGTGAATTTGTAAAGAGTTAGCTGATGGCAAACGTGATACATTCACGAAATGATGTACAAAGTTTTATTACGTTGAATCTATACGAATAGAGCATACAGTGAGCTTACAATGAGTACAATGAGTTTGATATTTATCTCACTGCACACTCTCAATCTCAAACTAGCACTGCATCAACACTCTTATGAAGATCCACATGCTAGTTATCTCTGCCAATGTATTTCGTGATTTCGGGGCTATAGATTAACCCCTTAAATGGCCAGCAGGTCCAAAATTTCATTACACACTTCTATAACTTAGAATAGTTTGCACTGCCAGTTTGCACTGAAGTCCCTGTGGTTACTGAATAATAAGCCTTAGTATGTAATAAGTCTGGGACCTAAGGGATTAAGAAAAAACCAAGGAAAGCAGATAAGAAAGGATGCCAAAACAGGGGACCACTCATAATACATGACATCAAATTCCCAAGCCCTATTCCCTAACATTTCAAATTCAAAATATTACAGGTCACAGAATTATAATTACTATTGGTCAAATTCACCACACTTCTGCATTAGTGCACATGAATAAACCTCTGAAGTTGTATGTCATTCTGTAGTTGGTTTCATATCCATAGGAAAAACGAATGCCAAAAATCATCACGTATTATGTCAATTTAACATGCAGCAGTGTTAGTTTGCATGGAGCATTATTCATATTTTAACTCTTTAATGGCCTCGTAATTCAGACGATCCAGTGACATTTAGGGAGAAAATGTACAGGGAACAAAATGCATTGATTTTGGAAACTTTTTTTTCTTTTACCACAGGAAGTTCCTAAAATGGGCATGACACTGACTACAGAATGACAACATGACTTGACAGATCTACTCACCTGCACTAATTTGGAAATGTAGCAGATCTGACTAATTAAAAAAGCCCAGCTCACATCAATAAAGTTAATGGTATCACCTGGGAGCTGTGGTGTTAATGTGGTGATATTACAGGACCGGAAGGTCAGGCAGCTTGCCAACAGATTCTACAGCTCTTCTGATTGATGTATCAGCATGGCCATGCTACATTCTACAATGTAACCTTAGCAAATGAAGTCCACACACAATCAGGCTGCACGGACTGCAACATTCCTCGTCCTACAGCTACAGTACAGGAACAAGCTTTGTGACAAGCAAAATCACCCTGCTCAGTCCATTTTCAGCAGTCAGTGATGCTGTTTGCTTAGTTCTGCTGCAACATTTTGTCAGCATGAACACAGGCACTGGAAACAGTGGTCAGTTCATTTTGGTATTAAAAGTAGACGTCTTCTTGCAAACGTTGAAGGTCCCTGTCTCTGAATGAATTTAACAATAGCACACAGTGTGTGGAGGGCAATTCACGAGGGGGATTTCACAGTGCTATACAGGGGTGACTATCTGCCTAACCAAAGACCCAGAGGAAATGAAGGGAGACTGGAGAGTTGTAGAAACATTGGTTGGTAGGCAGCCAGAAACGGCCATTCAGAGCACTTTTATGTAAACACTAATTTTTCAGCCAAACAGAGAGACCAAAGTAGTCACACTCCTTTCAGGAGCTGGGCTTGGTAAATAACTCTGTACATTAGCAAAGGGTATCAGAACCACAGCTATACATTCTCTACCTTAACTGTCCGTGTCAAGCCCTTTCCCTATGTTTCTCCACCCCTCCCCCAGAAACTTCCGGTCCCGGCCATTCCTCACACACTTTGACGGTTGGGCGGAGCCTCAGTTGGTGGCACACGCCAGCCTGCTGTCTTTAGGAATAGAAACATGGGGCTACTGCCATAGCTATACCACAACAGTGCTGTATGAACATCACATTTCATTTCTCTCTCTCTCTCTTTCACTCTCCACAGAGCTGGTGCTCATGGTGCTCCTACTGTACATGAGTGCATGTGTGTTTACAGTATCTCTCAGAGGCTTAAGCTGTCTGCCACAGGGCACCTTGCAGAAAATGTAAAAAATCTGCCCTGAATGAAGACAGTGGGACAAAACACTGCTGAAAAAATGCAGAAATAATGAAAGAAAATAATAATAATAAAAAAAGAAACAAACAATGAAAAAGGGAAATAATGAAAATGTGTGATAGATAGACAGACAGACAGAGCCAAAATGACCAACTGACCACCCTCATAAATTTAAGCAATAAGGAGGGTCCTTGTCAGTTTCATAGGGGTCCTCTCTTGCCCTGTCTTTGACATGCATGTGCTGTGAGAAACACTTCCACATAGCTCACAAAAGAAAGCCTTCATTGCACATACTGGCACACACACGTGTACACACGCACACACAGAGAGTATCAACATTTTTGAAAAAAATCTTCAAAGTAGCCCTTTTTTTTCATTAATGCTACTTTGTGCACTCTTGTCATTCTCTCAAGCAGAGTCCCAAAGGCATCTGCAATGCTTTCCACCAGACTTGTTAGCTGCTAAAAACAGCTTGTTGGGCATTTCAAAAAAATAACTTCAATCCTTCAATTAATTAACCAAAAATGTTAATTAACAGTCAGAGGCCATTATGTACAAGTTATTCATTTTTCAAGACATATTTCTTAGGAGACTAAATATAAGGTAATCCACTTGCATGAGCAAGGGGAAAACATGTGAACAGGAATTTAAAAAAACTGCAGTTCAGAAAATTATTATAAGATAAGGAGAAATTGAGACTCTTAACAACTGTGCAAGACCTGGTAGACCACCAAAATTGTCCCCATTAGATAAACAGCACTTTCATCTTTAGATGAAATAGGACAAAATCAAGCTCCACTCTTGCTTCAAATCTGAAAAAAATCCACACGTGTTTCTGTCCATCTTTCTACTGTAAGAACACAACTTAACACTATGGATCTGAAAGCATGTGGCTGTCAAGAAGCCATTAATGAGAAAAAATTGAAAATCAAGAAAAGAAGCTGCTGGTGTTCCCAAAACAATGGATTAGCCTCCTCAGAGCCCAGACCTCAATATTACTGAATGCATTTGAAATTACTTGGATCATGAGAAGCATAAAATGCAACCAACTTCTAAGACTGAACTTTAAGATGGTGGAAAAATTACCCTGCAGATTTCTTCGAAAAACTGAAGGTGAGTCTCTGGAAAAGAATGGACGAATGGAAATTAAATGAGAGAACGGTTGTCACTGACTACTGCACAGTTCTTTTAAGCATTGACGTCTTTAGATCAACAGGATTACAAAAGACCTTCATTCCATCAAGTGTGATCAAACTTTACTGTGAACACATGCACAGTAGAGCATTATTTTCTGTATGTAGGACTCACCCATTGGAGGTGCCTAAAGACACAGAGCTGACAGAAGAGTTCAGCTTCCTGCTGTCCCACAGCCTCACCTCCTGCTGACGGTGCTGAACACACACAAACATACATTTCAGCAAGATCACTTTTATTTTTTTTCAAAGACAGTGGCCCCACATACAGCTGGGGAGTTTAATTTTATTGTTGCCACTGTTCTGTTATTCTATGTATACTAACTGAGGTGTCATTTAAGCTGCAGCAGATGAAGTCTTTGATTCCATCCAAGACTCCTGCACTCAAAAAAGCTTCTTTTTCTAAATAGGTACTAAATATACTAAAACATACTAATGAGAGGATGTGTGAGAGAGGCACCTGAACCCCAAGTGCTGACAACAGCCATGGGAAACAGCTTGAGTTTAAGGTGCCAATGCCAAACAGTACAGGAAAACAAACAGTGTCAGATTTGGTCAAAGTATTCAATACGCTTCAGAAATCATCCTGCTGCTGCCACTGGCATTCATCTTCAGGTCCACTGGCAGCCATACAGTTCCATGAAGCCACACTCCACAGATAAAGTGGTATGCTTTTGAGTTTCTTTTATTGCCTGTCTGATACATCATCTTTTTGCTCCAGATCACCACAAGCTTTTAACATACTTTAATGTACCTTTCTGTTCTTGATGCTTAGTGTTTTACACCTTCTAAGCCTTTGAGATCTTGCTGGTATATTCTTTTTTTACATGGTAGTCTCACATCTGCGTCTACATCCTGTTCGATTGTTTTTCTTCATGGTTGAAACTACTCTTTAGTTATCCCCTACTGTAGTCCTCTATGGCCTGCCAGGTTGTTTGCTATTGGTAAACTCACTTGTGCATACAGGCTTCCTAACAAACAGTCAATTCCCACACAACTTGCATTCTGGCATCTCTTATTTTGTCAATCAAAATCAAAATGGTGATCCTAAGCACCTTCTATGCACCCTTAGTGTGGCTTCTGGCGTACACTTTGGACCCAGCAGTGAGAAGTGGCCTCTTATCCAAAACAGACTAAGATAAATCAAAGTGGAGGAGGTTATTTACAGCTGTCTGAGCAACAAGGCAGAGAAAAAAAAAAATGTTACAATGTTAGCTAAGCTGCATTTATTTATTAATTTACGTTGACAATTAGCTGCACTATGCGTATGATCCAAGTCGAGGTCCCGTAAGAAAATTAGCTCACTTCCCATCTTTGCTATTCAAAATGTAATCATGGTATTTGATAAAACACAATTGTACTAAGATATAAAAAAAACAGTATAATGAAAAATGCTTCAAAGAAATGAATACTAATGGTCACTTAAAAAGGTGTGGCTATGTATAACATTATGTATGTGTGAGGTCCCTAAATTGTTCACCGAATATAAATGTAAATACAGTTGTCATGGAGTCCAGCTAAAACTGTCACTGTCCAATTACTTACAGACTGTACTGTGTATATACGCATATTCTAAATCATCATAAACATCTACAAGCTACATAGGGATATATAAGAATGTCAAAGTGAGTTTGTTCACCTGGTTGAATCCTGTAGCAAGAATGTAATCATCTTTGACCCAGCGAACGCGGGAGTCCTTGTTGGTCTGAAAGCCTTCAACACTCTGTGGAGGGGAAAAAGAAATACACATATAAGCACACTTACTCTTTAAAGAATGAGATAAGTGATGGCCTCCAAAGAATGACAAAACACTTGGAGAAACACAAAATGGCTGCCGGACACGTTTGTCAATGGGAAGCAACAGATAGAAGAAGGCGAGAAGAGAGGGTAATGGTGGCACAGGACAGTGATGAGGTCACCTGTGGTAGAATTCGAATGGACACTGATGATTAAGTAACTGACAAAAAGTAACTACTGGAGGAGAAATATGAGAATTTTTTTTTCTTTTGTGACAGACTGATCAGGACACGTCTGTAACAAGAAGGGGATTTATTTTCGCTGATACACAGTGATATCTTAGTCCCCAAAAGACAGCTCAATTACTCTGACATCATCAGCATGCCTCTAAAACAATGTCGCCATAGTTTCAATGTCAAAACAACATTGTTAGGACACTGGGAAAAGTATGCTTGACTGCTACTAATACATTTCTAAAAGGAAATGTTGGTACACTTGTAAAGGAAAGAATGTGTGTGTTTGTGTATGTGTGTGAAGGAAAAATACATTGCTACTGGGCAGTCAAACATATTTAAACAATGACTGAGACTCCGGGTTTCGTTCATCTGTTGAAGTAAAACCTGATTCTCAATTTCACATCAACCTGCAAATTATGCATGAAATTTTATCTTAATTTCAATAGTAATTTATGATAAGAAAAGTAAGTTTGATGCCAAATTATTTGTGATGTCCTAGAAGAAAATCTCTGAAAAGCTCACTTGAGAATCAGGACGGAAGTGACCTTTAGTAACTGACCACAGGTTTGCTCACATTTTGCAATTGAGTCAACCTTCAATCCCTGGTCTCAACAGTATAATATAGAGCAAAGTTACCTAGGCAAACTATTACAGCTGGCTTTGCTAGAATCAATGACAATGAAAAGATCTCAGGTAGAAGCCCACACATCATTACATCTACTGCTGCATTGGTTAGCTCCACTGTTACTGTGACCTCATGAGCTCACCTGAAAAGGCAACCTCTTGCGGCTAAATGTTCCTTTGTGCTGCTGTTTTTTTTTTTGGCTTACATCACTACACCTGTTTATGTATTATGAATAAGACCTAGCCAAAGCCCATTTTCTCCCTTCTTCTCTGTAGTTAACCGCATATGCTTTCATGGGCTCTCATTCTTGCATATGCTTTCATGAACTGATACTCCAATATCAAAATTGGTTGAAATGTGCCTCATCAATTAAAAAAAAAAAATCTGTGAAATGTCACGACTTCAAAAAACAAACCAATTCACTTGCACACTCTTTTATATGAGTGTTTTCGACCCACTAAGCAAATGTCAAAAATTGCTCCAAATATTGGCTGATACATTAAAAACTCATTAAGGCAGGCAAATATCATTCAGTTTATAATTGAAAGTCACCTTGGTTACATTTTATTCAGGGATGCACAACGATATCAGATCCATATCGGTACCAGTAGATAATCGCTTTAAAAATTATCATCATCAGACCAATGTTTGAATTTCACCAATTTTTCAAAATGATATTTGATGATGTATATATTTGTACTCCAGAAAATCAGATTGTTTAAGTGACACTGTGCAGCTATACTATAATGTTTGTTTTTCATTAATTTTATTCATTTTAGTGCATTTGTAACTCTACAGAAATAAATGTTATATTTCTCCATAATGTTAATCTAGGTAGTCATAGTCTCAGTTTCTATGTTTTATAAATATTTATGTATCAGCAGATATGAACATAGATGACATCAGATATCGGCATCAGTCCACAGTCATTTCAGTTATTTCGGTGCGTTCCTACTGTAACTTGCGCTTGCATTTTCAGCAGTCCACATATCAACCAAAAAAAGTCGGTGAATTTTATTGTACTCCAAAGTAGCTGATTCCAAATAGAATAAACCAAACTGTGCCCAGTGGGTTTATATCATTTTTCTGAGCTGTGATACTGACTAGTAGCTGACAACGAACAAATGTATTGAACATACCCCAGAGTGTTTATATCGTATGGGTCTAATCACACTGTGGGCCTATACCATAATGCAATGTTGATAAATCAACAAGCACTGTAAGCAAAGCAGACAGACCTCTCACTTCTGCAAAGCTACAAAGAAGGGACTCAAGGAGTAGCCTGTTGTGTATAGCCATACTGCATCCAGTACTGTAAACCTGTGCCAGCTGAAAGGAGGAGCTAGGCCTATGGATCATTCATCCTGTCAAAACAATCCATCTGTCTCTCTACCAAAACAATCTAACTGCAAAAACTCCTTCTCCAAAGGATGTCAATGAGCTTAGGAGCCATGAAATAAAAGCAAAATGAAGAAAAAAAAGACACTAAATTGAATCCATTTTCCACCTTCTGCTTTCCTAGCGTGACAACGTGTGCTTTTTCATACTCGTGGCCATAACTGGATACGGGACAAATATCCCATCTGGCCCTATTGAGGGATGATGACTGGGCACATTCTGCACCATGAGATGCACGTGTGCACAGAAAGCGGAGCTACCGAAGGAGCAGACGGTTCAATGCCGGGAAGTGTCCAGAATTCCACAGGGCCGACTAGCTTGCCAAACCAGAGGCGAATGCCTGAGTCTGGGTATATGCTGCCTGGGACACAGTGGGGCCCGAGTGGACCCAGGGTTAAGCAGAATCAACAGTGTTTCCAGGGAGCATAGGGTTACCAGCCCCATCTCCCCAAATTACGTCTATCATTTTTATGTGTGCTGTTGCTGACCTTGCTCTGGCGGGTGGGGGGGTGACACAGTGGCCACGCGAGATAATAAGCACAAGCTGGTCTACTGCAGCTGATGCTTCAGAAAGGGTTAACATACTCCTGGAAATGGAAAAAGAGAAAGAGAGAGGAAACCCAAACAGCAGAGTAACAAGGGTCCAATTGTGCTGTCCAGCTGAAATCTTTGAAGTTAAAGAGTAGGGACACAGGCCTTGTTTTTGTCCAGTGATGCAAATGTATACGCTTGAACATACGCAAGGAAATTTTCCTCACTCACACTTTCCTCTCACACATATGTCTCAGAGCCCAGTGAGTGATTCATCAAATGATAATGCAGAACAAATAGGAAAGCAAGAATACTGAAACAGGGAGCATACAAATGGAAGTGAGACTGAGTGTGTATGAAAGAAAGACAGAGAAGGAGAGACAAGGAGAGACAGACAGAAAGAGAGAGGTGGGAAGAGTTAAGAAAAATAGTGCAGGCTGACACATTAGGTATGCAAAGATAGTGATATTTGTGTCACACAACATTTTTGATTTTCAGTTCTAGCAGTAGTATACCATTTTATGGTTGCTATGTATTGTTAGAAAGAGCAGTTCAAAAGATATAAAACTAAAACAGTATGTTTCCTTTCTGGAACTATGGTTACCATTTACACCACTGTGTCTGGCTCCCTTTGATGTACATTTTAAAAGCAGAAATAAGGAAACAAGTCCAATCAAAACAAGCTGTGTCTGGTTTGTATGACATTACTCAGCATTCAGGAAGAATACTGAATAATGGACTTTATCAACACAGACTTAAAAATAACTTATAGAGATGGTAAATATTACTTTTTCTTTTCTGATACCAGTACCAGTACTGAAACCTTGAGTATGAACTAAAGATGACTTAAGATCATATTTGTCGACCTAAACCTAATGGAAATATGAGGATGGGTGATGGAAAACATTCGGAATTTGGTATAAGCTGTGAGCCAACTTATTCCCCCTGACCCCTGTGGGCTGAATTCTTCATTCTCATTAGTATATAAATACAGTTTTATTTATTCTGTTATTGTTTGAAAATGTCTTCCAGTGTCTTATTCTTTTGCTTAGTAGGCTCAAAACTAATCTCAAACAATCAGAGATCTGTATATGTATTAATGTGTCCTGAATGCTGCACTGTGTTGTATGAGCATGCTGCTTGCTTTAAAGCATTTTGTAGTGTAAAACAACCACAAACAACTTCTGCTATCTCTCTGACAGGTCTGTTTTGTTTTTACAGCCTAATGATGGCCTCCTTCATTCCTTGAGAGTTCCCATGAACAGCTACCAAATGCATATTCAACACTTGGAATCAACTCCACAACCTTTTCTCCTTAATTTGTCATAAAATAATGAAGGAACAGGTCACAACTGGCCAACTGTGAAAATGGAGGGACTATGTGAAAAATGGCTGTAATTCCTAAACGGTAAATTCAATCACATCTTAATTGCTTCATTTCACATCTATTGCGGTGGCTAATAACAAAAATTGTGTTACTGTCCAAATACTTACGTAACTGACTGTATGTACCCTATTTAGATGCTGGCTGATTGCTGATGCTGTCTTAGCATCTATTTTGGTAGCCTGTTTAAATGTCAGCACGCAGTATCAGGAAATCAGCACGCTGGTCTTCACTGTAATCCCGCATTTTGTTTTAACTCAAATTAAATAAGTCTGTTGTACATAAAACTCGGTATATTCCACACACTGCTCAACAATTTTAAGTTAAGGGAACGTTTTTGATGATTTTGTACACTCAAATTGCATTTTTGAGTTGAATTAACTTGCTATTTAGTTTAGTCTGTTGCTATGGCAACTTTGAAACCTCACATTCAAAAAATGTTCTGTTGGTTTTAATTGTTTCTTTCTCATTAAAGTTGCTGAACAAATGTGTGAAACTGAGTGAAGCTAAGTAAGCTGTAAAATACAGTTACATGTTTGTTTTGTTAACACGATCTTGTTGGATAAAACATATTTCTCTCCCATTGGCTCCTGGCTCCATCTATTTGCATACTGAGTGCTTCTTCCATTTGTTTTACTCACCGTCAGGCTGCCTTTCCTCAGGCGCATGTTTTTAATATACGCTTCACTCAGCTACCTGACATTGTGTTGTTAGCTAAGAGTGAAGGTTATCATTCTCTTTTCTGATGAGTGGGCGTTTGTGTTGGTTAGTGACCACGTTCACAGTAAAGATTAATCCTTGGGTGTTTGGTGGTCAATATCACTTAATTAGGGAAAAATTCTCAATTGCTTAATGAAACATATAGTTAAATTGCATTTTCAAGACGTTAAGTTAAAATAATTAGAATTTATGAGTTGCACAAACATGTGTTTATGTTAGCCTAACACAAAAATTATAGTTATTCTAACTCAAGTTTCCATTACACATAATTTTTTTAAGGCAACCGGTTTCCTCAAATTTTTTAAAGTAAATTCAACTTATCCGGGCTTAGTGTTTAAGGCTGTATTGGTCAATAACACTGGGCAGCACAATTCAAACACATAGAAGTTAAGGGGGTGCACAGAACAGAGTAAAACAAGGAGCCAACGAGACCAAAAAATATGTAAGGAGAGATACTGACAGATACATTTGTGTCCTATCAGAATCTTTCAGAGACTAATCAAAAGACAATTTCCACAGGCTTAGCCTATCTCGCCTACATTATTCTCTCAGCAGTTCAGTGTAGCAGGCACATTTAAAACACATACTCTGCTCTTCTTTCCACAAGTTTTCATCAATATTAATCACCACACAGAGATTTTTACAAATTGAGACGAGCCAAGGCCTGCTCTGAGGTCACACACACACACACACACACACACACACACACACACACACAGATACAGAAGAAACAAATGGTTTTTCAGCTAAATAATTTCATTGAAAAAATTATGTTTCATTCATTCAGAGAAAGAACATTGAGCTGGATAGTTGAAGGCTGATGGGAAGGAACTAGAAGTGACAGATTTGGTTTATTCAGTGTCTACAGGGAGTTTGGGTGGGGATGTGGACTTTGGGCCTTGGAAGCGGTTAAAAGTATTGATTTCAGAAGAATGGAATCTTATCTGTCCTCTCCCTCTCTCTGCAGCAGTCACACCACACACACTTAAATCAGGTTCAGTGATTCAATCTGGCCAAGTGATTCAACCAACCTTACTAATCAGGAGTAAATCTACCAATTACTGGTAAGAATGTCGTATTAGAAATTCAACTGGCTTTCTCCAATTGACCTATCGTTGCACCACCTACAAATGTGTTCCTTTAAAGCTACTGTAGTGGGGTTTTATAAGCTCTGTAGAACGTTGCCAAAAATTTCATTCAACCTAATGAGAAACTGTAGCACACAGCTTTTTTGCAAATAATACCTAAATTTAAAGGAGTCAGTAGTTCAAATTATATTTATTTTGTATGTGAGTGAAAGGTCACACTGTAGATACATTGGATGCATTTTTTTATGTAATTGAGCATTAGTATTAGGGCTAGACAAATATAAAATGTGTGTGACAATACAGATTTTAAGAGGCTAAAAATTCTGATAATTAATAATATGGGCTGATATAAATTTAGATTTATGTTTTATATTTCATACTTCAATAGTTTGAATTAAAACTGTTCACAAACAGATATGATTGTCATTTCTCAATTGCCGCACTTCTTAAATAATTTTGTAGCACTGGGGTGGAGCTCCCCAGAACTTTTGCGGTTTGGTTTCTATTATTGACGTTCCATTTTTCTCATTTTTTTACCAGCTTGCATTGCTTTCAAAATTAGAGGGAATGGCCCTTTAAAAACTGGAATAGTTTTGCCACTCCAATGACCCTTTAAAATCTGGAATGATTTTCCACCCCGATCACCAGTGGAGTGATCTCATCTCCTCTCAATGTTAAATCTATAAAACGCTGTAGAACGCTTATATATCCAGTCACTCCACTGGTTTATATATCCCAGTCACTCCACTGGTGATCAGGTCTCCTGGTTTTGTTTTATCATCTGGAGATCACAAGTTTGTATACCAGTGATGTTGTGATCAAAAAAAAGATGGTAATTATCAGCAACATTATTGTCGATGTCCATAAAACACGGCTCATCAATTTTGATATTATTGGCCAACAGATACACTATATCAAAAAGTATTCGCTCGTCTGCCTTCACATGCCTATGAACTTGAGTGACATCATATTCTTGATCCATAGGGTTTAATATGATGTCAGCCCACCCTTTGCAGCTATAACAGCTTCAACTCTTCTGGGAAGGCTTTCTACAAGGTTTAGGATTGTGTTTATGGTAGTTTTTGACCATTCTTCCAGAAGCGCATTTGTGAGGTCAGACACTGATATTGGATGAGAAGGCCTGGCTCGCAGTCTCTGCTCTAATTCATCCCAAAGATGTTCTATCAGGTTGAGGTCAGGACTCTGTGCAGGCCAGTCAAGTTCTTCCACACCAAACTCGCTCATCCATGTCTTTATGGACCTTGCTTTGTGCACTGGTGTGCAGTCATGTTGGAACAGGAAAGGGCCATCCCCAAACTGCTCCCACAAAGTTGGGAGCATGAAACTGTCCAAACTTTAAGAGTTCTTTTCACTGGAACTAAGGGGCCGAGCCCAACTCCTGAAAAACAACCCCATACCATAATCCCCCCTCCACCAAACTTTACACTTGGCACAATGCAGTCAGACAAGTACCGTTCTCCTGGCAACTGCCAGACAGAGAAGCATGATTCATCACTTCAGAGAACACGTCTCCACTGCTCTAGAGCCCAGTGGCGGCGTGCTTTATACCACTGCATTCAACGCTTTGCATTGCGCTTGGTGATGTAAGGCTTGGATGCAGCTGCTTGGCCATGGAAACCCATTCCATGAAGCTCTCTATGCACTGTTCTTGAGCTAATCTGAAGGCCATATGAAGTTTGGAGGTCTGTAGCGTTTGACTGTGCAGAAAGTTGGTGACCTCTGTGCATGAAGCACCTTAGCATCTGCTGACCCCACTCTGTCATTTTATGTGGCCTACCACTTCGTGGCAGAGTTGCTGTCGCTCCCAATCGCTTCCACTTTGTTATAATACCACTGACAGTTGACTGTGGAATATTTAGTAGCGAGGAAATTTCACAACTGTACTTGTTGCACAGGTGGCATCCTATCATGATACCATGCTGGAATTCACTGAGCTCCTCAGAGCGACCCATTATTTCACAAGTGTTTGTAGAAGCAGTCTACATGCCTAGGTGCTTGGTTTTATACACCTGTGGCCATGGAAGTGATTGGAACATCTGAATTCAATGATTTGGATGGGTGAGTGAATACTTTTGGCAATATAGTATATATCTGTCATGCTCTAGTTAGTGTGCTTTTTACTGGTATCGTATCCAAGCTGCCACATATTTTAGCTCGGTAGCCTAACATTTAA
The DNA here is from genome assembly GCF_904425465.1 of Colossoma macropomum. Taxonomy (NCBI): domain Eukaryota; kingdom Metazoa; phylum Chordata; class Actinopteri; order Characiformes; family Serrasalmidae; genus Colossoma; species Colossoma macropomum. The sequence continues at coordinate 31,169,368 of NW_023494801.1, read as the reverse complement.
AACTCAATACCACAATTTCTCTTTAGGTTGAATGGGAGATTTCTGATTTTTGTTCTGTAAAGCTTGTTCAACATTGTGATATTTGCTAAAAAAAATGCAATTACAGTCACAAACTGTGTTTGAGACTCATTTGCTGTTGCTGTGTCTGCATCAGATGGGAGACTACAGTAAACACGAGGAGACACCGTGCACACTCTACACATAAGTCCATTGGTTGGAAGAGAACCAAATATTTCCATGGAACACAAGATACATAAGCATGTGTCCAAATACAGAGTGCAGCTTCACAATCTTGAACATCCGGGAATAAACCTCATAACTATGATTCAAAGCACAGTGAATCTGCAGAGTGCAGCTTGGGATGTCAGCAACAGGTACTTCAGTGCTTGTCGTGGAGGTGACTGGCCAGCTGTGAGGGGGCGGTCATATGCTGAGTGAGGGGCCCCAAAAGAGTAATAGATCAGACTAGAAAAGGAGAGGAAAAGCCAAACAAGGAACAAAACAGACTAGGCAGAAGTCCTCAATCTCTCATTCCTATCTCTTCTCTGTGGCTAGATTCTCCTCTAAAAATACATAAGAACTCACCGTCTAACACAAGTCTTCCTTAACAAGCTTGCTTGTTCTCTCTCTCTGTTTCTGGATTGGACAAGGACAGGCCTCCGGGTGGCCCAGTGGTTACAATGACGCCAGTGCATCAGCCTGAGCAACTAGCGCACCAACACGAGGCTAAAAAGCAGCAATCACTGGAGAATCATAAACAATACTGACTCACTCTCTCTTCAGCGCTGGAGCCATCGCCTTAGAAATTCTCTCCTCCTTTTTTTCCTCTTTCTAGACTGGCTAGTCTGAAATCCCTAAGCAACAAATGAGTTTGTAATTGAAAATGAAAAACACATCGGGGTGATTGACAATGCCTCCCCATTCCCTAATAACTCTCCTTGTGTTTACGGCTGGCTCTGCCTATGCTTAGTGGGGGAGTACAGAAGGTGAGGAGATGGAAGATACAAACATTTCACTCAAGTTTCTTTATATAAAAAAATACCTCACCCTCCTTAACAATGACCTTTGACTGATTGTTAAGGGAGTTGTGTTTGCCTGTGAATACAAACACATCTTGACTAAAGAGACTTTTATGTAATGGTATTATTTTGTGATTCAGTGAAGGAGACACATACCCTGCCAATGTTAATGTTATAATTCCCAGGCCTAAGGATTTGCTGTGAGCATAACAACATATGTCAGCAACTTTTCCCTTGAATTCTGGGCAGCAAACTGTGATATAAGCCAAATAAACATCTCTAATATGGCACAGAGCATATGGGATATATAAACGTTCTACAGTGTTCCATAGATTTGACAGTGGGAGGAGGTGAGGTCCACTCCAGACCTCACAGATTTCTCATTAAGCCAGACCTCTGCCTATTGCCAGAGAGTTTGATGCATTAAAAAACTTACATCTACTTTGACAGGAAAGGGCCATTAAAAATGCAACCACAGACCGTTGTTTTTGCATGAAGAGGTGGCTACTCTCAAATCAAACATGCTGGTGATAAAATGCCCTATAAGTCCAACAGTCCTAAATATCACTACAGCACAGTAAATGCAGACATAGCATTTTTGTAAACTTCTGGAATTCTACAAGACAGGCAACAGACAAAACAGCAACTGAGGAAGGTTAGAAATATACGGCAACACTAAAAAGTGAAAAATGAACACACCGACAAGGAGAGCTGAGAGACAGAGAAAGAAAACAACCGAAATAAGATCAAAGAAAAGGTAGGTACGGCAATGAAGCAAAAGGAAACCTCTAGAGGGCTCTTGTACAAAGACCCAAAAGTATCTGGGATATAAACATAATGAAAGAGTGAAATTCCACCGGAGTGAAATTCCAAGAAAAAAAATCCAAAAACGCCACTGTCAGAATCTGTCCGACAGCCAAGTTAAGATAGCAAGCTTAAGCTTCCAATGAAAATGCAAGAGGGCCCATACTGCTACCTTGCTGCACTTCATTTTGCGTGTTTTCGTGTGGATATTAAACAGACGGCAAGTACATCCATGTCACTGACAGAGAATGTTGATCCACCCACTGGGAGAAATATCAGGTGTCTATATGCACATATGGGAACGATCACCCTTTGCTCCTGCTTGCTCCTTCCCTCTTTGCAAGCACTATGGCGGAAAGAGTAGGAGAGTGTAGGCCTCAGATATTTGGGGCTTGAAGCAGGTTCATATTTTCCCTGCTGCGTAACTATCCTACTTTGTTCATGACTTTTCCAGTCGCATCCCTCTTCATCCTGCTGCTTGCTGTCAAAACTACTTGGCCAGGAGCTACTAGCCTGCTTTCTTCAATGGCTTAGCAGATCATTCCTTTTGCATTTCTCCTTTGAGCTTTGAAGGAGATTTAGTTGTTGTCTTTAACAGAACCTCGTGCCAGAACAGGCCTAATTAAACTGTTCTGTGCCTTGATTAAAGTGAGTTTGTTTCCTGCCCTGCACAGGTCTGTAAGGGGAGCTGGGGGGATTTGGCTTGATTACTCTGTTTGAGTAATCTGGCCTAATGACCTGCACCACAATGCACTACTTCTGCTCTTTCTATTTCTTTCACTCAACGTGCATTTCATTTTGCTTTTGTTCTCTTCCATCCCTCACTCATGCTCCTCTTCTAATCAGGGCATATTCCATTCCCTTCAATGTATGTAAAACGTATTTTTTGTCCTCGTTTTCCATTTGCGGTTAAACTAATTGACGTGCTTTTGTGTGTCGTTTTCTGTTATAGAAAGCAGTTCTTCTTTCCTCAACCTCCCCTACTCCAATTGCACTATAGTTTTTTTTTTTTTTTTACAGATGCAGAACAGGGCAAAGTGAAGAAATAGACCTGAAAAAAAATAAATAAATAGAAAGCACCCATTTTGTTCTTTTATTTATAGAGCACCTTTATAGTGCACTAACACTTATCAAAAATAAAAAAAGACATTTCTCAATAACACAATTTGTCTCAGACACTTAAAAAACAAAAGAAACAGGTTGAAGAAGGCAGGCAAAGGCAAAATCCTTGCAGATTCAGCCAAACCTCAACACTGCGCCGCAGGGACCACACAGCTGTGAAAGCAGCCATTCATGTTATCAGCTTCTATAGGTGGTGGGTCATGCCAATGTACAATTCATGATATATGTCTATTTGCTTGGAGTGTGCACAAAAACACACAAGAGCAGACTAGCAAATAAGCCAAGGTCAGGGTGTTGAGGAAGTTCAGGGCAGGTCTTTATTACAAGGCACTGCTTAGCTTAGCGTAGACAAGAAGCACCTACTTTCGCAAGAAAGGGTCATTTGACAGACATGCGAAGTAACCAACCGTAGATCGATGTTTTAGTGTGGTGTGTAGGGTCAGGCAATTTTCAAAATGGGCCACAAGGAAAATAGGATACATAGTCTTTTACTCAAAATGCTCCCAAGAAAACTGTTAAATAACTAACTTTTTTGCAGTGAATTTCACAAACTTTTCTTCAATACAACGACCATACCTATCTCTGAAAGGCTTGCATTTTTACAGTGCTCAGGCAACCAGATGGAAAAGCGTGTTTCCCATTGGATTGATAAACTAGTTGCACGGCAATGCGTACACACTAGAGGTCTGCACGTTTATGAAATTCAAGCCTGAACCTGATTCGCACCTGTAATTTTGAGACCTAACCCATGCTGCTATCCTTCAGACACAAACTCGAACCCGCTCACACACACTAACAGAGATGGATTATCAAAGACGCTATTTTACAGAGTTTTGCTTTGTTAAAAAGTACACAGATTTACACAGGCACAATTCTTCAAATAAAAACAAATCTACTACATTGTAAATCACTCATTAGAAAACAAATCCAAGCTCTAGCCAAGCCTAACGTTGTACATGGAAAATTGGCTCTTCACCAACTTCGCCCAAAACCTGATACTTTTTCTGGCCCGGACAGTCTCTGGTTGGTTAGAAGCCTTTCAGTGCACACAGATGTGCAGTTAGCCAATCAAGAAGCTACTGACGAAATCTCAACAATTGTAGCCAACATAGCTTACTGCTGATATCAGATGTTCTGTGTACATATGAGGAGGACTGAGGGCCAGAGTATTTTGAATGTTTTACATATTAGGCATACTCTTAATCTTTCTTTCCTTTTCTTTCTCTCTATAGTGAGTATTCCATAAAAAATGCAAAAAAAAGTGAAACATTATGAACAACAGTTCTGCTGGCCACAACTCCCTGATGAGGGAATACCCTAACTTCTCAAGTTATCCTGAGATAAATATAGCATCATTTGTAAATGGCTTATCCAGAGAAATGTTTTCTTTCTGTATTGTTGTCACCTTCTAGATTTTGTTTTTTTTTTGCAAGAATCTTCCCACAGGCTTCCTGGGAATTCGTTGTGGGGGGGTGGTAAAGGAGGGACAGAACTTGTAGAGGGCATAGAGGGGATAGAGGGGTAGAGGGAATAGAGGAATGGAGAGAAATGGAGAAAAAAATCTTGGGGTTAACCTTCATTCTTTTGATACAAACAGGGGATCTCTGGATGCCCACCCATGCTCTTCCCTCCAAGGTTAACAGCCCCCCTGAGCGCAGATATACAGAGAGAGTGAATTTTAAAAACCACAAATCAAGTACTATTTGTGTCACTAGGCTGGTGAACAGTTCAGTATTCATGCAAATGAAAATAGACTGCAAGGAAAAGAAAATATGTCTTTGTTGATTCATGTCTACTTGTAAATAATACTGCAATATAGTCATATTTCAATCTTGGTTGGTAAGCTCTGGGTGCAAAAGCTATGGCTTTTAGCCACAAGCTAAAATTATCCGCACAAAGACATAGCGTCCACTATTGAATACACACATACACTACTGTTCAAAAGTTTGAGGTCATCATTCTTCATAATATAAAACCCATTTATTGAAGATACATGTACAGAAATATTCTATTTTAATGAAGCTACTCTAATATTTTGTCCAGAACGATTAACAAAGCTGTACAGTACTGGGTGAAAGTAAGAGACCACTTATCACTTATATAATTTCCAGTCAAAAACGGCCATTTAGTACAAGTTATTTGTTTTTCAGCATCTTTAACAGAAAATTACACAGAAACCTCATTTATTGTCCACTCGTTGTCTTTATTACAGCTTTAATTTTTTGGGAGACTTTTTTCAGTTTTTCAAAGAATATTCAGTCTTACAAGTTGGTTGAATTTTCTGCTTCTCATAATCCAAATAATCCCAAACACATTCAACGATCTTAAGGCCTGGGCTATGTTGTGGTTAGTCCACTGTTCTGAGAACACTAGCAGCTTCTTTGTTTGAATAGCATTTCGTTTTTGTCTATTTTCTTTTTATTAGTAATGGCTTCTTGACAGCAACAAATCCTTTCTGACCCCCAGCGTTGAATTGTCTTGTAACAGTAAAAGGAGTGTAGGAGTATAGGTGATAAAAAGTAATGGTTTTCAATTTACTGCACAGTATTGCACATGATTGCAATACTGTGCAGTAAATTGAAAACGAAGTAAAAAGAAATTAACTTCCAAAATGCCTTGCATTTGAAAAGTGGCAAGCAAATCTCAAGGCAGATAACTGATCAGGAAATCCTGATAATCTTGAACCTTCTGTTGTCTAGCTTATAGTATTTCAATCCATGCTATTATTTTTGGATAATTGCAAATTTTTGAGAGGTAGCAAACGCACAAATGCATACTAAAATAACTACTTAGTTTTAGTTTTAAATATGCATTCCTACATAGTAGGAATAACTACTATTTCAGAAAACCACTCCACATCAATTACATGACTAAGAAACTTCACTGACATAGGGGTCAATTCTCCTGCAATTGCACTCTTGCTTAAAGATTGATCGCAACACAGCCGCTCACCACAAATGACGTCAAGGCCCAAAACTAAGCAAGAAAGAAAAACACTGCTTCCCAGTCTCAGACTGCTTGGAAAAATCAAAAAAGAGAAGAAAATGAATAGCGGGGAAAGAAGTAAACTGAGTTGAGAGAGTGCAAGAAAGGGAGCAAAAGAAAGAGAAGGCTAAAAATAATGTGAGAAATGCATAACCAGGGGACAAGGGATAGGAAAAAAGTGATCACGACAGCAATAAAAGGCCATAAGGTGAGAGGAGACAGCATCAGAACATGTACTATGTGAATAGGCAGGGGCGTCTGTTAGAGGCTAAAAATACGAGGAGAAAAATGGAGGCTGCACAGACGTTTTTCTCTGCCCTACTGCTCACTGCGCGCCTTTCTCACCGGTGTTGGCTTTCAGCGGCTGGCACTCGCCTTCCGAGCGCCTGCTGCAACTCTTTTTATTTCCTGGAGATTGCTCCCCGTCATCATCATCTGACCACTACTCATTAGGGAACTGTATATATATGTTTTGAGAGCACATTATTGCCATTTTCTTTCTGTTTGGATTATAGAGATTTCCAGCATACTCCAGTCTTCTGACAACCTTTTCTCCTCTCCTCAAGGGCTATAGCTTAACGCATGTAGCTGACATGGCACTTTAAGAAATAGGCCGCCCATGTTTTCGCCGCTGTCCAAGGTTAAGCCAGAAGGTACACACACACACGCACACACACACACACACACACACACACACACACACACACACACACACACACACAAAGTTTCCAAGTCATCCTTTTAAGGTAAGCAAGTGTTTAATTTAAAAGTTGCTTTTCCGCATCAAGCGTCAGGTGACAATTTCCGGACGCACAGCTTGCCAAGAGGCACACGGCATTCAGGCACTGTGGACTTCCGGAGCTTTCTGGACTCATTAAGTCTAAAACGGAGAGAGGACAGTAATCTAATACAGGTCCTGTGATTGCTGGAGAAAATCAACAGGGTGTAAAAGCCATTAGAGAGCGAGATGGCCAAGTCGTCGAAACTAATGGTGACTCATGAAAAAGACATGGGCTGCCGGAGCAGTTATTTTCCTTGGCTTCCGCTGTGTTCCTTTCAAAAACGCCATCTGCGGAAGCAATATGTTTAAAGAAAATAGATTAAAAGGAGCAAAAATTCAACATTCTCATATTGTTCAGCACCTGCATACGACTATGTGGTCTGGCACACACAGAGATCAGAACAGAGAAATATAAAAAGTGTCTGGCCTCAACTGGTTTCACGATCAGATTTCTGCAGTGCATTATATCCAGGTAGATAAAAAAGCCACATAAAAAGACACCCCATCTCCATATTTGTCCAAACTCCAACACTCTGCTTGGGTCTGCTCTTTTAGGGTTAGTGTAATAGTGTCACCCAGCAATACTTGACGCTTTGCTTACAGCATGAAAGCAAAATAAAACACAGACGTGGGCAGAGAGCCTGTCATTATTTTGCCACTGCACTAATTCGCCTGCCTCCCCACAAAGGCCAAAGCTAATGTGGTTGTGGTCAGGCCCAAGCTTTGTGGCCTGGGTGGCACAGGCAGCACCAGGCCGCTGCATGGCTGCTTTTTAGGACACTGTGGTCTGCATACTTGGGGCAAAGAATTATAAATCAGTGTCTTATAGTGCATGTTCATCAAAAGGGAATAAACATGATAACATTAATAGATGCCACATGGAACTGTGATTTTGAGCAAGCTGATATTGACTGACAATGACAATTTAAAGAATGGACAAAATCATTTGCCTATAAGGCCAAATTACACCTCTGCCAACTGCGCCAATCAGTGTTTGCTTGATGGACAGCTCTGCAGAGCTGCACAACGTGTAGTAAAGATTTTGAAGGTGCATATGGTAGTGATGATTACCATGAACCCCTTCTCTCCTTTGCAGATAGATTTGTGTGCACTTCACAAAAGTATAAATCAGGTTTAAGGCAAGGCAAGTTTATTTGTTTAAATATCATCTTTCATACACTGCAGTCATTCAAAGTCCTTTACAAATGATGAACTACAAAGATCAAAATATAAAATATATTTATATATATATATATATATATATATATATATATATATATATATATATATATATATACATACATACATACACACATACATACACACACACACACTGTTATAAAGTAACAAACTTAATGAAACAGAAATGAAAACATTATTAAAACAATAGATTTTAAAACAAGAATAATTAAAAAATGTAACCAAAACTTTAATTAGGATAATAAAATACGTTAAGCTAGGACAGGGGTATTCAACTTGGGAAAGGCACTAATAAAATCAATAAAACTCATTACTATAGCTACTATGATTATTATGAATAAAAATACTGAGTGAAGCAGAATAGTAGCTAAAAAACTGCAGTAGGTGGATCTGTTTACCATTTACCATATCATAGCACATGGTTGGTTTGGGTATATGTGGTATAGAGAGTGAGAAAGAGAAAGAGAGAGAGAAAAAAGAGAAAAAAGAAGAGAGACAACCACCCCTGGCAGCCTGTCATGGCTCTCCAATGCCTTTTGTCATTTACAGCTCTTACATAATTGAAACAGTTCTGGTTAGCTGGTTTTAATTCGCCCTTAGCCACATTAAAAGAGCCTCCTTCTTCAAAGTGCCTCCAAATCCTCACATACCGTAGCATCAGATCCACTCTAAGGGGTTCAGTGCAGAAATGCAGATGTGCTATACATAATTAAACAGTCACACAAAAACACACACTCTATTACTCTCACACACACACTTACAATAACATCACGTATGCACATCAGTGGTGGACAAAGTACACAAACCATATACTTGAGTTAAAGTAGAGATAGCCAAGGTAAAAAATTACTCCAGTAAAAGTAGAAGTCCTCCCTTTAGACCTCCACTTGAGTAAAAGTACAACAGTATTTGCCTTCAAATGTACTTAAGTATCAAAAGTACAAAAAGTACTAGAGTACTAAAAGATTAATTATGACTCTAATGTCCTATTATCATTTTTGTAACAAGACTCTTGCTTTATCAAGTAATTTTAGGTGAAAATACTCTAGTGTCTCTCTTGTAACACCAATGTTTTAACAGAATGTCATTTATTAGTCTGACACTGATGTCTATTAAAATTATCAAAAGCACTGATGATTGGTGTGCTTGCTTCGCGCTTCTTTCATTTTGACATGTTACGTCTTAATGCGCACATAAGCCAAAAGGAACGACAGATTTCGCATAATGTAGTGGAGTACAAAGATATCTGACTTTGAAATGTAGTGGAATGAAAGTAAAGTCACCAAAAAAGTCACCAAAAATGGAAATACTTCAGTAAAGTACAGATACACAAAAAAACTACTTAAGTACAGTACAGAATTACATTTACTTTGTTACTGTCCAACAACTGATGCACATACATGGGACTAAGACAGCAGTGCATTTGGCTCCATCGTAATAGCCTGGGTATCATTTTCCTGTTCCAAGTACCCAGAGATAATTAAGGCCAAGCTCCCAGCAATTAGGCAGGTACAGACAAAAGCAGTGACCAACACAATGAATTACTCCATTCCCTCTTCAAAAATAAACCTCAAGGCCCAATCACCTGTCTGCTCCAAAAGCCATCAAGGCTGTTACAGGTCCATGCATATAACACTTCATTGACAAGAAGCCACTCTCCAGCACTGACCTAAAACCTGTTTGCCTGTTGCCTTTAAAAGGTTATAGGGTGGTCAAAAAATGTCTGCTAGGCTAACAGTGAATGAATGTGAGCAGGGAACAATCAGCATGAGCACTCTTACAGTACTGGACTCTACTAACTTTAATTAAAGGGGCTATATCCAACATTTTTTTGCTTTTTTTACATGAGGTCCACTTACGATGTTTATGAACCACAATTTTTACAACCTCACTTCATGCCTTAGAATTAAACACAATGTTTTTGTTAATATACCTGTTCTGTTTGGCTGCATGTTTTAGCGCCCCATTCAAATAGCAGTCTGGGCTGAAACCCAGCTTATAAGTGAATGGGTTGGACTTAACTGTTGTGGCCTGAATGTGAGTTGGTTTTAGTGACATCACAAAAAATTATGAATTCAAAACGGTTTGTTTTTGCTGCTTAATTTCAATATATGGAGTAATCAATGATATGTTTTAAAAATTTCAGTTTTTAGCTAATTATTAGCTGGACCAATAGTGAATAAAAATATTTTTACAAGTATTCCTTGAAGAACAATAATTAGATATTGTCATCTCTCTCAGGAAAAACTGCTAAACGCCCTCAAACTGTTTTCTCATTGTACGTCTTCCGAAATTGTTATGGTTTCACCAAGCCAGGATCTTTTCTGGCATGGAGAAGTTAGTCAAACATTTGCCAGTTAATCTGCCTCATAAAAGAAAGGCTGGGACTGGCTGGTTCAACGCAGTCAGCCGTGAGGGTACCGCAACCCCCTGGCTGTCCCTGCCGCCTGTCAGCACTTCCAGCTGTTGGGGCCCAAATGTAGTGCACTTTGATCTTGAAGCTGGTGTGGAACTGTGTTTCATAGTCATCCCTGAGATTATATATATCCTCAACTTCTTGTAACAAGGGAACACTCTCCTGCGCTATGCCCAAAGATCTCAGGCTCACAGGGGAACGGTGTCTGGCAATAAGGCTACATTCCTCAATGTACTATACCATTTTCGCTACATTGGCCTGTGTTTTTATTTCATACAAGCAATGCAGCTAGGAGTATATGGTGCTGCATGCATACCCTGGTGAGTGCAGGGTGAAAGGAACTGGGGATAGGATAGCATTTCATTCTAAGAATAAAAAAGGTAAAATAAAAACACAGCAGGAATAAAGTGCTAGAGATTGCTGAGGTTGCCCATGACGCAACTACGTAAGTCCACATGGAGGGGTAGGCTGGCTTAGACAAAGGGGCTGTGTTGTGTGGGCCAATGGGCCTGTTTCAAGCCAAGAACACATATGAGAATGTGTGTGCATGTATGCGCATGGAACTGCAAGTAAACCACCAGTGCTGTTATTAATAGACCGGCATGTGTAAAAAACGTCGTTGAATATGTGTGCTTGCTTAATTGAAACAGCACCCAAGCTGTGCCGGAGACGTTTAACTAGTGGGTGCAGTAAAGGCTGCTTCCCATTTCATTCTGAAGAGGGAGCTTTGAGCTATGCCTTGGGGCATGCTGGGAGATCCCTAGACAATGCTTTATATTTAAAATCAGCAACCATTAGTGGCAGACATATCACTGCGAGAAAGACCTTGTGAAACCTTTGGAATAATCTGGATGGCTCCTAAAATGGCATGATCTTCTTTAATTATAATATACAGGCTTAAGCCCTATTCAGGCAGAAATAGTGTTACAAGAGGAGACAGGGTTATGTTATTAATCCCAGCATTTCTCAGTGATTTTAGTCCTGACCGAATGAGCAGTGTCAGTCATCTAACAAGCTTAGAAATAACTCCAGGGTATATTAATCCTATGTGAATGCTAATACATCCTGTGGAAAAGAAGTTTCTGATATGTATTGTCCAATACCATGTGTTTACTTTAAAACATGAAAATTACTGTAAAAAGAATTTATTTTATGCAGTGATGTTGGCTGTTGCCTGTTAATTCCTAAATTAATGAAAATGGATTTTGTAATGTAAAAAAAAGTAATTTTTTCCACCTCTGAAACATCTGATTTTAGTTACTTGCACAGGATGAATAATATTAACCAATGACATTATATTTCACCTCTCTTTCCAACCACTCCCGCGTAACAGAGCGAAGTGCTCACCAAGCTCAGAGACCCTCCCTGATCACTCAGAAATATGTCAGCATGTGAACAGTTAATGACCACATATATTATTGCTCTGATCACTGCTCCAGAAGAGTGAAAACTACCTGCAAAGCCGACAGAATCTGTGGTTACCTGTATGTTGGGAAAAACTATAACACAGACAGTAGGCAAAAGTGGAACACCAAACAAAACAGATTACAAAACTACAGATTATAGATTCCAACAAGACTAGGAATGCACACTGATTTTAGAGTCATATCAGCACCGGCACATATTTGCTAAAAAAAATAATGGCATCAGAAATATGTTTAGCCTGATATTTCAAACCGATATTTAATATATTTATTGAACACATGAAGAGCAAAATGTGCACTAAAATAAATGTTGCACTTCTCTGTAATGCTAATCCTAATTTTACATTTTACAAATGTTCACATAACATCATCAGCCGATATGTACGTGAAAAATATTGGATATTGGCATCGGCCCAGAATTACCATAACAGCGTATCTCTAAACAAGACACAGACGGTATTTATACCAGAATCCACCACCAAGAACTACTGGAGCCCACAGGTAGGCTACAGAAAACAGCTGCTGAAAAAGTAGTATTAACTGTGTTTATCCAGCATATCAATTATAACTCAAACATTCTCAAACAGTACTCAGCTTTCTAACTGTGCTCACAGTAATTTCATTGGGACTCCATATTAGCTAAGCATTATTCAGAGTTAGGCTGCCCATCAGTGCCTATCTGAGTGACAAGAAATGGCCCATCTCACTGTGCGTAGCCTCACTAAAACAAAAAATGTATTTTTGGCTATGCTACTAGACCAGTGAATTCAACATTTTATCAGGAAATTCTATATGTCAAACTATAATTTAAAACTCCAAGGAGAGACAGACAAGCATCATGAAAATAATCCAAAACACAAGAGTAAATAAACATCAGAGTAGTTCAAAACCAAGAAGTCCCATGTTTTAGAAAATCAGAGTACAGACCTCAATTTCACTGAAATGTTGTGGCATAAACTGAAGCACGCTGTTCAAGCAGGGCATCCCAAAAATATAAATGAGCTGAGACATTTTTAGATAAAAGAATGGACCACAATATCTTAACCACTGTGCTGCTACACAAAGTGTTTGAGGTTATTGCCAAAAAGGAGGCTGCACTAGTTACTAAATATATGCTTTCCATCAGTGATCTAGATTGTTTAATTACATTGTTCGATAAAGTTGTGGAACTATAACCTGTTGTGTGTGTATAGAAGAAGGTCAGATCGAACATTAGAAGGTATTCTGCAGCCATTCATGTAGAAATCTCAACTGTATTTAAGAGATTGCTGAATACTTTTATGCTAAATATACATTAAAGCCAATATATCAGAGTACTCACCCCTAAAGCATTCTTTAAGCAATTCAGCACAATGATGCCTAGTCTTGCAAACATACAAACCTTGTAAACATTCCTGCCAACACACAGCAAGTCACTCTTAAACACAGACATAAGCTTCTAGCAATGTCAATGACCTGCAACTATGCACTTGGGCATAAGCCATTTGAAAGAGGTCTTATTACCAAAACAACGCAAGAGCACAACCAACCTCTCACACCTCTCTGTGGTCACTCTCTTTGCGTCTCAAGCCTGTCGATGGCTCAGATCTCTTCAGCCCTCTAATTTGCTCCTGCACTGACTCACAGAGGCTGTGTGTGTACACAGGGCCTGCTCCAATCAAACGTTTTCCCTAATGCTTTAGCAGCTGAGTCTGTGAAATGCGGAGCACTTTGGGAAAGGCAGGAACTGAACCACATTCATTCCTCTGATCTTATGGGTCTCAGGATCATCAGTGAAATGGCTTGATTTAATGCAGTTCTCCAGATGGTTAAAGCTTGGTAGCCCACTAAAAACTGCAGGCCTTGGTGGTCAAGGCTACTCCTACTAGAGAAGCAGGAATTAATCTGATTGCCTCTGCTGTGGTATTGCACACTCAAAACTTGACATGGTCATGTCTGCTCAAAGTCAAAGGAGAGGCCTGGGAACAGGAGGCTGTTACCACAGCTAGCATTCACTCTGGAGTTCAGCACTCTTTCACATTTTTCACTTCTCTAAAAGCTAAATGCATAGTGTAATGACTGACCATTTCCTTAGACAGGCCATATCTCACGTTATCACAGGTCAGCAGAAACCTCCTTAGCTTAACTAGGCCCTGTTTATCTGTGTACAATAACGTGAGCGGAAATAAATCTGCCAAGTGCTAACTAACAGGTGAGAAGATGGACAAGGAAATGAAAGAGGGCTATGTTATTTCCAAAACAAGTGACTTGTTGCACTCTAAACCTCTGAAAGTGTCCAAGCCAAGCTTGTTGACTTGTATTGTAAGAGGGGGAAAAGTAAATGTGGTGTTGGTGCCCTTTTAACGAGGGGACGGTACAAAAATATGGTCAACCAGTGGATGCAGCTTAGTAAAAAGTGTAATCGGAATCCAATGCGATGCGGATCTAGTCCCCTTGATCCTGAGGAAGTCAAGCATGCATTATGAAGTACACAACTAGGCAACTTTGTCAGCTATGCTCTATCCACAACTTTCAAGATTATTCTTACATCTATCATGAAACATGCTTTTTTAAGATGTCAATGTATAGCACCTATATTTGAAAAAGGCAGTGTATATGTGTTGTCTTGATTGGATGATAATCTATCACCACAATCGAATCACAGTAATTGGATTAACGTTAACATCCAGAGCGCTAGGGTGGAAACCTTTTCAGTACTTAACCATCCCTAACATATCATTGGTGTTGCATTCAGAAACATTGAAGATATCTTCTTTAAAATCTGCCACCAGAGTAGCTGGAACATGTCCAAGTCTATGTTAAGCCAGGGTTACAATACATAACTTCCACGCTGATTTTAGCCCAATTGCCTTTGCTGGTTGGCTCTAGCCTGCAGATTTTAAGGCAATCAAATTGAACCGTTGGGAGAAAAATTATTGATATAATTATTGATTAATGAATTGATATTAAAACAACTAAAATATTAGAACATATTGAAAGAAAACTGTTTGATATTCTCAGCCTGACTCTGGGTGTAATCTAGTGGTAAATCATTCTTAATGACAGCAACAGCCGACAGCCAAAGAAAACTGAGTGCATGAAAAGATAAATACAACAAGTATTTATAATACAAATAAATACAATACAACAATAAGCAAAAATCCTGAATGCTATCAGTGCACGCACAATCGAGTGCATGTACCGAGTGGTGTGTTGTTGAGTGCTTAGCGTATGATTCTCAGTATTTTAGTTGCCAAAAAATCTGTAGAAATCAGTTGGAAAGTGTGTCTTACAATATGTTAAGACTTTAAAAGTCGTGTAGTTTATCAAAGTCCTACTAAATCAGAAATAGGGACTGGAGCTTTCTGTGTGCTACAGTGTTTCCCATCACTATACAGAGAGGCATGACGCTGCCTTTAATGTTGGATGTACTGTGATAACTTCTGAGAGAACATGTACACAATCAGAACAGAATCTGTATCATTACAAACTTAGCACTGATTTGATTAATCAGAGTAACAAGAAAAGACAACAGAAATGTTAAGTATTGTTCCTATTCATGTGTTCAAAATGGTAGTTTGTCACACAAACAAAATGAACATCTACAAATGTTCGATTTTCTTATATTGCATTGATTACAATTCAATGTAAAAGTGATGATAGCATTGAAAAAATTAAAACAGTAGACAGAAATAACTGTTTTCCTCAGCATTAAAGGGTTAATAGGAGAGGTCGGCCCTGCACTCCATCGGCTGCCATTTTGGCTCCAGGTGTCGCGTATGTGTGCACGCTCATCTAACTAGCTGGAAGCAGAATGGTGCCTGGGCAACGGCCTCCGCTAATGAGGCCTCAGCTCTGAAACAACACACACATGTGCAAGGCTCTCTGTTCCTGCCAGCTGGCACTCAGTCTCATCCCTCATGCCAAACAGACACAGTTGTTTCTTACTTTACACACCCTCCTCTAATCATTAGCACCAAGTCATTGAATCTCTTCAGGCTTCTCATTGCTTTTCTCCATCTTTTTGTCTACACAAGCGCTCATCTGTCCAATTAACCTATCTTCTCCATGGAAATCCACTTAAATCTATGCCAGATACTCATAAGTTTATCCTCTTTTTTCATTAACTTATCCTTCATTTCCATCTGCACGCAATCAATGCACACAGCTTTCATCAGTCAAACACTGACAGTTGGCCCTGATGGAGTTGATTCTATAGTGAACTAAACATCTCACACATTAAGCACACGTGCTCCTTCATTTATGATCATGCTGTAAATAAAATCTGAAACAGCTTGAATCAAAAGATTTTGACATCAACACAAACCATGCCCTCCCACGTGATTCTATTTAGTCTAAAAAAGAGAGAGTAACGAATATAACATTCTGGAAAATCAGTTTCATATTCCTTCCTGAAATTGCAAGAGGCAGCACCAGACAGGTGGGTGGGAATACAAGGTGCATTGTATTCTTGGGAGCACAGCAGTCCAGACTACATGAATCAAGAAGATATGGACATATAAGCTGTTAGCAGGTCAACTTCAGAAACATAAACCTGGAAGTGTGAGGAGCGCTTTATCAACAAGCAGTCATGATCTTCGACAACTTGTAAGTGAAGAGAAAGTTTGGTCCGTGTGCAGAAGTTAGATGATTACTGATC
This sequence comes from Colossoma macropomum, assembly GCF_904425465.1. NCBI lineage: Eukaryota > Metazoa > Chordata > Actinopteri > Characiformes > Serrasalmidae > Colossoma > Colossoma macropomum. The sequence goes on along the minus strand of NW_023494801.1, from coordinate 31,152,978 downwards.
CAGCATCAGCTAATCAAATCCGTTTTGCCATGAAAAGCAAAAAAAAACCAAAAACAAAAAAAAACCAAAAAACAACAAAAGATATTAAGTCAGCACTCTTATCTCTGAGGAGTTTTGATATGCATAAATCAGATGGATACATCTGGCTGGGCCACTGGGATAAAGTATGGCCCATCGGATGAGTTGGGTGCAGAGGAAGTGCAGCAGGCAGGTGGCACTTAAGCCAGTCTGGGAGATTAAGCGACCCTGTATGATCCAGCCCCTTTTCCATCTTATTCTCCCTTTCCAAGGCTTCTTCCTTTCACTCTCCTAAATTCCACTAACACGCATTCATAACTCTTATTTCAAAGGCACAGCCAAAATGTACAAGTATGATCGAGTGGCAATCGTTTACGCAGGGGTGAGAAGTGATAAGAACGTTTCAAACTTTTCAAGCTGAAACATTAGACGCAAACGTCCTATGTAGTTGTGTGGTGTGTTTATGAGATGCTGTCTGGGTTATCGTGCTTTAAAATGCTGTCTGGAGAACTGTGTCAACCATTCACTCTACAAATGCGGCTGAGCAGTTGTGTATCAGTATAGAGGTGGTGAGATGTTTCAGTGCTGAATGTTTACAGTTACAAAAAGCGATGGCCCTTAGACATACACTCCACACACCCCACCTGCCCTCTTTGAAGTCCACAGAAAGAGAGTGGTTGCTAAGGTGATGCCGTTTTTGATATTCACAACAGAAGAATTTGTAGCGATAGGACAGATTCAACTCATAGCTTAATGGGAGGGACAACAAAACTATCTGAAATAGCAACCTCAATGGCATTTTCTTGGACAGGACTAAATAGTTGGAATGCAATTTTTCATATTTCACCATGTTGATGTTGTACAATATAGTATCAAACATTCCCTAAAAACACTTTATTTTAAAAGAAAGTGCTTACTTAACGGATTTATTAGAAAGAAGCAGAACCCAAGGCTTTAGAAATGCTGAGTTCAAGCTTGAGCTCATTCTTTATCTCTGGCAGTACAACTTTATGGAAAGGTATTTCAAAAGTCTGCCTTGAGGTGTTCCATTCAGGAGGGGAGGGGGTGTTTGGGTTTGCACCATTCCCCACAGAAATTTGAACGGCCACCACTGAAGCTGATAATTGATTGGTTGCAGGGTTGTCGATCTTGGATAGGTTGGTATTGCTTTTTTAGAAAACGGGAGAGAATGGTTGTACTCTAGTGAGCCATTGATTCCTTATATTGATTTCTGCTCTGAAAGACCTGACAATGTTTTTCATGAATGAAAATGCTTCGGAAATGTTTCTACCAAATCGGCCAGAGGACAAAGAGGCTACACTCTCTGAAACCAGACTAAGTGATTTAGCTCACTAACTTAAAACATGCTTTCAGTCTAAACTATATGACCAAACTATAAACTAATAAATAAAATATTTTAACTATAGCTTTGTGTAGAAGGCAGCCAAAATTACAGGAGTGAAAACAGGCTTCTAAATGTTATTTAGTATACATTGCTTCAAGTAAAATGTTGAAATACTGTCTATTATAAATACCATAAACATTTTTTATTTTTTTACCTTAAAAGGTAAAAACTTAAAGTTTTAAAAATCTTAAAGGTTAAAAACTTTTTTAAATCATAAAATACTTTCATGACATTTTTAAGCAAATATCTGCGATATGACTCCGATATCAATGCGCATCCGTACTTTGTGTAGCTTTATTTTAATGGCATGATCTCATTTCATCAGAATTTAATTGAATTAAATCTTTTAGATACAAACTGTCCAACTGTAAGAGTTCCGGTAATAAGTGTGCAGTGTGTCTGGGTTTATATATGCATGTGGAGTGTATTCTACCCAAATAATCCACTAAGGTCTGTGGAGACATAGAGCACTTGTAAGAGAACGCTAAATTGGCTGACAGAACAAAATACCTAATAAGACTGAAATATAATAGACTCTGTCAGAGGGGACTGCCCCACTTTTTTTGCAACTGTACTGGGTTTGCCTGTCATGCCCCTTCTCAAATGTGCAATATACTGGGTCTGAATCCTGAGACCCAGTGTCCTGAACAGTTTTGAGTTTTCCCTCCTCTAACACAGCTAAATCAACACATGAAAAGCTAGGTAACTAGCTGATGAGTCAAATCAGGTATGTTCAAGTTGTAACAACATTGAACAGCGCTGGGCACGTGGACCTCAGGATTCGAACTGATATCCACTGTTACTGTAAAAGCTGGAACTCATTACAACACTTTTCATCTGACAGACGCACAATAAGCTGACTGTTTACAGTGAACTGTATGGCAGTGCAAGTGTAAAAGCCGTGGTACACAAAGCAAATAGATACCTAACAGTTTTTCTGCTTTCAGATTAAGAGTGTCCAAAAACCCCTGCAGCCTCTCTGTCTGTTCTGAATGTTTTTCATTCAGCCCTGCCCTTTTTTCCTTTTCCAAACTCATTCCAAGGCCTCTCTAATTTCACAAAAAGCAGCAGAAGCCGACGATGAAATCGAGAAATCTGGCCCCCAAGTCCAGAAAATATTCCCTTTCCTGTCTCTCTTCGCTGCCAGGGACCACATCTCTCCATCTCTGAAGCCAGAACCGGCCCAAAACTATGAGGAGTATTTTCAGCTCTGTAATTTGAAACACACAAACACACACACATACACACGCAAACATATACATGGAGGCAAACACACACACACACACACACACACACACACACACACACCCTTTCTTAGGGCCACGTGTGCCACACCCGACCCAACACCTCCTTCCAATCTAACTGACAATTTGTGCTGAAAAGGGAAATGATTTGCACTGATTGGTTTGGACCACAGAACAAGAGTGAGGCTGCACGCTGAGAGAAGAAGCAGCTATAGTAGCTAAGAGGGGCAAGGTAATGGACAACTCTACTGAGGTCACAACTGCCAAGGCAATAAGGAGTGCTGCTAAAACCAAAGGATAAGTTGTCTAGAGCTATTCCAAACGACTAAATCTGTCTCCACATTCTGATCACAGTATAGAGAGTAATTTGCAGTGCCATACTTTCCAAAACACACATACACAGTGTGCCAGCTACCTAAATACACCCATGCTCTTGAACACACACTGATTACAGATTGTTCCTCCTTCAAAACTGCCACGCTTCCCTTCTTCCCGTAAATGCAGAACACACTGAACTACTATTATCTTCTATTTTCACCCTACCTGCCTGCGTTAAGAGATATGCCGAAATGAATGCCCACATCCGGTTGTGAAAGGGGTGCGAAAGCAACCTTGGGTCATCCAGAACCACCAGTTAGAAGCAGTCACTCTTTAAGGGGGGTTGCTTTTCATCACCTTACCCCATGAAAGAACTCGTTGTTTCGTGGTGCCTTTCCTTCAACATCAGGGTGGTGGTGGTGGCCTGTGTCCATGATGACAAACGGTTGTGTGTCATATGAGGTTAAAGTCCATAAACGAGACGGCAGGCTCCAGACACATCCAGGCATTCTCTGTTTACACTGTGGCCTGGGCTGGTGATTCCCTCTGAGTCCTGCTGTGCTGAAAAAGACTGGAAGCCTCCAGAGCTTTGGAGCAGGTTATGTTGTTTATGTGTCCAGTTTGAAGGTAAACAAATTGAGAGGTGTCCCTGTCTGGAAGGAGCAAATCCACCACAGAAGGAGAGAGGCCACCCTGTTTAGGGTTTTGTCTGGTCTGTATGTATATCAAAGCCTCACACCCTTGAGAGTGGAACTATTACAAGGCTCATCATGCATAGTGCTAAGATTGGCTCTGGACGGCTCATTAAAGAGCACTCAAGCAATTGTTAATGTGTTGTTAATGTGGAAGGACATGGAAATCTAAGAGGGACGATGAGACAGAGGAAGAGTCCTGTCTTTGACAATCCCGACAACCTACACATGTCCAAAACATATAGCTATAAAGGATGTTTAATGCACATTAACCATTCTTTATAGAAACAGTCAGCCTAGATACCGGAGAAGAAAAAAAAGAAAAGAAAAATGCCATTAACATAGTTTGTGGTGAAAAAACAAAATAAGAAGAAAACAATAATTAATGCTTTGGAAAGAAAGTAAAGATTTTAGGCCTCACCAAGGCCTAACTTGACATAAACAGAACAGATACAAACCTGAATTTTGATACACACAACATCCAAACATGAGCTTCACATTTCCAGATCATGTTTGGTTTATCATTTGATAATTTGGTAGTCATGCCGGTGATACTGCATTGGGTTTAGACATCAAGTGTCAGTTTAGACGTGGTCCTTGGGGGTTCTTGCTGCAACAACTTCATATTTACAATAAATACTCACAACTAGTCTGTCTGAGAGTACTCTTAAAAAATCATTAAAAAGATAAAGAAAGAGAAAATGGCACTCCTTTCATCTTTGAGAGATAAGAGAAAATCAAGAACAAATCTTGTGTCACATTTGAAAAATACACAGTTTCTGCCCATCCTTCCACCGTAAGAAGACAACTCAACACTACAGGTCTAAAAGGATGCGCAGCTTTAAAGTCACTACTGAGAAAAGGAAACAGGAAAAAAAGAAAACTTGCAAATCATACCAAGAAGATGCTGGTGTTCTTAGAACAATGGATTGAGTCCAGACTTCAACATCATGCAGTGTGTTTGGGATTACTTGAATTGTGAGAAGCAGAAAATGCAAACTGCTAAGACTGAACTTTGGAGTTGTGGAAAAATATCCCTGTAAATTCCTGTAAAACACTAAATACTAATTTTCAGCCAAGACAGCCATTAGTTATAAGTTATTCATTTTTCACCATCAAGAAAAAAACTAAAGAGATATTTAGCAGGAAATTACACGGAAGCCTCAAAAACTATATATATATATATATATATATATATATATATATAGTACAAAATAGCACAAAATAACTACGAATGTAAATTTCGACTAATTTTGACATTTGAGTATCCGTAAGAGTTAATGACCGGAAAAAGGAGAGGAACGGGCTAGTTCTTACCCATAATAGACACCAAGTACAATGATGTTACCAGCCAAACAATCAGCAGCACAAAGAAAATTTTGCAGCAAATAGAACCATACATTTGTAAACACATTTTAATATTCAGAAATAGCCTATATTGACAACAGATAAAAATCTTCCTATTATTATTGGTCACACCTAATGTCACTAGTGAAGCTCCTGCCCTCACCTAGTATTACCCCTGCCTTCTCCCTTAACATAGCATACTTAGCGCTCATGTAAAGGCACTAGACTTTCTGAGCATCAATACATAATGTAACTTAGCTATATAATTGTAAATATGAACAAAACTGCACTACACAGCAAGAGATGGCATGCTGAAACAGAACTCTTGTTCCACTTCATATAAAAGCATGTAATCACTCTCTTGATCCAGTAGATTAGGTTGGCCTCCCAGCTCTGCAGTCCTGCAATGGGACCTGCGAAGCAACAATGATTCTGCAGCCATCTGACTTCAGAAGGAAAAATGTCAAAGTGTAGTAACCACTACACCATTCATCATACACTGTCAGTGAGAAAATATGCTTGGGAGCCAACTCCTATTTACACAGTCTGTTATGCAAAAGGTCAGAAAAGACCATAATGAGGCTGTTCCAACATATTTGGTAATTAGTGGCTACTTCATTTACTTGAAAACAACAGTGTACTCTGTAGTGGAACCAGACCTTCTCTCTTATTGTAAGACGAGAGCATCGTACTTGGAAAAGTAGATTTAAAGCACTGAAATGGGAGGACACTATTAAAAGGCAACAGTAACTCTTTCTCTATTCTAAACAAACCATCTCAGTACTGTGCGCTTTTTAATAATACACACAGAATACATATGTAGTGTCAAGTGATTGTATTTGTCTATGACAAGATGGTACCTGACGTCAGGCACGGTCCCAATCACAAAAAATGTCAAAACTACCACTTCCAAGTATTTACTCAAAGAGGAGAAGGCTAATTTTTAATCCAGCATGGCAACTGTTGTCTTTGGCAGGAGTTTGTTTACCTAAAAACCAAAAACTTGCTGCACATGGCAAACCCCTCAGGGGGGTCACACACACATACACCTCAGGTGAAGAGTGTGGGAATGTTTGGTCTGTGCATCATCCTGATCCTACTCTATTTCCCCATTCCTGTTTCACTCACCAGGACTGATTGACTCAAGCAGACACTGAGACTGCCTGTGAAACCTTTTCTCAGCCACAAAAACAAGTTGTTTTAAGGGTTCACGGTCAACACCTCTGCTTATTGTGTCTTTTCACACATTTTCTCATGGGTTGCCCATGAATGGGACATTGTAATGGGATTCAATTAATGAGCAGATGAGGAGTAGATGAGATGGAACGACAGGGGTGATGTTAGCTTCTGATTGGCTGAAAAAGAGCATCATTGGGATCAGTAGGAGTTGGTCTCATCCAGCTGGCTCTAAAATTTAGTAAGCGCTAAAGACCTTAATTAAGGTACAGTTATATTTAAATTTAACTATGTGTACGTGTGCACAAGAGGGCTGCTCCACACATCCTACAGTCATTCGAAGTATAGGTTGTGCACTTCCTCAGAAATTAACTTAAGATAATTTAACACTTAAGAATTAAGATAACTTAAAGTGTTCTTTAACATAAGATAGTGTTCTCAATTCCAATTCTCCCCAAGTAGATATAGTTTTTAATCCTCTAGACAATTACACAGTAATGTCTCACAAAATTATACAGACATTCATACACCAACACATTTCCTTGAGAAACAAGAATCTCTAAGATCTTTTATTCCTGGATTCCAAGTTTAGCAAGCAACTTTGTCTGGACAATGAAAGAGAATAAACTGAGATTAACACGCAGCAACAAGAATGACTACACTAATCGCAGACTGCAGGCAGTTTAGACAGTCATACTGTTCATGCTTGATGAAAACTGAGGAGAAAAGCGGTGAGTGGTCACTGACTGATTCTCAAGTGAAAAGCACTTCATTCAACTTGCAGAGGCTGAAGGTTTGAGAGAGAGGTACATTACCTGGACTGCAGTCAGCTGTGCTCTTGGATCAAATACACGCAGGTTTTTGTCCTGGTCAAGAAAAGAGAGAAAAAAATGCAGTTGGAACACAGAAAACCATAGCATGCATTCAGATAAACACCACACAAACCAATGAGAACATTGGTTTAATTAAACAAGATTAAACAAGAGCCATTCCCATGAAAGCATAACAGAGCACAATCATAAAGCTTGTGCAAGACTACAGTATATGGGATCAGTCTTCATACTTGCATTGACACTCAGTGAAGCATTTTGCTAGATAAAGACATGCCACGAAAGGCTGTTCTAGCTGAATGTTTTTCTGTGCCCCAGAATAACTCGTGACCACCAAATGACCCCTCACATGCTGTGTTAATGAGGAGAGCCAATCAGAAACGAGGTATCGCCTGATTGAGGGGAAACGAGGGGTAATGGGAACAGGCTGTGACCAGTGCAGCCCCATCCATACTAGTCACCAAAATACAGCCCTAATCAAGGCCAGAGCCTAAAGCATATATTTCACTCACACACAGGTATCTTATCTTTTAAGTTTTCCTTTGAACAATGCCTTACTATAACTAAATACCCCACATGTTTACACCTAATCCTCACTAATTTCAGTCTTGAGTAAATGAGTAAATATTTTCGTTCCTTTAGTTTTTTTTTTTTTTCTTAAATGAAAGCTGCACTATGTGCTTATTTAAATTTTTATTTATATAGTTTACATATGCATGTATGCATGTGGGTATGTGTAGTTTGTTAATCCCCACACAGTGAAGAATTTCTTATTATAAGGGTGACACAACAACAAACACAATAAAACAGACCAAATAAACACACACGCACACAGTTCACTAGGACAAAATCACTCACACACTGCACCAGCACTGTAATGTTCTATGAGGACACAGTACACCAACATACACACCCAAGGTTACAGACACGTCTGCCCAGAGGTATTTATCACTTTCAGGTCGAGTAACACCCTCCGTAACAGAAAACACCAAGATCTTTTACCTACAGTCACTTTATCAATGCCCTAAGTCAACCGCTGCCTACTGTGTCACAAGCACTAATGTACATAGAATTGTGCTCTGGTTGTGTTGAGGTGTTTGTAAGAACAACACTTTAGAAACCTTGACAGGTAGCATGATCAGATGCACAGTGTAATGAAAATAGCAGTATCTGTCAAAAGTTGACGAGATTTTTGCAGGGTTTTGCGTGTGAGAAGACGTAGAAATCTAGGAATGTTAAAAAATGAAAAAAAGTTCACACAAAAGTTTAGCCTAGCAACTTGGTACTAAAAAATAAATGGCCAATGAGAAGTACAAGGTATCTAGGTGTACCTAATAAACTAGATAAAAAGTTCCCTTTGCTTTTGAATTACTGAGGCAGTATGCGCAATTACAAATGTACTACTCTGTCTGTTTTCTTTTCACTATGGAGATTATTGTACAGCCCTGTTGGATAGATGACTGATAAAGTAATGTTTAAGCAATTCTCACACTAAAAATGATTCTTAATGGCTACGATTCAGAATATAAACAGTACCGAAAGAAGTCAACCAAGTTGTCTTTTTTGGTTTTTGCTAGCTAGCTAAATTTTGTCCATAGGATAATATGTCTTTCTCTCCAGCCTGTTTGGCTGTACCAGCGAGCCGCAACTTTTTATGAGAGTTGTACGCACACTACATGTGAGACTTTAATGCTGCGTTCATGTTTGCTTTGAAAAAAACGTCACTCCACACCTCAATGCGAAACGTGGCCAACGACTGCATTAAACCACGTAAACATTGGCATAGTGACCAAGACGGCAGCGGATAAATACAGGAGAGCTTTAGCAGTGTAGATTTTTTATTTAAGATGGACAAAATGCAGGTGTAAGCTCTGTACTCTTTTATTTTGTGTTGTGTAATGTTCATCTAGAATTCAACAATGAGAAGTCTGGCATTCTTGGCTCTGAAACACTGCACATGTGAACGCAGCATGAGGCCAGAAATATACTTCATGCAAGGATGCGAACGCAGATGGTTTGAGCTACACAGACAAGGTTTTGCATGTTACTGCATTCAAAAATGTCACCCCGCCAATTAATAACGCAATGTGGGAGCTGCATTCTGAGCATTACAGCCCAAGGCCAGAAACACACTCAGCACAAGTATGTGAACACAAATGACAACGTCCAGCCAGCACACTGAAAAACACTGTCCTTTCTTGTACAAACTCACCATGTGTTATTACGCTACTGTGGCAGTTGAAACACTCAGTATTAAAGGGGGCGATAGAGGAGAAAAAAGATCAGGCTCTTCTATTCAAACAGCCACAATAGCTATGACAGCCACATGGACTCTACTGCCCATGGCTAAAAGTGAGTAGAGAAGTCAACTGATTTACCTCTTCTGTTGAAAGGGAAAGGCAATAATGTGTTATATATGTTCATGTAAGTGAACCATTTTTGCATGAGACTCAACTGCTAGTCTGCTATGAAAGTTGAGAAAGCACGCTGACAGTAATAAAGAGACAGTTTGGTCGGACTTGGCTGTCATTATAGTGCCCTTTTGGAGCTCAGAATGCAGCTGCACTTGCGTTGCATTATGACTTGGGTCGTTACACATTTTTGAACGCAACAACACGCAAAACCCTGTCTGCATAGTTCAAAGGGTCTGCATTCGTGTCCTTATGTGAAGTATGTTTTTGGCCTAAGGCATTCAGAAGGTAGAGCTTCTTCCACCCAAAACACCATTACATCCTACAGTAGGACGCGGATTCCACAGGCTCCGCTCGTCATATGTTACTTTTCATGGGGTAATCAAAAAAGTGGCAGAGTATAATTGAACCAAAGAGTGAGCATGGGGCAGTGCAGTAAGACTATTTTCTGTTTCTATTCACCAAAACATAAGAAGTAGACATGAATAAGTAGATTTAATAGTTAAAAATTACTTGTACAGTACTGTTCAAGTCTGACTGTTTATGTTTTACTTTAATCTAACACAGATTTTTTTCTTTTTATGATGGGGAAAAAAAAAATCAGCAAGGCTCCAATGCAAGCGTTTCAGTACGGAATTTATAATAGAATGCACAGAACAGTTTTATCCGGTTCTGTAAACCTGCCGTTTCCTCGCATTATCCTCAGCATACTCGTGTGCTCACAGCTCTAGACCCAAAGAGTGACACATTTTGGATATCAAACTCCTTAAACACATCATGAATTTAATGAATTTGACCATGGCTGAGGAAGAGTATGCTGTGACAAAAAAACACAAATGGAACACGTAAAGGATAGTAAGCAGACAATTAAACAACTCGCTGCTTCTACATCAACATGTGAGAATTCCTTTTTTTTACCTTGAAGAATGTTTTTATGGACCATAGACATACCATGAGCGCAAAGCCCAGCTCGTGTAGCTACCGTTCCAGAGAGACCTTACATGAAAATGTATAACTGAGTGAAGGGACAAGGTCCTAAGGAGGTTTAGCTCTACCACTTGCCATCTTCATGGTGAGTCGGCATGTCTGCCTATTTACTGCCTTATTAGCATGGTTGACAGTTGGTTAAAATGACGAGGATTGCACTAGCTTTAGCATAATCAAAGGATTGTATATCAAAAGAAAAAAAAGTTGAATCCAATATGATCCAAAGCGTAAAATTCTTAACTTAACTTTGAGCAAGATGTGTTATAACTAGGACTGTCAACAAATATTCTACATTCAATTTTATAAAACGGATTGTTCCGGTCCTAAAATCTGATTGGTCGCGTTCAAAGTCATTGTAAAATATATGATATACGCACACCTATGACCGCCTCACACCAATTGAACTCTGAATTACTGCTGTACATCACAAAAAACCATTGTGCTGTCAATGGAATAATCTTTGACTGTACTGCTGCTCACATGGACCACCGAGTGTACTAATGAAGTAAAAACTCAGCTCTGTATAAGCTGAGGTGGGCAGCAAGCCAGTAATGTAATATCTCTCTGGCGCTGCGTGTATGACGTAATTAGATCTGTTTTGTCACTGCGGTGATAACAATAAAATATGGTTTACCGTGCAGCCCTAGTCTCCAACAGTGATCAGTACAATGACTGCAGTATCAACAGCGAACTTGATGATGCTGGTGTTCTTCTGGAAAGCCACCCAGTCATACACAATCTTGGGGTGTCCCTGTGCTGGATGTGCAGTTGATGACTCTGACTGACTGGGGTCTGCCTGTTAGAAGGTTGAACATCTAGTGACAAAGGAAGGGTGTCAGTCTGAGGGTAAAGAGCTTTTCAGAGAATCTGTGTGGGATGACTGTGTTGATGGCTGAACTGTTGTCGATAAACAACATTTTAACATAGTGTCCTTGCCCTTTAGGTTTGTGAGAACAGTATGAATGGCGGTGCTGACTGCGTTGTCAGCGGACTGGTTCTGACAGTACACAAACTGCAGAGGGTCCAAGGTGTCTGGAATGGTCTCCTGGATGTGTCATGACCTTCCTTTCGAAACAATTCACCATGATTGGAGTCAGATATTCATTTAGGCAGGTAATGGTGCTTTTCTTTGGGAGGGGCACAATGGAAGTGAACCTGAAGCAGGTGGGCACAGAAGCTTGCACAAGGGACAGACTGAATATGTCTGCAAACACATCATGCACATCATGCGCCTACCCTGAGTGCATGCTGGGGGACGTAGTTTGGGCCAGCTGCCTTCTGTGGGTTTGTTCTACTCAGAGCCTTACACACATTTGCCAACGACACAGTGAGCATTGTGTTCGGTGTGCACTCCATGGCCAAAACTCCTCTCCGTCAGTTGATACTGAGGGCTTCAAAGTGAGCACAGAACTCATTCAACTCATCTGGCAGTGTGGTATGGCTGGTAGTGACCCACCCTGCTCCTCTGCTGGTAAACTGTGACGTGTTGCAGGCCTTGCCACAAGTGCTGGGAGACTGCGGTGGTGTAGTATCCCCCCAGCTTCAATCTGTACTGTCTCTTGGCCTTTGAAAGATCTACGGAGGTCATAGCTGGTCCTTTTGTAGTCTTCAGCGATGCCTGAGATAAATGCAGTGCAGTGAGCATGCAGCATGGACCAGACTTCACAGTTTATCCAGGGTTTCTGGTTGGAATATTTCCTTTAGCATTTTGTGCTCTCAATGCACGTGCTAAGGAAGCCAGATACCCAAGAAACATAGTCCTCTAAATCAAGGGTATAGTCCTCTCTCAAGGCAGTGCAGCCTTCACCCCCAGTTTTACTTACTGGGAGAGCTTGCTTGAGGAGTTGTCTGTACAATGGACAAAGGACTGTCTGAAGTGCGGCCGGGGCATGCACAGCCTTGCAGCTATCCCTCACGTTGCAGTAGATTTGTTCAAGAATGTTATTCTCCCTCGTCGGAAAGCTCACATGCTAATGCTTGGGGAGGGCAGTCCATAAGTTGCTGTGATTGTAATCGCCGACTACAATGAACACAGCGCTCAGGTGTGCAGCCTCTTGTTTGCTGATAATGTCGTGCAGCAGCCAAAACGTTGTTGTGGAGTCTACTTGTGGCAGAATGTAAACAGCCAGTATAAACTCCCTTGGTAGATACAAGGTTCTGCCCTTTGCCATCAGCAGTTTTATATCAGCAGAACTCTCTATGGGCTGCGTCACTCACCCAAGGCCGGTGCTGCTGGATTCTGATGGTTGAAGTCAGTGGAGTCCGAATGTAAAAGGAAACCAGTCAGAAAGGATAAAGATAAGTTTGTGGTGAACTTTATCTGATATCCAGGAGTGCCTCTCTACCATACCTTACCGTTGCGTATTTGAACTGTTCATTAAAGGTAAAGCTAAAATAAATAAAAAATAATGTCAGTTGGACGATGCAAAGACGTCTGCCATGGTGCCATCATGCATTATGCTATAAAACCGCCCATTCACCACTGAAATGCACCATAAGGCGTCAACTTTTAATAGTATCAAGTATTTTCTTTACAAGGGGGAGCCCTCATTTGAGTGGCCAGCCTTCATCACCAGTAAAGATCTGCCATTTTTCATGCTATAAAGGAAAGACTAATTTCCCTGGGTATTAGACATGTGCCAATATCACAGATGTAAATCATGATAATTACCTAACCTTTTTCATGGTTAACAATATCATAATACTGTACTTTTTATACTTTTAAACATTTTTATACTTTTATACTTCTGGTATACTATCTGGTTTTGGAAGCTGTTACTGCAACCACATGCATTTGATAGATCCTGCTGAGGATTATGGCGATATGGCTTTGGATGCTTTTGGGAAACCATGATGTATTATATTTGCATACTTTCACAACTTTCAGCATTTAATATTATTTAGCAAGCTGTTTAAAATTAAATCAGCCCCCTAGTTTTCTGTCAGTTCTCTTTCCCAACGTGGCAATTATCACCTTTGAAGCAACATCAGCACTATTACGTTAATTCGGATGTATCGCTAAAATGTCAGCATATACAAAAAATCATTTTTAATCATTTGAATCATGGATGTGCATCAGCCATACATGGATAACAGTGCTTGATGTGCAGGTAGCATTTCTTTGCTAAGTTCTCTTTCATATTCTCAATACTGATTTCAGTGTGTAGGTAGAATAGGAACATGACACATAACAATACACACTACACCACATTGTAACAATCTGACTGGCTGTCATCCTGCTAAATTTGCTTATCACTGGCTGAGAAAAGTTGAGAAAATCTAAACTTTTTACTGCTCTTTTTTTCTGCTTCTTTTCACAGTCCTCTGTGCAGAGCATTCAGTCATATGTCTCAATAGAAATCAATGGAAGATGAAATGAAAATTGCTCTGATGTAATGCAAATGCTGGGTTATGTAGCACCCCTGGTTAGAAGTGGCCAATATATGATATATGATATTTTATCATTATTGTGATAAATTTTGTTATTGTAATAAACAGTATGCTTTCCTGAGCATGTCGTGGATATCACCGAACTGCTGCATGCTTCATTACAAAGAGACACAATTAAGCACAATTAGTCAGGTTTAATTGGACTGTGTGCAACATTGTAGGTAAAATTTGAATAAAAATCGCTGTACCCAGAGCTTTTGATGGCTGCTCTCAAATGTGGCACTACTAATGCATTGTGTGTCTGTATCATGCTACATATAGCAAAAATGTCTTTGAGTATTGTGATGTTCTTTTTTTTGTCATAGGGCTCACCCCTACCCTTGGTGCTTATTTTGCCTGTGGTCCATCATCTCCCTAACCATGCTGAAGTATTGCTACTCTGATCGAGTAAACTTTTCCTAAATCAGTCAACAGTTGTTGTCGTAGGGCAACAGCACGAACATCGAATGTACCCAGAGGTGGGGTATTTACATGGATTGTGTGGAGCCTTTTACTTCATATATACACACTTTGTGACTGCAAATATATGGGTAGTCATGAGATCCTGCTGCTGACTAGAATGCTAATGGCTTCCCCTTGCGGAGAATCTTCAGTCTGCTAGATGTGGGCTACCTTAGCACAATCAAACAACCTCAAACCCTGTTTGATCTTGGAAAAAAATGCATGCTCACAGTAAGCTGGCAATTGTTTGGCTTCTGTGTGCACATAAAAAAGCTCTAAAATAGCTCTGACACAGTACACGCAAAAAAAACGACAAGTGCATGAGGTTAATCTGCTTAAACAGCTTTTTTTAAACATAAAGCTATTTTTTCTTGTTTCTTGTTCATGGAATCATAACTTAGAAAAATGAAAACTCTTTACAAGAGTAAAGAGTTGAAGGGCTGTTCAGAATTTGGAAACTTCCTAGCTGCACCATGGTCTAAACTAAGGTCCAAAAATTGGTCATGAGATAAAAATCAGCATAAACAACAGCCAACAACAAACAAAACCAAGCAAGACACACTTCTATTTTTGACTGCAACATGGCTTTATGACCAGGCAAACATGATAGGAGTCATGTTCTGCTGTGGTGTTATGGCGAAAAGCAAATAGAGTTTGACTCGCAGTCTATAGGCAAGCATGATGAACAGAGGGGGGCGGCTTTCCGGAGTTGAACAGCCCACCCACAAGCTACGCAGCCTTCAGACAGAAAGGACTTGGCCTCTGGAGCTCCAGTGTAAGCCAGGGCACACAGCTCAGACTATATGATGCTCAATAAACATACTCTAAGTATGGATCTAAGGCCCTACAAAGCAGGTTTCATTACAGACTGCATATATTTAATCAGCATAGACTATTAATAATCTGTTTCACCTCAAGTAAGAGATTTTAAAAAATACTACGCTATACACTAAGGTTAAAGGGTCAAAATTACATAGATGCACACACAACTGAAGGAACCCCATAAACGCACAGTTGGAACACACACATAGCAGTGCGTATAGATGCAACAGCTGTTCAACCCGAAGAGACAAAAAGCTGGGCACATTCACAACACTACTGCTAATGAGCTTCACTCTGCCTCACACGCTACTGACACATACTAAATACTTCCACACGGTGGCAGCTCCTAAGTTACAGTGACCCTTGGCAACAAACACGAAGCAGTGGCAGCGTCATTACAGGTTTTTTGGGGTTAAACATATTTCAAAATCTGGATATAATTCATCAGTGTTTCATAAGCCTTCATTCCATAAATCTCATGATTGCTGGGCTGGCATCTGCTGAAAGTCTGTTTACAGTGGCTGTTAAGCTAACAAAGCAAAAATCACACACGGATACTAAAATGAGTTTGCACTCTTTTCTCAATCACACAAAAAATTTGACAAGTACACAAACACTTCAGTTATTAAACATGAGCTGATCAAGCCCCATTCTCTCAATGGTTTTCTGTCCATGTTAAAAAACATTTTGTGCATATAAATATGCAGCGCCACGCCTCTCGGTGAAGCCTGTCATGAGCCAGCCTGTACCCCGTCTTCATCTGCTCCGTGCTCCCTGTGTTTACCCAAAAGGAGAAAACTGCCCTGAATTGGATGCACATGTTGGCAGTGCTGAGTTACGTTAATAAGGTGGATTTGGGGGAGATTGAAGGGTGTATTCAGTTCAATTACACCGCAGCACAGCAAAGGGCAGAACCTCTGGAGTTGGTCTGTGATCTAGTGTCACATTTCTCTCTTTTTTCCAGTTTTTCTATTTCTTTTTCCCCCCTCTGCTTCCAGACTTTTTGACTTCCCCGCATCACACACCGCTCCCTCCGCCAGGCCTGTCATCAAGTGCTCTTTATTTGGCCCTTTCTATAGTGATGGGTGTGCTGAAGAAATGAAGGGGTAATATCATGAGTACAAGTACAAACTGTGATGTCCTAACACATGATAGCTATGGTGCAATGCCATTATAGGGCTGTTTGCTTGACATAAAACAGCCTTCAGTGACGCTACTGTTGCTGGTATTGAATTCTGTGGCTTGAGTGAAGGCAAGCTGGCATGCAGCAGAATTCTAGAAGTCTTCAGACCACTGGTTACTTCACACATTCTAATATATCGAGTTGTCGTATGCAAAAGCTTGGGCATCCCTGGTCAATTACATGTGTTGTTGATTTTGTATATAAAAACAAGCACATATCCCCTATAGAGAACACACTTCTGCACATTCTAAAAGCACATTCTAAAGCACAATTACCCTTAACTCTTTATTTGCTGAAGTTAACATATTGGGGGGAAAAGTAAAGGATAAATTGTGGCTTGTGCAAAAGTTATGGCACATTATATTATGGTAATATTATATATCCATCCATCATCTAAACCGCTTATCCTTCTGGGTTGCGGTGGGGTGCTGGAGCCTATCCCAGCTGTCATTGGGCAAAAGGCAGGATACACCCTGGACAGGTCGCCAGTCCATCGCAGGGCACACAGACAGACATACACATTCACACGCAGGGGCAATTCAGCATGTCCAATCAGCCTGACTGCATGTTTTTGGACTGTGGGAGGAAACCGGAGTACCCGGAGGAAACCCACGCAGACACGAGGAGAACAGGCAAACTCCACACAGAAATGACCCCGGTCGCCTGGCCGGGAATCGAACCCAGGCCATTCTTGCTGTGAGGCGACAGCGCTACCCACTGCGCCACCGTGCCGCCCTGGCAATATTATATATTTTCAATATTTTTAAAATTACTAAACAATTAGATATTGTGCACTAAAATTTTAAGCTTGTTCACTGCAGGGGATGTGTTAACTCATTTTCACTTCTAAAACCGAAAAGTTTGTAATTTGACCAGGGGTGTTCAAACTTTTGCATACAACAGTGTCTATGTAAAACTCTTGACTGCAAATAATTAAAAGGACAACTAGTTTCAAGTACTTTTAATTCTACACTAAAATACACTCATGATATAAGCATTTGTCTGCATTATTAAAATGCACTATTGCCTCACTGGATGATTTGAATGGCATACTTTAACCACTGCACAGCACTACATGCTTCCATGAGGCATGAGCAATATTAGATACTGCTTCATAATTAGGACTTTTTTTATGTTTGATCATTTATTTTAGCTAAAACAACCTGCATTCTGCTTTTTTTTTGTCACCCTTGTACGCAGACCATAATTAGCAAAGCATCTGTAAATACTGATACCAGTATATTCCAACAGCTACTA
The DNA here is from genome assembly GCF_904425465.1 of Colossoma macropomum. Taxonomy (NCBI): domain Eukaryota; kingdom Metazoa; phylum Chordata; class Actinopteri; order Characiformes; family Serrasalmidae; genus Colossoma; species Colossoma macropomum. The sequence goes on along the minus strand of NW_023494801.1, from coordinate 31,135,397 downwards.
TGCTCTTTAGCTGTGTACAGTTAAAGACATGGGCTCTCTTAGACATGGCACGAATGGTTTAATACAGATTTCACTTCATTACTAAGCTAATAGCAGAATATTAAGAATATTAAGAATATTCATTGTTTTTTTTCACCATCCTTTCCTTTTTTCATTCAACCATAAAATCAAAGAGTGGTAAAAGAAAGGGTGACCATACGACTGTTAGTGTATTTATACAGACTAATCTTAAGATAACCTGGTGTTGATAAGGATTTCTCCCAATTCATTCATAGCTGGCCGAAAGCACAGGTTTGACTACTTGCAACAGCACTTAGTGGTTAAGTTTTATCACTTCTTTTTGTTCAGCCTTTCTCACATGCATTTTGCAGTTGTTGATATAAATGTGTGTCAGTTGTAATACATCAAACTTTCCAGGGGCCTGAACACTTTCACATATGGCTATATATTAGCCAAGTTGTTACTGGACATGTGAATTTAAAAGCAATGCTAGGTCTACACAAGGCACAAAGGAAAGTACTGTGCATATATTGACAGAAAGGTCTTTAACCAATGAACCATTCACAAAATTTTAACTACACCTATAAGCTCGCCCATCAAGTATTGTTATTATATCCTTATGGATTTCCCCTCACTTCCTCTGGAGCATGACAGGAGGGGGAAGCCGGAGTGTCTTTGTGTTGCCCAGGTCAGGCTCTCTCTCACTGGGTGCTAAATTACCCATTCTGGATGCCTGGTGTTGTGCCTTGCGAGATGCAGGTGAAGCCTGCTCCTACATCTCTCAGCCACCTCAAGGAGCTCATAACTTCACATCTTTCATTGGCTTTGATGGTCTCTAATTTGCAGAAGTATCTCTGTTGTTCTGTACAGGCAGAAATGAGCAGTCACCTCCTTTGTTTACAAGTGTCACCCCTGTTGACTTGCTAATGACATGAGCTGAGCTCATAAAAGAATGCAGTGTACTAGGAGTGTAGAGCTGCAGGAGCACCATATCAGGCAGCCTGGACAAGAGAGGTACTTTGGTGACCTCTACTGTAAGAACAGCACAAGAACATTTTGGAAATGCAATGAAAAATAAAAGGGTTCACTTTAAAGCTAACCCAAAATCAGCTGCACTACTTTAAAATTACCATACGTACATGAATAAAATAACAGTGAATGATATAAAATATTTAATATTTTGATTTGAAGTTACTTTAAATGTGGCTAGAAAAGTGATGATCTTAATAACTTGGGATGCACCAGGATTTTTAATGAAATATCAGTTGTCCATTTAAATAACATGAATCAAATAAAGTCCTACATCCAAAGTAAGAGGCAACTGGCTGTTAAGCACAATAAGTGATGCATAATTATGGCATGACATTTTGGTATACCTGTAGCAGCAACATTCAAACACAGAGCAAGTGCACTTGGCTCTCATTATTTACATCTTGAAATTCACAGATCACAAACATTTTAGTAACTAGCTAGCAGTGTGGTTTTCTTTCAGCACTGGATAAATAACATGACACAGACACAGTCTTTCCCTCCCCATATACACTGGCTAGGAAGTTAAATTGTTTTACACTTGTTTTACTCACCTTGCAGGAGGAGGCCAGTAGAGAGCCGTCTTCTTTCCAAGCCAAACCCTGCAACTGGTCTGCATGCTGCTCCAAAACTGTCACACACAGCAGAACAGAACATGCAGTTTAAAGAGTTTAGGAATTTAAACAGTAGTTTGACCAAAGCAATACATTTTTTCACTTTTTCATTTGGTCAATCAATTCATACAAGTTTAGAATTCACAGTTTAAGTTGGAAGGATGGATATCCTACATTTCTTCACTTATAACAGCAATTTCGGGTTGCATATTCTATAATGCTACAGTAAGTTAAAAATATATATAAATAAATATATATAAATATAAAATTGGCTTAAAAATTATTTTCGCAGCATAAGCGATGTTCAGTGCTGTCATGTCAGCAAAAAACAAGGTTTTAAAGAAGTTAATTCAAAACGTGCTGATAGATCAGCCACTCTTGATGTACATGAAAAATTGTGTCAATTTGCTTTTGGTCAAACAATTTATTTAATATACAACTGTGCACACAGTTCACATGGGATACGCACACAGAATGACAAAAATGAAGGTGCAGGGTGAACACAGCCCGGCAAACGTGTGTTAAGGGAAGTCAGCTAAAAGCACGCTAGGATACAATGCACCACAACAGGCTCAATCTCAGCATAAAGAGCCAGCGTCAGTTGGGTGAGGTCAAGCACAAGTCCCAAGCTCACTCAAAATCACTCAAGCAACTGAGTGATGCTTCATCTTGTGTTTAAAATGATCAATAAATGTCAAAGAATGCAGGATATGAAGGGCACAAACAAACACCACACAACAGCAAAAACATGTACAACCATACAGGTTATGAGGAGTAGTGACAAAAAATCTGCGTGGGCTGTGGGTGCTATGGTGAGAGATGGACCAGTCCGGCCAGTAGGTGGCAGCAGTGCGCAGCAGCCATCATGGGGCCAGGGTCGGAGACCCAGAGAGCCGTCTGTGGTGCCTCTGGGCTCAAATCATTTACCTCAACTGCTCCAGCTTAGACCCCAGAGGACTGTACAATGCAGCCCTGGAAACAACCAGAGGCTATGCAGGTCAAAAAAAGACTTTGACACACCAAATTATAAAAAAAAACAACATATAGACATGAACTAATAACATATAGACAAGAACTAATAACAGAGCAGAACAAGGACAGAGACAAAACACTCATGCGCATCTTTCAGCTATGGTCTAATTTTTAGTAATGGAAACAAAATAGGCCTGAGGTTTAATAAGCTAAAGATGGAAGTTTGAGGCTGCAGCTTGCTAAAAGTATAGTATGACAGTGTGTCTGTGTGTTAGGGCTTTTCCAGCAACACAGTGCTGGTGCTATTGTTGGTGCTGGAGCTGGTACCTATCTTGAAATGTTTTCTGGTTTTCCACAATACAAAACTGGTTCACGGCTAACAAAATCACACACAAAAAGTTACATCCTTATTGAAAAATTTAGCTAATTCAGCTACAATTCTGTTGGGGAGAGGTCACCACTTAAAATCGTTTATATTCATTTAACTGAAGTTTAAAAAAAAATGCCAAAAAAAAAAAAAAGAGAAGTGAAGAGACTTTTGGGGAAAAATAATAGAAAAAAGCAGCAGAACTTATCATCAGAGAGTCTGGTGCATCTTGTCCCCCACCATGGCCAAGAACTACCTACTCTGACAGTGAAGGTAATTTGACTGATATGCAGAATAACCAAGCGCAGACTGTTCTTTTAGCATGTAGTTGTTGTGTTGGTAAACATGGAAGAATATCTTGCTAATAAGCTAAAAAAAATTGCTTCAAAGAAAACTCTTGAATAACTTTAATGCAGCTGCAATATCTTGCTCCAAAAGACTTGTCATGGTGACTAAAGTTTATTTCACATAGCACTAGGGGTGCAACGATTATTCGACTTAGTCGACTAAAATCAACGACCAAATTAGTTGGCAACTAATTTAGTAGTCAATCAGTTTGCGACGTCATTACGAGTCTTTCTCGCGCTCACTAGGAACATTTTGACATTACCGCTCACTTAACAACAGCGCAATGGCAGCCTCAAGAACAAAATCCTCAAAAGTGTGGGAAAAAAAGGTGGTCAGTTGTGATTTTTGTAAAGCCAACCTCAGCGGCCAAGGGAGCTCATCTTCCATGTTGGAGCCTCTCAGGAGGAAACTTGTCGGCTCACTGGGTGAAGAAGATTAATCTTGGTAAAATACGCGTCCCAAATCGCATACTGGCACACTAAATAGTGTGTAAAAATAGCGCATATACCATTAGAAGTGCACTCATTAGTGTAGTGTGTGAAGTACAGAAGTTCTCATACCCCACTTTATGTCCTGTGCCAAATGGCACACTCATGGTGCCACAGGTTGAGGGGACCATGAGGCTGTGCAGTAGGGGTGGGGGGAAAACTTGATTCTTTGATGCATCGCAATGCGGACGTGGACGATTCTGAATTGATTCACAAATGTCAAAAAACGATTTTCTAATTATTTAATTTATAACGGAATGTTGACGGAACGTAAAAAAACAGTTTCTTCTAAAATGTCTCTCAACGTTCAACTGTTTTACGAGTCTGAAGTCAGCTTCTTATTCGCCATGCAGCTTCTTGTTCGAATTTTCCCATTCCACCTTAAATGGTGCCTCAGGCGCCAGAACGTAAACGCAGCACCATTTAAGGTGGAACGGGAAAATCCGAAAGAGAAGCCGATATCTTCACAACTTTTTAGTGTTTGACAGTTTCTCAGGAAACCAACTGCAGTGCTTATAAATGCGAATAAGTCCATTCGTCTCCAAATGTTCAAGCAAGCGATGTTAATGCTTCCACCCAAATTGGAAGTGAATTACAAACTCTATCGCAACTTTTATTGCCAAGGATTAGGGTCTGTTCTGTGTCGTTGAGAACCAGGGCTTTTGCGCTACGCTGCCCACTTTGGAGCCAAAATACAGCGTCCCGTCGTGAACATATTTTATTGACACAACGATCCCCACACTCTCTACAACGAGACCAAAACTGAAAAATCACTGAATTAAATGGGTTGGACAGCTGTAACATGATGCATGGACATCCATTGCCACAGGATCTTATCTCACTGCGCATTTTATCGCAGATGAGTGGCAGCCTGCGTCTCATGTGCTCCAAACAGCACTAAATGAGAGCCTTCCAGTTTACTTGCCATATTGCTTCCATTTGTTTTAATAATACAAGATATTGGAGTAAATTCATTATGGACTATTACAAATACTTTGCTTTAAAAGTACAACGTTGTCACACAGTGAAAAACAAATCGTGAGGTGCCTAGAGATTCCCACCCCTACTGTGCAGTGTCCCATTTCTAAGCTGGAAGCTCAAAAAGAGTGATCACAAGTATCCTCCAGGCAATTCTTCCATTAAGCTGCTAGATAGTGAAATGTGATTCAGCACTCCAGAGAACGCATTTCCAGAGTCTAGTGGTAGCGTGCTTTACACCCCTCCAGCCAATACTTGGCACTGCGCATAGTGATCATAGGCTTGTGTGCAGCTGCTCGGTCATGGAAACTCATTTCATAAAGCCATGAATGTAGCTTCCAGAGACAGTCAGAAACTCTGTAGTGAGTGACGCCACAGAGGACAGAAGATTTTTACGCGCTACATGCTTCAGCACTTGGTAGCCCTGCTCTGCGAGTTTGTGTGGTCTGTTACTTTGTGGCTCAGCTGTTGTTGCTTTCAATTGCTTTCATTTCACAATTATAGCCCTTACAGTTATCTGGGGCTGATCTAGCAGGGCAGAAAATTTACAAACTGAAGTGCCATCCTATGGCGTTTAAAGCTACTGAGCTCTTCAGTACAACCTATTCTACAGACAGTGGTTTTCAATGGAGACAAATTGGTGCTTGATTTTATACACCTGTTAGCAATAGATGTGGCTGAAAAACCTCAAATAATAATTAGGAGGGGTGTTCTCTTACTTTTGGCCATATGTACACTGATGGGTCACTTAATTAAGTACACTTCCTTGCATCTGCACTCATTATTCATTTTATCAGCTCCACTTACTAAAAAAGATCTACACTTACAGAATGTAGTCCATCTGAATTTTTTAGCCTCTTTTTACCCTGTTGTTCAATGGTCAGGACTTCCTCAGGATCACCACAGAGCAGGTATTATTTGGGTAGTAGATCATTCTCAGCACTGCAGAGACACTGATGTGGTGGTGATGTGCTAGAGTGTGATGTGCTTTGAAAGAGTAGATAAGACACAGCTAGAGTTTTTAAAAACTATATTAGACACATCTACCTTGTTGGTCCACCTTGTAGATGTAGATTGCAGAGACAATCATCATCTAGTCCTTCATCAGTGATCACAGGACATTGTTGGCAGGAAATTTACACTGAGACAGTGAGGTGTTTAAAAACTCCAAAAGCCTGATACCAACGCAACACACACTAACACGCCACCACCACATCAGTGTCATTGCAGTGCTGAAAATGATCCATACGTATAAAACAGATGTCTTTGGAAACTTGTTTCCAAAGTGTTTCTCTTGAAGACCAGATTGCCAGTAGTCTTAGCCTCAGAAACTCTGTGTAAGCACAAGATAAATTGAAAAGTTCCCAAAGGAGAGCTAAGGTCTGTGTAGAAATACATGAGGTGATGGTGAAAGCCATTATAAACAACACAGAGAGTTTATATAATAATTTTCCCATTGTCCGCTCTCAAACCAGTGGAAACAGGGAAAGTCCTTTAAAAGGTTAGTTAGTTCCCTGGCCCAGCATTTGTTCCGGCATCAACACCAGCACTGTGTAGATGGAAAAATTATATGTTTGTGTGTTGAGATGCTAGTGATTTGAATGTACCTGCCAGAGCTTTGTCTCTGCTGGTGTCCCAGACTTGTATCCCCCTAGCTGAGGCAACAGCCAGCAGGCCTGAGGCAGTAGGATGGAAAAGCAGCAGCTCCAGCCTGCCCTCACTCGGCCTCAGTGAAACCTCCACAGTGGCTGGCTGCTCCTGACCCAACTCACACAAACGCCATAGCTTCACCTGCAGGGAGAGAGAGAGAAAAAAAAGAGCAATTACAGGGAGAAAACGAGAGAAAGAGATAATCCATCAATCCTAAAAGTTAATGTGAATGCCTGTTGACTGTACAAGTAAACAAATTAATCAAACTGATAGGACAAGCAATGATGTAACATTCCTTAACAAAGACATTCTCTGGGTTGGTTGGTATATTTGAATTGGCAAGTGTCCTAGGCAAAGGCAATTTGCATGAAGCAAAGCAGGCCTGCTCCCTATCAATGCCACTAATATGAATTTGAGTGACGGGTTTTGACCACAAAGAATGACTTTCTGTTGCACTGATTGTAGTGCTCTTGGTCAATGTGTGTGCACACACATGCACATACACATATAGTGGCCCTAAAAGTATTTGGACACTTTAATCACTGTTAAATTTTAGTTATTCTGTTATTCACTGGTAAATTTTAGTTATTCTGTTATTCACTGGTAAATTTTAGTTATTCTGTTATTCAAGTAACCTCGCAGAATGTTTAACAGAATTATATTTGTTTCAAAGAAAAACACTTTTAGCATGTCAGACTCTTGATGTGGACTCCATTAAGAGTCCTGTAAAACACAGAGTGGAAAAGTTAGAATCTGGGGTGGTTTTTCTTAATATATTTTTGGTGTTGGGATCATCAACTCAGACGTGTTCAAAGGCATTTTGGATGCAAACCTACAGAAGTCTGCAAAAAACTTGCTCAAAAGATAATCTGAAACACAACATCAGCCTGTGAAAGAAAGTTGTGCCAAAAGGAAAATTACAATTTTGGAATAGTCTGTTTAAAATAAATGCAACAAACGATTTCAACAACAATTTCAAACATGGCTCAGCCACCTACATTTTAGAATTATCAGTTTTGTAATTTATATTTTGATGGGTCACGTCCTTGATTTTAAGCTCACTGGTTAATGATTCTCTGTTGACTAATGATGGTCGGTTATTAGTCAAATGAATACAAAGTATGGCACAAATATTTGACAAAGATGACAGAGTCAACTGCCGGCGGTCTGCTGGGAGAATATCTGATGTGGGCTTACATAACTACCCTGCCTCCCACTCTGCTGAGCTTTCACTTTGGTATTTTCTTTTGTGTGGGACCAGATATAAATCAACCTGGAGGACAGCTGCCAAGTAAGTATCGCTGCAGCTGTCTGCAGTGTTATGCTTCTCAAGTTCTGATTTATTCAAAGTTACTCAATTCATAGGTAGATTCAAAGTTTTGTGTGTGTGGCAGAGTGCATGTGCTTTTCTTGGTGCTGTACAACACAAATACACAAATAAGGGCTTTTCCCAAAAGCTAAAGAAGAGCATATAGGCCATTCTGCAGATTATAGTCTGGGTTGTTCAATCCATCAGCCTGAACCAGACCTTTAAATCTAAAGAATCACTGTACAGGCCCTGCAGCATCTGAATCGTGCAACAATGAATCGTTAACCAGTGACCTTAAACTCAAGGACGCAACCCATTAAAAAAAAAATTACAAGACTGATAATTCTGAAATCTAGGCGGCTGAGCCACATTGGAATTCATTGTTGAATATTTGATATTTGCACACTAATGAGCACACACATCATATGAATTCTACATGAATGCACTGAGACATTAAAAACTGTTTCTTGTATGAACAACGGAACATAGGGCTGATAGGTGGGGCCTATCAGCGTGTATATGAAGTGTACACATAGAGCTTCTCCAATAGGACTGAGGAATAATACATGTAATATTTCAATATTTTGTTAGCAAAAGTATTATCCACAAGTTGTCAAGATGGTGCTGACAACATAATACATAAATTATTTGTTTGTTTACTGGGAAACATACAATATTTGGGGGTTTTTGGGGCAGTGAGTGTCTATCTCGCCATCTGACATGTTTATTATTATTTATGACAGGATAGAAATAGAAAACATTCTATTAAATGATTAACCAGTACAAGGACTGAATTCTGCAGGAAAACATATAAAAGTGAGTGTGGTGACATACCTGCTTCTTTACAGCTAGAATACCTGGGAAAAAATGTCCTGTTATACTAGACATGAGGGGGCTGTACTGCCACTGGTCACCATAGGTGGGAATCTGTAAAGGCCTTGTGATATAATGTTATTGCGGTACTTGAACCACAATTTTTCTATTGTGACTTAAAGATTTGTGAAATATTGCGACAACATTTATTGTGATTTACTACTGCAGCACTGCAGTGCTACTTCAAACTTGCAAATTACACTTCCAAAAGAAAATATTGTGTTTTATGTAAAATTTATGGTTGTTAAGCTGACATAAAGAAAATACAGTCTTCCTCCTACCTTGGGAGTGTTTTCGCATTCCCCTGAAAAGGAACCGTAGGATGGCGGCAATATGTATCAGATGCTTTTGGAGGACAATGAGTGGTCCTATATGTATTATGGGTATCATAGTAGGTCTGCTCATGTCAAAGACGAAAAACAGGACTGAAGACTAAAAAAAAAGCACTGAAGAAGAACAGAGCAGGCCAGACATACCGTCTCATCAGACGAGCAAGTGGCCAGGAGACAGTCATCAAATGGAGAGAAGTCTAGATCTGTCACCTGGTCTGAGAGAGAGAGAAAGGGAGATAATCAGGAAAAATTCATGCAGGTCAGAGAGACATGTGGGCATATTTTTGTTATACAAAGCCATTTACCTGATTCTCACAGGCCTATCAAAACCAACTGTTATCTTTTTAGAGCTATAGAGACACTTTATAAGAATCTAAGGGAGTTAAGGGATTAAAATGGAAAATACATATACATTGTGAGAAATGCACAATGACATCAGAATCATATCAGAATTTGGAGATAATTGTTTTAAAGAATGATCAGCATTAGACTGATACTTAGATTTGACTGATAATTCAAACTACCGTTTCATGATACATTTATTGTATTCTGGAAAAGCAGAACCTTTAGAGCTGTTGTGCTAAAACATCTGCATTTTATTCATTTTACTGCATGTGTAGTATGCAAGTCTATATACTACATGAAAATACATCAGATATCAGTATTGGCCAGAATACCCATGTCAGTGCATTTCTAGCAATGATAAGGAAGTCCATTTTTTTTCTAAGATGTCTTACCAGCATGACATGGAATCTGCATAACTGTCCAATTGCCATCAGGTCCAGGATCTACTGAACAGAGTCCCACCATTCCACCACCTTGTGGGGAAAAGCAGGGGTTGAAATGGCAGCAAAAAAAGGTAAACAACAAAACACTGAACTTTAATCATGAGGCATGTTTATAAATCATTTGCTATCTGAATCTGGCAAGCAGCAATAACAAGCTAAGCATGCTGATCTAGGGTCAGACTCCTCTTTGTCAGTCATGGCATGAAAACAGCTCCAATGAGATGCAGGTCAGTAAAGCAATTTATCTAATTCACATTGTGGCCATTTTGCTTATTACACCACACATAATAGCTGCTGACTGAATAATTACACTGGTTTCAACCTGTGTGAGATGTAATAAACAAAATAGCTGTCATGTGAATCTGGTGAATTAGCCTTTTGAAGTGGAATTAACCTAAATGGAATGTTCACATACTCAACACTCTGAATAAAGAGGGTGCTCTGTGCTCATCTAGAATGATCCTTGTTGCAAAACAACAACAAAAAACTTAGACCACCACTTATAGACTTACAGTCACTTATAGATGAAGGCCTTGTCATACACACGTTCAGACAGACACGACACATTCCATAGCAGAAAGAGCTTGCTTGCACAATAGTGAAGAATGCACCCTACAGCAGCTTAACACAGAGTACTGTTTACAGATACTACTAGCTTACCAGCCTGTTCGGTGTTAAAAGCCACAAAGCTGCAGCTGGACTTCACCTGGTTGCCCAGAGAGTTCAATGAGCTTCCTCGCACATTTGACACCCAGCCCTGTGGAAATCACAAAAAAAAGAAATTAGCTGAAAACCCATCTCAATCTGAAAAGGTTTTGCTTCCTGAAGAAACTGGCCAATCTGTGCTTCAGTACAGCTAATGAATTGTTATAGTAACATATTCCAAGTAGTCCAACTCAGCTTATGTCCAGTAGATGGTTATAAAGTTCTGAGCCAATGCATCTCAAGCAGTTCTCAGACATGCTATATGGGTACCACAACATGTGTTTAATTTAATTCATAATAAGCAAGCATCTGTGCCTCCTTTGGCTAGAAATCAACCTCTTATCCCATATAAGAGGTCATTTTATGGCCAAAGAAGAAACCAATGCTTGCTAATTAAGAATTATGTTAAACAAACATTTTGTGGAACTCACGTAGGCCTTTTTAAGCACATTTCCTCTTCCACAGCCTTAGGCTCAATCTTGGCACCCATTAATATGCCTGAAAGTGTATATGTGTAATTGTGTGCACAGTATTAAAAAAATCATTCAGTATTAGAAGCTATTTTGGTTTACTGGGTGGGTCGACCATAGGTTTATGCAATATCAGCTGAGCTGAGGTGAGGGGCACACGAGTTAAAAGCCACAGGTGGTTGCATCTGCACCAAGGATGGAAAAAGATAAAGAGTTTATCAGAGGAAATGAATATGTGATGCTTGAGTAATGATGGACAGAATGAATAAAATCAACCAGACCGAACCAAACCAACACTCTTGCTTCCAATCCAAGCCGAGAAAACCATTATGTCTCTCATAAAATATAATACACAACATTATAACAGTTCAAAAAAGCTACGACTGTAAAAAGCTCTGACAACATTATAAACAGGAAAGAGGAAATGGATGGCATATTGCAGTCTAACTGACAGTTGAAATGCCTGCATGTACACACAGTCTGCACGCCTTTTTTCTCTGAAACAGCAGAAACTTGAGGAAGCGTAAAAGGCTTCCTGCGATACACAGTCGGGCAGTTAAAACTGTCCTTTAGACTGTAAGTAAGAGAGTAGAGGAAGAGGGGCAAGAATGCTCAAGCAGTGCTCTCTGGGAAACCATTATGCAATGCCCGTGTCCAACAAAGCGCCGATGAGGAGGCACTCCGTTGACTGAATGTGGTGGTATGAAAGGCCTGAATATAAAAACATGCATTTCATCTTTCAGATCCCGTTGAGAGTGAAAAAAGTTCAGCCTGACAGCCACAATTCAGTCCTTTCTTTGACAGATCGCCACCATAAGGCAGTCAACTTAACAGGATTGGGTTTAAGCTGAAATATGCATGGCACTGCCTCTCAGGCAGACTCCTACACTGGGACATTGAGCCAAAACATCAACACCAGAGTGAAACACAGGAACAATGCAGTCCATTCACCAACACAACTATATGAAAAGCCTCCACAGAAATTCGGGCCACATTTAGATGAACAAAACCACGCAAAAATATCTTGTTGTCAGGGCTGATGTGGTGAGGTGATTGCTTCAGCAAGTTCAGTTCCTGGCATTGCCCATCCAACCTGATACCCCTAACCAGTGTACATCTGCAGCTCTACAAGAGATAGCTGACAGGTCTAATTTCTATCACAGCTGACCACTGTACCCACGCCAGCTCTTATGCTCACTGCTGCACTGCTCAGCTTGGTGGCCTTGGACAAGGTTTTCTACCTTTGTGACTCGTGAGTAAAAGAAGAATGTTTATGGTGGTGAGAAGAAGATATAAACAAATACACCTGTCTTGAGTTTCCTGAGTAAATCCAATCTCACAGGAACAACAATCATTCTAGTTAGAAGAAATGACTCATTTTTAGCTCTTGTAGAACTTTGTAGGACTTTATACGTACAAGTATGTCTAATCCCACTGCACAGAATAGTTTTCATTTCACCATCAGGGTTGTTTCTTGTTGTAAGCAACGTAAGTGGTCGCTTAGAGTACCAGAGCTACAAAGGGCATTGCATGCGTTTTTAATTATTTATTTATTTGTTTTTTTGTTTTTTTTTGGGGGGGGGGTATTTTGTGATATAAAACTCTTATGAAGAAGCCATGACTTCTTTACATCTCTTCCTGATTAAATTTTACACACTTTTTCATTCTTATATACAAAATGATTTCAGATTGAGCTGTATGGAACTATGAAATAAGAGTCGACAAAAGTTTAGAAATGGCCTTGTTCACCACTCATCAGCTAGGATGTGGATGCCTATTATTTAACAATACATTATATTAAAATGAGATAAGTGAGTTCTAGTTCATCTTGTTTGAGAAATCATTGTTTTACAAACACAGTCACCTCACCTTAACCCCACTAAATATATATGCATTTGAAACATCTGATAAAACACCTGAACAAGGTGAAACATACTATGACACTTCAACATTAGCAGGTTCTAAAAGAGCTAAAATAACGAGGATTCTCGAGCTCTAAAGAAACGTCTGGAATCGATGATAGACTAAGTTCAAGCTGTAATGAGGGAAGATGGCCCAAAAACTTTTTCATATGTATTGACATATTTAGGAGCTCTAGGAAGCGGACTTAAAGGTTTTGGATCTTACTGTAAAACCCCAAAGCAAATTACAGCGAAAGCGACCCCGTAGGTCTACAAAAAGAAAAAACAAACATGCCTCTAAGTGATCTAATACAGCACCTCTTAAGCTGCTGTTTAAGTTATGATCCTTGTGTGTAATACACTGTGAGGCAAAATGCAGCCTGCGTTTGAGCACGTAGAAATGGCAATTCGATACAGCATGGGAAACCAGAAAGCATCACGGAGGCTCAGTCGCTCTTCTGATAAACTATCCAATATTAATTCAAAACTTAAGCACAACGTACACTGATAAGTCTGTGATTGCAGACGAACGAGTGTACATACGTGAGATTTCCAAATATAGGCACATTGGGTGATAAGGGAGGAAGTCAACAGTTAGACATCCTCCATACATTTCTAGACGCTGTTTAGCCTGTTCAGCAACCCTCACACAGAACAGCGAAAAGCGAGATTAGCCGAAACCATAAAACTCTCAGTTTTATGTCACTGTAGCAACACTACTCACATCTTTCTTAGGTATCTTCGGAGTCGTATTCTTAAATTTGGACGTCTTGAAGCGGTTCATTCTTGTCTCTTCGCTTTTGTTTTTGTACCTTCCGGGTGTCTCCGTCTGTTGTCAGTCTCGGATTGAGCCGAATGGGCTGCGTTTTCACTACGCATCCTTCAGCGCGCGCCCTGTTGCCCCGATTCGCTGAGCTTCAAGTCAAAAGCTCATAGTCCGTTTCACATCCAGTGTATTTTTAGATCGCAGAGTCTGTCGCCCGGTAAAGAGCAACCCAAACTTTCTGAACACTTCACACGGTGGGCTGTCAAAGGAAAACAAGACATTAACCAAGGATAAAAAAAATAATAAAATAAAATAAAATAAGAAACAAAGTGGATGTGAAAAGAGCCGAGGTCAAAGTAGCCAAAAATAAATGAACACGTAAATATGTATATACGTGCATGGTCTGAGGAAACATATAACTATTTTTTACAATACATTACAAATGACGTCGTTCAAAACTCACGAATCTGATTTATCTGTTTATGTTCTTTTTGTGCCAGATCAGTGACGAGGTATGAAGTGGTAAAATGTTTAGACTGAAAAGACTACGTGCTATTCTAGCAGAACTTGTACCCTTTAAAAAAAAAAAAGTAGTAACATTGCAGGAATTCCTGCAGCATTTCTTGTTGAATCATATGGTAAATTCGTAAAATTACGATATATGCTATAGAATTACTGGAATATTAGGAGGTGAGAATGTTACATATTATTGTTATTATTATTATTATTATTATTATTATTATTATTATTGTTGTTGTTGTTATTATATGATACAGATGTATTATACATATTATTGTTGTTGTTATTGTTATTGTTATTGTTATTATTATTGTTATTATTATTATATGATACAGATGTATTATACAACGTTACAGAGAACTTACAGTCTCTACAGAATAACTACTGATCTTTTTGTGAGGGTACTGCTCTAAATTTCTAGTCAGTTTATATGTACATGAATTCGGAAAAAATGGGGCGCCTGAGCTCAGAGGCATGGTTTTGTTGCTTTTGTCACCCTAAGAAAATGAGATGTTGCTGCATGTGTATTGAATATGAATAAATTGCATAGTCGTAGTAATCACCATGGTGTGCGTGGATGCATTTTCAAAATCAAATTTACAATAAAGTAATGATAATTATGAGGGCTTACGAATTCCTGTTCTGAAATATTAGGGGTGTTACCTGAATTCAACCGTCCTACTACCATCAGACCACTTCACCCTTGAGTAGAGACTCTATTTGTTCTCAAAATATCTTTGTTTCACTCAGTGCTACGCATGCGTGAAACTTTTTACGCTTGCGCAGTTTTGTCGGCGAAGCGGCCGCTGAGAGGCAGTGATGGCGTCTTCTGCTGCTCGTTGCTCAGCACGCTGGGTCACATTGGTCGTGTCCTCAGGCCACCGGCGGAGTTGTTCCGCTCTTGCCTTATGCCGCAATGGAAGCAGTCGGCCTGTCTCCAAAATCGGAATCCGAGGGTTCCGCTCGGGAGGCGGCATGATGCTCGAAGGAGCGCAGAAAGCCGTGACATTGAGAGGGCTGTCAGGTGAGCGGCTGCACAGTTTGCCAAGCTAGCTGGCTAGCTAACCTTAGCAAGGCCAAATGTTAATAGCTAGCTAGCTAACAGCAAAATATGTTTACTTCATACAGAATACACATAAAAGCACTTTTCCTTTTTCCATTATCCCCCACATGTCCAACAACAAGTGTTAAGATTAACCGCTGGTACAGTTAACTGTTATTTGAATCTGTGTGAGGTGACAAACCACGAGGGTTTGTTTTCAAGTAGCCAGATACCCAGCTAGCTAGAAAAGTTAAGTAGTTCATTCCCGTTCATAAATCTGCTTAACAAATAGTTAATAGTTATGGTTCTCTGGTTCAGGTTGAGAATCCTGACTTTGGCACAGCATACCCAACTTACTCACAGTCAGTTGTGTGACAGAAGGAGTCATTTGGCTTATCATTGTGACCATGCCAACTTGAAAGAGATGTAGCAGGAAAAGAGGGCAGTGTGTGTGGTCTAAATGGTAGTGCAAGCGTCACACTGAACACTTTAAATCGGTTTGGGGCGTAACACTAAGATGCTTTTGGGAAACAGGGCCTTGGTCAGCAAGTTACGTTTGAGTCAAAGGGTGACAGTAAATAGAATGGAATATATTTTATAGAGTTGCGAAGTACAGTTTAGGGCTAGAAAGAAAGCTCACGTTAATGTCTTGTCTGAAATATTTTTTTGTTTTTAATGTTGGTCAGCAGGTGGGAGTTCTCTTCATGTCATTTCCAAGCTGTCTTTCCGTACTAGTGCTTCTGCCAGTAATAAACAGGACTTTTACCAGATCCTTGGTGTGCCACGCACAGCTTCCCAAAAAGAAATTAAGAAAGCCTATTACCAAGTAAGACAGCAGCCGGATCCCAGATAGATCAATGTAGTAATAGACAGATTACAATTGCATGTGGTCTGAAAATGCAAATAATTAACATAAATAAATAAATAGCTTTACAACTTTAACTCATCAATAAATGATGACTGTTTGTTTTGCATTTTAGATGGCAAAGAAGTATCATCCAGACACAAACAAAGATGACCCTCAGGCCAAGGAGAAGTTTGCGCAGCTGGCTGAAGCCTATGAGGTTTTATCTTCAGATTCTTATGTCACATAGTTTTAAGGCGTTAGGTCTTACATACATGTCATGACTGCTTTAATGCAGCAAAGACAAAGAGACAGTTCTCCTCTCCCTGAATGTAGGTGCTCAGTGATGAAGTGAAGAGGAAGCAGTACGACACATATGGGTCAGCAGGGTTTGAGGCAGGCCAGGCAGGAGCTGGAGCCAGTCAGCATTACTGGAGTGGAGGGGCCAGCGTGGACCCAGAAGAGCTCTTTCGCAAGATTTTTGGGGAGTTTTCTGGTGGACAAGGCTTTGGGGACTTTAGCAGCATCTTTGGTCAGCCTCAGGAGGTCAGTGTCATAGTGGTATAGTAGTTAACAGAGAGTTTGCTTATGTCATTTGTTAGCGTACAAATTTTGGTGTTATTAAGTATTAGCATAGCATATAATGGATAAAACCTCATTAGCATAATTTAGTAAGAGAAAATATGGCTTAGAGAAGAAATGTGTATGTGTGCTCTCAAAGAAAATGATTCACTTTCAAGAACATGATGACTGAGGAGATCTGCGTTAATCTTTTTTTTTCCAGATTTGTTAAAGCTGAGTTCAGAAAATGTAAAGCAGAGAAATTGTTGTGAAAAAAATAGACACAGTTCTTCTGTCATTGATTAGCTGTGTTCCATCTCTTCTGTCCTTTTCGCCAGTATGTCATGGAGCTGACTTTCACCCAGGCTGCCAAAGGTGTGAATAAGGAAATTACAGTCAACATTGATGGCACCTGCCAGCGTTGTGATGGCAAAGGCCATGAGCCTGGCTCCAAGATCCAGCACTGCCACCAGTGCAATGGGACTGGAATGGTTAGCCATGCTTTTGGGTATGCTAATTTAAGCTGTGCATACAATGGCAGGACTAGCAGTGAGTTTGCATTTTGTGTTTTTGCAGGAGACTGTGAACACGGGACCCTTTGTAATGCGCTCTACCTGCCGCCGGTGTGGTGGCCGCGGCTCAGTGATCACCTCACCCTGCATGGCATGCCATGGGACAGGCCAGACCAAGCAGAGACGCACTGTTATGGTACCTGTGCCTGCTGGTGAGTCAGTCAAGCATTCATATCAGCTTTTTAGCACACAAAGTCGCCAGGGTTGTTATGCATGAATTAGTTATTTGAAGTCCAACCACTTGTTTTCCTGTAACTAACAGTTGGTTAGCTTAATGCTAATCAGATTAGCCTACATGAAGTTGTGCTGCCTTCCAACTTCCTCAGCCTCACAAACTCTTTTGATGATTAGAATTAGAATATTTGCAAAATATTCACTATTGGAAAAAGAAAAAAACAGAAAAATTAGAGAACTGTTCAAAAAACACAATTGACTTGTTTGTTCCCCTGAAATTGTGGCGTGACCTTTATGCGGTTGGTTTGATTTTTATAGGTATTGAGGATGGACAGACTGTTAGGATGCCAGTGGCAAATAAAGAAATCTTCATTACGTTTAGGGTGAGTGAGTTGTAATTTGGTATATTTGTCTATTGTAAATGAATGTTAGTTTCATACTGTGCTCATTTGTGTTCCCCAGCTCATTTTTATAGGAGGGAAGGCACAACTACAGGGAAAAAATACAGTTCACATTTACACTGTGTTATACGCCTGCCATTGTGTTCAGGGTACAAAGCAATTAAACATGCAACCTTAAAGAGTAACTACACCTGAGACCTTTTTTTTTCATTAACAGCTGAAATGCACTGCTCTGTAAAAATAAAATATACCAGCTTTGCTTAAAATGTGAACACAAATGTGTTCCACATCTGCAGCGCCCCTCTTGTACAATGACACCGGAGTACAATGACACATCACAGTATGCAAATCAGGCAAACAACGTTACCGCCCCCTGATGATGCCCTACTCACGCCACACTCTTAAATATGAAAGCATAGGACCCTGGAGTGAGGAGATAACCACACTCAGGTGCTGAGCTAAATACCCCCAGCACCACCTCACAAGGCTGTGATATGCCAGATGTCTGTACCAACTGTAAATAACCTAATTAATCTAAGCTTAGTTTGTAGTAAAGATGTTGGACTGATTAAGTGAGGATTCATGCAAGTCTCCATAAAATTGCCGGTCTCGCATCCTATTCACGCTTCCTTTCACACACCCTCAATTGTGCGACTCACTGAAAAGAAATCAACGGCAAGCAACATTGAAACTACAAAAAGCGAAACAAAGGAAAGGTTAACGTTGACTGGCCATTGTTACTGACTGTGGCAGCCTTTTGTCCGTACAGCCTTTCTCAAACTTTTTTTCCCGCTTTCCAGTGTTGCTTGCTGTTGCTTTCTGTTCAGTGAGTGCGCATGCCCGAGTATCAGTTTATAAAGGGAAACGTGAGCTAAAGGGGAACTGGCTCTGATGTAACACCGGTAAGTGCCATGAACAGCTTGCAGAACATAAGGATTTAGGGCCACTGCAGCAAACCCTGGCTGACCGGTGATGCAGTCTACGACCTTGATGTCAAACTGAATAAAACTTAGTCAATGTTCAAAGAAATCCACTTTATTCATTCGGAATTCAAGGCATTTAAGTAATCAGGACTCGGGTTATATCGAATATGGACATGCTGAACAGATAATTAGAAGCTAGCTGTCACGGTTTTAGGGTATGTTCTATCGTTCAAATGTCTCTCCCACTCGCTGCTAATCATTTTCTGGCACTATGTTAACTCTTCGGCGGCTTGAGTCAGTGGCTCTTACTGTTAAGGCTCAAGACGCGCTGCCTGATCAGAACCACTTTCAGTCGTCGAAGATGGGGATGGTAATAGAGAAAATCGTCAGCCTCGTAAGACCTCTCCGTAGCTAACGTGCGCTAGTTCTAAAAACACAGCAGCCCAGCCCACCAGGTCCCCTCGCAGCCCCACCTCCAAACCTGTCGATCGCTGCAGTGCCCCTCCCATTTTTGAGCATTTTCCAAAGTTGATGGAGTTAGCTGAAAATAGTGGGGTGAAGTTCGTCTTTAAGGGGTAGCACAGCCATTGTCCATTTCTGTTGTAGGCATTGTAGACTGGAACGCTTGAGTAAACAATCCTCTCAGTTTTGTTTGGCTATGTTCAGTACAAGCCTAAGTTTGACTAATTTTAAATTAAAAAGAATTAAAATGATTAAATAATGTTTTATTCGTTAACAAAGATGGCAACCTGAAATCTGAAGAATTCTTGTAAATATCAGTTAGGCCCTCCAGGACACTACTGAAAATGGCTTGCGCAAACAAAATGTCTTGAAGAGATAGTCACTTAAGTCCTATCTATGACCATTCATACATTTGTTTAAATAACACTTGATGTAGCTAGCTATTCATTGATTAGCATAAAAGAGGTAATGTTATAGAACTGAGTGCTGTGAAGACCCTTAAAGGAAAAACAGAAAAGAAGATAGGAAGAACAAATGAGAAATATCATAAGGCTTGGCTAATAAAGCGTTAAACAGAAGTAAAGCAACTGGTTGAATCTGTGCCAGTTTGATTATTGTATTCTTATGTAAAAAAGTGCTTTCTGTTGTGTGCTTGTTTTCTTGCATACTTAAAGAATGCTTTGAACTTTCTAACAGGGTTTTTAGGCCTTGCTGAGTGATGTTCCAAAGTACCAACCCCAAAATAAGCATTTTAGTGGAACTCTCCTTTTAATTTTTTGTTTTGACCCTCAGGTCCAGAAGAGTCCTGTGTTTAGGAGAGATGGGGCAGATATCCATTCGGACGTTTTAATCTCTGTTGCTCAGGCTATCCTGGGAGGGACAGTCAGAGCACAAGGACTCTATGAGACCATCAACCTTGCTGTGAGTAACTCCTTTCCCCAGAAATGACATAGCATTCCTTTTATGCCAAAGCCTTCTCAGAGAATAGCATATTGTGAGGGAAACTGAAAATTACTTTACCATGGTGAAATGTTTTGTAGATCCCAGCTGGTGTTCAGGCAGACCAGAGAATGAGGCTTTCTGGAAAGGGAATACCACGAATCAGTGGCTATGGTTATGGGGATCATTACATCCACATTAAGATTCGAGTCCCCAAGTAAGACACTTTCTGTCTTAAAGCTTCCTCTTTGTCTTTAAATATCAAGTCTTGATTGAAATAATGGTCTTATACTCTGTGTCCTCTGCCAGAATGCTGACTGATAGACAGCGTGCCCTTATTATGAGCTATGCAGAAGATGAAACAGATGTGGAAGGAACTGTTAATGGTGTTACCACTACCACTACAGGTAAGAATTTCACACACACCCTACACCATAAATGCAAAGTGCAAATTGCTCTAATAAGCATAGTATTGAAGTGTCTTAAAAACCTGCCATTTTGGTCTATAATGCAATTATCTCTGCTGAAGCAAAATTGAGCTGGCTTGCATTGATTGTCTGAACTGGGGAAGCAATGGTAAAAAGTACCAGACCATTGGAGGGGGAGAAGAACCAAGAGGAACCAAATTAAAGAAAATACCCGCACATGCAGAACAAAAATCATCCAGCAATCAGTCCTTTCATGCGATGTGAAAATCAACTTGTGCGAACTGCTGCTGTAAACTTGGAGGACAAACAGTAAATTACCCCTCTTTCATAGAAGAGGTTAAACTTTGAATTTCTACGCTTGTTTTAATTGTGGAAGTTGATCAAACAGAGAAAGGAAAGTTTTTTTTCATTCACTTGATATGGAGAATGTTGCTAGTAAAGCCAAAATTGAGATATTGTAATGCTGAATAGAAACACTCTCTATTGAAGCTTTTGTTTCATTTTGGTGAACCTGTATGATTAAATTCATGTCTGATAGGAGTGTGTGTAAATTTAAGCAATGTGAAAAAAAAAGCTTGATTTGCCGTTTATTAACCAAAACATTTATCAATGTCATCTATGACACCGGAACATTGTATAAAAATAGAAAATAACAGTAATGCTAATGATCTGTGCATGTGGCAATCCAGTACAAAAGTAAGATATACTTACTTGACATGCACATTGATATAAACAAATGGTGCAACAGTTCTGTATTCCATTTAAAGACATATTACACTGTGCTTTTGTTTTATAGTACGGACACCAACCAAAACACAAACAATATAAAACACAGCTAATGCAAAAACATCTCATCGACTACAATAATACAGGATTTAAATATGTTATGTTATTTTAGGAAAATAATCACACTACACAATAACGCACATCATTCTACAATTAAAAAAATGTTTTATAGCAAAGGTTATTCTTTTCAGTCACTGTAATTTTAAACACTATAAGGTTTGGTCAGTAGGGCCAGCAGTGCATTGATTCCTTAATATGGAGTTAATTTTGTGCCAAAATGTTTGAGAGAAGATCATGACGTTTAAGAGAGGAATGTTCCGGTACCACAGCCATGAACGTACCTTGACCAATTGGCATAAAGCTGCTTAAGAAAAGATGCCATGATTGGTGCACTGACAGGAACAGCCCCTCGACAGCTCTGATTGGCTGGAGTTTTGACACAAACGTTCAGACATTTTACACAGATGTGAAACTCGAGAGCGTCCTGTGGAGTTGAGAGCAGAGATGATTTGCGCGTACATACGAGTTTTGAAGGTGAAGAGTACGATTGAGCAAGTTTCGAGTTTTGAATGAAAACCAGTGTTTTGCAGGTACGAGCTCTGAAAGGAAATGCATTATTGTGCAGATTTTCAAGTTTTGAATGAAACCAGAATGTTTTGTTGAGCAAATCCGAAGGTGTTTACCTGCACATTTCATGCTGACAAATGCATTGAAGTTCATTAGCCGCGCGCTCAGAACGCCACTGTCTTCTCAAACCGGAACGTTCCTCTCTCAAACATCATGATCTTCTCGTAAACATTTTGGCACAAAATTAACTCCATATCTTAACCTCAGAATCTACCTATGAACACAGCTATTGGCTCACAGGCTGCAGAATGTTTTATTGGCCCCCTACCAAAACATTTTGCATGAATTAGGGTGTGCTTCATATTTGTAAATTAAATGCTGGTTGGCTGGCGCTAAATTTCACGCACTAAAGCTGAAACAGAGTATTTAGTACATCATTAAAGATGGTAAAATCTGTACTTTTTAAACACAACTTTAATGAATATGTCCCCAAGTGTGTTTTGCTGTTCAAACTGCTAGATAAAACACAGGTCTGTGTTGCATGAAAGGAAAACAACAGATTTGGGCCACTTTGAACATATCCTTAATAAAAGCCATGCTGGGATCATTCGTCAGCAGAATGTTGCAATTTGCTTTTGAAGTGTTTGACTGTTTCCTGTTTCTTAAATGTTGCTGTGAGACCGATCTTTGCCAGCTGCATAGATATGGTTCCACAGGTTTACAGAACACTGATTCATATTGGTCTTCTTTTTCTCAGGTAAAAGATATACAGGAAACTAGGAGACCAGGAGACCTGTATGTGTATGTGGTGAAGAGGATCCAGGGTAGTTGCAACAAAATGGCTATGAGAGACTGCTATATGGACATGCAGAAATACAAGCAAGAGAGAGTGTGGTGAGGTTGGCTACCACATTGACCTCATGATTTTTCCCAGCCATATCACAGCAGACAGGTGTGGGTACACCGTTTAATGACAGGACTGCTGGCTTCTCAGACCCTTGGAAGAGGATGATGTTATAAAAGGCCTTAGGTTATAGTAACCGTTATCTGGCTAGCTAGATATGCAGTATCTTCTAGTCTGCAGTAATTGTGGAAGGATTTCAGCTGGCCTCTTGAGGAATTCTTGGAACCCTTAAACAGATCTTCTCATACATGACCTGGCTTCATACAGAATTAAGTTTCATTTAAAATGATTTTGGTCATTGTGTGCCCCATTAATGGAACCTTCCTTTTAAAAATATACACTTGTCCTTTATTCCAGAATGTGCTTTAAGAGGCCAATTGTGTTTTCATCTATGCTCCCAACATGTCTGGGACTAAGAGTGAATAGTGGCCGCCAGGTTGTATTCAGGTGTAACAATATTAAATTTCCCTACAGAGATTGTGTATGTTTAAGTTCCTGAGAGTGCCCTGTCATTTTCAGACCTTAGATCATACTGAAAAGAAGGTGGAATAACCTCTGTTCTGCCTCACAAGCTCTGTAAAATAGCAGTCGTTATTTAAAGCTTTCAGTGCGTCACTGTTGAGATATCAGTGATATATAATAAAATTCAACATGTATGACAGGTGTATATTAATACTGTTTTGGAAAATGTGCAGATTTAGAATAAAACAGGAACACAAAGTAGGGTTGATTCAGGTAAATCATGATTTTATTCTTCACAGACTCAACTCTTGGTTGTTAAAATTAAGTTTTGGAAGGACAGGCTTAGAATTACATGTTTTATTAGTAGAGACCCTTGTCAGCAATAACAGTTACTTATCCAGCTATTAATGTTAACTGTTCCGTTACATTGTAGTCCTCAATACAATGTCAGTGCAATATGTAGGAATGAATTAATGAACAACTGGTCTATTGCTTCTGGAAGCTGCTGTGGGTATGTCACACTGTGTTGTAATAAAACTCTATGGATGTTTGATCTTTTATTGCCTGATCATTTTGCCAAAGTGATTCATTCAACAATGTTCATAGCATTTATTTCCTAGGAGCCAACTGGCCTGAACTTGTGAAAAAGCCTTTTGGAAAAAAGGATACATAGGAATGTCAGTAACACATGCAACCTAGGAGGTATTCTACAAAGTAAGATTTCTTAGCAGTGCTAGATAACTAAGCCCAAAGTGAGGATTATCTTGTATGAATGTTTATGTTTAGACAGACTTGATCTAGCTAGCACATAAATCGCACTGTAAAATGTACCCCTGATCTTTTCAGTAAATGTAAACATAATCCTACAGTTATGCACCTTCAAGAAAAACACAATAGCTCTCAACCTCAATAGAACACACTACCACAGATAGTGTTTACATGGCATGAACAAAATCCAAAGTATCCATTTGTGCTTTAGATTCATGGGAAAATGGAAACTATAAACTGAAGTTCACAAAGAGGAAATCTGCATGTGGCTCATCCTTTGGTTTCAAAATGTCACATTTCATACTATTCATTTATTAAAATACATGACCAGAAACTAATTACAAAAAGAAAACTGACAGCCAAAAGAAACTCAGTCATACTAATTAAGATGCTGTATAGTAGTGCACTCCTGAAAACTCAATGTGCAAAATAGAAGCAGTTTGTGAAGACTTTCTTTTAGAACTTCAGCATTAATGTACTCAAGAAGACCACCAGCCCATTTGACATACACAAGCAGTAACTATATCAAAAACCATTTTGTTTATATCAGCTTCATAAAAAATGGAACATTTATTTTTGAAAAAAAATACTGTTAACAGTGGTTTTTACATCTAGAGATCTGTGTAAATATGAAGGGAACAATGTGACAACTTGTCCTCTAACTAACTGAAAAAATCATGGTACAGGAGCTAAATGGCATGTCAAACAGAACGATCAGTGGCCTGTTATGTAAAAGGATGCAGAAAAGGACAGTTAACATACTCCGTCCAGTGCAACATAACTGCATAGCATTCTGCTTAAAACTGCATCAGTCAGTCACATACTGTCAAAAATATCCTTTCCATGGAAGCATACTGGGGAAAAATAATTATTACCAATGTATACTCATTTAACTCAATACACTCATTCTCATTTCACTGTCAGAATAACTATTCTAGTCAAAAGATCTTTAGGCTCATCCATTACAGTCATTTTGGGTGTAGCACTGTCACCTGCTATAAAAAGTAGTAATGTGATTCTTTATACATAAAGCTAGACAAAATGAAAACCATCATTAGCTATGCATTACAAACTGAACTGGGTGTAATGGTGGTTAGGTTTACAGTAAAATTCGGTCACTATATGACCATTTCAAGTAAGTAAACTGAACTGTAGAACAATCCAAACCAACAGGGCCCTTCCTTTATTAATGTCCTCTTAAAATACAATCTTTTATATTAACTGTTATTACAAGAAATACTAGATACCTTTAAGCGATTATCTGCCCTGCAGATAAACTAGGTCATGCATAACAAAGTCTTTTATTTAAAAAGCAGGTTCAGGAGGCAGGAATGACTTACAGTGAATCTGGATCAATTAGCAAATAAAATTTACACATTTACTAAAACTGTTAGTAAGTGAGCCTGGTCTATATGGAAGCATATCGGTATCAAAACTAAAATGGAAATGTAATATGTAAAATGGCAATGTATTTGTATGTTTGCAATTTAAAAAAGAAGCTGGCAAATAGGAAGCCAAGTTTAGCCTCATTTTTATCAACTAGACCAAAAAACTTCGCCACATGATCAGTTAAACCATTTTTTATGGAGTCATGTATAAAAGACATTTAGCATCAAAATTGGCTATATTTCTCTTCTTCGCCACATCTGCTAAGATGAGAGTAGCTACAAACTCTTCAGCTGCCATGTTTTTAGATTGGCCCTGCCCTGACAGCATGATTGACAGGTTGGGAAGTCTGTGAAAATGAAAATTCAATCTGATGACACAGAATGAGCACAGTAGGCAAGAATATGTAATTGCAAAGAGGTGCTGTTCCACCATTTACATTTGAATCTGCCCTTTTCTAGCTTTGTGCTTTTTTTGATAATGCAATCTAAATTAATTATTAAGAGTGTGATAAATGCACATAAGATAAATTCTGTTTTATCATTTGACATAATTATTGCATAATCACATTAAGCATAAATATGCAGTTCCAGAAATTTTGCATTTTAATTTAAATAAAGCTACTCATTAACCATGTAGATGACCGTTGAGCTCAAACACTGCAAATATGAGTGGGAAATTTAAATGCAAACATACAAATACACTGCCATTTCACATATTAGTTTGTTTTAGTTTTGATGTGCTTCCATAGGTCTATAACTAAATCTGTTATTTTAATTATAATATTTTATCCAAGTAACTGTTCTGGTAATTTTCAACTTAATATGAAGAGTCTCAATAGGATTAACTACATCTTCATTCAAAATAACCTATGCTACCTTCCATATGAAGACACTGAGTAAACACATGAATATGGAAATCAGTGGGCAAACAACCAAAAGGCAGATGTAACACAAAAGATTTTAAAGGTAGAAGTGGATGAAGAACGTGCCTATTAGACACAAAGCAAATCCTCTATGTAA
The DNA here is from genome assembly GCF_904425465.1 of Colossoma macropomum. Taxonomy (NCBI): domain Eukaryota; kingdom Metazoa; phylum Chordata; class Actinopteri; order Characiformes; family Serrasalmidae; genus Colossoma; species Colossoma macropomum. The sequence continues at coordinate 31,109,047 of NW_023494801.1, read as the reverse complement.
CTCATTTTTTATAGGTCATCCTTCAAGTCTGACACTAGTAGTAGAAGTATTACCGTTTCTCTTAAAACCACAATTTGAGCAGAGGGAGAAGTGTTCCTACATCAGCATAAAATATTAAATTCTACACAGGTTTTCTTCGACCAACGGATGAATGGATCAAATGAGGTACCAGGCAGCCAATCCAGCAAGGGCAGCAATCCATGCAGCCAACAGAACTTGACCTGTGGGGTTTCTGAGGAAGGCCAAGGCCATTTGACAAACATATGTTGATCCTCCACTGGCAGCTACAACAGGAAAGAGGGTAGAAAAACAGATGCATGAAAAAACACCACTACCTTAACAAAGTCACTTCAGCAGGTTCAACAGTCATTTGGCAAATGTTTGTAAATGCTGCAGATGTATCCAGATTAGTTGTCAGATCTTGCTTACCCATCTTGGCAGCATAGTAAGGGCATTTGCTAATGTCTCCTTGCATGTCACCATGGATTGGACCTGCATCTAAAACATCCTCCTGAATAGTTTTTCCAATCTCCTCCAGCTCCTGGAAAATCTGCATTAAAAGCAGAATTAAAAAAAAAGAAAAATCAGGTGGAAGCAGAGATTTAGGGTTACGTTGATTTTAAGGCACATTAAATGATGGGCTGAATCTCAAATGGGTCTTTAAACCTTATAGTACATTGGGCAGCCTGCAACTGTGGAGTGCAGTGTGCCACGTTCCACATTTCATTTTTCAGCACTTCTAGTACGTCATCTGGGTATTCATAGCACACTACGTCGCTCTTCATGTTCTAGTGTGAACACACTACTTGCACTAAAAGTGGCTACACTACTAGGCACTATGAAAGAACTCAACTTGAGACACAGTGAGGGTCCTTACACTGAAACCCAAGTTTTTAATATTGACAGTGTCACAGCTATCCATGGTCAGTCCAAGACAGCATAAATGGCCCTGCTGTAGTCCCATAGGGGCCAGACGGAATCTTGTAACAAGAACATCTGGGGACAATCACGAGAAATTTTGGGTTAAGAGTGGGAGGGAATGTAGACATATTACAGGGAGAAAAACAGTGTGAAATTTCTAAACCAATCCAACACCTTATTAATGTAGAGTTCCAAATAGATGGTGTGCGTGTCAACATTGACAAACACAAATCTGTTAGCACAGCTGAGAAGTACCCCCAAAAAACTCCACATAAGCTTGTAGATGTGTGTTGCATGTGCAGAGAACGTTACATGCAGTAAAAAAAACATTATCTCTTGCAAGGGAAAACAGATCTGTCCAGCTAACAACAGTCTTTTGCGAGTTAACTCGGTTTGCTTGTGTTATTGAATGGGCTCTATATTAAAACACACACTAGAACTAAAATACTAGAACACTGCACTATCTTGCCGCAGCAGCAAAAGTTTTACAAGTTGTCCCCAGACATGTATTCTCATTACAATATCACATCCAGCCCCACACACTAGCCCTGCTGCTGCTCTCTGAGTGGAAAGGAAGTACATTCAGCTGTCCTACAATGCTGCATGAGTGTCAGCTTGAAAAGATCCAGTAGCTGGCTTCATGTGTCATGGCGCAAGCATAAAGTTAACACTCATCCTTCTATCATGCGTGCGATAAGAGAGACTTGGTGGGTGGGAAATGACATTGTTGAGGAAACTGACATTGGTGAGGAAATACCAAAAAAAGCAAAAGCATATAGTTGCAAGTGAGGGATGCTAAATGAGGATGAGTGAGGGCTCACATTAGTCCATAATCTGGAAAAAAAAAATTCTAAAATAGTGGGTCCAAATACTCCTATTTTGATGTGGTAAGCACACATGCTTGTGATGAGACACGTCAATAATATTTGACTGCGAAACAAAACAAACATGATGACTTCTTTTAACTGCTCTTATCAAATAAAAAAATGCATTTATATCCTCATACCTCCATGTTGAACTGGAAGGCCAAAATGGCCTCCTTAACAATCCTCTCCTTGGTGTCAGTGTCCAGCTCCAGTTCATTCATGCGGCTCCGGTACAGCTGTTTGAATGCCTTAGCACTGTGGATGCCATCAAATTGGTAGAACTTGAGCCCTTCCCCAGTAGGCGGCAACTTCAGGGCACGCTGTGCCACCTTTTTCAGCACCTGACCCCCTGAGAGGTCACCCATATAGCGAGTATAAGCATGGGCCACCAGCAAGACAGGATCATCTTGCCCGACTTCATGAATGCGGTCCACATAGTGCTGAGTGGCTGGGGAACAGCTGACCTGGTTCTGCCAGTCCTCTCCATAGAAATACTCCAGGTCCTGGGCCAACGCCTCATGGCGATGCAGCTCATTGGGAAAGTAGAGTGGGGCAAAGTTGGGGTGATCCTTGTTCCTCTCAATCTCTGCTTCCATGGCTGTGTAAGTGTAGTACAGGGCCACTGCCCCAAGCTGCGGATAAACCAATATTGTTTATTTATTTATTTTTATTATTATTTTTCAGAACTGTAGGTGTGATTTTTTTTTTAAAACTCCACACTGTAGGTCATTTCTGAATAAGAAGACAAAAGATAGAAATTTTTCTATATTCACATCCTTTTTAGCTGGAAAATGAGCTAGCAATGAGAATTGTGGAAAGTGACTTGATGGTTCTGAACAGGGAATTGAAAGCCACCAATGTAAGACAACTCTGCAAAACACGAAGTATGCACTGGTGATACAGCGGTAAATAAGTACTTTAAGATGTAGCAAATATAGGCATGTAAGGAGAAGCATAAAACTTTGGTTGCCATCATCTCACCACTGCATTACACCTCAAAGAGTCTACTTTTGCTAAGACACTGGAAGACAGCCTAACTCACTGGCTTTCACTTCTCTCTTACAAAGAAATGAGTCACATGCCTGCTCATTCCCTGTTAGCTTGTTGCCAGCTTTATAGGATCTAATGAAAGTTCACTAAATTCCTCTACACTGTCTTCACAGTAAGAAACCACTTCAACTATGTGTGCCTCTTTAACAGTACGAAACTGTGGAGTCATTTTACATTTAAAATCTAACCTTAAAGAGCTCCTTGCGTATGCGCCCCCGAAGGAAATCTTTGACAAACTGTGTGTTTTCAGCCTTCTCGTGAACTTCTTTGGTCCCTGCTGCCAACATCTCAGAAAGATCTTCAGGTCTGTAACACAATGTTTTGTTAAGCCGACATAAATGATGACTTTGTCTACTCAAACATACCAATCAGAAAAAAAGCAACAGATAAGACTTAATTATGACATTCTAATATGTTTTCTCCATGTAACTGTCAGAAAAAGAAAACAGTACCTCACATTCTCATTTCCCTCTTTGTCCTCATATACAAGGCCACTGCCATTTGCTGCACTCGTTCCAGAGTGTTCTGTCTTCACAGCAGACATCTCTGACATTCTGTCTCCACTGACTGGTAAATTATCACTAGATTGTTACTATCAGCATAAAAGATAGAACATGTTATTAAAGCAAAAACACTTCATCAAAATCAATACTGTGAATCCAATATTCACTGATTCAGAGTTAAGATGAGTCTAAATCTGAAAGATTATGTATATCAAAAGGAAATTCAATATTACTATTTAAACCAAAGCTCAAATGCTCAAGGTTGAAGCTTTCAGTACAATCATGTAAAAAGATTACAATCTTTATCAGAACATAGTCTGGCTTATACAATTAGGAACAGGCTTGATCCTGATAACGCAAAGACATTTATGTAATTAATAAGTCCTAAAAGTTACCAGTACATGAACATACTTCTAAAACATGATCACCATCTCCAGTATGTTACCTTTATCTCGAGATGTTGCGCAGAACACAGGTTTGTGGTCAGAAGAAAAAGCTCTCCTTGTAGTGTTATTGATAGCGATGTACAAGCATCCACAGTCCAGCTGAGAGCTCCTCTACCTTACAAAGATATATGGAATACCGCAGTTAAACAGACAGTTGAATGAGTGGGAGTAAATAAGAGAAACAGCTGACACAGTATGAACAGCAATGGCAATAAAAGGGGAAAACGTTCTATCCCTAAGGCGTCACTGAGGCCAGTAACAGGCCTGTTTACAACACAACAGTTTGAGCTAAGCATGCGAAGTAGAAACATAACAACAGAACAATCACGACCAAAAAACATTTGTTCTAGTGTTTGCCACTTACAGTGAACAGTGAATACGAGGAGACAGCTAGGTAAATCAGACGCTCTCTAGCTATTTAGCTACCACATTTGATTATTTTTACAAAGTGCTTGGCTAGGGGTAAGGACACCACTCCGCAACGCTTCACAGATCTGGAGGATCTGGATGGCAGTAAAATAAGCAGATCAATCAGATGGCCAACGTCACTATCTGCGGTTAATCAGTTTATGAAGCAGTTCGTCAGCTGGTAGGTTAGCAGGTAATGTTAACTGCATAACCAGAAATATAGCCAGCTAGTTAGCTAACTAACGTCAGCTAGCCGGTTAACCGTTTAGTTTACTGTAATTAACAGGATTAGCAAGAGCTGCTTTAGCGATATGAAGCTAAATTCCTAACGTTAGCTAGCTAGCCAAATTAGCGGTTCCCAGTCGCCTTTGTTGACATGGAGAACTCGCAATGATCAGCTATAGCCTGCTCTATAGTTACAGCCACACAAGCTGAATAAACACGTGTGTAACATATGTTACTTGTAAATGTGATGCTCACCAGAGTAAGTAAACATGCTTACCTTTAGTTTCTACTTCGTATTTCCAGTTTAAACGAGGGCAGCGCTTATTCGCCAGTTTGATACCACGTGTTTGTCAAGCGCAGCTTCAGTAGGACGCTGTGCGGCCAACAAATCATACACATGCTGAAATTTTAGAACATGATTTGTAGATCAGCGAATATGTGAGTCTAGGAATATGGGATGATTGAAGACACATTCAGTGTGCATTTTTTATTCTTGAAGAATACAGTCTCTTTATTGATTGTTTTCATCCATAAACGTTTGTAACAAACGGCTGTGCTATAATATGATTCGAGCTTTAATTTCACTTGTTACCATCCTGAGCTGCTTCTACTATTTAGACAGGTAAACACAGCAACACTGTAGTAAATAATCCATACAAATATGTGCTTAATGCAGATTACACAATCACATTTTATTGTAATTATTTCCATCATAAATATTATGAATTGTGCATAGTTTTGCTAAAAATAAATTGCGTAATTGCTATGGAAAAGAAGGATTTCCAAATCCAACACGATCCTGCAGCTCTCTGATCTCCTGTAGTAGTGGCTCATCTGGGAAACTGAACTGTGGGGTCAAAGACAAAAAGTTCATTTTATCCAGGAGGTATTTTATATTTTACACACAAATCTAATTGCCTTTCTGAGTGCTTGCATGCATATTAAGTATATAACTTTTTTAATTGTCACTTTATTGAGTAATCAAGTAATAAATATTCATCCAGATCAGGGGTGCCCAATCTTTATGCTTTCTGAACTCTTGTAGTCCACCTGTCCTGCACAGTTCCATGAACTCTCTGCACATCTAGTACACCTGATTCACCTAATGAAGGGCATGGAAGTTATCTAATAATCTAATAATTCAGCCAGTTTGCATCGTAGTTCTGGTAGTTACTAAATTATAAGCCTAAAATGTTAAGGGATTAAAGAGCGCCGACCTTTAAGGCGTATTTGTATGACTGCTCAGCCTCCAGTTTCCTTCCAGTCTGAAAAAACATGGTAAATCTAATGTTAAGTAAACAATGTTTTTAGACAAGAATGGTCTTTGTGTGATTACTGCTATTCCACTTTGACTCACCTGTAAACAAACCAATGACAGGTAGCCCCAGACCTTTGGGTTTCTATTATTGAGGGTGTTGGCTTCAGACAGGGCATCCTCTGCCTCAGTCAGTTCCCCAAGCTAATTTAGCAGCAGAAGCAAACATGCATGACTTAAACATGGGAACAGTGCAGTGAGCCAAAGCAATTAGATGTCATCCAGCTACATCATAGCAAGCATATCATTAGGACAAGATAGAGTTTCAAAAGTGGTGCTACGATTTATGGCCAAAGGCTTTCACCACAAGCTACACTAAGTTGACATGCCAAGTTAAACCGATATACTGCCAGGCAGGAATTTGGCTGAGGGTGTCTAAGTTATTTATATCAAGTTTCTGTCTGAGAAGTTCAGACTACACTGCCCTACATTCAGTCCTACACTGGGAAAGAAATCATACCTCCTTAATATAAACCTCTTATTTGGACATCTGGACATGGTGTTTAATTCAGAAAATTATAATACTGGTCAACCAAATTCACTTGCTGAGTATTTAAAGGCTTAGCTACAATAGAGACGCTTTACAGATGATACCACTCATCTGTGATTTCACCAGGGGCTAATTTGGAATTTAAGAAGTGGGGTAGCCAAGCACATTAAACATCAAATTACATTTCAAGTTTCAAATTACAAATTTAGTTTCTAGCCCACATTATGTATGACGACATAGTTGACCCAATTTTACTTGTCATGTCATACACACTTGTTTGAATGTGAAAATCAGCCTACCAAGAATAGGATCATATCACATATACATACAGTGCCAAAAGAAAAACAAAAACAAATAATCATGGATTGTTAGAGGAGAATGAGGATGCAACAGGTACATGGATTTCATGATGAATCCATAATGAATTATTTAAATTTCCATCGGATCATTATACTGGAACTCAGCTCCTCTTCAGGGATGCACTGATAAGGGAATTGTGGAGTGATGCTAATATCTGACATTTTTCAAGGATAGGTCTGCTGATGCCAATGCATAAACATTTATAAAATGTAGAATTTGAAAGTACGTTTACCTGGATTTGCATTATAGAGAAACATATTTTTATAGGATTAAAAGTACAGTAAAATAAATAAATTGCAGACATATGACACAGTAGCATGCATTCGCCTAAACATTCTGCTCTTTCTGAGTACAATAAATACATCACCAAATGCCAGTCTGACACATCTGTTATCTGTCTAAACATCTATCCAGTGGCAATATTTTTTTCATCTGCTTATACCAATACGCTTCCAATATCATTGTGTATCCCTACTCTTTTACGTCATTGACTTAAACCTAACATAGTGCGCTCCGACACAGTTTAACCCCTGGATCTCACTGTCTCTTGTGGTTGTGGAAATAATGAAGAACTTACCCTGTAGCAAGCAATGCCCAGACCTAGCCAAGTCAGACAGGAGGGGGAGCTCTTGCAGGCACGAAGGTATGTGGTCTTGGCTTTTTCATACTGAAATGGATTGTGAACAAACAAATCAAACTTTACATTTAAAGCCTTATACTAGATGAAATGCAGAACAAACTGCACCTGTGAGCCAAATGTCATTATACCTCTCTGCTTTGCAAGTAGATGGAGCCCAGACGGAGGTAAACAAGATGTGTGTCTGAGGCGTCCATCACAATGTCCAGTGTTCTCTCATAGCACTTTTGAGCTTGATTATAATCCTTCATCAAGTATTTTAAATGACCAAAAAGCGCCCATGCATCTGGATTCTAGATAGTATGGAAAAAGATGAGTATAACATTAAAGGCTATGAACCTAGTATTTTGTATGGGCAAAGAGCACCTTCCCTAGCTTCTTAAACTTAAAAGTTTACTTCATCAGCACAAAAATAATATTATCACAATGAACGCATTACCTATTAGTTAGGTAAGACTAATAGATAGAAAAAAGACTAATAGATTAGAGTTCAGCAAAGCTGTTGTAGTCAGCTTAAGAAAGCTATTGTGGCATTAAACAAGCATTGAAGATGTTATATTATACAGAACTCTGTAGCACAGTGTGGTGTCCCTCAGCTTCACTGGTTTTTCAGAATTCACGTTACTGTTCAACAAAGTTCTCTCACTACAGTACCTAGCATGTATTTTGCAAATGCATTATACAACCACAGGAAATCCTAATCCTGATTGCTAGACTAGCCACTGATCTATAGGCTAATAAAAACAACTGAGCTAGCATTAGTGTAACTCTTACTTCGGTCATTGAACAAGAAGCTTCATTCATGTAAAAGATACCTGCAGAATGCACTATACCTAGATGTGGAAAATATTTAAAGGCCAACACTAAAGCCAGGGCAGTTGGCTTAATATTGTATAACGCCCTTATCCCTCACACAGGAGTCCATCCAAACAGAGTCCATGAGTAAGATAACTAAGGTTCTTATCACACTGAATAGGACCATGTGCTAAACATGCAAAGATGTTGTTTTTACCATTTGCTTGTAAAATATCAAACTGTGCAAAAATCTACCCCAAAACAGTTTTTCAAAAGTTCCTTTCACCTTCAAGATACGTTGCTAAAAGTCTCTAGGAGGTGAATAGGCATGTTTGCTACAGATGTAGTGATGGTTGTGTTTTTCATGTTGGCTGGAGTGTTCCTTTAACCCCTCAAAACCCCAGTCCTATTACATACTAAGCCTTATTATTCAGTAACTACAGGTACTTCATTGCAAAGTGGTTGAGGTATTCTTAGGTTCTAGAAGTGTGTAATAAAACTTTGGGCCTGCCGGGGAGCTCTGGCCCTTTAAGGGGTTAAAGGAGTCTTCATACACCAGGTGGTGCTGGTGAGCAACTCAGAACCAATTTCAGACAAGTGTATGCAAGATGCACAGTAGCTTCTTTTCTCTGCAAAACTCTGTTGGGTAGCATTAAGGCTGTTGAGGTTTTCCAGAGGATACACACAGCATACCTGGAAGCTGTCATTGAGAGCCTCCTGCAGACTAGCCTCAGCACTGCTGTACTGTCCTTGGAGGAGTTGCACTTTGGCAAGGGCGAGATGATATGAACTGCTTGGACCCTCATCTGGACACAGCAGCTCCTGAGCCAAAGCCCTCTGGGCCATCTTGCACACACACAAAAAAATAATACCTCTAAATATAATTTCAAAATGAAAAACAATAAAATTTCGATGAAAAACATTTGGGAACCCCAGGACAAATTACACATTTTGTTGATTTATGAAGTGAAAAGAAGTAAATAGAACCTAGTAACCTATTTAAAAAATAGCAAATACCTGTACATGTAAATGCACAGTTATTTTATATGTGATGAATTTAATAGAAAAAAAATATTAGTTGTGGCATGTGCAAAGGTTTGGACACCCTAAGTCAGCTTGCATATGCTTTGCAAGTCTTTTTATTTTTATTTTAGAAATTTCACGCACTCTTCCTTGCTGAATGCTTCTAATTCTTGGGCCATCTTGCATGAACAGCTTGTTCAAGATACCCCCACTGATTTTCAATGATGTTCAAGTCAGGAGACTGTGAGGGCCATTTCAAAAGCTACAGCTTGTGCTCCCTAAAGTAGTTCATAGTGGATTTTGAGGTGTGTTTTGGATCATTGTCCTGTTGCAGAAGGCATCATCTTTTCAGCTTCAGTTAACAGACAGTGTCACCTTTACTTCAAGAATTTGCTGATATTTAGTGGAATCCATTCTTCCATCTACTCATGCTCTGACATTTCGGTACAGCCTTTCCCTGCTTTGTAGGCATAAATTACCTTCATTTTCAGATCCTCTGCCAGCTGCTTAAAAGAGTCTATGGTTGTTGAGTGTTAGCACAAGGTTTTAAGAGACAGAGGATCGATTACACTCTATAACAATTCTTGACCTGCCTAACCAGTCCTAATAAATCTATTAAGGCCTAATGAATTAATTACGTTCTGCATGTACTTGCCTTCACCTTGACAGGTAGGACAGACCTACCTATCAGGCAGAATTGACAAGTACTAAATTGGGGAGAAAATGTGTTTTAAGACCTCTGTCATATCAGTTCCTAAAAAGCAGCAGATCTCCTGCCTGAATGACTACAGACCAGTTGCACTAACATCTGTAGTCATTAAGTGTTTTCAGAGACTTTTACTTCAGCTCCTCAAAATCATGACTTATGCTCTTCAGGACCCTCTGCAGTTTGCATATAGAGCCCATATTTCACATTTCTATAAATTGCAAGATGTAGATCTTTCCTACATCTTGCAACACCTGGATGGCCCTAACACTCGTGTCCGTGTGCTGTTTGTTGACTTTAGCTCCGCTTACAACATCATTCCTGACCTTCTACAGGATAAATTGTCTTCTGCACATCTTTTTACTTGCAGTTTGTTTGCGTACTATCTGTTTCATGTTTCTATAGTATATTTTTTCTCTATTTATCAAATCTATATTTGATATATAGATTTCATTTCATGTTGACAACTGCACTAAGAGAAATTCCTTGTACACTTGGTACTTAACGAATAAAAATTCTGATTCTGAAAAAAAAAAAAACAAACAAAAAAACTCCAAAATACTTCTTGGCTAAGCGATTGCAATTAGGGGAATGAGAAACTTAATTTCATTTTTCATTGAACTATCATTTAATTGAGCTGCAGTAACGTATTATGAAAAAGCATTCAGACAAAAACATAGAAGACAGAAACGTAGGACTATGAAGTGTGAAGTGTGAATTAATTGACATGCATAAAACTGTTGAAATATCTGTTGCAAATACTGTAGATTTATTATGATCAACAGGTGTGAATAGGCCTGCACATTAGCTAAAAAGCTAATAGTGTGCTGTGGTATGTTGTGTGGCTTTATTGCTCACCTGTAAGGCATAATTCTGCAGCAAAAACGTCACTGTCTCCATATAGATAGTGGTACTGAGTCTGGTGGAGGACTGATGTTGTAGGACAGCAAGTTTAGGATCAGCATTTGCATTGTAATCTTCTTCTGTTATAATCATCTGTCTGCTCTGAGCCTCAAGCTCTTCTTTATCCCCATCCACTTCCACAGCTGAAACATAGAAACTGTTAGCAAAACACCAGCTACAGTGAGGTATATATGTCCTCTTGTTTAATTTGATATGACAAAAAAAACTAGCAAAGGCATGACTGACCAGTTTGGTGTGGCTAAAAAGCAGCTCACCAGGTTTGTCCACTGGTTCAGCCAGAGACTGGCTAAACTTCACTTCCTCCTGCCCTCCACCCTCTGTGGGGGTCTGAGTGTCATGCACCATCTCCTGTCTGCACACTGGACTGCACACCACGGCTGCCCTCAGTTGCTTGGTGGCTTCTGCGAAAGCCATTTCAGCTCGGATGAAGTTCTCCTGTGCCAGGTAGAATAGGCCTGTACACATTCAACCAGTAATTTTGGTGATAAATGGTATGTGAAACCTACTATGTGAAAAGGCAAGTCACTGTCAAAGAGACCATGAAGTCTTTTTGTTAACATTCACATGAAACCAAGAAGAATGCAGTCATATGCAGAAGTCTGCGAAAATAAATACACATTTTTAACAGAGAACACACATATGCAGATTTTAATGCACAATTCCAGGTTATTTGCTGATTTCAATATATTAGGGAAAATGTAAAACATAAAATGTAGCCTGTGCAGAAGTTATGGCACATTTTATATTAAATTTTTTTCCAATATAAAAAAAGAAAATTGTGCACTAAGGTTGACAGAAAACTGCTATATTTAAATTGCTAGAGGATGTTTTAACTTATTTTTACTTAGAAAAGCAACAAAATGTGCAATTTGATCAGGGGTGTTCTAACATTTGCATGCGATCGTATAAAAGAAATCCATACATCCTTTAATAATATGTTAATGTGTTCTGAATCCGTCTCAGTCATTTAAAATCAAGAGGTTATAATTTAATTTCATTCACTATTCTTAATAACTAAAGCCACGTGGGCAAAATAAATACCAACTCATTTTTGTTTATTTTGCCCCTTTGAATAATTTTGTACGTCAATTTCCCACAAAGTTATTCTGTCATAATTATAATCAAGTTCCTAAAGAAAAGAAATGTCTTGTAAATACCTTAAAGTAGATTTCTCACTTCTTTGTGATCTTACCAAATAAGGTCCACGCAACTACACAACTCGGCTCTATACATGTGGCCCTCTCAAAAAAGGTCTCGGCATCCTCATAACGCCCACTCATCTCTGACAGAATCCCACACATAAGCAAACTGCAAAGAGACGGGCACAAAAGTAACATTTCTTAACGTTTCCCACATAGTCCTCAAATTTTCCAGTTTTTTTCAAATGGGTTGGCTTTTTATGGACACAACTAACGTGTTTTATTAATCCATTCAAAGTTCACTCAATTCTTGATTGAAACAAAAAATAACTATACAAGAATAGTTTGTAATATTTAAATCCATATATATATACAAAATAACAAAAATAATTAACATAGCAAGTGATTTAGTATGGAGGTGTAAGTGTGATCTGTGTCCATGAAAACCAGTCTTTACATAGAATAATATGTGCAGTTTCTGCACAGCTCCTTTCTCCTACCTGGGTACATTTACTTGGTTGATGGATACAGCCATTTGGAAACACTCCTCAGCCTTCGGGTAGTCAGCCGTCAGCATGTAAAAGACTCCGTAATCAAACCAGTGTGACGGATTGCTCCAATCTTGAGCCAGCTGCTGCATTGAGAGAGTGAAAAGAGGCTTTTGGCATTTAGTCTGCCACATGAAAACTCTTGTCAAAAGGCAGCAAAAGTGAGACGTACCTCCTGGTAATACTGAGCAGCCAGCTGGTATTCCTCATTAAGCTGGGCCTCTTTGGCAAAATGTCTGAGCTGACTGCAGTCCAGCGGTGGCTCAGGTTGGACTTCCGGGGCATCAGCTGAAAGGGTCTGCAGAAAGATCATAGTAAAAAGCATAATCTCCGTTCTACTGCAAGAGTATTTTCAGTCAACAGATGTTCTGTTCTGTTACTAAGTACAGCAGGTAGCTGTTTGCAAAAGTGTGTTTCCTATGAGAAAAACCAATGTTGATGCCCAGATGTGTGTACACACAGGTGTGTGGATAGCCAGTCAGAATGCAACTGACAAAATCCTGACTGTTGCAGCCATTTTACAACAATATCAGACTGTCCATACCACTGTGGGTGGAGCATCTGAGGCTAAGACTACCCAAAAAGTGACAGGTGGAAACAGACTGGCTGCTGTTTTGTTTGGGCATAGCCTACCTTATTGAGTGCAACATGCATCTCGTCCACTAGAAAGACATAGAGCTGACTCAAAAACGCCTGCAGCTGCTCTGGATCTGTGAAAGCCTCAGTCCTCAGCATTTTCTCTCTCACGATTCGCACCACTGAGTACTTGGCAGCAGTCACCACCACAGACAGAGAACAAAAGGTGTTACTGTTATTTGACACATACATATTTTGTCCAATGCTTGTCAGATGTAATTATCTCAAGAACATTTCACATGAAAATGTGTATTTAGTCTTGTTTAGCATTTTTGTGTGACTTATACAGTATTGTACAAAAAATAGAGACCACCTTTCATTTACTTCATTTTCAGCCAAAACATTTTCATTACTGGACTTTTCCAAAATTGAAAACATTAAAATATATAGACAAAATGGGATTCCATGCAAGATGTGGGAGACCACACAAAACTGTCACCATCATATAACTAGTACTTACAGCTGTCATCTTTAAGACACGAGAAAATCAAGGTTTATTCTTGGTTCAGATCTGAAAAAATCCACAGGTGTTTCTGTTCATCCTTCCACTGTGAGAAGGATGGACACAACTCAACGCTATGAAACTGAAAGGATGTGCAGCTACCAAGAAGCTGTTATTGAGTAAAGGAAATAGACAAAAAAGATACAAAACTGCAAATTAAGCAAAGGTGCCAGACCTTAACATCACTGAATGTACTTGAGCTTTGGATCCTAAGAAGCAGAAAATGCAACCAGCTACTAAGACTGAACTGTGGAGATGTGGAAAAATATCCCTGCAAATTTCTTGGAAAAACTGAGAGCACGGCTCACAGAAGGAATGGAAGCTGTAATAAGATGTTACATTTATTTCATTCTGCTTTTTTCTGAATAATTTATTGGCTGAAGGGTCGGTTCTCTCTGATTCTTATCATTCATTAACTCTTTAAATGATTTATTTGGTTTTTAGCTTACTTTCATTTGCTCCTTAAAGGCAAAATACTTCCCAGAGCAGTTGAGTTCTCCAAAGAGCTGTCTCTTGCGCTGCTCTTGGGTGGCAGGGTCCAGAGGCTTGGCTCTGGGGACAAACGCATCTCCGAACATCTGCTGGTACTGCTCCAACACTTGAGCCGCCACACTCGCTATCTGAGCCTGATAGTCCTGTACCGCCTGAACAGCAATCATTTCAGAAGTGGTTAGAGAGGCTTGCCACAAGAGGGCAAAATAGACAAATGGATTGTGAATATAAAATCAAAATATGATCATTGTGCGCATGACAGTGTGTGTGTGTGACAGAGAAAGAGATGAAAAAGAGAAATTAACAATATATGTTAGAGATAGCGTGTATGTGTGAGAGACAGAGTAGATACAATATGTGTATCAGGGTGAGTAGGGGTGTGTTTGCTCCTTTCTTACTCTCTCTGCTCCAGCTGGTCGTCGGGGGAGTGGAGGCCGGGGTGGAATCAGTTCCATCACTCTGTGGCACAAACAAGCCCACCACTCATTAAAAATGTAAGGTTTCTGAAAGTGCTCTAATAAAACGCTGTAAAACTGCACAATTAAAGAAATGCCATAAGTTTTAATGAAAGTGGGTTTTTTCAGACTTCTTGTTACCGTTCTGCCAGCTCCTCTGGTCGTCTCTTTGGAACAAGTGGTTTTTCCAAGGCAATTTCAATAACAATGTATGATCTTGAATCTGTATACATCTGACATATAGGACAGATTTTACCATTAGCTTCAAAAGGTTGAAAGGCTCAGTCTAATGTTCAAACAGAAAACATATTTTTATTATTTTTCTCCTCAAATTGACTGACCTGTCCTTCTGCATTGACTTGTGTTTCAGCGTCTGTTATACTCTCGCATTGGTCCAGTTTTCCTGTCTGTAAACACAGGATATCAATTACCACTCCCTATAGTCACGTTTACCATCTGCTACCAACAGACTCTATTTACCTGACACCATGAATTATTTCAAACATTTGCTTGCTTAGAAGGCTTCTAGATGAGTTACTGCATTGCATGGTGAAAGAGAGTACATATGAGTGTGTGTGTGTGTGTGTGTGTGTGTGTGTGTGTGTGTGTGTTTCTGTCTGGCAGGCGGTGCAGTGTCAGATGCTCTGTTGGTGGCGTGGCTCTGCGGTCCTTGCCCCAGTCCTTCTGTCGCTGAGCTGTGGGGGTTTGTGAGTGGAGGTGGGTGGGGTGCTGAGCTAACGTGATGATTCACCCCTCCGCAACAAGGCTACCAATCTGCCGCTATCACAGCTAATTGCTTTGGGAAGCTCACTTCTGCCACAGATCCGGATCCAATCATAGCGGGATATTAAACACCAAGCCAAGTGCTGCATGGAAGGGCATAAGTGGGCATCTGCATCTCCAAACAGCTTAATGAAGGAATGGGATTAGTAATTAAATCAATGCTTCTACTTATTAACGTTGCATGATTTCTTTGATCATATGCTCAGAGCTACTTAGAAGAGATATTGATTTATTTAATGATGCTAAATGAAAGAAAGGAGAGAGCACTAAACTATCCTTTTAATATACTCCAACTGTCACTCTGACTGGTCACAGATTGACACAAAACACAAAAGAACACTTTCAGGAACTCTTTATGTATAAAGTAAGAAAATATCATTAAGCTGCAAAGTTAAAACGGAATTCCATCAATTTTCAAAATTTTTGCCTTTAAACTAAATTGTCAGAGCTAAACTATTTTGGAGGGCACCTCCTATGAACTAAATCTCTGTTAAGTTGCTACAGTAACTGAATAGCTAGTTGAGGAGCTTGTTGCTGTTTACCTCATGACTGACTGAACTCTGCAAAGACAGCACAACAAAAAGACTTCTCGTGCCCTTATTTAACTAATCTGAAATGAATAAAAATGGAATATATGCCATACTCTATGAAATCTGAATAGCATCTGATGAAAAGGCATTTAAAATGGTACCTTTCTAGGCACTTCTTTGTTATCTCTGCTTGCCTTGAGGGTCTCAAAGACTTTGCTGGGTGCTGCCTTGCAGGAGCCCACAGAGGAGGGGGGACGAGGCCGGCCCTGTGCAGCTGGTGCCTTCATGCTCTCCCGCAGAACACTCATATTCCTCTTGGTCTTCCAGCATTTCAGAAAGTTCACACAGAAATTGCAACCAAACAAAGAATATTGCTCTCAGGTATAAGGGGAAGTTTAGGATTAAGAGCATAACAGTTAAAGAAGATGTGAAAAAAACTCATCTCTGACAGAATCCCACACATAAGTAAACTGCAAAGAGACAGGCACAAAAGTAACATTTCTTAACGTTTCCCATATAGTCCTCAAATTTGGTACCCAGGGACAGTATTAACAAGATGTGCTTCTAGTAGAAAATGACTTTTATGAACAGTTGTTTTGTACATGATAATCTAGTAAGAAAACTAATTTAATGAAGATGCATATGTAATGACATGATAAAGAAATGGAAAAAAATGAAAGAAATGAAAAATGAAAGATTCTAATTCTCTTCCAATTCTTCTCTCACCTTCAGCAGCAGATCAGAGTCATAGAATGGGTGGAGCATATATGCTCCACGGATACACTTTGCACCAGGGTACAACAACGGTGCCAAGTCCACATAGGCCACTCCATGAAAAGGAATCTGGATCTCATCCTCTGCTTGCTGTACAAAACAAATTCACAATAAGATCATAGATGTTCTCTGCATATATGTTTTTCCTGATGCTGAAAAATGAATAAATTGTGGCTAATGGGTTTTTGATTAGAAATCATATAAATGAAAGAGTGGTCTCTGACTTTTGCACAGTACTGCACATTCAAAAGTTTGTAGACACCAGCTCATCCAGCATTTTCTCAAAATCAGTGGTATTAATAGGGAGTTTGTCCCTGTTTTGTTGAAGTAACAAGGGATTTGACTGTATTCCCCCATTAAAGCATTAGTGATGTCAGGTTCTGATGTTGGGTGATTAGCTCTGGATCACAAACAGCACTTCTACTTATCCCAGATATGCTCTGTCACTTCAGAGAATGCAGTTCCACTGCTTAACAGCCCAATGGTCCAGCCAACACTTGGCATTAGACATGGTGACCTTAGGCTCACGTGCAGCTTCTCCAGAGCACCCTGTTCTAATGACAATGCTCTTCTATGTAGTCAGCAATGGGTACATATTAAAGTAGCCAAATTCACGAAATAGAAGGGGTGTCTGGATACTTTGGGACATGTAGTGTGTGTATGTATATATATATATATATATATATATATATATATATGAGATTCAAGCACGAATGCTGATCTAAGAACATCAGCCACTTTCCCCCCGCTAACATCTGGCAATGCCTGAAGTCATACAGCTGCATTCATTAGGAAAAGACAGGCATAAAGCAGTTCCGGATTCTTGTAACTCTCATTCTCATATATTTATAAATACTCAAATGCATGTGTCATTTATCTCCAATGTATGAAAAATAACTGGAAATGAACACAATATAATCAGAAAGAGATGCATAGTTCAGTTCTGTTTGACAGACTCTTCTTACAGTTTTTTCTTTGCAAGCTTTCCCCACAGCTACTTTGGTAGCTCCAGCCTGAGGAGATCTCATAACTTCCACAGGCCACAGCCTGCATTCCGCAATCCTGCGGGTCAGACTGAAAGACAGGACCAGAGATTGTTGACACCAGAAGGGCAGGTTCAAAATGCCATAAACGGAGAGACTTCACTTAAAGGGGAATTTCACTCTGAATTTTTTAAATTTCTGCATTATAAAATCATCATTCAGAGTTGTTTCATACGAAATGCCTTTCCTAGAGAAAGTTACAGAGTCAGACTTGTCCAATGGTCTCAGATATTGTTTGATGAAACTTTTGAGATGAGCTTTTAAAGCATATTTTTAAAACACATTCTTGGTGGAAAGGTACGTGCAAGGCATTGTAAAGCAAAATGATACCCAAATATTATTCTTTTTAGATTTACTACTATTTTACGATTATCAACATACACTTTATTTATATTACATATACATATTCATATTACTTGTAAAATTTCATATAAAATATATTAAAAATTGCATATAAAATAGACATGTAGGTTCAGGTGGTCTTAGATAGCAAATTAAATGGCTATTTTGGCACTGTAAGCATTGCGACCACTCTGGCTCCTATCACCACCACTATAAAAAAAAATCAGACTCTGTAAGTTTCCCTATAATGCACCATTTCACAAATACTCTGAATGACTTTGTTTACATCTCAACAATTGAACTACGCAGACATTAAAAAAAAAACCTTCAAACCTTAAGGGCAGGCCATACACTTCTATCAGTTTCTCTCAAACATAATTTACATATTAGTTTCATAGTACCACATAATTCATATCAGTTACTGAATAAGTCATAATAATTAGTCATAAGATTAATAACTGAATAATAAGCCCAGAGTTTAAGTTCACATATCTATAGAGGTCTTTAGCGAGTATCTCTAACCATGGACTCCTTGCAAATAATTCTATGGCTTAGTTGCAACCTTAACCTATGTGATAAATCAAACACTTTAGGAGCATCTGCATAATACAATATAAAAGCAATATAATATTATAATATAAAAATACAAAATGTACATAAATGCACAGGAAAAGTGTTCTCCAAGAAATGAACTAGAGAAACCTGTAGCAGCAGTTGAGTAGGAGATCATTGGGCAGATGTAGTTTCACTCACCATGCAGCTCCACCTGCATCTACAAAGCAGCGGCGCTCTGTGTCCCAACTCACTCTCTTCCTGTTACACTCAGCTTCGGCTCGGAATTCCTGATCCTGTTACACACATAGTAATCAACTAACCCTGCAGGCACCCATTACAAACACTGAAGTGGTAACTTTGAAATATCTCTGAGCACCTCAATGCTAGTAAGGCCTCCATCTTCTAAATCAGTGAGCTCGCCTTCAATGCAGATGCCTGGAATGAACTGGGCATCTGGGGCTAGGAGTGGACCAATGGGCCATTTTTTGGGTCTGGGTACAGGCTCTCTCTCGCCACCCATTTTTAGTACACCGTTGGAGAACAATAATATCTGCTCTTTCTGAAAGAGAACAATGTGTAAATTATTAAGACATACATAGATGGAAAAACCACCCATCTCATGCAGATGAGCAGCATAAAAGGAACGGTTTGGTCAAGAACTGAATATATCCCTTAGTTTGGAGCTTTGAAGCAAATCAAGAAGTCAGCAGTATACTTTGAATGATTAAAGAACTAAATCCAACTGAACCAAACATGCTGTATTAAGTATACTTAAAAAGTGTCGTCCTTCTGACACTCAGTACCACTATAGGCTTACTCCCTGCTGTGACACAGGCAATGATGTTGACCAATCACAGTCAGGGAAAGGTCTCAGAACAAACAATACCTGATTAGAAGTTTTGTTAAGCAGCCAGGGCACACTGCACTGTATAATGTCAAACCACTGTGTTGTTTGATCAAAAATTTGTTTTGCTTCAAAACATCCTTTTTTGTTTGAAGTATACTGCCTGGCCTCTGTCACTCAAAAAGATTTTCGCTGACATAGACTTCCATTACTTGTTACTTTCATTACTTGTACATGTCTTGTCTGATTGACTACATTTAGGGTAAAGGAAAAAACATGTAATCTTTACTTTTAGCCTGACCATTCCTTTAAATAGGCAAAGAAATCTATGGAGGGACACTGAAGTGCCTAAAGACATACCATTTTCTAATTTATGTAAATCTTAACAGGACTAGACAGTGCTATGCTCTTTTCTGTCCTACCTCAGCTGTAAGGGGGACTTGCAGAGCAGCTACATAACTGCAAGAAGGCCCAGGGGCAGGGTTCCAGACATCAGGCACAGAGTATGCTGTCTCCACAGTGACCGCCAGCAGATTAGACTCAGAGAGCTGGGAGTCTGAGAGCAAAGGCTCTGGCACACTGACTGTCACTTCCAGTGTTGGCTGTGAAAAGAGCAACGCAAATACAGTGTGGGTCTTATTGTATTAATCACCATCATTAGAGTAAGAACTGGAAAAAAAATTGGGAACCTTTTTTTCTTTAAATAGGAATAAAAAGGCAGAAAATGCCAGATTTTTGTGATTTATGATTCTGGATAAATATGTTCACACAAAAATAATGCCAGGGCAGGCAGTATAGCTAAAGAACCATCTCGAGTGGGTGAGAGTGTTTGTGCACTCTGTTGTATGTTGACTGTATATGTTGCTACTAAGTAGAAAATGAAATATTCACCTATATGCAACAATGCCACCATGGTTTATCTACTAAAATGCTTGTTTTCCCCATTCCTTTACCTTAATTCCTCCATCTTGTAAGGCAATCTCAGAGGGTGGTCCAGGTGCAGGATGAAGCACCACAGTGGAAGAGAAGCTCCACTGCCCTGTAGTTCAAAAACACCATTTACATTTATGCATTTGGCAGACATTGTCATCCAGAGTGACTTATTATCAATTATGTTACAGACATAGGCAAGTATAGAGTTGGGAGTCTTGCCCAAGGACTCTTATTGGTGTAGTATGGTGTGGTTGCCTCTGCTATGTAGAGGGGGAGCGGTGTTACCCACTACGCTATACTAACCATTGCTTTTTTGTTCTCTTTTTTATAAAATAAACTGCTTCAAGCCTCCTTCCACATAGCTAATCTATTTCCATTAGGCCAGAACCAACTGCAGGGCAAAGATACCACATCTTACAGTGTTACAAACCCAGTCTAACAAAACAATTTGAAAATGCTTCAACTAAAACAGTGACAAACAGTGAATGAAAGCTACTGGCCAGCAATTAGCATGATCCCAGTGGTCAGCATTATCTAAACATTAAGTCTTTGGGGAAGATTTCTTACGCTTGTAAGAATGAAATGAGCAAATACGTAAGTTTTACCACGCAACAGAGGGAGCAGATCAGCAATAGCCTGGCCCAAAACAGAAGTCTTCTCCTCTTTCTGCTTCTTCTCCTTTGGTAAGACTTCAATCAATGTTACTAGGGAGACACAAAGACAGATTCCATCACTCCTTTCTTAAGTGTTTGCCTTCCAAACAAAGGGATTTAACAGTAGGACTATACATTAACACACTGTATTGTGATTACCTTAAGCTACTATGTACTATGTATTACAACATTATTTGCAACGGGATAAAACTCAATGGATGTTTATTATTTTCATGTGATTGTGTTCAAGATTTTGATTTGATTGTGTTCAAGACTTCTAAAAGAAAATGTGTGTGTTCAAGATAGAGCTACATGATTTTAACTGAATTTACAATTGCCAGAAGTTTCAGGAGATTTAAAAACTGTGTGATCTCACAGCATACATTTAGACCACAGCACACGGCCCCAACAAACACCAGCATTTTAATGTACAGTAATCATTCTACTGCAGAGGCCAGTATTGCTACTGTGCTACGTATCACCCTAACTGAAACATAGTTAATAAGATGTGAAAGATTAAACAAGCTGATTGATTAACTGACTGACTGGTTAATTTAGAAACAGAAAGAAAGGCGACATAAAGACAAAAACCAGAATTGCTTATTGACTCACATATTATTGGTTTATGTGCCAGGTCGTCCAGAGTATGGCCGACATCAGAACATTCAAAGCTGCAGGTGAAGTTGTAATTCACACACTCATCCACAGGCGCATCCAGCTTCTGTGAGTCTCCCAGAGCAATCCCGTTAAATTCAACTCGCACAAAGTTGAGAAAAGGCTCGTTTTTAATACCTCTCTGTAAAGTAATATTGTGAAATGTTTGTCATAATTATACAAGAAGAATCTGTATAGAAAAAAGCATATGAGCTTTAATGATTTTTGCTGAACCCCAAAAAGCTCCTTATTGGACACAGAGCATGGTTTAGGCTGTAGATGGATTCAGGTTTACGGCACACACATATCAAAAGCCTATATATAGACTATAAAGCATCAGTGGAATCAAAATTTCTTCATAATTAAATCATTAAGATGTAAACAAGATTATTTAGAGCAGTCTGATCTAAAATGTACCATTCAAGAGAAACTTACAAGAGTCAGAAATGTTCACAGTGGTGGTGATAGGAGCAAGCCAGCCAAAATGCTTAATGCTTCTTAAAGGCCTGTTGTGCCTTAAGAAACCAGCCAAAATGCTTAATGCTTCTTAAAGGCCTGTTGTGCCTATTATTTTACAGTAGAGATAAGCTTATTTTTATCTGAAGCTTATCTGATTCATGGTGTAGAGCTAAATGCAATGTGTTGTGAAAAAATACTACTTTGAAATACTTTGTTTACATCTCAATGATAATGACGCTCCGCATTTATGAAGGAGCTTTAGAGGTGTGGGATGCAAACCTGTGCCAAAAGACAATTGTTGCTGTTATTGTTGTCGTTGTTGTTTGGTTAGTTTAAATGTGGTATGTGTTGATTGTGTTATTTTGTGTTGGACTGAGATAAGTTAGCAGGGTTTTGTGAATCTAGCGTAAGATGAAATTGGTTAGAAGTGACCTGCCTGCTCCCCAGCCATGTTTGTATGTGCCTTTTCTGTAAACAAAAGGGCATATCACCTACACAAACACCACAATTTAACTATTTCAATGTCGAAATAAACTATTTATCCCACAAAGCAGTGTGACTGATTGAACCAATCACTTTGCCTCCATTTCAAACAGTTTCAACCATCTTTTGAAATTGCATATTTTCTCTACTGATTTTCTGTTTATATACATTTTGTTATTGTTGTTTGTATAAGACTTTTATGTACATATATCTTTTGCCTTTTTACCTTGTTTGCTAGCAATTTGCTTAACAGTCATAGTGCAGTGAAACTCAGGTTTTTAAGAAAGATTTATTTTTAAAAAATATATCAATCCTCATATGGATTATTTTACCCATATGCCTGTGATATACTTTTGCAAAAGATTTCCCAGTTTTTTGTGTGAGGACTCCCTGTCATGCCTGAAACAAATTATGGACAAGCGTGAAAAAGAAACGTTCTTTTTTACACTACCTTGTAATCTATCCTTGTAAACAATATTAATGTATAGGGATGGTCGTCCAGATGTTTTTATATTGTGCAGCAGCGTGTCATGATTACTTGATCTGTGTGTAGTTGCCTTTACAAAAAAGATGACTCTTCAAGTGTTCTTTAGTAAAGACAATGGTTCTATTTAGAACCATGAGTTTTATATAGAGCCATTTCATGCTTAAATGGTTCTTTGCATAGTGAAATGGAGAATGAGTTGTATATAGTTCAATACAGGATCTTTTGAGAATGGTTCCATTTACTACACAGCCTTTTCTCCCTTTTGATCACTCTTCTCCTCATCTCTAAAAACACATCATAACAGCGAGACTGGTGCGGTATGCAGCTATTCGACAGAGACCGATTCGTGCTTTTCTGGTGCCAAACCACCTACGTTAGATGACAAAGATATCTGGTATTGGTGGAACTTACTTTCAGGATTGTGTTTAGTTTTTTCTTTACAAAAAATGGCGTAACAAAACGCCTTTCTTAAAAACAGTTAGTTAAAACCAGATTGATTTACAGCTTCAGAGAGCACGTATGCAAATCAGAATATCGTAGCTTGTGGTAAGCCTGGGCAAATGTTTTATAGCTTAATGTTTTATAACTTAGCGATTATGAGTGGGATTTTTACTTGCGGAACCAAACAGCTCTATACCTGAATCCATCTTTTTTTCTATGTAGCTAGTGCGTTAGCTTAGCTATGTAGTTAGGGAGTAACTGTTAGTCAGCCGTTTGACATTCATCTTAAAGTTATTTCAGTCTCGTTTATCGTAGCTACAACATACACAAACATCTGCGTATCTTACCAGATTATTTCCTCGTAACACAGTTATGTGCACTGGAACACTGGCAGCGCCTGGATAAGGATCCATGCTGAAAACTCAAAAATAAGGATGCTGAAAAAACAAGGATCCAATGTGAAACAAAAGCTGATAAATTAATACAACTCTGCTGTTATACCACGCTTCAGAATATCCTCGTCTCAAAGCGTGTACACGTCCCCATAGCAACGGCTTGGTCTCGCGATGTCCACAGGCTAGTGTGTTCGCGTTTGAAGGAGTTTCCAAGGGGGCTTCTTCCGTTGGAGAGACAGTGAGAGAAACCGACAATCGTTTCTGTCTTCCAGGCGTCTGAGGCTTATAACAAGGGCATGGGTTGTTTTAAAAATATCAACACATACAGTCTTCGAGCAAAGTGTTCTGAAAATATCTAACATTACGCTGTTTCGGATGAACACAAGGGAAGTTTCGTTTTTGGCGGGTTACTTTAAAACAGACATCTGGCATGGTGGACTAACTTAATCTAGCTAGCTAAATGTGTCTAAAAGTCGTCTTCCGTAGCTCGGAAAATACGTTTCTTTCGATGTACGATTGTATGAACGCAGTTTTTGTTGTTTAAGGTTACGTTACCGGATATATCAGATATTTTATCGCCGAACATGTCTGTAGTTTTGGATGAAGTAATTAAAATATGCAAAGCAGAAGAGGCAAAGCTCACTGAAAGGATCCGACAGTGCAAAGACATTTTACGTTCAATGTAAGCCGCATTGATCATAGATGGTGTGTTTGCACATTATTGTATTTCGAAGATGTGGGTACAGGAAAAGGCGTAGCTTTAATTTTGAAATGCCTCGTGTTTTTCAGGAAGACGCTTGTGAACGATAGCAGTGCTATAGACGAATCAACCAGCCCTGATGTCAAATATGATGGTAAGAAAGAATCTTAAAGGGAATCTTACGCAAACATGGCAACAATGAATGAAGCCAGGTGGGCTAAATACGTTAGTTAATGTGACCATGCTTTCTTTTAGGCACCTCTGACTTTAATGCATTCTTCACTATATACAATTTGGCCTTATTATTCCTTTAACCAGTTAATCAGATTAACCACGTATCATGTGTCATGTTCTATTCTCAGACATGCTTCTGAAAGATCAGCAAGAAATTGAACTACTGGAACAAGTTCTGAAAAGGGCATTAAAAATTCGCAGCGGCTCTGCAGTGCCCAGAGACCTTGGTGCTGACTTGCATGAAAAAAAGCAGTCAAAAACCAGTCACAGTAAAGTACCCATTAAAAACACTGTTAAAGATGCTGATAAAATAAAAACACAAACGTTATCATCCTCCACTGAGGTGCAAGGAAGAGGTCACCAGCGAGGAGGATCACTGAAAGGTGTTGCTGTATGTGGACCTGTTCCTGTGAAACCTGTACTAGTCAAGAGAGGACCGTCACCTCAGGCCACCACCAGAGGGAAACTGCTGGTAACAAAACCTGCTCCAGCACAGGTCTTGGAAGACCAAAAAAGGTCCTGTCAGCCAGCCACTCATTCCAAAGACTCATATAGAGAAATGATAGTAGGTGTACCTTCTGAAGACAAGGAGTTAAAAACAAGTAGTCAGATGTCTTCTCCAAAGGAGCAATGGTGAAATTAACATTTTCTTTTTATTAAAAACCAGTAACTTTATCCTTAACCTTCATTAAAACCAGAAAAAATACTTGATGTTCTTGTGCTGCAGGGTGCCTTCCCCATTGTTGCCAGTATGGAGAGCACAAAGGGCCAAAAAGAACAGGTTGGTCTATTATTCTGATCTAAATAAAATCATATCTCAAAAATAAAATTCCCCAGTAACTAACTTTTGCCATTGACCATGGTTATGTGATGGAAATATTTAATCAGTGCTAATTTGCAAAATGGTCATTTGTGTCTTTCTCATCAGTCTGTGGAATAAAGTTCTGACCCGACACCCCAAGCCTGTACCTGAGCGATCTCACTTTAAGGAGAGACTTATCAGCACCGTATCCTTCCTAGAGTGAATTTAGATGAAGGCTGCTGCTTCTTTTTTTTTTAATTAGTCAAGTTAAGATTAAGTGACCCTTATTAGTCCCATAATAGGGAAATTTCACCTCTGCATTTAACCCATCCGTGCAGTGAACTGACTGGAGGTTAGGAGGTAAGGAACATTTAATCCAAAACTGGTTAAACTGTTCGGGGAGCTGTCGACACCAAGGCTCGAAGAAGAAGCTTTTTTAGTTTTGTTCAAGCTTCTACCACACCTGAGTCAGGTAATCAGCTTTTTGTTCTGGTTTGGCTTAGGGGTATTTGGAATGGAACAAAAAGTTTGAATAATGGCAGTTCTTGAGCATTGACATGAGAAACTCTGTATTTAAAAACCAAAGAGTTTGGCTAGAGTGCTGTGCCAACTGCTTCCAGTGCAGTAATATGCATAGAAGTTAGCTAGCTTTTTGCAGTTAGCATTGTGCACATTTTGTAATGCTGACTGACTGCTTTTGGTCTTATTTTTATTCATTGTTAGCCAGTATTTTGCATTTTTTTGGCAATATGTCTCTGTTCATTAATAATGTGAGTAGTATTTTGAACTGCAAGAAGTGCTGTTGTAATAAAGATGTATATTTTTTTACCTTCTATGTATTAATACAAATATTTGAGGCTGCAAAGAATATGGTCATTCTAAATGATGGCTGAATTGGGTTCTTGACCCTTCACTGTACCAGTTCCCAGTGGAATGGCCCTCTGACCAGGCAGCAGCCGGAGGAGCAGAGCTGGACGCCCTCACACAGCTGGGGCTGGACCTGACTCACTGTTATCATGCTGAGCTCCAGAACTGTCAGCTTTTATCGGCCTTCGTGCCGGGCAAGGATCCAGGTACCGGGGGGGGACGGAGGAGACGGAGGAGACGGAGGAGATTGTGAGAGTTTATGGCAGCAGTGTGTAGGAGGAAAGACTGAGAGATGAGCATTGCGACCAAAGAGAGTAATATGGTCTGAAGTGCAATTAAAGTTTTCAAGCTGCTTGTTCAAAGAATTAAATGATCTGGCAGTCCTTTAATGCCAGAGAAATTATGCATTGGGTATTTAGGTATTAATAGGCAGCCTTGTTGGCACCACTTTTGTGATATCCTGGCCATGTAACCTGTTTCAAATATGTATGTGTGTACAGAAACATTGATGGAGAGGGATTATGAATCTTGGCTAATGCTGGAGGGACTGGAAAGAATGATGGCCAAAGTCATTAAGCATGCTGACCACCTTAAAAAAGGTAAAGATGATACTGAGATTGGACACCTACCCATCCCCTCATTTTTCATTTTTTGAATCTAGAGCAGTTGCATTGAATTTGTAAGTCCTGCTCAATAGATGAAAGAATGAGAAAAACTGTTAAGACAGAGTTAAACTCTCCAGTTTAAACTCTCCAGTAGTGACATGCTTATGGACTTTTGGATTTTCAAACTGAAAATACTCCCACCAATTTCTCTTCCTGAAACAATCCCTATCCCATGTGACCTCACTACGTTCTGGGAGAGTCATATCTGTGAGTTCCCTTGTTTAAGACTAGAACATAATAAATTACTTTTTCCTTGGAAGAAGCTTTGAAAATAACAGGCTTGGATGTAAGCCTACATTTTGAAAGAGCCCTAAGAGGTATTTTATGTCATCTTAATAAGCTTAAAATTGGAACAGAGCATACAGAAATGCACAGTCAGTCCATTTTCCCAGCTTGTCAATTGCTCTGAACCACCTTCTTGTCACAATATATTGTTCCACACTGTTTCGCTAATGTTTCAGACATTTCAATGATGGAAGATTATATTTATTGGTCCTTAAGTAAAGTGCTATGTATTTTCTCCAGATTGGGAGAGGAAGGTTGGGGGGCCACTGTTCCCGCTCCGTACGAGAGGTGAGTGGGGTGACCTGAAGACATCCTGCCTGCCCCCCCTGCTATTCTACAGCACTGAAGCTGAGTTGGAGGAGCTGGACACTCTGAGGCTCCGAGTTGATCAGCTACAACTGGAGATTCGCCTGCACCAGGTTAGAGCCAGTGCTCGATGCACCTCTCAGTATCCAGGACCGTTGACAGTACATATTTACTTTTCATTTACTCACTTCCAATAGGAGACTTTGGCTTTTACCCTCAGCTGTCAACATCAATTAACATTGATCATTTTGCTGAAAAACAATGCTTATTATGGACCAAAAAAGCAGTATGCATTAATTTTAATTGTAATGCTAATTTTAAATATATTTCTGTATAATTATAAAATTTATATGTCAATGATACACTGTTTCAGCCAGGAAAGATAAACAGGATAAACAATAATTCAAATTTAAACTGACTCGATCAGAACATTTACAGGGGTGAAGCAATTCTTGATAGAATACTTTGTATGAACCACTTTGCCTAATTAACATCACACAATTGATGTTTTTTTCATGGTTTAATGAACATGAGGTTTGGACTTGGGGGCTGTGAAAGAAAGTAGTATGATGTGATAAACTGTCTTAAAGGTTTTAGCTTTCAGCTGATAATTGTCGTGTAGAGAGTGCCAGTGCTGATGTTCAGTAATTTTCACGTACATATCTGCCTGTACTGATGCCAATATATATAAACACTTATAAAATGTAAAAACTGGAATTAGATAAACCTGGATTATTGTTACAGAGAAGTGGAACATCTATTTGTAGGTGGTTAAAAATACACTAAAATAAAAAATAAAAAAATTAGCATAGTATTGCTGCATCATCTAAACATGCTGCTGTTCTGGAATAAAATAAATACATCGTATCATTTTAAAGTATCTGTCAAATCAGCAAATGAGCGCGTTTACACACACTGAATAATCCAGTCATAATCGGATTTCTGTAGTTATCTGGTTATTCAAATGGTAATGTAAACAGCATTGTCTGATTTCTTAGATCTGAGTAAGGACTATAAATCCGATAAAGAGCTGGATTTTAGCTCCGTAATCGTATTTCTCAGTGCATGTATGCTCTTACTCGGATTTCTTTTGGATTTCTCAGTCTGCGCATGTGAGAAAACAGACCGCAGTACCAGAAAAAGCTAACAGCATTTAACACAGCACGAGATGGCAACAAAATGATCAGATTACTTACAAAATCAGATTTTCTGAGGAAGACGCAAATGATCATCGGATTATTAAGTGCATGTAAATGCACTCAATGTCTGCTGATACCAATATGATTCCAATATCACTGTGGATCCCTAATCAAGAATGTAGCTCTTCTTTCTCTTCATGTAAGCAAACAATGACAAATAAGATCATTTAAGAGCTTATCAATTCCAAATTGGACACCTATCAAAGACATTTAAGAAACATATTTGCTCCAAATGTGTATAAAACCATTGCTCAGAGGAGTATAGTTTTCACTATTTTGTCCATTCCCTGTATATATTTTTTTTTCTACAGGCCATATCTGATACTCTCACACACAGTCTGACCTCTCAGCAGTCTTCATCTGAGTGTCCCAATGCTACTGCACTACGTGGCCAGTATTCACTCCTTGGAGAGGGGGGTGCACGGTTTCCTGCCCTGGTTTTGGACTCTGAGCCAGACCAAAAATGAACAAAGACTGCTGTTCAGTATTAACTGGACCTCATGTCTCTCAGGACACAGTAGTAAAACCGGACCCTTTTAGGACCCTGAGAACTGATTTGAGGTCATCTTCCTAAACATCAATTTAGAAGAGATTTTTTGTGAGCTGCTTGTGTCTGACAGATGTTTGCTCAAATGCCTCTTATCTACTGTGTTAAATGCTGGGATCTGAGAGTCTGCAGCTGCCCTGACGAAGCAGGAATAAAGCTGCCAGCTGGTGTTCTTCTGTCATTAACGGCTCTATCTTCCTTTTGCTAATGCTGTTTTTTCCCCATTACTGCAGGAGCTGATTTGGTAGCTTACTGAAAGCTTTTCATCCTAAGGCTGAAAGTTTCTCTCACAAATATAGCAATACATGCAGAGTAGCCTCATGGGGTACATGGTGCTGAGTTATCACCAGCAGAGAGCACTGTGCTTATATTTTGGTCAATCCCTTTGTATTTTATACTCTGGGTATGGCAGCATATTCTGGACTTTATTCAGATTCAAATGCAAATTTGAAAAAGGCTAGTTCAGTTTTGTTTTTAGAATTGCATTTCCCATATGAGTGTGTATTATTTAGGATATAATTCAAATGCAGAATGTGCGTTTGTGTTTCTGCGCATAAGCTGTAAAGGTTAATATGGAAAAGCAAAGTGAAAACCTTTCATTTTCATTGTTTTAATGGTCTGACTCTGGCATATTAAAAACAGAATAACAAGCACCCATTTCAACTACATTTCCTTATCATGATGCTTCAGTTCTGCCAAAATGAAAATGCAATTGCAATCCTGTTTGCATTTGCATTTTTACTATCAACCAGGCGTTCCTGTCAAATAAATGCTGTGGGTGCGACAGCGGGAGGGACTTTTTAGTACAGGGTATGTTTTAAAAAGAAGCAACAGAAAAGTCTAAACTGTGGCGGTACTTGAGCGTTAGGAGCTGCTGCAAGTGACATTTTAACACTCGCCAACCAGGCCGAGGATAATTCTGTTCAAAGTCATTACATTGTTTTGTGTGGAAGTGACACAAAATACCGGCTTCGGACAGAGACTCACAGGACTGTTGGAGAACCTGAACGGCCAATGATGGATTAGGTTAGTGTAGTGTTTCCCAACCCAGCTCCTGGAGGAACCTAACAATAAAAAATGTGCAGGGCTGTGTTTCTCCGACAGTCGTGCAAGCCTCAGACCACAGTGTCACTAACATTGGTGTTTGTGCCGCCACAAGCTCTCCTAGTGGGTTAAGAATCACTTCCACACAAAGCAACAGCTCGTTAACAACCACTGACTATTTGTAATGCATGTGTTAAAGCAGGGAAGCACTAAAATGTGTAGGGCGGTGTTAAACCAGGACCAGGGTTCCTCCAACAGTCCTGCAAGCCTCTGCCTGAAGCTGGTCACAAAGTCCCAAACATTGGTGTTTGTGCAGTCACAAGCTCTCCTAGTCAGTCAAGAATCATGTCCACACAAAACAACAGGGAATGAGTGAACAGAATTATTCTTGGCCTGGTTGGTGAGTGTTAAAATGTCACTTGCAGTGGTTGCTAATGCTCCAATACTGCCTCAGTTTGGACTTTTTGTTGCTCAGTTAATCTACTATTAAAAGGGACATTCATGAAATACAATAAGAACACTTTACTTCTGTTATAATAGTGGAATAATGTTTATTTATTTGATTCTTTGAAAATTTAGATAAATTTGATTATTGTACATTTAAGATGAAAAGTAAAGCTAATATTTGGTAGCAAGAGAATTTATAGCAAAACATTTTAAAGAGCCTTCCCCTTGAGGATTTCACAGAATATATAGCCTATACATAACTTTTCATATGCTCATACATTGCCGTTCAAAAGTATGTATAAAAATATAAAAACAGTTTGTTACAGATACATGTGTAACATTTGTATTATGATGTAAAGTGTAAACTGTTAATGATGCCTGCACTCCACAACTTAAGCTGTGACTAATTTGTATGAAGCTGTAAATTTTTTGGGATGTATCCAGAATGATGAACAGAGCTGTACATAATGTCATAATGACTGAGAAGGCCATATAAATTAACACAGAAATGCCTTGTATTTGAAAAGTGGTGATTAAATCTTAAGACAGATGACTTATCAGGGAATGACTATAAAAAATTACAGTGTGTTGTTCATCTTCTGGTATCTAGCTTATAGTATTTCAACGTACAATGTGCAAACATTTCAGTAGTGTACATAAACATTTATGAATGCATAGACTATGGTTGTTGAAATAAGCAAATAAGCATTAGAAAAGTCTTTTATTCATTGAATATTTGCTGCACTGCAAAAAATATCTTGGCAAGTGAAATTATTTTACACCTAGTCTCACTTTGAGTGTGAGGTTATTAGATTATTTACTTGCTTTAACTCTGTCACCTTCAGTACAAGAAAGTACACCAACATCACTGAGTTGAGGCCGTTCTTTGTGGTGGAATGGGCTAGAATTCCTCTAAGCTGACGTTGGGGGGCTAATCAACAGTTATAGGAAATGTTTGATTGCAGTCATTGCTGCTCAAGGGAGATCACACCGGTTACTAAAAGCAGAGAGTAACAAACGTTTGCTAATAAAGACACAGAATGTTGGATTGCACTGTTCAATAAAAGAATGAGGAAAAATTACATAATTGTGTGTCAATTTGTTGTTTTTGTCTGGTGTTATGACGCATCACATTTAGGTTTTAACGGTTCCTAAACTTTATAGCACCGCTGTAAAAACAGGTTTCATGTTTTGTCCAAATTCCGACCACCAATACACTCAAAAAGAATACGAGTGAAGGTCTGATCTGCTTTGATCTAGAGCACATTTGGGCGGTTCATTACCAATTAAAATGTGTGAATTTTCTTTTGGTTGTGGTTGTCCATTATTTTGATGTGCAATGCAAGAACTGATTACGTCTTGCAGGACAGCTTAATATGTTGCCAACTTACTAACAGTATGACTCATCATGTTCTTTGCAGTATAATGAAATACTGGCACCACTGTGAAGTATATGCAGTGCAAGCAGTTCATTCTATCCTTGGCTTGTATGAGTGCTAAATCTTTTCTGGTGCTATAAGTGTTTATTTATGCCAGACCACTGTGGCTGTGTGGGGTATTGTAATGCCCTGTGCCCACAGGCAGGTGGCACAAGCTGCTCCAGACTGGTGGGACAGGTGGCACTGGGTTCCCACAGCGGGGCCGTGGGTGGGTGCCCTCCTCCAAACCCCACCCACTCCACTTATGCATGCACTGACTCACCTGCGGACCCAGGCCAGGGAGTGCACCTCCCAGATTGGGCTGATAGGGGGGAAACCAAGACAGAGTGCGAGAAAATCGACAAACAACAGTTGAGAGCCCTGTTTTTAAACTTCCATGTAAACATGCTTTTATTATGTCGTGGATTATTTTATTTGATATAAAATCAGGAGAGAACAAAATTCTGCTTTGTGTTTTGTGATTATGTGGCTTGCCATCTCCATGCCAGTTATGAAGAGAAGGTTGTGCTGTCATTTATGATTATATTTCAAATGATGCCCATAAGACAGGATTTATAATGTAAATCGTGAAACTTGAAGACTCAAAATAAGCACATAATTTGATGTTTCTCTGACTTTTCTCACAGAACAAAATCATTACTTCTTGCCTCAGTGAGGACTGCCAGATGTCCTTAAACAGTTCAAGCTTATTTCTTCATCCTGATTAGCTTGTAGAAAGAGATCACCAGCAAAGGAAAGTGTGAATTCTAACATCAACAAAGGAGCCCCAGTGAGAGTTTTCTGTGCAGCTTTGCTTTTCTGTGACCAAAAGATTCCATCTGTGTGACTGAACCTGGGGCCGCTGTTTCTTCTCTCTAATTTACTAGCCACATTGTTGCTTTCCTTCCTTTTCCTTCTTCTGCCACCATCTCTACCCTGGTCCTGCCCTGCCTCATTTGACAAATATATCTGTGTTAAGAGGAATCACTGACATAGCATCTTGGCAGAGTATCTTGGTTTGAAGAAATATGCGGATAATTTTAACTTTGGCTGATGAATGAAAGAAACTAGCAGTATGCCCTAAATTTCTAAATCAGCACTGTAGTAAAATACCATTCTAAGTACCAAATTCATAGACCACTGACGATTGGGGGGTCAGGGGGTGCCCCCATGTATGAAAAAGTGTTGTTAAGTGCCCTCTAGAGTAGCAAATTGGCCACCCTTCACACAGGAAAAACTGATTGAGTGCCTTCTAGGGTGCCCCTTCATACAATAAATTATGGTGATATGCCCTCTAGAGAAAGAAAATTCAATAACGTGTCTCAGTGAATGCTCTCTAAAATAGAGAAAATGTGATGCAGTGCTACATAGGATGCCCTGACAATGGTCCAAACTTGATATTCCCTATGGGTGCCCTTCCAAAGGAAAAGGCTGCTGTTAGGAAGTGCCCTCTATGCTGCCCCTACATGACTGTCCCAAAGGGTGCCCCTCAGGTGGATAAAATGTGATGCAGTGCTGTAAAGGGCGTCCCTACATGTGTGAGAATGTGGGGAAGTTTCCTAACGAATTCTCAAATGGAGAAAATGTAGTGTGGTGCCTTATACACTATATGGACAAAAGCATTGGGACACCTCTCCAAATGATTGAGTTCAGGTGTTTCAGCCACACCCATTGCTAACAGGTGGATGAAATTAGGCTCATAGCCTTGCTGTCTCAATAGACAAACACTGGTAATAGAATAGGTTGTACTGATGAGCTCAGTGACTTTAAACATGGCAGTGTCACAGTGGTCTAAAGTGCACTGCCACTGGTCTCAAGCAGTGGAAACATATTTTATGGGGTGACAAATTACGCTTCTCTATCTGGCAGTCTGATGGACGAGTCTGGGTTTGGCGAATGCCAGGAGAACATTACCTGCCTGACTGCATTGTGCCGAGTGTCAAGTTCGGTGGAGGAGGGATAATGCTTTGATGCTGTTTAGGCTCCTTAGTTCCAGTGATGGGAAATCGTAATGCTTTGGCATACCAAGACATTTTTGACAATTGTATGCTTCCAACTTTGTGGGAACAGTTTGGGGAAGGCCCTTTTCTGTTCCAGCATGACTGTACCCCAGTGCACAAAGCAAGGTACATAAAGGCATGGTTGCGTGAGTTTGGTTTGGAAGAATCTGACTGGCCCGCACAGAGCCTTGAACCCAACGTCAACCCCATTAACCACATTTGAGATGAACTAGAGCGGATTTGCGAGCCAGGCCCTTTTGTCCAACATCTGTGTCTGACCTCACAAATGCTCTTCTGGATGTGTGGGCAAAAATTCCCACAGACACACTCCACAAGCTTCCCAGAAAAGTGAAAGCTGTTATACCTGCAAGGGGGGAACAAATTCCATATTAATGCCTATAGATTTAGAATGGGATGTCATAAAAGCTCCTGTTGATGTAATCTGTCTGTGTCCCAATACTTTTGTCCATGTAGTGTACTTTGATAAGATTTTAAATTTACCTCTTAAATGCTGCTTACACTCAAAAACATTGCATGGCTGCTAACAAATCTTTTCTGCGTTTTTGCAAGTGGCTGATAAGCTGGGCTAATATCTAGCTAGGATTTTGATGAAATCTCATCTGCGCTGTCCTTGTCTTATTTTTCAACGTACCCTTTAACTGTTAACTGAATTTGATAGTAAAAGTAAGGTAAATTGTTCACACAGTTAAGTTTAAAACGCTCATTCCAACTGTTATCAAATTACATCCAGTTTTGGTTGTAGCCACACCTCTTTTAGAATGTTCAGATGTCAGAGCATCTGTAGCATCCCCATACCAGTTCGTTAGGCCGTGGACGCACAGGAGGCATGGCCATGCGGAGTGGCGAGTGCGGAGCACCATGGGTACGGCTGTGGTAAGAGAGATTTTAATTTATACATAGTTGTTATAGTGCATTTCAAAGATGTATGTATTTGTTATATGTGTGCTACTGTGCTGGGCTGTGAGACAGTTGGAGCCAGTGTTGGTGCTTACCATCAGGGTGAAATGCATGGCTGTTGATGACTTACTTGCTATCTCTAATGTTTAAGTGTTGATCAGTGTCTGGTTTCATATGATTTAGCTTGGGGTAGGATTTTTTTTTCCCCAAATCGATTTGTTTTCTGCGTGTGCGTTCTCTCTGCCGATGCTCTGTTGTAGTCTATCTTCTAGTTCTATCTTTGAAATTGTGCTATAGTGTGCAAGGTATACATGTAATATATATATATGTATACATGTAGTATACAGAGATGATACTATACATATATATATATAATGTTCATATACATGAACGTTTCTTCAAGGTTGAAAAGATTAAGATTTACTATTGGTGCATTGCTAAATACTAATGTGTGTACACTGCGAGTGCTTTTAAAGATAAGTGTATCACATTTTAGCGTGGCTAAGGAGCTTGCTAACTAAACATGTACCTGGCTGAGCTGATTCTATGCTAACCTGTAGGGTTATTTTGGAAAGTAAGCAGAAGCAACAAATAAAAATGCACAAAATGCCCATAGAAAGTTTCATGTTAATTACTTTTTCAATAAACCTAAGAGTGACTATTCCTGACTGCTAGGCTCCCAAATCGTAGCTTTCTTACTGATATTGTCTGCTTAAGCATGACAATTGACATTGTCTGCATGAGTGTGTGTTTGTAAAACAAATATTTATAGTTCCCTTTGAAATGTGTATTGCCTAAGAACATGATATTAATCTTAACTGAGGATGAAGACTGTTTCATCATACATGGTGTATCATAGCTTTTTGCACGCTGGTGGGGCCCCATGTCCTGCAGTAGGTGCCCTTTTTATTTTTTCACCCCTGCCCTTCAAACAACCTGAGTCTGCTACTACAGTAATTGAAGAGCAAAGGCAAAAGACATTAAATGGAAGATGACACGAAAATAAACATTTTGTCTTGCTGCTGTGATGAATCGTGCATGGTCACGACAAAAAAAAAGGTCCATTTTGATCTCATGTTGACATGATTGTCCTCTCACCTCCCTCCGGCAGGCCTGGCTGTGTGTGTGTGTGTGTGTGTTATCAGAATCCTATTACAGGCCTGACCCCCTTGATGCCAGGCCTGTAATGGGATTCACTCATTTTCCCTCTATCCTCATTTCTCTCCACCAACACCTTTTGCTCTTTTTCTTCTTTTTACAGTGATCTTTCTTATCCATTCCTTGTCCACCTATCTTTCTGTCTTTCTTTCTTCCTCCCACACCTCCTCTTCATGCTACAGCTTTGCTGGCGTGGAGTTAAAGCAGCCAGAGTTGAGTCATCACAGTCATCAATTACCCTGCGTTTGTGTTCATCATTCAATTTCCCCCTGCTCAGTCGGCCATGCGGTCAGCCCTCTCAGCCAAATGCAGCCTCCCACCAGAGAAGCAGCCCAGTCTGTAAACGGTTATCACAGGAAGGGGGTAAAAGTGAGGTCTCCTCAATGAGTTATATTTAATGATTGCCTTAAATTTTGGTGACTAGTAGGTTAAAAAAAGATTGTGTGGATGTTGAAAAGGTGGGTAAGTACCATATCATTTCTGTATGTCCACATGCTGGGCATATAATGGGCAATGAGGTTCTTTATAGGTCTTTTATATGTATAGAATGACAGGACCAGTGTAGAGATAAAGGTCCTTGAATTATGTTTTAACCTATTGACTCACTTGAGTGTGTTTAAGTGCAGCTTTCATTGAAGCAGCTACTGAGCCTTTTGTGCGTGATAAAATGCTGTCCATAAGAAGCTGCTGAATGTGGGCTTTTTGTCAGTAGATCAAACCAATAACCTTTATGTTCTCCACTTGAACTAAGATTAACTCACAGTTTCAGTCCAGATAGCTCAATCCACAACAAAAACTATGCACATTTATTTGTGTTTTTTTGCAGACATTTTTTATGTTGAAAACAGAAAAAAAAATAGGTAATGCACATGCTACAACTTGTTCATGTGAGCCTTACATCTTAGATTAATAAACATTTTCAGTCTATAAGTCATACATACAGAATGTAATTGGTAGCGCATGTGTTTGTCAATACTCTTCAGTGTAACCTGGGGGAAAATGAATGTAACAATGCATGCAGAGGGTTATAATTTCCTGATTCACAAAGCTTTAGCATCAGTACCTCTGACACTTGTAATTGTGTGAGTTTCTTAGCTGTCATTGGTCTCTGAATTAATTTTCTCCTTTGTGTATCCTCTGAGAGTCCACATAGGGTAGAGAGTTGATAGAACTACACATGGACGTCCATACGGAGCCGCTTTTACAAGCATTTGGCAGTCTGCCTTTGTGTGCTGCAGCGTGGGTGGGTGAGGGTGTGTGGGCGCGTGTGTGTGTGAGGCATGAAGGGATTAAACAGCCACAGTGGGAGGATGGAGAGCTCAGCTGTGCAGCGTTGTGTTGTAGTAATAGACATAGCAAAATACGCTCTCACATGGAATCTCCAGTGTTCAGTCCCAAGCAAAGACGAAAATATGTTTGGGGATTTAAGACTTAACACAACATTGTTGCATGTTTTGTGTAAACTCACATTCATACAGGTCCCTCCTTTTCCTCTGGGACATATCCATTCTCCTGTTTCCAGTAGAAAGATAGCTGCAAAGATCCTCAAAAACACAAGAACAAGCTGGGGGAGATATGGCTTTGGAATGGTTAATTTCCACCCTCCCTTCCTCTCGCTCTGGGATTTGACATCACACCGCAGCTGCAGCCAATCGTCTTGTTCGTCCTGCCCCCTCACTGCTCTTCTTTTCCACCTCCTGCCATTGGCACGTTATATACCACACACAGACCAGTTAGGATAGTGTTCAGTGTGCTGCTGCTGCTGATTCACAATGCAGAGCACGGTAACACAGGACAGCAGAAAGAGACAGGGGCTGTGAGTGGATTTCTCTCTTTCGCGATCTTGCACCTCTTGCTTTCTTAGGTCTAGGCTTTGTCTATTTTTTGTGAAACCAGCGCTGGCTTCCAAGAGCAGCAGAGGCAGTCCCTCTGCAGCGAGGTTTTAGCCCCACAGCTCTCCAACTTTTAAGATGGGCTGCACCACGGGGCACCTGGCTTGCCAGCCCCAGCCCCCTGGCGCTCTCAGCCAGGAGGGCCAATCTCAGGAGGGCACAGCCAAAGTCCCAGAGGTTCTGTCTTCTCTAGAAAGACTCTCACAGGCTACAGGGGGCATGGAGAAATCCTGGTACCGCTGCATCTTCCCTTTCGGCATTATCTCGCTGGTGATCGGGGTGGCTGGCACCAGTGTAACCTACACCTACAATGACCTCCCTCAGACTAAAGTGGTGTCTGTGGTTCTGCTGATTGTTGGACTGGTTCTGGTGCTGATGGCCACTGCCTGCTGGACAGCCCACAAGAAGAAACGCAGGAAAAAGAAGGAAGGAGGTCCCTTTACTGGCGAGCAGTGTCCTCTTTGAGCAGAGATCCAATCGAGGAAGACACTCTGGATTGGGAGTACAGGGGAGGCTCTTAGCCCTGAAAAAGCCACCTCATCTTCTTTAAACATTTTTTGGTCCACTTGTTCACTCAGGTAGCATGAATGCTCAAAGAGTGCAGATGGACACTGTGTTCAGAACACCACCCCAGGGAGCAGTGGAGCCCACCGGACAGGCTTGAGGGTTTGCCGGAGTCACACACACAGTTTACTGCTACTCAGCAGGTGTCTAGTATCAAAACAACTCCGAAGAGAACACACACAATTGTGCACACCCACACAGGACACTTAACACTCGTGGTCTGAAACACCATGTCATTGCTGGAGCCACTGCTGCCGTCAACACCGCTGTCAGTCCCTGGCATTCCTGCCATCAGGCCATGTGGCTACTCCTCACCAGTACCAAAGAAGTGGGCCAGAGAGGGCAACTGGACACCGCGTCGAAAGAGGAGTGCAGCCCCGTCACCATCGCACGTCATTCTCCTGTCCTGTGACACCGTAGCAATGTGTGAGCTTTTTTACGCAACAGGAGAGTGGAACCTGAGATGAGGGCCCACTAGTCCTTACTGGCAGCTGTGGATGAGGAGGGGGGGGGGCATGGGCTGGAGGGGTCGGAAATGTATGTGAGTGTATCTTTGTGTCAGAAGTAGACAAGTGTGAGGCCAGGAAGATGGAAGAGAGCGAGCATGACACCTGCTCTCTGTCCTCATCCTCTGTCAGAGTTTGCAGATGTCAGATAGAGTGCTTTGTGGGTCTGGTGTATTTTCAACAGACTCATTTTTTCTCTACCAAAACTCACTTTGTTTGCATGCACCTTTCTCTGGTTATTAACTCTCAGGATCTGCAAGAACAGCATACAGAGCTGCTTTGTGAGGAAAACGACCAAGGAGGACTATAATAGGGACATAGCTCTAGTGACAAACCCATGGCCCAAAGCCCTGTTGTTCAGCATTTGAAAAAGGGAGTCTTGTCTCCAGAGACAAGACTTCATTTCCTCCCTCACAGAGAAATGGGATTACTGGAGGAAATACGAGAAAAAAACACCCACAGGGGGACACCAGATGTCAGAACTTTCATCAGAGTTTCCTCCCATTCAGTGCCTTGAGCAAACGGGACTCAAGTATGTACAGTATTTTCTTACCCCGATTTCTCTGTCTTCTCTCTCTACAAACCTGTCAGCCAGTGTCAGCATTTCCATTCAAGCTAAGCCCCATTACTGTGTCATTACAGACCTGAGGGGGGAACTGTTCCATGCTGCCCCCCTCCTATGCCCCTATCTTCCACTCTCCCAGCTCATAAACCCCTTCAGCATTACCATTGCCCCAGCCTGGCCCCCGCAATGGCTGCATTTCACATCCATCTTCGTGTCGGAAATACAGATCATTATACAATGTCTGGGATTCTCTCCATTTGGAGAGAGAATTACCTCCGACTGCTCAGTTGTAGACCAATAAAAGGATCAGAGTAATGGAGTCGACAGGTTTGTCACAGCATTGGCTTTTCCTAGCCATCAGTACAGTATTTTCTGTAGTCTCTGCCTTTGAATCAGAGAATTGGTTTGTGAACTCTTGTGAATGCTGTTCATGTGTTTTGGACATTGGAAAAATATGTGTCAAAGCCTCTTACTTTACAGATGAAAATATTTGGCAGGGAGGTGGTTGTACACTGGGTAACCTAATTTGTTTGCCCATATGGTTGGTTAGAAAAGAGTTCCCTTGAGTAATTTGAGACCAGTACTAAGAAGAATCTTGTCTGCTATGTGTGGAGTGATGGTCCAGATAGAGGATAATGCTCTAATCCTGGAGTGAAACATTATTGATCAGGCTGAAATTGATTCCATGAAACAGTGGATCTGGTGCTTAAAACCTTCTTGCCTGTACAGCAAAAGAAACAAAATTCAGTGGACAAAAAGGATGATAAGAATAGCATTAAGAGAAACAGAACCTTGATAGGCGATACTTGAAAAGACAGTTGGTTGTGTTTTTTTTTGTTGAGCTGTTTATGGTTCTTCTCTTTTATTAGGAGTGGTTCATGCTGACAAGTGCCTCAGTTGACTCTGTAGAATGTGTCTTATAGAAAAGTATGTTCACTTGGTGGCCATCTTGGCAATGCTACTAGACAGTTATTTCCAGTCATGCAAAACCAGACCCCATGTCTCTGACAAACATCTTATAAAAAACCTGATAAAAAAATCTTATAAATTGCTTGTAGCTTTGGGCTCAAATAATGCAATTGGGTTGTTCTAGCTACTGTGCTTGAGCAGATCCCGATAATGAGGGGGGCCATCCCTGCTAATAGTTTTACAAGCAAGCCGATCAACTTTTTTTTTTGAAGGGCAGGACTTTTCCTGTAAACAGACGCCGTGTTGAGTGTTATGAGCTTTCCCATTCACATTTTAAACAGCCACCTGTCTCCTCCTTCATAATGTCTCTGATGTGTCATATGTTTAAGCCGTTATAAACTAGGTTTGATAAAGTAGGTTGTGATTTCATGGTTTCCATGAAATTAATTACAAGGGATTGTACCTTTAGTCACGTCACTATTTTGGTCTCAAATGTAGTGCCTTTGTTGGATGTAAATTCTGTAATATATTTAACGCTGCCTTCACATTTTATTATATCTGAATGTCTGACTTCAACAGACCAACTCTTCTTTCTCCTCGGGAGTGATGTATATGCACAGAATGTCTCTTAAGCTCCAAATATTCACAAGAAAGTCTCTGAATGTTGGACTGTACACTGTTTAAAGGGGTACTCCGGCCAATGTTTAAAATGTAACCATTGCTACATCTGTTGAAAACATGCCTACTTATCTCCTACAGTGGTGCCACAGTAGTTCAAAGAGTGAGATTTTCTGGTTAAAAAACTAGGAAAATCCCCTTCAGAATATGTATCTTAAGGGTGAGAAGAACTTACAAGGACAACAAGCTTATAAGCACTACAAATACTCCCCGCCCCCCCAGAAGCTGGTTAATACGGGAGGAAACCAGATAGCTAATGTTAACCAATAGGAAGCAAAATATCATATCTGTATTAATTAGTCTCTATATCAGTGCATTTCCTTATTGCCATAGAGGAGATTCCCAATAATTGTTTGATGAATTTGCGTAATGCATGCTGGGTATTGTAATGAGAGAACATTGATGGACAAAAGACAACAAAACATACAAAATAGTGAAATCTGTCAAAGTGATGAGGCTGAGGGGTGTAATCCTACACTGCAGAATACCACATAACCTTACAGATAACATATGAAATGTTAATCGTCGGCCAGAATACTGCTTCAGATTTAGTGCAGAGTGGAATTGTTTTGATAGAAAAGACTGCAGGGACCAGGAGTGGTAGACAATAGGGGGTAACTCAAACTCGGAATTCATTCAAGGAATTTATATTGGTCAGCCACCCAAGGGCTTGTTTACACAAAACATCCGAAATTAGATATTAAGGAATGAGTCATCATCAATTATATTTAATAAGCTTAAGGAATTATCCAAGAGGAAGGCATGGTAGCCTTCTAATTGTCAGTGAGGGATGGTATGTTTTAGAAATTGTTGATATTCACCAGATGATCTTTCATCTGTGACATAGGAGACAACATAGAGTAGACACACTGTACATGACACAGGTGATATTTTTTCAGTGTGTTCAGATGGAGCTGATTCTGAGAGGCCTCTATGTAAGGGTTGTATAATCAAGAATGGCAGGCTGTAGTGAAAGGCTGTTATTCCACAGGTTCTCCAAGGTCTTCATCACTTGGCCTGTATTCCTTGGGAGCCAGACAGGGAGAGATATAAAAAAAAGGTAGAGTGGAAAGGATAGCTGGAGGGAACTGGGCAATTTCATTGAGAAAAAACAGAGTGGAAGGAACCTGCTGCGTGCTTGGAGTACAGAATCATTTGCAACCAGGGACCTATATGTCTCTCTCTCTCTCTCTCTCTCTCTCTTTCTCTCTCTCTCTCTCTCTCTCTCTCTCTCTCTCTCTCTCTCTTGTTTTGAATCCTTGTTTTAGTACAATGTTGACAGTGACAGATTTTTATAACTGTTGTGTAATATTTGTTTATTCTCTCTAAAAATGTAAAAGGGAAAAGCTACCTCTTTCTCTGGGGGTATACCTTAATCTGATTCGCTGCAGAATATTGACTGTCACTAGCTGAAGGCAGTTATATGCCTGTCTGTGATCTGTATTGTATTCAGCATGTAAATACCAATTACATATATTTATATATTTATACTAGCAGATTTTGAAATTGTATTAAAGAAATGTCAAGTGAGAAGGTCTGTATGTCATTTTTATAGGAGGTAATAAAAACAACACATGATGGTTTATTCAATTGTTATTAAATCCTGAAAAAAAAGAAAAAAAACATGAAGCTCCACTGTTTCACATGAAAAAAGTCAGTACTCTCATACTGCTCTGCTGGTTTTCAAAGATCTATACAGATAAAGGCAGAGTATTCAAAAGGGATGACTTGGTTTCTTTGAAGATCACTTTTGGTTTGTTATAATGTTGCATTCATTATCAATTTTCTAAAATGCCATCAGATCCATTGCTGCATTAAACATTTTCAAGGAAGAAAAAAATCAAAAC
Source organism: Colossoma macropomum (assembly GCF_904425465.1). Lineage (NCBI taxonomy): Eukaryota > Metazoa > Chordata > Actinopteri > Characiformes > Serrasalmidae > Colossoma > Colossoma macropomum. The sequence continues at coordinate 31,065,679 of NW_023494801.1, read as the reverse complement.
AAATTTTTTGTGCTTTGGTGTAGAACCTTATTCAATGAAGTAGAATACAGAAAAGAAAAATCACTTGCTAATTGTAACACTGTAACAAGGCCCTATATCTTGGTCCCATCTCGGGACACCCACTGAATACAGTTGAGTTTTTTTTATGTATTACTTTCTAGGCTGACGTTATTTTTTCATTCCTATCCATTTACAAAAGTTATAACAACACTACAAGTTTACTAACTGAGACTCAGAATGATCCCAGAAATTATTTAAATCCCAGAAATTATTTAAATTAAGCAAGTAAAAGTACTTAAATATTAGTGTCTCTTTCCATTGCGTATGTTAGTATATAGTATTTTCTTTAGGTTAGTATTGAGTTGCATGTCCCAGATGACAGCAAAGTCTTCTAAGCTTGTTGGAGATCACTGGTTTGAACTTGATATGTGCATTTGGACTAGTGTCCCTTCATGTTTTGTTTTGAAGTAAAATGAGGGGTTTGGTGAATGTTCTCTAGTTCATTATTATTTATTTGGACCTAAAGTATTGATTGATATTGTACTATAGCTGGATGTATAGCATAGTTGTACTACGTGCTTTTGAATATGGTAAAGCACAGTTTTCATAATACATTAACAAATTATAAAAAAAAAAGGAAAGAAAATCATCATGATGATGATGATGATGATGATAATGATGGTCCAAAATGGTGAGGTCCAAAAATTACTTTTGAGTATATGCACATTTAGCTTTTCATACACAGTATTAAACTCTATTTTCAAGGAATTTGTTGGAGCATTATGGCAAAAAGATAATTCTGACTGTTCACCTGCTTGTATACCTACCTGTACTTTTGTTCAATGTATAGTCTGCAGTCAAAATTGACCTTGTTAGCCCATGCCACCTGATCATATTAAACATGATTCAGCGTAAATATAAATTAAAGGCAATAACATTTGCCTGCCGCTGAACAGTCTTTAATCACTCCTCATGCACTGGCAGGTGGGGAAAATCTTTTTTTGATTTATGATTTACGTTCTTGACTTTTTTTACATTGACTTTTCAAAATATCTGCTGAATTACATGGGTAAGAGGTAAATAAAGTCATTGTGAGTGGTAAGATCTGAAAGGCTTCACTGTAGAAAAAACATAAGATAGAATTGTTCACAGTGGTGGAGATAGGAACTAGACATCCAAAGCTTTTAATGTCTCTAAAAGCTACGACACAAAGTTATTAGATGAAAGATTTAGAAATACATCATACTGATTCCTGATTGGTCAGGAAAGAAGCAATAGTACCCAAATAAAAGTGATTTATGACTATTTTACGACTATTTTATCCAGTGTTGTAGTCAAGACCAAGATGTTTGAATTTTGCAACCAATGAACATCAATGAAGAAATAATACCTAGTTAAGCCACTGTGGAAAGGATCAATTAGATCCTCAACAGGCAGTGAACAGATTGTATTTAAACATGTAGAGAAAGGACTATTTTATTCTGTTTGAAGTTTTTGTTGACATTCAATAATGATAGAAAAAGTTTATCTAATTACCTCAAATGGAGGCACTACACTTAACTGGTCTCGACCCCAATTTCCAAAACTGAGACAAGGCTACAACACTAATTTTATCATGATCAGTATTACATATAAAACTCATAAGACACGTGTGGGTTCACTGGTTGTTTTAGGGGAAAAAAAACTTTGTGTCCCTTTTTTAAATTGTGAGTCATTTGGTTACTTTTGCCTTATGTATTTGTTTTTTGACCATGTTGTCCAAGCATTTAAGACCCCTGGCTCCTATCATCACCCTTGAAAAGAAATAAGAGTCAGTAAGTTTGCCTTGTTTTCAGTGCATGAGCTAAGCCTAGCCCAGTTAGGCTGTCAGTGGAGATTGCACATTGAATACACTGTAGTCTACAGTAAGGCATAATCTGTCTGGCAAAGGAGGCTGTTGTGTTTTTTATAACCTGTCTGTCCTTTCACCTTCCCTATTTTGATCTCTCATAATGATGTCAGGGCCTGGCAACTGCTCATCTATAAACTCCACAGAGGTACGAAGAAAGAACAAGCTGGATGAGAACTGGCAGAGCTTCTAACACCACTCCCACTCAGGATCTATTGGGTTATTGCTAGCTAGCGAGTGTGCTTATCTGCAAGTAGTCTATTAACTTTTCCAACCCTTTACTATGGATGCATATCAGTATCAAAATTAAAAAGAAAATGTAATATGCAAAATGGCAATGTAATTCTAAATTGGACTTAAAGTTTCTCACTCATATATGTTTGGGCTTAAAATGAAAGGTCAAATGAATTAATTCCATTTATCTTTGCCATTTGGTGCGCTAGTATTGACCTTTCATTTACACAAAGATTTCAAAAACATTTAGAGAGTGCAAATGCAAATAAGTTAAATTACATTTTAATTATCATTTTGACACTATTATTGCATAATCACATAAGACATAAATATGCCATTCTGGAAATGCATATTAATTTAATTTCAATAAAGCAACTCATGAAGCATCTAAATCTTTGAGTAAATGAAATGTCAATACTAGTGCACCAATGGCAAATGTAAATGGAATTATTGAATTTGAATTTTCATTTGTAGCCCAAACTTGAATGTACGAGTGGAAAATTTTAATTCAAACTTAGGATTTCATTGCAATTTTGCATATTATTTTTTCCGTTTAATACTGATATGCTTCCATACTTCACCCCCCCCTCTCCTCTTGTAATGGATTCGAACAGTGCCTCCATTAGACAGCAACAGGTGACTGCATAGAAGAAGCACTGTGCCAAAGCATCAAGGAGACAGAACTTTCCCTGCACTCGTGTTTCCCTACAAAAGAAAGTGAAATGACAAATGAAGCCCAGTGGCTGGGTAGCGTGTGAGCATTTGAACAGGAAGCGCACTGATTCAGGGAAAAGGGGAAAGGGCGAGCATGGGGCAGAGGAGGAGGCGACGGCTTTGTGATGGTCAGCACAGATTACAGGAATTCTGGCCCACCAACCTTTTCCTCCCTCTCCACCCAGTCTTGGCTCTGTTAGCACGACATCTCTTTCCTGCCTTCACATTCACATGTTCACTGGGGCAGTGAGTTCTCCCTTCACCATGACTGATTATTGGTTTTTACATTGGGACAACTACATTGTATGGCAATATTACCAAATGGAAATTCCTTCTCGCAACAACCTTTTCTGTACTTGGCAGGCGTGGAAATAATACAGGAAAACTAAACTTGATTGCAAGCAGAAATAGTGTCAAAATCTTCCTCAAAAAATGTAGCTGTATGGAGGCAAAATATACAAGTGAAAATCAAATGTATAAAATAAATATTTTAATAAACAAATATATTTTTGCAGTAAAAGTACAAGTAATCAATTTCAGTAATACTCAAGCAAAGTACAGATGTTCCAAAATAATACTTAAGTTTAGTAATGTAGCCTACATTTAAAGTAAATGGGGTATAATGAACTTTATTGATAAAACATTCAAAACTTTATTGCAAATATATACCTTATTATCAGATATAGTACTGAATCTGGTCTATGTGGATCTATCACACAAATACTTCACTCACCTGTCCCTAAACTAGCTTTGACAGGCGACCTGCTGCTTGATCTAATCTTTTAAAGAAAATCAAATTATGAACTCTTAGAAGTGTGCACGTGTGGAGCTTGCATGTGTGTTATTGCCTTTTCTCAACACCGCCTTTTTGGGGTAAAATGACAGAGAAATAATAAGCTTCTCTGAGAGCAATCAGAGTGTAAATGGGCAAACAAGAAACAGCAATGGTAAATTGTCTGTTAAGAGTGCAGAGTGAACTCTGCCAGATGTTCTCAGGCACTTATCCGGCAATTGAGCGGTGCAAGTTTCCTGGAAAACTGCATGCTTTGATTTCCCCCCATCATCAAAATCAGGTCACACAGGGAAATGTTAAAGAACAAATTGTTAAAGCTTCACTCCACCATGAGGCAAATGCTTTTGCTGTCAATACTTAGAAACAGTCAAAGTGCAAACAAATGAAGGCTTATTACTTATTTCTTTGAGCCACTGGCTATTGGTTCCTATGTCCCATTCTGTAATGATGCATTTGAAGGTCACTACCATGCATCTTTTGTTGTCCTTAGCTTTTTAGCAAATTTAAGGCTGTATTTAATGGTCCCACACTGCAGACTTTGGAAATGAGGTGACCCAGAGCTACTGTTTAAAGGGCACATACAATGGACATTCAAAATTTCCTTGCTTTTTTGAAGTGAAATAGTTTCATGCAGTTTATAAACAAAAGTTTCAAAATGTACCATTCATTTCCCAGACCTTATACACAAAACAGACTTTTACATTGATGTTTTTGTGATGTCACAAAATCCAACACATACATATATCTGCCCATTTAGCCTAGAGCAGATTAGCCCACCAATTCACGTTGAAGTAATAAAGCGTGTTTCACAGGTCACAGGCCAGCCGATCAGAAGTGTTTATATATATATATATATATATATATATATATATATATATATATATATATATATATACATATCAGTCTTAAAGACGCAGAAACAAAAAAAGCCTGGTTAATCTAGCTAGTCTTGGTGCTGAATTTTTTTTTAAACATGAACAAATTCCCTCATCTGTAAGAATCAGCTAATAGACTATTTAGAATTCGAAATTATTTGGAAATTAACCAATGGATAGAAAGATTCATATTTTACTAAGAGTACCATCATTTTTTCAGTACACTGATTTATATTAGTTGGTAATATTGCAGTGGAAGTGTCCTTTATGTTTGTTATCTAACTGGCAATAAAAAGTGGTGGTCAGCCAAAAGTAGGAGTTATTCAGAAAGTGTCACTATTCACCATTCTATCAAATTAGTTCAAACTGCTTTCCCGCACTAAAAAAAAAAGGGAAAACAAATTAAATATTCAGATTTTAGATATTTACAAGGATTACGTTATTATCTATTTCTAAATTATTAATTGAGATTGTAATACGTTCCCAAAAACATATTTCACAATTAAAACTTGTGAAAATAATAAAATACATTTTGAAAGGTTGAAAGGTTTTGAATTATTAAAAGCTTAATTTTTAAATAAAAAAACTGCATTAGAAAAATGCTGTCCCATGTTTTTGTGTCCTCAATACAAAGAGTTTTAGTCCATATGGCAGAGCCTTATTTTAGCCTCAATCCTGCATTTTAGAGCAAGAAGTGAGACTAAGTAAACTTTTTAGTGTTTTAATGAAAATGTCATCATGTGTGTGAAGCTACTTAAAGCTGTGTTTGCTAGTCATGTACTGGCTAGCGTTTTTTGAGTTATGCATTTGAGTTACGCGTCCCTTCATTTTTCATGTGGTTACAAGGTTGACACTGTAACAATAGAAGAACCTTCTGGTAATATATAGTACCCTTTTCAAAAAGATTCTCTATAGAACCATATACAACACATTCTTCATCAATCCGAAGAACCATTTAACAATGCAAAGAACACTTTCAGCATGCAGGAGGTTTTTTGGGTTTTCCTGGTTCTATACAGAACCATTGTCTTTATTAAAGAACCCTTGAAGAACCATCTGTTTCAAGAGTGCAGCCATATTGAGGCCTGAATTTTGTTTGTGCTTTTATCCATTTTTATACATATAGTGTCAGAAACCATGAAAGCATGTCTATTTGAGATTACTAAACATCTTGATATAGTTTGAAGGAAGTATGTGAGGATTTAGAGACTGCACAGTGCTAACTGGTTGCTATGAGCTTCTATTAACTGCCTTGTGGCTTCAGTGCAAAACTAGAAAGATAACTTCAGGCACAATAGTCTTGGGTGACTGATAACAATCGGGGAAAGGGGAAACTGTAAATTTGATTTTCGCTGGACTGCTTTTACTCTAATTAGCACATGTGAATTGCTCTGAGAGAAATTAATCAATGTGACCACATTTGCTTGCCAACAAGCCATGGGCGCTGGGGGTTCGAAAATAGCAACAAAACTGTTGTAATTTCTCCACATGATGACCTCCCCTTTACTGCAACACATTAAATTGTTTCAAATTGCCATGAAAACTCTAAGGCTACGTTTACACAGCAGGTAAAAGTGGCCCAAATCTGATTTTCTCACCAAATCCGATTTTTTTTTGTTTGGCTGTTCACATTATCTTTTAAATGTGATCTGTATGCGACATCAGTCTGAACAGATCAACTCCTAAACCGACCCGCATGCGCAAAAGAACAATGCTTCACGTGTCGTGCTCGTCCAGAGGTAAACAGTCACGACGGCCAGCGAACGACTGTCGCTCCCGCAGCTTTCAGTTTCATCTTCGCCAGCATCACATGAGCGAGTATAAAGTTCCAGTGGTTGACAGCTGGACTCATCACCCAGAATGTGTTCGAGTGGCGCGTTAATCGGCCACGGCCACTTCTTTGGTTCGAGTCCTCGGATTCTTTAAACTGCTCTCTGACGCTGCAGCCTCGGGCTCCTCCGGCCGCGCTCGGCCGTTTCGTTCGAAACCTCTTCAAACACGGAGCGGTTTGATGAGTCTCTTCTAATTTTTTAGTACAGAAACATCAGACTAAATGTTTATGGGTCTCAGCAGCGCGAAATTATGACGAATGTCGAGTTGTACTGACGTAAAAGTCGCATGAAGTCCGATCTGGCTGTTCAGACTGAGTCGTATTGCCGCAGATCGGATACGTATCGGATTTCAGTACCACATATGAAAGTCTCAAATCGGAATTGAAAATGTCAGATTCAATGCGTTTTTTGCTGTTCACTGCAAAACATCTGTCACATTTGAGGAATGGGATTTGGGCCACTTTTACCTGCTGTGTAAACGTGGCCTAACACAGCCTCTTGAATCCTAATTTGAGCCTCATCCACACACAAGCACACACTCCAAGTACATATGGGTCATTTGGCCTGGACACGTCAGTACCTTCAAATGACTGGAACCACATTTGCTTGTCATGCTTTGTGCATGCTTGCATTGTGCATCACTTGGCTAAAAGGGAGCACTTCCAATTAAGTGTTCAGTTCTGTTCTGCTGGGCAATAATTCACAGAATCAGTCTCACAATCACTCTCACAAGCCCAACTTTAAAAGAAAATGGCCCAAAACCACAAAACTGTCAGTCAGATTCCAATGTTCGAAATATCTGAAGGCCTTTTGAGACAGATTTGTTGTCATAATTCAGTTATCATAAGAACTTTTCTATGTAGCATGATGTCACCTTTATGAACCAGCGTTTGACAGTTTTAATACTGTAGGGTGTAACGTTTTCCAGTAAACCTGCTATGTACTCCTGATCATTTTAGTTCCCCCTTATTTGAAAAATAAATGGCACTTTCTGTGAATATAGTTCATTTTTAGTCCTGAAAACTCTTTAAAAATGTACTTTTTCTTTTGTGTTTTTCGACAAAGTATAAATTAACAATCACATACTATGAGTTTTTTTTTAATTTATTTATTTTTTTACAGCATCTTTTGCAACTCTTTTATCAATTTTTAGGGAGATGTATAAATGGCATTTAAAAGCCTGTATAGAATAGAATTTATCATTTTGTACCAAGAAATGCATACATTTATGAAATGCTTATTGAACTTTTCCAATAAAAAACACAACTTCAAAGTTTTCTTTGTGCAGCAACAGATGAGTTAAAATACAAGGTGGGCCAACAAGGTGGGTGTGTAAGATTTAGGGTTAGTAAATTGTAACGCATATGAAAACCTAACACTATATTGCCCTATATGCCTTCCAAAGACTTAACAAAGTGTCTCATAAGTGCAGTCTGTAGTTGTCCAACAAAACCAGTGTACGTTATATTTTGTGTGCAGTGTGTTTGTGTGTTAAGTCCCATCAAAAATTTGCTACAAAATGGTTCATTTTTATAAAAATAGCCTATTAGCTACGTACTGATGAAGACTGTAGTTTTCAGCCACAGTTGTAAAACGCTTAAAAAGGGAACTGTAAGCAGTGTTTGATTCGCTTCCTAAAAGTCAAGCACTGTCTATGACTAAGACCAAGACTTCCTGTGGTGAGCTGTGGTATATTTTAATGCTGAGTGGAAGGATGGCAGTTAACACAGATAAAGGCTATAATTGTGTACACTGGTGATGACCATATCAGGTTCTGTAAACATTTTAGGTTGCAGGCTACTTATTTTTGAAGACTGAAAAGGTTGGTCCACTAGTTATCATTACATTTGTTTTGTAATAAGTAACGATGCATGTTTTATTAATACTGAAATAAATAGAAAACAGGAACATGAATTTCAAGGAATCATACACTTAAATAATATTTAGCTGCCCACAACGAATAAATGAATTTTCATTCCTAAATGCATTATACACGACTTTATGAATATTATTATTATTTTTCTTTAATGACGTAAGTTGTTGGGAGTGGGCTTTACACATGATTAATACAACCTTTATTAGAGAAATAAAAATGTTTTCCATTATACGTCAAATGTTATTCTATTGAAAAATTCATTATATATCCCAAAGTGTTCCAAATAGAAGGACAGCACTTTAGGATGAAACTCTTCAAATATACTTTTCGTAACAAATAATGCCACTATATGTATTGACCAATGGCGTCAAGCATGGAAACGCGCAATTCGAAATAGCATCATTCCTTCCAATCAGAAGCGTTGGTTTAATTATTCAGAAAATAAACCAATTGTGTGGACGGACAAATCAACAAAAAGCGGTATCGATGGGCGTGGCCATTTTCCGGCCAATGAACTGAAGAAGTTGATGTTTAAACTGATGCGCGCGGGCGGTGCTAAGCGTTTAGGGGAGGAACTACGACTCGAAATGCGTGCTTCAAGTTAATCAACAGTCCTACACTACCAGATCACTCAAACTACTGAACCTCGACGTTGCTGCAGTATAATCTTAAAGTTTTAACCAGATTTTTGCAGCGTATACTAGTTTTGCGGGCTAGTACCAGGCAGCCGAATCTTCCATTGAAATGAAAGCGGGCGGTAAGTAACGTTATTTTTATCTGGCTTCAGTCGGCTAGCTAGCGTTAGCTAACTTAGGTAGCTAGGTAGTTTAGTTAAGTTTAGGTTATCAGTATCAGCTAATAATAACTTTCACTATCCGCAACAGATGCTAATGACCGCAGAAGATTCTTAACCTACATTGTTTGTCAGAGTATCATTACACTGTAAGTTACAGCCATTTAACCTAGTAACCCAGAAAATCGGCCTCTAGCAAGGTAACGGTTAGCCAGTTTAAGGCTTTGAGTGTATAGTTGTGTTGCAGATTATATTTATTATTTGTACATACCATTTGTACGTAGTTTTAGCTGTGTATGAATGTTTTCGCACAACGTAATGTTTCCAGTGAAAAATCTGACTAGTGCTAACTAAACCATCGTCTGTGGTGAGGTAGCTAGGTTCAGCTAACGAATGTTACCTTTGAGCCAGTCGCCTATGTTTGCATTCAGCCAGCAGCGAGGAGGGAAAATAAGGCGCTGACTTTAGTTATGTTAAATTACTAGCCAACACTATAACCTAGCTATATTAAAGCAAATCAATCAGCTGTTGTTTCTGTCTGGAAACGCTATATACTGACTGCTACAAAACTATTTAATTTGAGAATCATATATATAAATACCCTTCCCAATGTTGGAGAAATGAATAATATTAGCTGTACAGCAGAAGTCATTAATTCTGGTCCTGAAGGGCCGGAGTCCGACAGAGTTTGCTGATTTCACTGCTTTAACACACCAACTTAACTGGGTTGTTAACGTTACCTAAGTGAATCAGTTTGTTTGTACGTGAAAATGACTAAATTATGTGGGCTCTCGGCTCGCCATAGTTGAAAATGGCCCCTCGTTTAAATATTTATAACCTCGCAAATTCTTGAGTAATGCAACTTGGGGAGAAAAAACACTTGGGCTATATAAAGTTGGTGTACTTTATAGCAAAGGAAATACCCGTTACATACAGTAGTCTGTCTTTTTGTTTAATTTTTTTTATTTATGTATAATGTATAAAGCAATGTACAAACTTTGTCTCTCTATTTCTAGTGCTACATTGTCGGTGCCCTAAATGTTTTTCTTTACCTGCGCGGAAACGGGTCCGAAAGCAGGTTCCCTCAATGACGCTCCTGTCTCTTCCTGAGGAAGTGCTCCTGTGTGTTCTCCAGTGCCTCTCTGCTGAAGATCTGCTGACTGTTCGAGCTGTGAGTGGAGTCGCAGTGTTAGCTAGTCCTTGGCACATTTACTGGGGCTTTATGTTAAAGACCATTCTGACAAAACTTAATATCATGGAGCAGACTTTCGGCAGTGGTATGAGATGTGCACTAACATCTCCCTCCACTTTCTCTTTGTGACAGTTATTTGCAAGTCATCTTATTTGCTTGTGTATTAGTCATGTTTTATAACGGCAGCAGTGGTGGACAGTAACGAAGTAAATGTAATTCGTTACTGTACTTAAGTAGTTTTTTCATGTATCTGTACTTTACTGAAGTATTTCCATTTTGGGTGACTTTACTTTCACTCCACTACATTTCAAAGTCAAATATCTTACTTTTTACTCCACTACATTATGCGAAATCTGTTGTTCCTTTTGGCTGATGTGTGTATAAAACAATATGTGAAAACGAAAGAAACGCGAAACAAGCACACCAATCAGGGTACAGCACACACTTTGTTCTGAGCCTGTTTTGACCTGTTGGACTTAGCTACCCAGTGCAAGCATACGTTTCAACCTCAGTGTAAAAGTTTGGGAGTGCCTATTCCTACATATATGATGGAAGAAACTCCTGACTCTAACCTAACTTTGTGTAAATAGACCACAATATAGAAATATGTACGGATGCAGTTGTGACTGGTATGTTTCTTTTTTCTGAATTTATACAAACAGTCCATTTTATAGTAAATTCATTTTGGCTATTTTATGTTTATGAACAGAGACCTACAGATGCAATATAGTAAAGGGAAACTCATTTGTAAACCTGTGTTTTAAAGCAAGTTTTTATAAAATTTAAACTTGTAACTAAGTTGCAAATAAATCTTAAACCGAAACTTTGCTTGTCTGCAAAAGGTTATTTCATAGCCACTTGGTTCAACCTAATGGAAACTGTTTGCCTTCAGTGTTTTGTGCTTTTGATAATTTTAATAGACTTCAGCGTCAGACTAATTAATGACATTCTATTAAAATATTGGTGTTACGAGAGTGACACTAGAGTATTTTCACTTAATGAGTTGATAAAGCAAGAGTCTTGTTACAAAAATGATAATAGGACGTTAGTCATAATTAATCTTTTAGTACTTTCACTTTTGATACTTAAGTACATTTGAAGACAAATACTTTTATGCTTTTACTCAAGTGGAGGTCAAAAGGGAGGACTTTTACTGGAGTAATATTTTACCTTGGGTATCTACTTTAACTCAAGTACATGGATTGTGTACTTTGTCCACCACTGAACAGCAGTTTTTCAAAAGACATATTTACTTGCATATTTGCTTAGGATTACTTTGTTCTTCCAGGTGCACTCTCAGTTCCGTGATATCATCGACAACAACTCGTGTGTCTGGGCACGGGTCAGCTTCAAGGACCGCTGGCCAGCTCCTGATACTGTCTGGCTCTTTAAAAGGTCTGCTGTTCACTACATACTGCAACAGCCTGTTAGTTAATCTGGAGCTTTAATTTGAAATTTCTGCACTCACTTTTAGCTTTTAACGAATCTGGTTTATTTTTTAACACCAGAGCTGCAGAAAAAGGAAATTTTGAGGCTGCAGTGAAGCTAGGAATTGCATATTTGTATAATGAAGGACGTAAGTATCTTATTCATCAATATACTTGATAAATGACTTAATGTCTTGATCAGTAATTGGTTGCCTTTGTCATTGATTTTGTTATTTCACTTGCTCACTCTGTAATGAATAAAAGCGGTTGTGGCCTGTTACCATGTAAATAAAAAGTTATCAAAGCATAATTTCGTTCATTGTTAGCCACAGTTAAAGCTATCGGGTGAAATGTTCTTTTGAAGTTGATCAAGCAGTGTTACTGTCATTGTTTCACTCCAGCATCTCTTAGTGATGAAGGTCGGGCTGACTTGTGTGGCAGGATGGCTGCTCGATTCTTCAGCCTGGCAGAGAGCCTGCGCTCCCCCATGGCCGACCCCTTCATCTGGGTCTTTATCAGGCCACCTTGGTCTCCTTCTGGAAGCTGCTGCAAGGCAGTTGTATATGACCATCTCAAAGCAGAGAGTGACACCAACTTGGTAAGGAACACTGTACCAATAAAAACATTGACACTCAGTTTTAGCCTCTCCTAATCTATGTATATGTGAATGTATCTATGTATTCTAAGCTTGTTTTTTCAGATTTAGTCATATTGTATAATAATACAAATTAAAGGTCCTGCACAGTTGTTTTTTGAAATCTGTTAAAAAATAATTTCAGTAAATAATTTTAGATATTTCAAATACCTACTAATTTTTTCCCCCCAAAACAACTTTAAAAGGAGTTAGCTTTTACCTGTTACTTTTTACCATTCTGATGTGTGGGTGGATTGATTGACAGCCTCCACGTCAAATGTAATCCCCTGGAGGGTGGGCACAGGCTGAATGTAACTGCTGCTCCATTTAAGGTGGAACAGGGAAATTGGAACAATAAGCTGGCAAGTTAGAAGCTGACTTCAGCTTTGTGTTAATATTATGGTTGAAATCCAAAACCTCTGATTTCCAGCCTGCGCCATATCGAGGCGTCTGCACCTTAGATTTCTGTTGTTAGTCAGCCAGTTGAAGGTTTTGCATTTTAAGTGTATTGTTAACACGAAGCTGAAGACAACTTCTAATTCACCAGCTTCTTTTTTGAGCTTTCCCGGTCCACCTTAAATGGTGCAGCAGGTGTTATAGTAGCTGCTGCACCATTTAAGGTGTTATGGGGAAAACTGAAACAAGAAGTTGGTGAATAGTAAGCCAACTTCAGCCTCATTTTGTTAACTGTAAATTTGTAACCCCAAAACGATCTGAATGCAAGCTAGATGAGTATTATCCTGGCATGTTTGCTAGCTGTCTCACTTTTTGGGGGTTGCAGGTACCAGATATACAGATATATAAGTACAGATAACGGGGAAAAGGCTGTTGGGGTCTTGTCACGGTCAATGGCAGAATCTGTGTCGTGATTAGAGGCTAATCAAATTCTGGTTAAATTGAAATAGGGGACACTGCAGTTAATATTTTATATAAAGTGTAATTCCTAAACGGTGGTTAGGGGCCAATATACAAAAAATACAAATTTAGAGGTCATTTTGAGCACACTGCAGTGCCCAGTGTTGGACAGAAGCAGAAGAATGAAAATGATCACATACTTTCATATGTCAAAGATACTTCCATAAGCTAATGTAACATTTTGAGAAAGGAGGAAGAATACTGTGTGGGCTGCACCCACAGTAAATTTTCCTGGAATTTCTGTTTTAGTTCTTAAAATGAAGTTAAGTCTCTAGATCCTGTACAAATAACACAGCAACTGTTTTTTCACCTCTGAATTTTATTCTGAGATTTTGACTACTTTTATTTGTGTGTTTATTTTTATAGGAGAGAAAAGGAACATTACTGCATTGCCTCTTTAGAGTTCTTCAGTTGTTTGATGTGAGTAGTGTGATTTTTACTAAAGTATAGTAGCAACCAGCCAAGTGGGAAGCTGTTATTTGAGGCTGTTAAACAGCAATTTTGCATGATGTCGCTCAAATAGCCAGTGTTGAAAAAGCAGTGGCATACAAGATCATATCACAGAAAAAGGGTAGTGTGAAGGCACATTTTTGCCGAAACAGAATTAGCTGTGAGAATGTGAGAATTTTTTCTTAATTTTCTGTGCATTCTCATGTACGCTTTTGTGTTATGTGCAAATATGTTGGCAGACACCTGCATGTTTGCAGATATACAGACACAGAAATATAAATCAGTCCTTATTCGTCCAGTATCATATGAGCCATGAAAACACAAACGTATTTATTTATAGGCTGTATGTCATTCATTTGATGTTGCGTATTTTGGTGTGTGTGTGTGCGCGCATGTATCAGGATGAGGAGAAGCACGTGGAGGCACTCGCTATATTGGAGGAGTCCTCGAATTGTGGCAGTGTGCAGAGCTCATACGTACTGTGGGAGCAGAATCGCAGCGCTGCGGTAAGAGGCTCCTGTGAGCTTGCAGCAGTAACTTTGTTACTCTCCCCAGTTCAGTGAAGCTATTGAAAGGCCCCTACTGACTTGCTGGTGTGCACTCCTTGCAGATGTGTGACCCCGGGAGGTATCTTCAGTGTGTGCGAACTCTCAGGGACTATGCGGCCAAGGGCTGTTGGGAAGCTCAGGTGTGTGTTCTGTTTTTTATTTATATTTTATTTTTTTGGGTGGGTGTTGGGTTTTTGCTAGTATGAGTCAATCCTTTATATTTCTACTGAGCTCAAGGTCAGTTAATGGCCATTTCAGCGCTGCTGCTCTTAATGTCCTGGTTTGTTTGTTTCAAAACCTTTTTTATACAGTGTTGATATTTAGAGACACCCAGTAACATTGTAAATGACAATTTTTAAAGATCCCCACAGTGTGTGAAATGAATAGGTAAATATTACCAACCATTCATTGTCATTCTTAAGTGTCGTATGTCTTGTTTCGTTTTCCAAAATATTGTGCTCCTGTAATTGGGAGGGAGATGATTAATTTTTGTTTGGGTTTTTTTTTTTGTGCTCAGTTTGAATACATTTCAGGAAGATTAGCATATTTACATCCAGGACTTCATTTAAGACGTTCCACAATGAGAGGGTTTGACTTTTCCGATCGATCTTTCAGCTCTCTTTAGCAAAGTCGTGTGCCAGTGGCAATCCCCTGGGTATGGAGCCCCGGGCCTGCGCTGACTTAGTTGCACAGCTCTTTCTCTCTTGTCCATCCCCAACTCGACAAGCTGATCTACACAGACAGGGCATCAGTGACACCATGAGGTATCCTCAAAAACGTATAATTCAGGTCACTCCTTTCAGGTTTACATGCACTAAATAGTAGTAAGATATACCTACTAGAGTGTGTTCATTTATTCTTGCATGCATTCATGTATTTTCTCCCCCTAACTTCTGGTAAGGTATATATTGGTGGACTGGTTGGTGGAAGTGACTACCATGAAGGATTTCTCCAGCCTGGCACTGCATGTGACAGTGGGTTGTGTGGACCGCTATCTGTCCCGTCGTTCTGTGGCAAAGGCTAGGCTGCAGCTTTTGGGCATTGCCTGTATGGTTATCTGCACAAGGTGAGGCTGATGACTCACAACTTGTTGAACAGCTTGTTCTTAACAGAAAAGCTATTTTTTATTATTATTATTATTATTATTATTAGTAGTAGTAGTAGTAGTAGTAGTAGTGCTTTTGTTTATTTTATATATTTATTTAAGAGTAAATTTAGCTACCAGCTGATCAGTGGGGACTTTATCTTGGGCCTGAAGAATTTCCTGTTTGCCTATTCAGTTACAACTTTTCAGGCATTGTAGGGCTTTCATTCATGATTGATGGTTGAAAATGAGGTTATCTCAGAGTATTCTCACTCTCAACCCCAGATGTAGTCACTACACCATTGCTAATTAAAGGACTGTGCCTGTTAGGACAGGTGTGCCCACTATCCTCTGTGATAGACTATTAACGTGAGCTTATGATTGATCTGGGGTAATTTAAGATTTACAGAGAACAAAACATTTACTTTCTAATTTTTTTTTTTGGCTTTCTTCTCATTAGGTTTTTAATGTGTTTGTTTAATTTAAATTCTGTTTATCCTTTATTCCTCTCAGGTATATCAGTAAAGATATTCTGACCATCCGAGAGGCTGTGTGGCTCACTGATAACACGTATCAGTATGAGGACTTGGTGAGGATGATGGGGGAGGTCATCTCTGTGCTGGAGGGGAAGATCAGAGTGAGTAGTTCAAAAATGTATTAGAATTACTAATGTATTAGTAATAAATTCACTGCTGTTATTAGTTGGCTCCATGTCCATCTAACAGAGGCACAAGTGAACAAACGTTTCCTGCCAGATTTCTTTTGAGGAAATCTATCCAACAGATGGACTTCTAATATTGACAGCAGGTCTTAGTTGACTACCTCATGCAGCGGATCCAGAATGCAACAACCGTGCATGCTGACATGCTTCTCATTAATTGTCAACTAGTGTATATCCTGTATGTACATAGGAATGAAAAAAAAAAAAAAACTTTCAAACTGAACAGGAATGGGTGCTTTTTAAACTTTTCTGTATCGTTTAGCTGGGTTAGGCTTGGATTATGCCCGTGGTCATGGCAGCTTAGCTAGTGTAGTGAAGCAAGATAGAGCTGCAATATATGAACTTTTGCAGAAATAAATAAATGATACCAGTTGATTATTTGGTGTTTCCAAAAATCCACCAATTTATAGGCATCTCCTTGCTGCAGGTCAGTAGATAAGCATGTATGTTGTCTACCCCTCAGATTCCCACTCTGCTGGACTATGGAGAAGTGCTACAGTCCTTGCTGCCCATGGAGCGGCGAAGTACTCATCTCTTCAGCTACATCTGTGAGCTCTCTCTGCTTTGCTCTCCCCTTGCTGTGCCTGGTCCTGCTCGTCTTGCCTGTGCCACCCTGCTGCTCACACGAGCGTTACACAATTATGGTAAGATCCACCCCCCCAGAAAATGATTCTTAATTTATTATTTCATTTTCCTGAATTGTGGCATCTAATTTGTGCTGTTGGGCCTCATTCTGATAGGTTACCATTAGGTTTTGCTCACTGTCTTATTGTAGCGTTTGCAGTGTTAATATTTTTGAGGTAGTTTTTCCTTGATGTTTCTATTCTCTGTTCCTGTAGCTCCTGTTTGGCCAAACCAGCTGGTTGAGAACACTGGCTTTTCTAAGGAGGAGCTAGTGCCCTGTGCTTTGCTGCTCTATATCAAGTGGTGGGTACTGTGATAAATTTATCAAATAAATTGTGTGAACTTTTGCAGGACAGGAAAAAAACACTATCCAGGTTACTTTTCAGATTTTTTTTTTATTTATTTATTTATTTTAAAAACACCAGTGTTGTCAGTCTGGTTCCAGGTTACCACTTACATTGAACAAGCTGTCAAAGGTGCACTGAGTCAAAAACAAATTTGACACTGTACACAGTCAACAAAAACTTTTTCCAAACAGTGAAAATATTTACAGACCAGATAATAGCATACCCCACTTTGGGGCTTTTTATCCTATGTATGTCTGCAACATTTAATTGGCATCAACATGGAAAATGTCATAAATAATTCTTGTTAATGATGTGTCTTTTGTTTGAAAAGGCACAGTTTGCTAAGCCAGATTGCTGGTTTGAGAGGACAGTGTAACTTAATTGTGGTTTAGTGGTTTAATTGTTGTTCTCTAAATGACAAGCTCATTGATTGGACTATCAAGTTTGAACATTCAGTAGAATCATGTAGGGTGATTGTAATCTATGATTTGTGTAGTCCAGTAGCAGTATTTCTGTTTAATGTTTGTTTTTGTTTTTTTGTTTATCAGATATTAATTTCTCGAATATATAAGCTTTTTGAACTTTATTTTGGTCATTATGTTGATTTGAGTGTTAGTCTGTAAATTTTTTGCATTATTGTAAGGGATTCTAACTGTACAGTCTTGTAACTGAATACCTTCTGTAATGCTTCTGAAACATCATTCCCTAGTTGAAATGTTTAGAAATCAAGTCGCACAGCATACATGGTTTTTGATAGGTTGGTTAAGCTTGCTGGTGAAAAAAAAACGGACAGACATACGGCAAAATTTGGCGATATTTGCTGAATGTCAAGTAGAGTACGATCACAACTTAAGACGTGGCTGTCATCTCATTTAAGAATGAACACGCATCTAAATAAACTGTGTGTGTGTGTGTGTGTGTGTGTGTGTGTGTGTGTGTGTGTGTGTGTGTGTGTGTGTACGTGTACACACACGTATGAATGGCCTGACTCATCAGTATGCCAAACAAATGCACAAGATCTAAACCCAATAAGTGGAGTCAGATAACTTGATCTTTTACCAGTGACAGTGGGCTTTTTAGTTATGTTGATTTTAAACTATAATTGGAAATGTATAGTCACTGATGTGTTGATTAGTCAATTGCTGCAAAAAGTTCTTGCACTGCCATAGCCAGAGCAAAGTTTTGTAATTTAGTGGGTAATATGAAGTCAAAATCAAGCCAACGACTACCTGTTTTGCCACAAAATTTTAAGTGTCTCAGATTTGCTTTTGTGATTGACCTTCTTTCTCTTTCAATTCTTTTGCCAGCTTTAGTCAAGATGCACCCAAAGACTACAGACATGTCTCCTTAATTGGCGTTAAGCAAAGGTTTGAAAGTGATGCATACCAACAGATTAGCAAAGAGCCGGTGAGTATTGTTTTTTCCACATTTTGGTGCCTGATTTTACATATTACATTACATATCGTTGCTGTGCAAAAAAAATAAATCTCAATTATGAAATTTTCAAGAGAAGGCAAAAACACTGTTTAATTCTAATTTAATTCTTTTAATTTCTTATTGCAAGGAGTTTTGGATCATTTCTATTTGGTCCATTCATCACACAACATAGAGGGCAGTATATGCGCTCAAAATTGAAAAAATGGAGATACTTTTGTGTGGGTTTTTGTTTTGTTTTTTTTTTTGTTTTTTTGTTTTTTTTTTGACAGCAATGATATGTATGTGGCTTAGCTGTGATAAACTAATGCATGTAAAGTCTGTGTTAGATGGCTATGATTTTGCTGTTACTCACATTTCACATGTTGGCAAAATTGACCAATACATGTTCCGCCCAAAAAAGCACTCTTCCGTAGCAACTTCTGTAAGGTGCAGTTTCTAAATTATTTTATGTGCGGGACAAGTCATAATATTAGGACAGCTTAAGGGTAACTTTTTGCTTTGTAATTGAAGCTAACAGTAACTTGGTTTTTGTTTCTATTCTGCCTAGTAGGGCTGAAATTGTATCTGATGATTGTTACATGTTGAAACAAACATCTTAGGGCACCAGGTTATAGGTTAGAACTTGTTGAGTCATATGGTGCATCTCAAAGAATGCATTTACCGCTTTTTTTATTTTTTTTTATTTACGTGTATTTGCCTCAATCCAGCTCACCCACGCTCACATTTTGCTTGGTGTGGCATAGGGGTGCAACGATTATTCGACTTGGTCGACTAAAACCGATGACCATATTAGTTGACATCTAATTTAGAAGACATTGCTGCTTACTGGAGAGTTAACAACAGCATGATGGCAGTGAATGTGGGAGCTAAACTCAGAAAAGTTCATAGTTGTGCTATTTGTAAAGCCGACCTTAGCTGGCTCTTGGAGCGCATCCTCCATGTCGGTGCATCTGAAGCGGAAACTCATCGACTCACTGGATGAAGATGATTCTCGATAAGAGATGCCACGTCCCAAACCGCATACTAGCACACTAAATAGTGTGTAAAAGCGCATATTCCATTAGAAGTGCACTCATTAGTGTAGTATGTGAAGTGCAGAAGTGTGTGGTTTGGGATGCGGCGATAGTTGTGCTAGCGAGCTGGTTAGCTAATGCTAACGTTAAAAGCCGCCCTACTTCATGTTATGAGCTGAGCTGTAACATCTATTTCGAAATGCATGTTCTCTTGAATCGTTAATGGAGTTGGAACACAGAAGCAATAACTATTATTCACAGCGACCCTGTTCACTTTTCAAATAACGTTTAGACTTTTAAACACTGCATCGTCGTCTTGACGTCGAGGTCACCGGTGCGGTCAAATTCGGCGAACATAGGAGAGCGTTTCCAAACAGTTCTGTTTTCTGCAAACATTGGCCACCACTCGCTAACAGTTTCAGGAGGTAGTTCTACACGAACAGATAGGACACAAGGTTACCGTTGAAATGAAATGTTTCAAAATCGTTCAAATTTAACTGTTCATGAAGAATATTGCCACAAACGTCTTTGTCACAAACACTTTGCCATCCGCTCCATCAGAGTGCGTCTTCTCTGCTGTGGGGAGTATCTGCTCTCAGAGGAGAACGAGACTCTCACAAGAGCACAGAGAGATGCTGACTTTCCTCCGTTTCATTAAAGATCTGTTATTGTAGAATTTAGTTTCAGCAGAGTGTAGACAGACAGCAGAATGCACAAGGCCCAGACTGCACTGTTTTAAATTTATGTAATAATTGTGACAGACATACTGGCTACTTTAAACTAGCTATAACAACACATGTATACAACACAGTCATGCTGGAACAGAAAAGGGCTTTCCCCAAACTGTTGTCCAAAATGTCTTGGTATGCTGAAGCATTAAGATTTCTGTTCATTGGAACTAAGGGGCCAAGGCTAGCCTCTAAAAAAACAACCACATAGTATTATCCCTCCTCCACCAAACTTTACAGTTGGCACAATGCAGTGAGGCAGGTAATGTTCTACTGTTGTTCGCCAAACCCAGACTCGTCCATCAGACTGCCAGATAGAGAAGCGTGATTTATCACTCCACAGAATATGTTTCCACTGCTCCAGAGTCCAGTGGCAGCATGCTTTACACCACTCCATCTGACGCTTGGCATTGTGCATTTTGATCTTAGGCTTGTGTGTAGCTGCTCGGCCATGGAAACCCATTTTGTAAGGCTCTTAATGTGCAGTTCTTTTGCTGATGTTGCTTCCAGAGGCCCCTGAGTTTGCGTGGTTGTGCTTTGTGACTAAGCTGTTATTGCTCCTTGGTGGTTCCGTTACACAATAATAGTTGTTACAGTTGACAGGGGCAGATCTAGCAGGGTAGAAATTTGCAGTGGCAGAGGTAGCATGCCTTGTTTAGTCACTAAGCTCTTCAGTATGACCTATTCTACTGCCCGTGTTTGTCTGTTGAGATTGCAAGGCTGTGTGCTTCGTTTTATACACCTGTTAGCAATGGGTGTGGCTGAAACACCTGAACTCAGTTAGGGGTGGTGTAATATCGCGTGTATGTATGTATGTATATGTGTGTGTGTGTGTGTGTGTGTGTGGGGTGAGAGGGAGAGAAGAGAGAACATGGCGGAATGTAGTGACAGAGATTCGGAGATATTTCAGCCTTCTAAGAAGACCAAGTCTGACGTTTGGTCATGTTTTGGGTTTTATAAGGATGCAGAAGGAAAGTTAATTGAAGATGACCACCCTGTCTGCAGATGACCACCCTGTCTGCAGAACAGGCCGAAAGAAAATAGCGGCGAAAGGGGGCAACACATCTAACCTTACGAGTCATCTTCGCGACCACCACCTGCTACTTTTTAGAGAATGCAAGGTTAACTTTAACGGAGAAGTCTGTGGAGACTTCGAAATAGAAGAAATGTCATGGTTTGTGTGGTTTAACTTATGCTTATGGTTCGTTAATAATATAAAATGAGCTTTTAGCGTCAAAAAAAAAAAAAAACAATCGGTGAATCAACTGTGAATCGAAACTAAAGCTTTTAACACACATTTCTGTGGAGCAGTGTCTCCAAAATGAGCTCTGAGTTAAGTCACACAAGCTCTGGAACGAGACGCTGCAGAGGTTCAATCTGCACAGCTCCCCTTTCTCGCTTGCAGTGTTTACTTTCTGAGAAGAGAATAACTGTCTCAAATCACTGTGTCCCCTACATAGTGCGCTACTTTTCAAACAAACACGATCATCATTAACAAGCAGTTGAGTTTTAAATAGGGAATTTGTAACCTGTTGTTAATGTTGATTATAGATGACTTAGTTGAACATTCACTCTTTGGGTGAAGAATTTGCTATTTCATGATCTACGAAGTGCACTACATAGGGAAGATGGTGTGCTTTGAGACGGGACCTTGCGCGAGTAAACGGTGTGTGCCACTTTTGGGAAAAGCAGAGTTTCAGAGATTAAACTTTAGTGGTGTTTCTGCCACAGCTCAGATGCATGTTAATTTTAAGTTATGTTTTAGTTTTAAAATGCTTTTAGAGAAGCAGCTCAACAGGTGGAGACACAATGTGTGAGTTCTACACTGTCTGCACTGGTCATGCAATTCCTCTGTGATTTTGGCTGTTTTTCCTGGTGCACTGTGTTGATTAGGGGTACAGCGCCACAACGGCACAATAATGCTGCAGTTGCAGTTAGGACAGAAATCCCCCGAGTGCAACACTTCTTAGAAGTAATAATTTTCCATTAAGACCCACCTCAGAGATTTAATTCTATATGCAGGGAAATCCCTAATTATTGTAATTAATAATAATAATAATAATAATAATAATTACAGCAGTAATAATAATAATTTTACAACAGTAATAATAATAATAATAATAATAATAATGGTCAAACGAATTTCAGTTTCTGTATCTGTATGTATGTATGTATGTATGTATGTATGTATGTATTTATTTATTTATTTATTTATTTATTTTACTTTTCAACGCTTTTGAACAATATCGCGATAATATCGATAATCGTGATAATTCTGGTCATGATAATCGTGATATGAAATGCTGCTGTCAGAACAAAACATTGTATCTCTAAAATGATAACTTTACAGGAGAAGGACAAAACCTACTCTACTTTTAATGTAATTGTATAGAACCAATACATTTCGGGCCATTTGTTTTGGTCCATTCATCATGCAACAGGCAACAGGAATTGTCAAACTATGTCAAACTGAAAACAACAAAAATGGAGAACGAGATTTTGTGTATACTTTTCACTTCACAATTACTTGCTACTTTGTGTTGGTCTATCACATAAAATCCCAATAAAATATATTTAAGTTCTTGGGTGTAATGTGAAAAAATGTGGAAAAGTTCAAGGGGTATGCATACTTTTTCAAGGCTGTGTGTGTGTGTGTGTGTGTGTGTGTGTGTGTGTGTGTGTGTGTGTGTGTGTGTGTGTATGTGTGTATGTATATATGTATGTATATATGTATGTATGTATGTATGTATGTATGTATGTATGTGTGTATATATATACACACACACACACACACACACGAGTCAGGAATAACATTATGACCACCTCCTTGTTTCTATGCTCACTGTCCATTTTATCAGCTCCACTTACTATATAGGTGCACTTTGTAGTTTTACAACTACAGACTGTAGTGGTGGTGGAGTGTTGTGCTGGTATAAGCGGATGGTTCTGTGGAGTTTAGATTAGGCAACTGAGATGGCCTGGCAGAAGCTTGATTTTATTTGTTTATTTGTTTATTTATGTTCAGTAAACCATTTTTGTGTTGTTCTGGACATTTTAATGCAAAATTTCCAGATCATGTTATATAATGGAGTTCATAATGCCATGTACCCTAACAGGGTTCCCAGGGCCTTCCATCCTTCTTTTTACATCAAACCCGCCTTGAGTGCTTGTTGCTAAATCAATTTTCATTTCATTTGACCACAGAACATGGTTCCAGTCAAAGAACCATTAGTATTATAGAGACTTGGTGACCCCAAGATGCTATTTTTTTCTGTCACTTTCCAACAGTGATCCTTGGAATTTTATTTTTTTTTTTGCCTGTCATACAATCTTCCTCACTTTGTGTGGGGTCAAAATAAACTTGGGTCCTTGTTCAGGCAAGTTTGGTCACCGTTTAATTATTGCCCTAACTGTAGATTGTAGGGCATTTTCAATCGAGAAACGCGCAAGTACGAATGACTAAGGCTGTGTTTAAAATGGCATACTGCATCAGTATATACTGTATAATTCATGCTACTCTTCATCAGTAGTACTCTGCAAATTCAATTGTCAGTTCTTGACCTTAGAGCCCAAGCACAGTTGGGTTATGCAGCAGGACAGTGATCTGAAGCACACAAGCAAGTCCACCTTTGAATGGCTCAAAAGAAAGAAAATTAACGTTGAAACCTATTGAGTTGCTGTGCCAGGACCTTAAACGGGCAGTTCATGCTTGAAAACCCTCCAGTGTAGCCAGATTAAACCAGTTATCCAAAAAGAAGTGTAGGCCAGAATTCCTCCACAGAGATGTAAAAGACTCATATCCAAGTTATCACAAATGTTTGATTGCAGTTGTTACTGCCAAGGGTGGCACAACCAGGTATTAAGTTTAGGGGGGCTACTACTTTTTCACATGGGTAGTATAGGTTTTGAATAAATCTATCTTCAAAAAATGGAATGATCATTTTAAAAGCTGTGTTTTGTGTGTACTCATGTTGTGGGTGCCAATAACTGTGGCACATGTGGTTTTAAAAATTTCTTGGGGTGGGTTTATATATTTATTTTTTTTTTATTTTTTTTTTTAAAATCAATAAATTCGCTTCAGTTAAAGGTTGGGTTTATCATTTTTTCAGTGTAAGATTTAGCTAATTCAGCTAAGTTAAATTTCTAGACTCTCTTTTAACAACAACAAAAAGGAAAACCAGAAACAATGAGCAACACCGGCATTTGGTTTTATGTTGAGCTGAATTTCACATTTTATGCCAAATAGCAATTGGATTTTAGTTTGACCAACTGGACACACAGTTGACTACCAATAGTAAATGCATCTTTTCAATAAACAATCCAGTTATAAGTTGCATGAAATGATTAGGTATAGATCTGGTCATAAGATGCTGTAAAGATTTTACTGTGAACTTACTGTGTTAAAGAGTTTGTTTTCTTTATACCCATTTTCAAACCATAACCCATTGGTATTGTTTGTGTTTCACAGGTAATAGGGTTTAAAGAACTGTGCCAAGTGCTGGAGGTTCCAGAGGTGGAACCCAAATTTGACCCTCCTAGTGCCAGTGGCCATTCAGCAGACATGCATACCTTCCTGTCTTCTCCATCTAGCAACAGTAAGAGGTGCGGCTGTATGGGCATCTTTTCTTACATTTTCAAAGTCCATCTACTTGTTTGATTGTACATGAAGGTGACTATAATTAACATAATAAAATATCTACCTGTGCCCTGCAGGAGGCGAGAGGATAGCATGCAGACCCACCGAGGCAGCTTTGTGGCCACACCCACAGCTGAACTGTCCACTCAGGAGGAGACCCTTCTGGGCGATATCCTTGACTGGAGCCTAGACGCTTCCTGTTCAGGTTATGAGGGTGATGAAGAAAGTGAAGGAGAGAAAGACGCTGAAAGTAAGTGAACTAAAAGGTTCCTAAACAAACATATTGATTCTTTGATTAAAGGAATGTTTTTTTTTTTTCCCTCCCCTTTTTAAATAATCATGACTCATGAATCGTGACTCATGAGGCTTTTCAGTTAATCCTTTTGCTTCTTCAGTTCCATTTCTCAGGCGTTCACTGGAACAATCTTGGAGCTGTTTTAAGAAGCACAATGATGAGTAATGAAGGAATATGTGTTTGTCTATTTGTGTAGCCTCAGCCCTCGCCTTCCAGCTGCAACTGTGCATGG
Organism: Colossoma macropomum; assembly: GCF_904425465.1. NCBI lineage: Eukaryota > Metazoa > Chordata > Actinopteri > Characiformes > Serrasalmidae > Colossoma > Colossoma macropomum. Next base: position 31,040,391 of record NW_023494801.1, on the reverse strand, counting down.
AGTCTTCTGACCGAGTGCACTGTCGTGCTCTCTCTAGCGACGAGGATGGCATGAGTGAAACTGAAGCCACTACAAAGGAGACCTTTGGAGGCAGCAGCCGCAGCAGACCATGGTTTTGCCAGCCTTCTTCAACTTCTTCCTCGAAAGGCCCACTCTCCATTGACCTTCACAGTTCTGGCTACTCTTCCGTCCAAAGCAGCAGCCCTTCTACCTCCACTGCTCCCACCCTGGTGACCTGTTCTCTTTCCCCCCTGAGCCCGGTCTCAGCCTCAGTGTCCGCCTCTCCCGGCTTCTGCCTTCTTGTGCCCATGCAGAGGCCCTGTGACTCAGCCCATAGACAAGTAAAAAGGAAGAACACAGCTGCTCATAGTGGTGGAGAGATAGAAATGGAAATTGAAAGGGAGGAACAAGAGATTACTGTCGCCAATGCATCGTTCATCAGTTAATGGCTTTAGTAACAATGATTGTGTGGATTGTTAAGGGTGCCTCTTAACAGTTTGCTTGTCAGGTGTTAAGCCCCAGTCTGTGATAAACAGGCAAAAAGGTTTACATCAGTGTTTCCGTTCCTGTTCATATTATCCACTGTGAGCTTTTAAGGACCATATGTTCCCATAATAGACATTGCTGATAATGAATAAAAGCAAACAGAAAGACATTTAGCATTATGCAAATGAACTAACTGGCCCCAGCTTGTATTCCTTTTTAGCATGAAGTGTTCCTTTAAGAAAAGGAAAGGAGAAGAGGAAGAAGAAAACTAACTGTGATACTTGAATCCTTCCCTTCCTGTGTAACCTTAGTCATGTTGAACTGCTTGTATTCTGTGGCTTTGAGCATGGCTGCACCACAAAGTTGTTTGACAATTCTTTATTATCAAACCACTGGAACTTTCTGGAAAATGTCGTCTTCTGTGCCTCTGTGTCTGTATGAGACCTTTTGCAAATCTGCAGACAATTACAACTACCTGTCTCACATCCCACCCACCATAGGAACTCAGACTATCTCAGAAGGTTTTTTTTATGTATACATTCATATGTATTTTTGCTGGACTGAAAGCTTTTTAAACCAAGGAATATCTAGGCATTTAGAAAGCTTCTTTAAATTGCATGAAATTGTTCCATACTGGGTATACACTGCCAAAACTTAACTGGTCCACTTAACTCTTTTTCAGGGCACTGATTCATTTGCTTCTTTGGACAACTAGAAATATAGGTGACATGTATTGAAGAGTAAATTATACCCAATATGTTTTTGTATGTCTGTTTATATACCATGTGTTTTGTATACTCCCTGGTGCTTTCTGAGTCTCTGATGCCAAAGGTACTTTTTTATTTATTAGTAGTATTATTATTATTATTATTATTATTATTATTATTATTATTTTTTAACATCGCTGGCATGCTCTCACTATTCTCAAGTGTAGTTGACTGAAATTTTTACTGTTAAGTAACTTAGCAATATTTGTACTGTACTATTTCAGACAATACCAAACTGATTGATACCATTTTTTGACGTGTGACAAAGAGAAGCAATGTTTCACCTGTGTATTTTTTTTGAACGTGGAATAACATGGAAACCAACTGTGTTGCAACAAGATCAGTTTAATGTGATGTTGAAGGTGCCGTTTCTTCATAGCTTCAAATGGAAAAGCACTTTCTTTTACCTAGCGCTGGATGAGTGTTCCTGGTGCTAATGTCTTTCGTGACATTTGCTTGAACAATCAAAAGTATGTTTGAGTTTATTCAGTGCTCTGCAGGTAGACACGTACCTGATTTTGAGAAACGGAGGTCAACACAAAGCATTAAATTATTACTTGATGGATTTTGTCAGTACTGTAACTTCGTCAAGGGGTGTGACTGTAAATACTTTTTAAATATATATATGTTAATGGATGGAAGCTGTGAAAAGCCACTACTTGAAACAAATAGTTGTTTGTGCTGAATTTAAAAAAAAAAAATAAAATACTGCATTAGTAAGTATATGTGATTAAGGTTGTAGTGTTTGTTTTGTAGAAAATTCAAAAACTTCCTAGATGTGTATTTGTTTATTTTATTTTTTTTAAATCCTGAAACTGATTTTCAGAAATATGTATCATGAATTTGACAAAAGACAAACATTTGTTGATGTACACAGCCATGTTTACAGAGTCCCTGAGTTGACTGATTTAGTGATTCATATATATTTTTTTTTTAATATGGCGTGGCTGTATATTAATATATTGAGGCCACAGGTTACCTCTTGGCCTGGATTTCTTAATTCGTGGCCTTGACATATTAGTGGCCATGCCTTATTCCAAAAAAAAAAAAACATGTAAAAAATACCGTCACCTTAGGGGTGTTAATGCACATGTAAAGTTAATGTTATTATAACTCAATGCCAGGAGGATTTTTTTTTTGCCATTTCTCAGTGCACACTACATCACTGCTTGTTAGAATGTGAACATGCACAATACTTCCAACATACTGGAGCAAATAAAGTACTTCTAATACCACTTACACATGCATGAAGTGTGATAACATTAAACAAGTAAACCCACATGGAGGGAAAACATCACTCTTCAAAAGCAGCCTTCTCTTTATGTAAAATCTGAATATAGGGGCCAAATTAAGAAAGCCGTTAAGGTGCCATGGTTTTTAATAAGGTATGTCCATTACTATATTGAGGCCACGACTTAACTTTCTTATAACTCGTGACCACAATATGTTAAGTTCTGGCCATGCCCTACTAAAAATTGAAAAAAGAAAAGTGCACTTTGATATATATATACATATATATATGTGTGTGTGTATGTGTATGTATACGTTCTATATGTAGAGAGAGAGCGCTGATTAGTACGACACTAGCGTGTTAGCTTATAGCTAACTAGCTTATGTTTAGCTTATCTTGGGATACTTTCAATATAATTAAATTGAGTGAGCAAGTTAGCCTGACACTGTAAAATATAGTCATATATGACTAATTTATTATATTGTATTTTATTTATTCTGGCCCTAGAGAAATCGAGCTTAGACCCTCCTTAGTTTAGTTCCTAATCATGGCATAATGCGGACTATAGAATGACGCACGTGTCCGGGTCTAAGCTCGATTTTCTCTATGACCAGAATGAATGGGGCCTTCGAAAAATCGCCTCTATCGCACCCTGTGTTATATAAAAATGTTCAGAACCCGATACCTTTTATCCTCTGTATATTTTTCTCCCGAATATCACCGGACCCTCCGAATTACGAGGTCGTTAAATACCTATACTATTAATATTGCTTCATCCAAACTAAAGCTATACCATCCATTTGATGGCATTAAGCTACACGAAACTAAGGCGGGCTGTGGTGGTGTTCTGACGAGCTGTGCTACCTCATCAAAATGTTATGTCGTAGCGCACAAGTATACCCGTAAAAATGTCTAGGTTGAATATTTTGATAGGCTAAAACTTCTTATCAGAAATACTATCAGTGTTAACATTGCGATGCTGAATTTAGCTTCTTTTCGCCAGCTGCTTGTACGGGTTTTCTGAACTGCGGCGCCATTTAAGGTGGAACGGGAAAAATCGAACAAGAAGCTGGCGAATGTCCTGAGAAAATGTTACCAGCATTAAAATAATAATTAGTTAGGATATTTTGGTCGCATAAATCAGTATCAATGGGTCAGCAATAATATTAAGCTGATTCTGTGCCGAATTAGCCTGAGTGCAGGTAAGCTAAGTTTGTAGAGCTTCAAATCCAGCTATGTAGTTACAGAACGGACGGATCTATCATGCTTAGGTGAGTATCGGATAAACAATAGAATAGGATAGAATAGAATAGAGAACTGCAGGAAAACCTGCTTATTTTGTTCTGCATCTGCCCTCAGTCTGTAAATGGAATACACTACCAAACCGCTGCCAGTCTAATAACGTGAATTCCTGATTCACATAATCAGTATAAATGTTTTATGGAAGGTATTGGTGTTCTTGTGCCTGTGTTTGCGTGCAGGTGTGTCCGTGCAAGCATGTATTCTATGAGCATAGTGGAAACATTAACATAGTATCATATTATGACAACAACACAGTAATAAAATAGGTATCGTATTGTATTGAATAAATTTTGAGTTTTGAGTAATGTTACCGGTACACCCCCAGCTTTTACACGATTCTCGTTATTACCGCTACAACTTTACAACTTCCATTTTCTCCGGGCTGTTCTGCTGTGGCGAGCTGAATGAACAAGTTGCCGTATTTTTGATTATCTTATGCCGGTAAGTTTGAAACACTTTTGCTAGTCCGTGGCAATGCATGGTCATGTGACAGTGACTGGCCGTCACGTGACTGGGTTTGTTGACGAGTGTGTTCGCACAATGGCTAGATTGCACGGCCGTTTGGTGCAATGTCATCCGTCCCTTACATTATGTTTTCTGATATAAGTTAACGTTAGCATTCCTCTTCATGCGCGCTCAAAATCGCGACTGCCCCTCCGGCTGATTAAACTGAGGTAGTTAACGTTTATTCAATGTATTCGACCTAAAGGGAAGGATTTTTACTTCGCCGACTGAGAGGGCAGCTCATGAAGTTCGTCCGCCGGACTCTCCCTGTTTTAAGGTAACAGTTTACGTTGTGCTGCTGAAGTGTCTTGCCCTTCGGTTAAGAAAAAATACGATGCAATTCAGACGTGTCACTGCCACGCAGCTGTATTTTTCTCCGCTGTCCGTTTGGGAGAAAAGCACTGACAGACAGACAGACAGGCTGTTCATCCAATCGTGGGCCGTGGATTCCTCCTATTGAACTAGCCATCGAATACGGGGATCTAAGTACCTAAAATCTGTTAGCTAAAATATGGAAACGAAAGTGATTTTTAATTGAAAATTTAAAAAGAAAACAGTCTCGTTTTCAGTTATCTAAGTGGCTCTTTTTGACGCGTCTCACGGCACCGAAACAAAAGCCTTTATCATCACATCTGCTATTCCGGCTGTTCCGGTCGAGCTGTTGTTTCTTTAGGATTTCTAAAAGGAGATGAAATAACAATCGGCACATTTCCAAGCACAGTGTTTCTGAAGGGCTCTTAGCTGGCTTTTATTACAGAGTGCACACAAAGCTTTACTGTCGGAGATGGATCTCAAGCTTTATTCGCCTGTAGTATTCACCTTAGCATTTCACCTCAGTCCTCCTTCCTGGCTGAACATGGGACATAAATGTATGATGTAATGCCATCGCCAGGCCATCGGTTTTCTGCTGAGACACTCAAGCTTTCAACTGACGAGTGAAAGTATGCTTTAAAAAGCCAAAACGATTGTATTTATCTTAGATCGACCAAAAAAGTGTTTTTCGACCTCATCTAAGCACTGTCTAGCATGTATTTTCACATTGATAAGTACATTGGATTTGCATGACCTTTAGCCCTAGTGTTTATGACTTAATTTTGTTTTAGTGTGAGCACACAGTGTTTATGACCAAACAAACTGGGTTTTAGTTTGTTTTTGTTCCTTAGCTGTAGCCTTTTTTTCACATGTCCTTTTGGCACCACTGACATTAGCACTGTTCTGCTTTGCATGAGATCACAATCAGAGAGATCTGTTTGTGTATTAGCTGAGCACTATGTTATTGAAGTTAAGAGGTCTCAACAAAAACTGTCTCAGGCCTTGGAGTGGTCATTGGAATTTGATTTGTGTGTGTGTGTGGCAAGAAAAATGTCAATTCAGTCCTTAGTTCATTTAGAAGTACCACAGTCTAATGTTTCTCACACATCACACATCAAGCTGGTTGAGATATAACGGAATACACATTTAGAATACAGAAATTAAGTATTCAGTATTTTGACAGTCTTTATTAAATACCTCTTATTTTTAGGAAAACAGTTTTAAAATACTTGGCCACTAAATTTTTTATATATATATATATATATATATATATATATATATATATATATATATATATATATATATATAATGTGTGTGTATGTGTAGTCAAGTGCAGAATGATGCCTAACTGTGTTCTGGGGTCTATAATTGTTCACATAACTGGATTAGATTCAGTACGGTTTTAATACATTTATGTTTAGAAGGCTTATGTCACAAAAACTCAAAAGATATGAGTTTATAGCTTTCATGGGGGTCCCCTGGTGCATCTATCAAAAACTGTCCCACTTTTGCTGAATTCATTAGAGAGTTGACAGTCTTGCTTAGGGGACTGAGCTTCATTCAGATAAACATCAAGGAAAGTTTTCATGAAATGTATTAATAAGAGCATTACATGAAGAAAACTAGCAACACTGAGAAACAGGGTAAATTATCTTAAATTTACAATAGCAGAGTTATTACCTGTGTGCCTTTTCAATATATAATTCGAATTATGTATTGCAACGGAATACATTTCTGAATAAGCTTAGGACAGTGTGTTTAGTATTAATCACTTTAAAAGTATTCTGTCCAACTCTGAACATAGATTACTTAAATGACAGTGCATTCATCTGCCCTGAACTTTTAGTAATATTGTTTGTCTGAATACACTGACCATATTCAGGTGTTCCTCTTGTGCTCCATGGGTGCTGAAGACACAAGTGTTGACACAGCCTGAAAAAGTTGACGTTCCTGTGATTGCTGAAATGTGGTAATAATGCCACTAGGGCTGAAAGCAGACACATTTTAATCATGCAGATTTAGATAATGTATATTTTCCAGTAACTTAATAAAATAAAAACACTTCAAAGAAGATTTTAAAGAGCATCTTAATCTGTGCCGTTTTTATACAATGCCCTGTAGATCTGTGGTGTTGTTGTGGTCTCCGTAATTTGAAATAAAATTAACCCACCCAAGTACTGAATGTTTCTAAAACACATTATCCTCCTGTCTTTCCAACACATCCTCTATTTGGTTAGTGTGTGAACCTTGCACAGTTATAGCTACACTAACTGCACAGGTTTGAGAATGCAAAAAATAGCTGCAATCATACTTTGACTGTAGCCTACTGTCAGGCTAGGTGTCGAATTAAAATGCTGTCTTACCCTGCTGTTCCTTTGACTATTCGTGAGGTTCCTTTCAAAGTTTCTTCCTGTTGCTCGTAGGGAGTGTTTTCTTGCCATTGTCACCCTTGGCTTGCTCACTGGCTTCGACCCAGATAAAGCTGCTTTGTGACAATGCCTGTTGTGCATAGTGCTATATATATATATATATATATATATATATATATATATATATGGACTTCAATTGAATGAAGTACATTAAATAAAGTACATTTCTCTTTTTTTTAGGTTGTGAAGCTCTGGTACCTAAAATGGCTGTGCTGAGACAGTTTGGATTGCTTCTCTGGAAGAACTACCTTCAGCAAGTGAGTGTTTCCATTCTAAAAATTGTATGTGATTTTGGTTTGGTTACTGAGTGACGAGCTGTTAAAGTTGCATCGACAATTTATGTGAATCAGTGCTTTTTAAGTTATTCAGGTTAGACGAGCTTTGCATGTTTCATTGTGTTTTCATTTATTGTTCACAACACCTGCATATTTCATTAATGTGTGTAAACTGCAGTGTTGGGGTAGTTACTCAAAAAAAGTAATCCATTACAAATGAATTACCAATAAGTACTTCTCTCAAACTGTAATGGGATTACTTTACTACTTGCTCCCTGGAAAAAGTAATCTAATTACTCATTAGTATACTTTTATGTTCATCACTAAGGATGCTTTCACGCCATCCGGAGCTTCAGACTTTTCAGTTTGGTCTGAACCAAAATAGCAGGTCTGAAAGGTGCCTCAGACCATGGTCTGCGTCAAAGGATCTAAAGAGGTGGTCTTGGTTCGGATCAGACTGAACCTTGGTTTGGTTTGTTTGCAGTGTGAAAACGCTTTTTTGGGTGGTTTAGACTGTTAGACAAATTACAGGAAATTGAGCCGGGCACTCATCACCCATTAAACAATAGAAAAAGAAAAAGAACCGGGGAGAGGAGTAAAATGAGATGTGATAGCACATAGGCAAAGGAAGAGACAAAATATTTAATTGTAATTGTAATTTGGTTCGCCAAATAAGTCAAAAGACAACTTGGAAAAAAACGCATTAAAAAGGCTGAAAATTATATCTTATTTTCTGGGAGGATGAGAGAAGGAGGATATGCATTTTTCTTCTTTCAAACAAAAAAGGCTACCTGCTCTATTGATAACATACTGATGTCAGACGCACGTTCCTCTTCAAAAAAACAATCTGTGTCAAGTACAGGGAAACACAGCCCACGTAGGTGATGACGTCAGAACGTATGTTTGTCATGTAAAGTTCTTTAGTGTACTCATTAATTTGCAATTTGAAACCAAAACTAACTGGATCAAATGTATAAAATGTAAGAAAAACATGAGAAAACACCCTGAAATTCATATGCTTCTGTAACAACTGTACAAGGGAAGACTTAATAAAAAAATCTAGTCATTTTCAACCATTTATTTAGAAAGAAATCACCAATCACAGTAAACGTCATTTAAAAGACGTCACTATCCCTGACTTTGAAGAAGATGCAGCCAGTTATGCGTGACAAAAATTATAAACAGCTAGTGCTTAAACTGTGAAACTACTAAGTAGAAACAGTTCAGAAACAGCTGCCTCGAAATTAAAGCTTTCAGAATAAGACCTAAAGCGTACAGAGCTGTTATTGAACGAAAATCAAGTCTGGGAATGAGATGTAACATTCAGAGTGGTTTGATGTGAAATTGTAGAGACAATTACACCCTCAGATTTCTTTACAGTGGTGCTGGTATAAACTTGGGGTCACAGTGTCTATATATAGAAATTTTATTTCCTGTCCAAAATGACCAGTGAATGTTCACATATCTCCTGAGTTTCTATATGTAAAGTTTTCTTTGGGTACTAATCTTCTTAACAACACCCTACTTATACCTCTCATATTTATAACCATTGTATTTAATAACATTCTATGCTGTAACCTTTAGAAGCACTAAACAATTGAAATGTCTGATTCCTATCAACACCACTGTGAACCACTCTGACTCTTGACATCAAAACATCTAATTACTTTGATCACCTCTTAATAATTCAGTTATGCTGATGTTTTCAAAAATTGGTCAGCTCTTTATTTAGGTAGACTAAGTGCTACATTTACGCCTGTTTTGAAAACGCTTGAGCGGATACCAGAGGAAAACAAAAAAGAAAGATCCAATCCTATCACAAATCTAGCCTGAAATAGCACACACTTACATTGTGTGATGTGATGTTGTTAGCTACATATTTTTCCTGTGGGGTAGTAGAGCCTTATAGGCTGCTTTTAGATGCTTATCTTAATTGAAGCGCTTTGATTGATAATAGCATATTGTAAAACCTAGTTATTTTTAAAAAACAGATATTGGATCACTATTGATATCAATTGATAATGAAGCTCTGAAATCAGAAATGTGGTATTGTGCTGTCTCTACTCTGATCATAGACATTGCAGGGCTACATTGTCTAAGGTTGACCAATAAGCTGCCTTTGGCTTATAACTTAATAAAAAAAAAATATATATAAAAAGAGGATACACATTAGGATACTGAAACATAATGGTTATGGCACACAATCTGACCCGAAGACAAACATTTCCTCCAGGTTATTGTTTGCAAAGGCAATGTATAGAGCAAACATTTAATCATTATTTGTCTAAGACCTGGAGTCTGGCCCTCTTCAATGTGTTATAACACACTGAATCCATACACAGCCAATCAATGCTGCACTGAAAGTCACCTTTTGAAGCAAATTTGTTTAATCCACTAAAGGTGTTAGGTGTTTAAGAAAGTCGGCTAATGCGTTATCTGCTTGGCTGGTTGGGAGCAAAGAAGATTTCTGTAGTCAAACAGCCAGTCCCAAGAGCTGAGCCCTTTAACCCTTCTCAAAAACTTGGCGAAGGTCTGTCTTGATTTTCTATCCATTGAAGTACAAAGGTTTCCTATCAGCACTGGCCAAAGCATATATGTGTTGCATATTGTGTAATGATATGATGTAGCAGTGTATTTCTGATACTAAACTGAAACTGTGGAAGGGTAAATGTTTAACAAAAAGTTCTAAAGATAATTTTTTTATTGTTTTCTTTCAGCCATTTCACGGAAGTTGGGTCATATCTACGTGGCTTATGCAGTATAGATAAACGTGGTGGCGTAAAACATGACAATAATTTGTAGAGCCTATGAAAGCACTTTTTTTCTGTATACTTACTGTGACATTTTCCTCTTCTATGTATGAGTTTCAAAATCCCAATCAATATAGGAATGAGTCACAGAATTACTCCATACATCCCACCCTCCTCTACTGCAGTACTATCTCCCCCTCTGCCCAACTCTTGTAGCCAAGTGGGGATGTTCATTTAGGGTATCATATCATATTATATGTTTGTACTGTGGTTTTGCTTGTTTGTGCAACATAAAGACAACATTTAAGCTCTTTGGACTGAACTTGCTCAATCAAATGGCGTTTGAAGTGCTGCGAAAGATGCATCTATTCCCCTTGGTTGGGGCGAGTTGTTTGTCCTCTAACCTCCTGCTGCTGCTGTAGTGGTTGCTAGGAGATGTGGCCCAGCAGAGTCTAGTCAGGAAACCCAGGACTTGTCATGGCCTCCTTATGGTCAGGAACATAAGCGTGAGACACCTTGTATTTGACCGAGCATTAACATGGTTTATATAGGGGGATGAAGAGTTCATAGGAATAAACTGGGCAAGTAGACAGCGTAATTACCTGTATACAGTAGGAGAGTGCAAAAAACATTAAAAACAAAATAGGTATGCTGGTTATAGCACATGCTTATTTTTTTACAACAAAGTCTGCTGAATCTAACCTTAGTGGATACATTTTAGTTCCAAATTGTAATGGTAATTTCATGCAGGTTTCTGCCTCACTGTCAAGAATAAAAATGGCTGTATCCTGTTTCAGGTTTGCACATGTTTTTTCATGTTGCCATGCTCCCAGGAATATTTTTCCCAATTTTCTTCACTGTAAACATGTTGTGGCACTTGTTGAACAGACAGTATTTCTTTGCTTTTTCTTAGCAATCATCATAGCTGGCAGTACAGTTTCAAACCATCAGCCTAATGCCTTTTGTCTGTAATTGGCATCGGACAGATGTTTACATTTGGCTGATATTTCAAACCAATATTTGGTAGCATTTTTATTATACTCTGGAAAAGCAGGGTGTTTAGGTGATACTGGGCTACTGTGCAAAAATGTCTGCATGTTATTCATTTTACTTCATTTGTAACCCTATAAAAATAACATTATATTTTTCTGTAATGCAAATGCATGTAGCTCTAGACTCAGTTTTGACATTTTATCTATATTTATGTATTGATGTGTATATATAATGAAAAATATTTGATGTCGGTATCAGCCCACAATCCACATATCAGTATACTCCTAAAACAAATTGTTTTCAGTGTTTAGTATAGTTAATGGTACCAGTGGCATAGCGATGTCTGGATAGGTGTCAATATAAACTTAATACGTTATACATATATGAGCTAATTCAGTGCTATAAAATAATATCTAGTTATTTTACATAATTGTGTTCACTTATATGCATAATGAGTGAAAAATGAAAACCCTCCAAAAGAATTAAAGGACGAAAGAGTAAAATAATATAATGGATCTTAAAACTGATTCATTACATTAGAATGTCCATTTGGGTTACTGTTGTACATTCACCACTACACAAGTGGATGGTACAGTGAAAGTATCAAATCATTGATGTGGTTTAATTTAAATAAAAACGAAGCATCAGTCAGTAATACAGTATACATGCATGTATATATTCAAAAAAATGCATGTTTAAGCATGAGATATACAGGTACCTATGAAATGATGTTTTTACTGATGTAAGTGAAGGGTTTAATGGGTTGTGTAACCCCAATGACAGGTGATGCAATTGCACAGAAAGTCATCAGCGAAGGTGTTGTCACGTGAAGGTGACGATTAAGTGAGCAAGGACATCTGCTTTGACAAATCCATTTCACATTGATTCCACCATCCTCGCACCTTTTACTGGTATCTCTTCCTTGTGACTTAGCTCCAACCTCTGAGGACGCGAGGAAGTGATATAGGGACAACTGAGTTGCACAATTGAAAAAATGGAATGCACCCAGTCCCTACCTATCTCTTATTCATTTGCCATCTCTCTTCCTGTCTTACACTTTGTTTTCCCTCTTTCCCCTGCAGAAGCGTCAGATATTGGTCACACTGGTGGAGATCGCCCTGCCCCTCCTTTTCTCTGCTATCCTGATCGTCCTGCGTCAGAAAGTGTCCTCCACCAACTACCCCAACGCCACACACTATGGGAGTTTCTCGCTGGAAAGGCCACCCTTTAAGCTTCCTTTTGGCTTGCAGCTGGCCTATGTTCCGGCCAACTCCAGCAAGGTGCGGCAGGTGGCCGAGGATGTGCAGCTCAGTCTGAGCAGGGGTTTCATCAGTGCTGGTAAGGGTACATTTGGATGAACCCAGAGCTAGAATACAACAAAAATAAGGACTTTATTTTTCATAGTGTGGTAATTTGAATATCTATCTACAAACTTCCTTTTTCAGGAAGAGGAAAAACAAAAACTTTCCATTGGTTTGACTTATTTCCTTTTTTGTTGATAAAGGGACAACATGCCTCAAGGGATTTTCACAAGCATATCCAGTAGTGGTGTAGCAAGTTGGCTGCACTGACTTCTGAAGAAACTGACGTCTCTGCAAGCTTTGTGGGAATTTTAGATGGCTAGAAACGTTTTACCACACGTGCCAATCAGGACATGGGCCGTACTGATCTCAGGAAATTCTAAAATACCTTTGATTCATTATGAACCTATGTAATTGCCGAAAGGCAATAATAAGGTCCAAACACTACACTGATACTGTGGACCATCACTGCACTTTAGTCAAATAAAGCCCTGTTGAGCTGGTATTAGTTTTACCAGAGGAAGCCTGGTAATGTAATTTGTCTGTGATTTGACTGGCCGATTTGTACGGGATAAAGGAACTGTATAACTTCCCCAAATAGCCTGGCTCAAAACATCATTGTGTGCATATTTATATCAACATTATGTGACAGGTACCACACTCCTGAACGAATCACCACACATCGTGTGACTAAATGGTAAATAGACTAGCATTCGGGTAGTAAAGTAGGTTCATTCAATTGACCAAATGCCGTCCAACAAGACAGAAAACGCACTGCCTTGCGAGAAGTACTTTCATGTTCATAGTTCTTTTCTTTGTAATTTGGCCATCAGCAAAAATGTTGTGGACATCAGTAGTCTTGTCATGAACTTGAGCATTAATGAACTGGGTCAAATCAAGCTCCATTTTAGCTGTTAGCTTTGTCTTTAGGTAGAAAAGAAGAAAATAAACGGAGTCATCATTTTCTATGAAGGTGAAGTCAGCTTCTTATTCGTCAGCTTCTTGTTCTATTTATTTATTTATTTATTTATTTATTTAAATTGAGGTGCCAGAATGTAACTGTTGCATCATTTAAGGAGGAACAGGAAAATTTGAACAAGAAGCTGGCGAATAGGTAGCTAACTTCAGCCTTGTCCATTTTTATTTTAGAGATGCAGAGCAGCTATGGTTTCACAAGCCCCCACTTTGATCGTGTGTTAAACCAAAATGTATAACCACCAACACATATGTTCAAAAGACTACATGTGTTTAAACATATGTTTTAAATAATTTTGTGATAATATAAACATGATAAAATGTTTGGTAATTATTGTGATTTTTATTTTTATTTTATTTTTTTGTATCGGCACCTGCCTAGTGATGTGATGTGTTACTTGTAATTTAAACCTATTTAAAACTGAACCTATTGAACCTAACCTTTTTAGACCAACCTTTTTGCCTAGAGACAAAAATCCCAGAATGAAGCCTTGTGTAATCTCCATGATTAACAATATTTTTAGATTTGAAAATATTAATAAACGTTTTCAGGTTTATATATGCATTTTTGTTAACTGTAAAAGGCCTGCAAGTGGAAATGGACCATGGATGTATGGTGAGTCATGCAGTATGGGTTCCTCAGGCCTGCACTGTTGTGTGCGATTACTGTGAGGTGTGACTGACTGTGCATCCTGCATGAAAAGTGCAGAGAAGGACATGTGAGCTGGCCATAGATTGCTGCAGTACTAATAGCTCTGTTGTGTGGAGATGTGTTGTGGTGTGATTGATTTGAAAGAGAGCTTTTCAGAGTGCATGACCTGTGGATAGTGGTTTTTGGTTTTGCTCATGGGAAAGAAGAGTGCTCAGCTGACCAAAGTTTAGCTGACTCCGTTATCTTGTACTGAAAGAGGAAGGACATGCAGCGATGCTGATTTCCTTGAAATTGCAATACAGTCCAGCCCAATCAAAGAGAGGCTTGCGGGTCACTTGACTGTGGATCGAGCTGATTGGGTAAATACAAGCACTGCAAGACATCATCGTTCTTTGGTTTATTCCTTTGTCAAGTATGGGTGGTTATAGCTTTTGTTTGCTAAGGTGTATCTTCGCGGAAAATTCATGGCAAAATTTTCCGCTCAGTTTCAACTCTTCACACTTAACATGTGCAGTAGCTATTGAGTTGTCACTCTCAAAAAAGCTTCCAGCTGCTACTTGCATTACCTGTTTATACTGATCAAACAGGGAAAACAGGGAGGGTCATGCCTCAGACAAAGGTGGCAGGTGCAGAAACAGGGAGAGGAGGCCCCTGTTTCTCCAGAAAGAGGATTGGGCAGTGAAACCTGTCTGTCCTCTCTAAACCTCTCTTTGAGTCTGTGTATGTGTGTGTGCGCATGGCTTGTGCCAGAGTCATGACCTGGCTGAATGCCCAGTGCTGCCTTGTCTTATATTGCCTTTCCCTTAAATGTTGTTCAAGAAATACTAACAGTCATGATAAGATTAATAAAGAACTTCAGAGGATCTGGTAATACTAATAATTGAATAGCCATTATTTTGTCACTTAATATTACTAGTGGTAGTTTTGTGTTGTGTTAGTGGCAGTTTGAAAAGATGTGCTGGCTTGCTTCACGTGACTCTGAAGAAGCATACTCTTGCTTTCACCCTCGCAGCTTGGTAGCATTGTGTGATGGGGAAACCTACCTGGAGAGTGTAAATAGGCTAAAATTTGTGGAAAAATTGAGTAAAAGCTTAGAAAAAAAGGAAGATTCATATGTAATGTTCCAGCTGTGCTAGCTCTCTGTAGCCTGTCTTTGAGCTTGCACCCAAGAGAGTTCACGTGCTTATCTGCAGTGGAAAATCCAGAACTGTCAAATAAGTGTGGCACATAAAATAATACCAGGCAAGTTATAAGATTACATGTGGTCTTTCCATAAAACGGAAATTGGAGATGCAAATACTTTTTCTTTTAACTGTAATAGACTTAAAAGGAATCACGACTTTGAAAAAACACAAAGGTTTTTTTTGTTTTTGGTCTTTTTTAGGACTGGTGTGAGGAATTTTCTTGATTTTAACCAACCATGAGAGTTACAGCTTTTACAGTTTACTGTTTAAACAATTACTGTTTAGTTAATTAGATGGTCTTGTTATGATAACTCATTAATTGTGATTGTGAGTTAATTAGATGGACTTGTTAGGATAACTCATTGATTGTGACTTCTCCTTTTTCATGGGGAGTGCTTTTGTTCAGGTTTAATTAGGGTTTTATTGTGAATTCATATCATCTAATGTTTTGCTGTAGCTGTCAGTGGTGCCTTACACTGAGTGCAGCTTTTGTTTTGATGCACAAAGAGCTGTAGTTAATTAGACATTTAGTTTCACTATCTTACAAGGTGGCAAGGTGGAGCTGATGTTGTATTAGTAATGTCTTCCTAGAATTATGATTAGTTCATTTCAGGCTTTCTGAGATGAGTTTTCCAAAAACACTGCAGAATGTAAGAGTCAATAAAGTAGGTTTTGAATGTTTCTTTCAATAGGTAAAATTACTCTCCCTGCCAATTCATTTTATTCTTTTGATTTTTGATTTTTGTTTTATCTCCAGTGCGTGGTTTTGAGACTGAGCAGCAACTTGAGGACTTTGTAAAGACAGACCCTGAATCAGTCATCTTGGCAGCGGTGGTCTTTGAGCACTCCTTCACACATGATGACGAGCCTCTCCCACTGCAGGTGAGACCTCACCAAAACACTGTTTAAATGCTTTTGAATATGCAGTATAATCATAAAACATCATTTAGTGTCAGACTGTACTAAAAGCATTAGGGTTTTGCTCTATGTGGGTGGAACCACTGTGCTTGAATCCTTGTTTAACTTGTTTTGTGAAATTCCTTTGTGTCCTGACATTATTTTCTTGCTCAGCCAGTGCAGCCTCTGCTTCTTCATTTCGGTCACTGTTCAGAATAAAGGCCTAGTATTAACTATAATTATGCTTGTTGAAACTAAGGCAGGAGGTCCATGCTTAATAGGGAATTCCACAGATTTTTCCAAATTTATGCATAGCAATTCAGAGTGGTTTGATGTAAAATAGTGCATTGTAGAGAAACATACTGACTCAGATTTCTTTGCAGTTGTTGTGATGGGAAATATTTACTGTCCAAAACGACCAGTGAGTTTTTATATGTAATGTTATATTATATAGAAATGTTGAAAAAACGGTAGAATTCTCCTTTAAAGGAGAAACTCTATGGTGTAAATATCTCATGACTGTACAGGTGAGTAGGGTGGATAAAGCATGTTGAAGTATGAGTTTTTATTTTTGTCACATAGTGTCTGAGACTCCAGTCCTGTGGATTGACTGGTGTCTGATTCTAGGTCAGAACTGATGTAAGGCCTTGATGTTAGTATCAGTGTCTCTCTCCTTGCCTCACACCTGCAGGTCAACTATCACCTGCGTTTTACGTATAGCCCCCGAAATGCGCCGGCCCGGGAGAAGTCAGAGCTGAATCCCAATAATGACTTGGACTGGCACACACTCAGCCTTTTCCCACTCTTCCAGCTGCCTGGACCTCGGGAGCAACATGATTCCCGTGGAGGAACCCCAGGTCAGTCAGCGTTTGTAAATTGTGAGGAAATTTAGTCTACCTTCTTTTATATTTCTGCAAGTTTTCGTAAGCAGTAAAACATAGAAAATGAGCACCTGTAAATGTATCCTTAAGAGAACAATACATTTTGCATTGGTTTCAGGTAGAGGTACTGATTTGACAGCAGCATGAGGTCACTCAAATACTCATTGGTTAGTGAGCAATCAATTTGTCACTATAGGAAGCTGATACAGCCTTTTGTTTTCTAGTCATGTGCTGATATTAATGGGTTGATTTGCCTTGGCAGACACCTGCCAGTACATACCATTTACCTGAGCAAACAAGCTACAGGCGTAAACATGAACAGCATGAGAGGAGATGAGCGCACGTCATCTGTGCTGATTGTCTTAAGAATATCCTTTCTCAAGGAATTTTATGACATTCTCTTGATTAGTGATGTAAAGCATGGTCATTTTATTATGCATCAGAACATGTTGAGTTCCTCTGCTACTACTTTGCAAAGGGGGTGCAATGAGCTAAAGGAGCCATGTCAATGTGAGCACCTCAGCCATTTAAGCCAATTTACTATTTAGATATTTATTCAAATGGTAAATAAAACAGTTGTGCAGAGATTTCTAACTTAAGCTTCTGAAGTTTTGAAGCTCTTGATTTTTGTTTTTTCATGGATGGTCAATAGTTAATGTACACTTGTGTTTGTAATGTATATAGGATGTATGTAGGATGAGGTCTAGTTCAGTGGAAAAAGTTGTCCGGCCATACTGAATGACACAAAATACACAAGGCCGGGTGAGAAATTATTTGACATATGTTATCACAATGTTGATGTAAGTTGACATAGGTTTAATTTGGCCACTGTAAATGTAAACTGAATGAGTTTACAGGTAACAGAAAAGCATCATAGCCTTTTCCGCTGTTGTTATTTCTCATCTGTTGTTCATAATAATAATAATAATACTTTTTTATTAAACCTAACTCTTTTTGTACACAGAAGGAAGCTTAGTGCTTCACAAAGGAATCGAAGGAAGTGTCACAAAGACAAAAACATTAGCATTCATTCAGCTGACGTCCTGTAACAGTCAAACCTAATTAAAAACACTAATGTCATAACAATCTTTATACATTTGTAAATAAACAAATAAACAAATAGCTGGTCGTAGCTTTCTTTTTCACCAGGGAAAGTATGATGTCTGCCTCTCATGTAACCTGCCAGAATTCAAACAACATCTGGCATCTTTGAACATTGCAGTCAAGATCTATGTGGTCCTAAATTATGCTTGCATATGATACTGCTTCATGTTCTTGAAAATCTTTGCAACAGAACAGCAGAGGGCTTAAATGATGTCATTTTAGTGTCACTTTGTGACTGGGTCTTGAAGAATTTCATCTTCTCTGTTTTCTGTGGAAAGGTTACTACCGAGAGGGCTTTCTGATGATCCAGCATGCTGTGGATCAGGCCATCATGAAGGCCTACAACAGGACAGCAGCAGCTGCCCTCCTCACCCAGACACGAGTGCTACTGTCACGCTTCCCTTACCCAGCCTTTATATATGATGTCTTCATCCTGGCCATCCAAAACCAACTTCCCCTACTGCTGGTGCTCAGCTTTACCTACACTGCGCTCAACATTGTCCGCGCTGTGGTGCAGGAAAAGGAGAGGAAACTAAAGGTGTGTGTTTATGTGTGTGTTTTGTGGGAGCCATTGGCGTATGGTGCTTTAGATGGAGAAGATGCTTGAGAATTCTCCTGATTTTTCAGATGCATGAGAAGTAGGGATCAATTGATTATCAGCTTTTTTCCGATGATTGGAGTCGGCATATCAATGTTGCTGATAAAAGCGCTTTTTGTTATTTATGTGCATATCTTGCACAGCCATGATCAACACAACGCACTTTTGTAGTCTGGCACAACTCCTGGATTGCTTGAGATGTGGGTGATGCATCAAGTACAAACGACCAACATATCTGTAGTCTGTCTCTATGTCCGGCCTGCAGTGCTATGGGTTGACTAAAACCAATCAAACATGTATTTTGGTGTTTGTGAGAGACGTGGTAATAAAGCAGCACCTGAATTTGCTTCCACAGCAGTTTGCAAAAGGCACTAAACAAACGTGACTCGTGCATGCAGCTTGAGCCGTGCCCAAAACATCACATTTGTTGGGTGAGAGTAAGGTTTCTGTGAATGGGATCAGACACGGTGTGTGGACCTATACTGCTTCTTTAGTAAAACGTGTTAAAAATATATGTGCTTATAGCGGAGCTTCAGTGGGTGGCCAGTTTCCACCTCTCGGCGTAGGCTAAACAGGCTGTATCCCTCTAATCATACAGTGTGTTTTCAAGAGCCAATAAGAATACATCTGATTCATTCAACATGTCAAACTGCTGCTTGGTGTCATTTTTGGTTGAACAACAAAATGAAATAAACATGTTATCATTCAAATACCTTCAGTGTCGTTGCTTTTTACAAAGTAGTGACAATTTTACTGCTTGATTGCTCAGATACTGTAATATTTTACTGGGGTTACATTTACAGTTCTGTGTACACTTTATACAGTTTGTTAGCCTGTGTCTAGGCTTACTTACTTGCACCCATATACTGAAAAAGCAAGCTCCACCCTAATATGTGCCTTTTATCACTAATTAGTGACTCATACTACGTGTTTGTTTTATATCAAAATTGTGTAAATATAATTGTGCAGATTTTCTCATTTAAAGTTTTGAGGTCCTTTTTTTTTTTCTTACAAATGTCCCTGACTATTAAATGTCATTTAAAAGAGCTATTTGAGTAACTTTTATGATGTGTTTAAAGATTACTTTAGTAATGCCCATTCTGTCTAAAGCTCAAAGTATTGTTTTTATGTTCTAATATTCATTTAATGTAAGTTGTGAATGAAAGTTGCAGTATTGAAAATTTTTACACTACAAGCATCAAAATTATGGTAAATGAATATCAGCCCCTAATACCCCCCCTTATAAGAATGTCCTTGATGACTGATATTTGGTGTCTGTATGGGTCCTGAAAAAACATACAGGTTGACCACTAATTATAAATGTTATGAGTGCTTCCTGTTATTAATGGGTGAGTTGACATTTTTCATTTGTTTATTCCAGGAATACATGCGAATGATGGGTCTCAGTAACTGGCTGCACTGGAGTGCCTGGTTCCTCATGTTTTTCCTCTTCCTCTCCATCTCCATTTTCTTTGTCACCTTGCTCTTGTGTGTTAGGGTGAGTAGCCAGAGTTTTCTTCACACCTAAAGCAATGGTCCAGTCAATAACGCTAATGTTGTTAACAGCAAATGAATGTGAATAGTCTGTGATTAGCAATATTCTAACGACACCAGGTTAATTTGTGACTACAAGCTTGCATTCATTGATTGCAACATTAGCCCTTGTAGTTGAACTATTCCTTTAAGAGTAAGTCTTCTGGTGTCGTGCTCGGTTTTCATTTTCCAACAGAAAATGGCAAAATTTAGCGCTGTCCCATTTGCACACGTGCAGGGGGCAGGGGAAGAACAGCTTCATATGGCCCTTCACATATTTACAATTTATCCTTAAATCTGGCCCTGACAAATGCATTTTTTTTTTTCATTTTTCTGTGGTTAAAACGTTACATTAGGCTTATGTTGTTAAAAGCAAAAACTGAGCTCTACATGAAAGAAAACCTGACACAGGATGAATGTTGCACGTTGAGGGGCATGGCCATAATTTACTAAATAAAAAATAACTAACTTGGCCATAATTCTACTGTAGACCAATAGATAGTTAAATCTGCCTTTGTGGATTTTATGTATTTATACCACAATATTATATATTTTTGATAGTAGTACTACTTGTAGCCTTTGGTGTGTACTAACAGAAGAATTGCTAATAAACATTGACTAAGATATGCTTAAATCAGTGTACATATTAAGTAGTAAAAAATTTGTACTTGGGGGGAAAAAATGTAGGACACTTTAGGTCATATGTTATTTAACAATGTTAGGTTAGAATACATACTTGTAGAAAATATGGGACTTTTCCCTTGTATTTTTTTTTTTTATACCTGCTCACCTTGGAGCGCTGCCTAGTAGCCCCCAAGGTATTTGAGTTTGAGACCCCTGCTGTAGGGTGTCCTATTTCTCGTTTTGGCATTTAGAGGGGTACTCACGAGGGCCCTCTACGTGCGCTCATCAATGAAACTCGTCGGTGGCGTCTTCTACCATTTCTTGACATACAGGCTAGGAGCTTAATGACCTACATAGCAGAGAAGAGGAAATTCAGCTGTGAGCTAAAATACTATTGTTTATTAATGCAGTTTGTCATGCTTTATGCGTGTATTCCATGCTGAGACACTGAATATAAGCAAATAATACCATGCAACCAAACAAATACTGCATACAGACTGGGTATAGCCTGTGTGATCCACAATTCTATCCCTAATTTATGCTCTTGCCCTCTATGTCCATGTGTTGTTGATGTTACCAAATGTGGGCTTTGAGTCAGGACTTTTGGGACAGGTCCTTAGCTTTTTCCTTAGTGTTTTCCTTAATGTAACATAGTTAGTCCATCTCATGGGTGAAATATCAAAACCTATCAAAAGTTTAATTGTTAGAGAAATATTAGAGAAGTAAAAAAAACATAAAACCAGAAGTATCAAGACCCTCTAAAAGAAGAGTTGTTGTTCTAAAACAACTGTTCATGATTTGTCATTTTGTTATGGGTTTTACAGGTGAGTCCAAATGGAGCAGTGCTGACCTACAGTGACCCCACTCTAGTATTTGTCTTCCTGCTGGTCTTTGCTGTAGCTACCATCAGCTTCAGCTTTATGATCAGCTCCTTCTTCTCCCGAGGTATTTCTCTCATCTCCTTCTAGTTAAACAACTGGTTGCCCTTTTCAGTAAGGTATGTGTATGAACTGTGTCCCGTATTCTGAATATTCAAGATGTAAGAACACAGTAGGGTCAAGTTTATTGCCAGATGCCTTGAGAAAACCTTGTTTCATCAATACAGCTGTACTTTGCTGTTTCTCAGTTTCCAGTTCGTCAGGCATGCTTAGATGCGTTTTATTTGTTTTTAGATGTATCGAGAACATGAGTGAATAAGGCCAATATTATTTCATAGATTTCCAGTTAATTGAGTTAGCAAGCTATGAGTATTGATTGGGAAGAACTTAAAGGCTGTGAGGCCAAGCAAGCTTACAGTCAGCTCGAACAAAGACATATAATTAAGCAACAAGAAGTAGACAGTTGGAAACAATTCGAAGACGATAGACGGACAGGTTTAACTGAATGTGTGCTGGAACCTAGGCTTCAGTGTAGTGAGCAGTGCGAGTGAAAATACTGGAAGAGACTCAATCATGCGTTATTTTGCCTCTTCTGACAAAGAGGAGGTGTTTCAGTGTTTGATGGTGGTAATGGCTGGTCTTCCCATAAGAGCAGGAGTAGATCAGAGACACTAGTTAATAAATTACCAATGTGAAAATTAGATGTCAACTTTAATGGAAAATCTGAAAGAAGTTTTCTCTTATTGATTGTGCACATGAGTCTTTTGCTCTCACACACAAAAACACATGCAGACAGTTTGAATTCTCTTCAAGTAAAGTTCAGTATGGCAAGTAAGATGTTGCTGATGATTATATGTTTTGTGTTGTTCTTATAGTTAGTGTTCTGTGTGAGTGTGTACATTATAAACTAGTGAAATGTTATGATGGATGTTGCAAGAGAACAGTTAAACAGTCCCTGAATTTGTTACTATGGAAATAAAAGGACAAAAGAATAATTGGTGACATACTGTTCTCTGCAACTTTCTTGCATCAAGCTTTCACCCTCTATAATAGTCTTTTATTCCTCCCCATTCACTGAGACAAAGCAAGCTAGATTAAAATGGCCACTATTTCCTTGTGAGGGTGGTTCACCATTTCACAGAAATGTAACCAGAGTCCTTGTAATACACACAGTGTGGAACACTGGGCAAAAAACACAAAAAAGGCCTCGTAGCTGTGCCTTGATTGCCACTTGCGCTTGCTGACCTCCACAGGTGATCTTTTAAAGGACCTTTGGACTTGTCCTCCAGCTTTCACCAAAGCAAATGAGGGTAGATCAAGTTCTTTATGTGGAGACCTGCTTGGGTGAGGCCCTTGTTTGTTTGACCACAACAATAGAATCTTTAGGCTGTAGTAGGAACAGATGTTTTACTTTACACCAGTAGTGTTGATGGCTCTCTTTGTCCTCTCCCCTCCCCCCTACCACTGCCTCCAACAGGTGAGCTAACATGTCTCTTAGGCAATGAATAATTTATAGTGGTTATATCAGGTTACCAGTGGCTTCCTGGATATTTGGCACGTGAGAAAAGCTGCTGTGACAAGGGCAGGACAAAGATATCTATGGAGACCAATGTAGCTTTAATGTCATCGTTTTCAATTTTTTATTCATTATTATCTGTGTTAGTGGAAGTGTGCATGAGACATTTTTGTAAACAGAACCAAAAAGAGGTCACTTCTCATCTGTGTGCAGTTTATTTATTTTAAGTTCATTTTAGCCTCATTTGAGTGCTGTGGTAAATTTGTTTTCCTTATTTGCTGTTATGTATGAAACAGAAATAAAAGCTTTGACAAGCTGCTCACTCAGGAAGCAGGTCATATGATATGAAACAGGACAGTGGCTTTCTTTCTCGCTCTTTCTTAGCAGAGTGCACATTCTTTTCCTACCACATGTGGAGGGGTGAAGCCCTCCCTTCTGTCTTTCTCCTGAAAGGGGCCTGCAAATGGCACTTAATCTATATGTAGCTGCTCTCTCTGTGCTCCCTGATCCAGCTCAGAATGGCACATTTTCAAGTATCAGAAAGTTTTCAGAAAATTTTTGTCCTTCCCCTTGCATGTTCTAGCAGCACAGAGAAGGCTTGCACACAGCTCTTGCAGGGTGTGGTGGTTTATAATAGAGAGTTTCAAGTGACTTGTTCACACCACATGCACCTGCTATCTCATGCACTACGCAACCTCTCACCATGCTCACCTCTCATTTGGTGTGTGCGCAAGTAGGCGTATTGTTCTTTGTTTGATAAGAAAATGAACCTCTGAATCAGTAGGCTGTGTTATTACTTGATTATCAAACACTTTTAAAACATTATTATTATTGTAGAGACACAGGGGTCAGTGGTGTTTATAATTTTGCTCCCTTATTTGTTTCTCTCTCTATGTTAGCTAATGTTGCAGCAGCTGCAGGTGGCTTCATCTACTTTTTTAGTTACCTGCCATACCTTTTTTTGTGGCCCCGCTATGACCTGCTGTCCCACGCCCAGAAGGTGTCTGCTTGCCTCATCTCCAACGTGGCCATGGCTATGGGAGCGCAGCTCATTGGCATGTTTGAAGGCAAAGGTCAGTCAGTGTACCTCTCTCTTTTCCTTTGTAACCCTTTTAATGCTGATCTCGAAATACAGCATTTCCAGTAAAGGAATCGTTCATATATACACAGTTTTCCCCTTTTTCTCAGTGTACTCAATGTCCAAAGTAAGCTTCAGTTTTGTAGTGTAGCGATTAGGTTAATATAATAGAAGTCAGTGTCTCAAAGATTTTGAACCTCATAGCTCTAGGGCAGTGCTAAAGAGGCACACTTAAGACACTTCAAAAAATGTCTTGGCTGATAGACAACATTTGAGAGAAGGGGGAAAATTTTGTAAATTTGGTCCTTTCTTTAAATGGCCAATCTTTGTATTCCTCTGATCTTGTTTTGAGAGATCACTTAAAAGCTGCCTCTTGTGTTCCTATACTGTTCTTTCCTGTCAGGCACAGGGATCCAGTGGAGTAACTTGTTTGAACCAGTGACGGTGGACGATGACTTCTCACTGGCCCAGGTTTTTGGGCTGCTGCTCCTAGACACTCTGCTGTATGGCATGGTGGCCTGGTATGTGGAGGCTGTTTTCCCTGGAGAATATGGAGTGCCGCTGCCATGGTACTTTTTCGTGCTGGTAGGTGGCTCACACATTTCAGATCGAATGCAAACATGCAACTTCACATGCAAAAAAGGTGCCTCATAGGAAATATTACAGCACACAGTTTTTATGTAATGACAGCACAGTCTAATTTAAAGTTGTCATATTAATACCAATGGATATCAGAAGAAAATGCTGCATTGGAATACTGCAGGGGGAAAAAAAGAATGAATCTGCTCTAATCCTGTAACAAATATATCCTGAAATAAAACACACTCACACTGTGTGATGTCTTGTTGTTAACTGTGTATTTCTTCCTGTGGTGGGTTAAAAGAGTGAGTAGTTTCAGCATAACAGACTATTTTGAAATACTCATTTAAAGGAAGTGACTCAATTAAAAAAATAGCCCAGTAGGTATTGCCAGATTCTCAAGATTTCAATGAAAAAGTGATATTGTGCCATCTGTAGTGTAATTGCCCTTCTAACCCAAACTTGATTAATCCTGCCTTGCTGCTTAGCTGAAACCTGGATGACTGGAAATGCATGTCTCAGTGGGAAAACTGTGCTTATCTTTCTTGAGTCTGGACACATGATGACAGGAAGTCTAGATATAATATCTTCCATTTACTGGTAGGCTCTAGCACTGGGTGGAGTGGGGGGACACAATAGCCCTACAGTTTTGTGCAAGACTATTGTAAGGGGTATTCAGTGCATCAGAGCAAGACTGCTTTGAGAAAAACTTATGAGAAATGACACGTCCAAGATGGAGAAGCTGCTAGGGTGTATGGTTTAGGAGGACAATAGGCCTTCTTGTCGCACCTTCTGATGTTTTTTTGAGTTCTCTTTTTTTCTAAATCCTCAGTCCAGAATCTGGGCATGACCTCAGCATGCTTTGGAGAAATTGCATGGATCATGTGGCAGATTGTAGTTGCTTTTTGTCTAGGTGTATATGCTGATTTGTACCGGATTCAGGTGTATTTATATGGACAGGGTCAGAAAAGCAAGAGTGAAAGAGGATTTTGATTGGACCGTTACAGGTATTCAGGCCACTGTTTTCTCTTCATTCTTGTTTTGCCGTACACACAGACACATGGAAGCTATTTAACTGGAATTAACTAAGGGGTATTTTTGCATTGTAGATTGCAATGTCTGAATTAGTATCAGCCTCAGTTGACTTATAAATGCTCTGATTAGTATATAAAGCAAATTCCTGATCCCAGAACAGCACTGTTAGACTGGTCACTATATCTCCAGAAATCCCCTGTTCAGTGTCATGTTAAGATTTATTTAAAGAGCCTTTATAGTGGCCATTGTCACAAAGAGGTCTTACAGAGCACTGGGGTCCAAGCCCCAAATGAACAAGCCAAGTGAAACAGTAGCAAGGAAAAACTCCCTAAGAACAAAGGCAAAAAATCTTGAGAGGAAGCAACTTAAAAGTGGATCCCATTCTAATGTTGTCAAAACTGAATAGCAAAACAACTTCTTACAACTAATGTAAAATCTTGAATATATTAAAAAAATCAGAAAAAGAAACCAGCCTGTCCTTGAATCAAGTTAAAGTTTATTTATACAGCACTTTTTACAATTAGCGTTGTAACAAAGCAACTTTACAGAAAAATACAGGTCAAGCCCACATGAGCAAGCCAGTGGTGATAGTGGCAAGGAAAAACTCCTTAAGCTCAATAGGATGAAAACCTTAAAAGGAACCAAGACTCAAAAGGTGAACCAATACTCTTATGGTTGACACTGGATGGCAAAATAATAACACAAGAGCAATTAGACAGAAGTACTTACATAAATCTAGATTAACTGGTGACTACCACTGACTACTGTTGGAGGCCTATCAGAATAACAAATTAGAAATAGCTCAATCTAAACTAGTCACTGTTACTGACTAGTAGCAAAGTTTGTTACTGTTACAGTCACTGTTACTGTCACTGACTGCTGTTAGAGGCCAATCAGTGTAACAAATGGCAAATAGATCTATGAAAACCAATGACTGTTACTAGAAGTGTATCACAGTGAAAATGAGAGTTAAATTCATGAAAATCATTGACAACCATCAGAAGCCTATCATGATTGTATATTTTATGAATATGTGAATAACTGTATTGTAAGGGAGGTGAAACAATCTCTATGATTAAATATTTCTAGTGTGAGTGTGCAGGCACCAGTATAATTAGGAGGGTGAGTGGGGCATGTAGGTGAGGCTTTTTGGACAGCAGTAAATTGACTGAACATGCAGGAAGTTGAACTGGTTCAGATGACTGGTGTGCAGGGGCACCCAGTCAAGGCCGATAAAGCAACAGCATCAAACCAGACAGGATGGGCACTTTTTCAGCTTGGCAAAGAACACCCAATCAGGACAAATCTTGCGACAGCATCACACCAGACAGGACAGGTAGTTGTTCAGCTCGGCAAAGAATAGTATAGACAGTTTTGTCTATTGATGACTGGACACAAAATATATAGTGTTAATATAGTGCTGGCAGTGATTTCGGCAGACCTTGCTATTACAGCCTAACTAAAATGGAAGAACCAGGAGATAGCAGAGACATGAGGGTCCCTGAGATGTCAGTGGCCCTCCACCTAACTTGGCAATGTTTCAAACAAGGAAAGCCATCTTAGTAATTTTGCTTATATGTGCATTGAAGGACACGTCGGGTGTGATGCCAAGGTTTTTCACAGATGTACCTGACGCCACTGCTAACCTATTAAGATTTAGCAGTAACTCAAAGTTTGTTTGTAGCAGCATGTGTATCAAGAAGGACCTCCATTTTGTCAGAGTTGAGTGACAACACATGCTCCTGCAGTACGCCTATGTGCCCTGAGCTTTATTTTGAACATTTTGAGTCAACATTTTATCTTTTAATTAAACAGCTGAGGAGCAACAATTGCTTAACAGGTTGGCCAACATTTCAGAGAATCTCTGTTACTAAGAGTTTACCCAGAACACATTTTCCATTAACAGTACTATTGCATTTTAAAATTATATTAAGAAGGCACAAGTGAAATTTTTACATATATTTAAGTCGAAAAGCCTACAACTTTGTGAGTGTAAAAAATATCAGTTTTCCCTTTGGCTAATTATTATTTATGCTTATGATGCTTTGCTACTGCATAGTATGTAATGTTCCTTATAAGTTAACTCTACCTCAAGGACAGCATACCTAACTCAATGTTCAGAGGCACATAGGATTCTACAGAAAAATTAGAGCTTTGTTTGTAATGGCATTGTAAGGATCTTGCTAGTATATGGACCCTTCGACACTACCAGTGCTGTCATGAATAAGTATTGTTATCTTATGCGTGTGGGGCTGGAGTAGTGTCATTTGGAGTAGTCAATTTGTTAGAAGAATTCACACTAGGCCATACTGGGCCAAAGATTAATTTGCATATATTTCTATATAAATGCCTATGAATAGCATTAATTAAAGGCTAATTTCACTGACTTTTCACATTTCCTTCATAATTAAATGGTAATATATAAAACAAAAGTCATTCAGAGTGGTTTAATGTGAAATGTGCCATTCTAGGAAACTTTCCATGTCTGAATTGTTCACAGCGGTGGTGATAAGAACTGAAGTCAAAACCTTGATTTTGTGCTGCTGCAATCATATATTTGTCAATTTTGACATGCGCTTGATTCATTGTCTTGTTGGAAGACCCAAGCATGGCCCAGATGCAGCCTTCTGGCAGAGGCGACATTCATTCTTTATGCCACTGACCTTAACAAGAGCCCCTGGACCACTGGCAGCAAAAGAGCCACCACCATATTCTACCGTCGGTATGCGGTACTGTTCTTTGTACTCTTTCCCTTTTTTTTGCCAGACATGACAAAGGTTTGCATGGCCAGAAAGCTCAATTTTTGTCTCTGACCACAACACATGATTCCAGTTGTAATTCCAATGTTGTTTGGCAGTTCAGATGCTGGGATTTTTGTCTTGGTCTCAGGAAGGGCTTCTTTTGTGGAACTCATCCAAAAAGCTCCTGGACATGGAGATGGCGTCTGTTGATTTTGAAACGGTGAAACCCGGTGATGCAGCTTAACTTTGCGGTTGTGAAAATGTGAACTTTGGGCTTTTCTTTGCCTATTTTAGCATCCTTGTCACTGTGCATGGGGCAGTATGGGGATATGTCAAAAGTATTTTACCTGTGTGTTGCCTCATATTTATACCACAGTGAAATGGGAAATGGTCGTAGACAGCAACAGAGTTAATAGACACTAAAAGCAATATCAAGAAACATCTCTTGGTTTTATTCATGGTATTCTTCAAAGATGCCAATAATTTTGCCACATAATTTTTTGACAGAATTAACTATTCCAAAGATACAACAACACTTTTGCATGAATTATTTTTTATTGTATGAGTAGTTACCAATTTCTCCAAACATTTGTGGAAAAATAGAATCATTGGAGTTATTACCTGTATTTGATTAATGTTTTTGCTTCCTTGAGTGCCAGGATTTCTGGAGTGTACTTTGTATTCATGGCATTGTAAGACAAAATAGTACCCAAAGAAAACTTATTTTTAGGTCTACCACTATTTTACTATAATCATTACATATAGACACTTAGAAGACACACATAGATTCACTGGTCCTTTTAGATAGTAAATAAAATGGCCATATTCACATTGCAGACATCCAGATCTCTGATTCCCATGACCTCCACTGTAAAGGAAATCTGAACCTGTGCATTTCTCCCTAATGCACCATTTCACATCAGAACACTTTAAATTACTTTGTCTCAGCGTTTGAAATATTTAGAACTGTCAATTTTATTAGAAGGCCCAAAGCCCATTAGCTTTTGATTGTTATAGCTTGAAGAAAGATTGAACTTTCTGTTTCTTTAAAGACCGAGTAATTCAGCAATTAAAGCCTACCGTGACTAGAAGCTAGAAGGTTTGAGCAAGACGCTGCTTCTTCAAGCTTGCCTCTCCCACACGCTGTTATGTCAATGACTGAATTTCCGAACTAGTCATCGGAATTTATTGTATTTTTTTTAAAAAGTAAATAAAAAATTTTGTTTTGTCCAAAAAAATACACATACCACATAAAAACCATACTGTAGTATACAAACTTTATGAAAACACTGATTTTCCGTGGTGTGTAATGCATTCCCTGGCTATGCCTTTCGCAGCCCTCCTACTGGTGCAGCAGCCCTAGAGTTGCCCTGGTAAAAGAGAAGGAGGAAGAAGAGGATGCTGAGAAAGCGCTTAAAGGTGAATTCTTTGAAGAGGAGCCAGCTGGACTGGTCTCAGGAGTCAAGATCAAACACTTGGCCAAGGTATCGTGGGACACAACTGTGTGTCATGTCCATCTTTTAGTTTTATTTAGAGAGCAGATGACTGTACATTCATTGAATAAGATCAGCCTGACCAGTACATGAGCCATTTCAGTAAGCTTGGTTTTTATCCAATTTTATATAATCTTTTCTTGCTCTCTTGCTATTTGCATCAGTCTAATTGAGGCAAAGTAACTAGATTTGTGTTTTTTTCCCCTGCAGCTTTTCAGAGTGGGCAATAAGACCAAAGAGGCAGTGAAAGATCTCACTGTGAACATGTTTGAAGGTCAGATTACTGTGCTGCTGGGACACAATGGAGCTGGGAAGACCACCACACTGTCCATGCTGACTGGTGAGATGTTCAAATTTATTAACTCCAGTAACCACTGACAGGCACACTTTACCCAGGCAAAAAAAAAAAACTAAACTACGTCTCAGAGGATCACCTTCTGATTAAAGTAAACATTTTGAATGAATGCTGTGAAATTGTCACTGTCCCACAGCAACAGTCTGATTTCCCTCCCTTTTCTCCCCTGCCTCTATTCCCATCCTTATTTCTTTTTTTTTCTACCAGGCTTGTTTCCTCCCAGCAGTGGGCGAGCATACATTAATGGCTATGATATCTGCCAAGATATGGCGCTGATTCGCCGCAGCCTGGGTCTGTGCCCTCAGCATGATGTGCTTTTCGACAACCTCACTGTCCGAGAACACCTGCTGTTCTACACTCAGGTAGCCCCAATCCTATTGCTAGCTCCTTGGAAAGTTGTAGGCATGAGGATATGACCAGCCTGTCATTGTGCCCTTGGGCAAGGCTTAACATCTATTGCTCCAGGTGACACTGCTCTGCTGGTGAGACTGTGCTACTCTCAAGCAGGGTATTGTTAGGCAGCAAAGTGACAAATGTCTGTTGCAGAATGGCTCAATAAAGTAAAACTTAACATCCTATTACCATATTAGCAGCTGTTACAGAGTTTTTGTAGTGCATTCGATACTGGTGGTCTATGATTGAACAGAATGTGAATGCTGCAATCAGAATCCAAATCAGAATAACTTTTGTCACCTCATGTGCGTAATACACAGGAACTTAACTTGGCAGGTCAGCACAAGAACATATAATATGTAAACAAGCAAAAGTGTTAACATACAAATATGCAGAGTTCCGAAAGTACAAGCATACAATAAGTACAAAACAAGTCCACAGACAACACAGTGTTATGGTGAAGGTCAGTTCTTCGTATTTATATTTGGCTTATCGAGAAGGGTGAAAAAATAACTGCTCAGGTGTTGCATGGTTCTGGTTTTTCTGGAGCAGTACCATTTCTGAAACATAGTTCTGTTGTTTTGTGCGGTCCATGATGATTTTTTTTTTAGCTCGCTTCCTGACCTTGGTGTCATGCAGCTCTTGGGATTGAAAAAAGTAATAATAAAGCTAATGATGTATATTTCTGTGAAACGCTTAATGTTCACTCTCTTTTTTCTGGTCTTTTTTTTTTTCCATTTTGTCTTGCTTCTTTTGTCTCTCCAGCTGAAGGGCTTCCCCCGTGAGAACATTCCAGATGAGGTGGATCGCATGATCCGCATCTTGAATCTGGAGAACAAGAGGAATGCACGGTCAAAGACACTTTCTGGTGGAATGAAGCGAAAGCTGTCTATTGGAATTGCTCTCATTGGAGACTCAAAGGTCAGCCATTGATGATAGCATGCACAGAGCCCCAATGAGAATTATGTGTCATGTGTCAAGTGAGTGCTGATAATCGTTATCATAGTGTCAACCACCTTGCAAGTTATGAGACTTCTGGATGGATACATATTTTTGTAGTTCAAAATCCTATTGATCTATTTATAAATCTCTTTTACCATAACATCATCTAAAATAATTAACATGCTTATGATAGCCAGGCTTTGGAATGGTGGAGGATCCCAGTGCCCCCACAGTGCATAATCACAGATGATACAGTGTATGGAAAAGGTAATGAAATGTGGAATGTCTGAATTTGACTCACTTTATTCATAAAAACATGGTTAACATGGTTCACATGGTCAACCTGAAATCAAAACTGACCTTTTTACCTTGTTAACCTTCTTTGTTCATGTTAAGCACATTTTCTTGTTCCGTGCGATTAACAGTGAGGGAAAACAGGTATTCAGACACTTCTTTTTTTGTTATTTACTTGCACTTATATATGCTTCCAGTGTGTATATGTATGTATGTGTGTGTGTGTGTATATATGTGTGTATATATATATTTATATATATATATATATATATATATATATATATATATATATATATATATATATATACACACACACACACTCATCATTTCCCTGGACTTTGTTCTTATAAATATGGATAAAAACATACAAAGATATGTTTAATATATATTGGGCTGGTCCCGAATATCCAACTATTCGGATATAGGTTTGGGTAGGTATTACATTTTTAATTTTGGGATTTGGTTATTAATTTTTTTGGTTATTTGTTTGTTTGTTTGTTTTTTTCTGGCTAAATGTAGGCCGTCAATAAAGTCGACCTGCAAAATATGTTTGGGGTTCTTGGGAGAAACTTAGATGACTTGAGGTTACGGTTCAAAATGCAGCACTCTGCTCTACTCCGAAAAACCCACCACTCTACCCATGTTTTAACATAAAAGTCCTTGTACAACTTAATACAGCCCAACATAAACATTTCTTCACTTTAAAAAATCGGAATTTCTTACAACCCAGCGTGATGGCACCACAAAATATTTTGTCAGCATTGTAGCCATCGCTACATCGCTACAGGGCTAGTGGGCCTGGTAGATGGAGCGAAGCCACACTGTAAGCGCCACAGTGCCCTGTGAGGAAAGCATCTTGTCTAGAGATGCAGATTTTATAGCGGATGAAGCTTCGGATGTGCTTTCAGCACAGGCGTTGGACATGAATTTTCTGAACGACTTTCTCAGCCCTCAGCCAACCCCCCCACAACCCCATTAGGCAAGGCTTACTTGCATACTTGTTTCCTCTCCCTGTAAAAGATGCTTCCAAAATCTTTATACTTAAAGTATAATGTGTATTGCCCACTTTGAACCTAGAATATCGGGTTTAACCCGCCCCTTCTTCCAAACCCCACCTATCATTGAGTGAAACGCTCAGCCAGCTTAGAGACTC
Source organism: Colossoma macropomum (assembly GCF_904425465.1). Taxonomy (NCBI): domain Eukaryota; kingdom Metazoa; phylum Chordata; class Actinopteri; order Characiformes; family Serrasalmidae; genus Colossoma; species Colossoma macropomum. The sequence continues at coordinate 31,007,136 of NW_023494801.1, read as the reverse complement.
TCTAACCCTGTTTACTTCTGGTTACTTCATGCATCTTGAGTATCAGGATTATATAAACACATTTTTTAGACTTACCAGTATTTTACCATTGTCAACATTAAATATATAAAACTCAAAGGAAACATGTAGGTTCACTGGTTGTTTCGAATGGTAAACAAAGTGGCTATACTTGTGATGGAAAAGTAAAGTTTCTCTAGAATAGAGCATTTGACATCAAAACATGCTGAATGACCTTGTTTACATCACAATTATGAAATTATTCTGAGCTTTTTTTTTGTTTTGAAAAATGGGTGAAATTCTCCTCTAAGGTAAACGGTGGAGTGGCCATTTTGAGACTTATTTGAACTCTCTGGATTCAGAGTTTTCAGTTCCAACCATCTTGATTTGCTTAATTATTCATTCATGCAAAGAAAGTACAGCTTTACTTGTGGGTACAGCTTTATTTGTGGGTAGACTGCTGGGAAGTTTTAGGAATGCAAGATTGAGGCAACTGGAGCGGACAAAATTATATAAAATGGCTTTGACACGTTCAGTCTGCTTACTGCTGTTTTTGAAACATATTCAATAAAAGAAATGAAATCTTTAAGAATGATTCAGCCTCGCCTGAAGCAGACACTGTGTATTTTTTTTTTTCATCTGTTCATGGGTATATTTTTATTATTTGATTTTGTAGGTTGTAATGTTGGACGAGCCCACCTCAGGAATGGACCCATCAGCCAGACGAGCCACGTGGGACCTTCTGCAGGGCGAGAAGCGGGGCCGCACTATCCTGCTTACCACTCATTTCATGGATGAGGCCGACCTGCTGGGTGACCGCATTGCTATCATGGCTGGAGGGGAGCTTCAGTGCTGTGGCTCGTCACTCTTCCTCAAAAACAAATATGGTAGGAAAAACTGTCTGTGTGGAAAAAACATTTTGAGAATAAATTTGCATTTAATGGATAAAATTTTAGTCACTGATTTGTTTACCTGTGTGCATCAGGTGCTGGCTACCACATGGTGATAGTAAAAGATGCATTGTGTAATGTATCAGAGATCACCCGTCTGGTCCAAATGTATGTCCCCAACGCCACACTGGAGAGCAGTGCCGGAGCTGAACTCTCCTATATCCTGCCTAAAGAGAGCACCAGTCGGTAAGACAACACCCCAGGTGTGAGAAAAGCAAACAGTTTCAGCTATTGCAGTGTATGTATCGATTTTAGTTATAAAACTTGTTTCGCTTTTGAAGAGACAATATGAGCAAGCAGGGCTTTTAAATATCTCAAACCTAGGGTTGGGTACCGAGAACTGGTGTAATTTTATTACTGGGTCCTTGGTTGGTTAAAACTGGTATACAGGAAAGCTTCTAAGAACACTGCTGCTGCTAGAATTTGACAATCAGATCCCTTTTACAGTGATGTTGTAAACTATTACAGTTAATGTTTTAATGTATAAAATCTTTTAATCATATGCACACACACACAACTTTGTGTTATACTGCTGGAATCTATTATACCTTGTATGCAAGAAGCAATGTCATGTATCATTGGAATTAAAACAGCCTCACAAACGAACTTCGTCTCGGTTCCACCACCGTACTTTACAGTGGGGGGCTGCTTTTTTCTGCGCTACCTTCTACACTACCTTTTTACACCAAATCCAGCTCTGATGTTTGATACACAAAATGCTCTACTTTTGTCTTATCAGATTCCAGGCGCTTATTTGTGCTCTGTCAAGCCTCTTAGGTAGTCTGTTGGCATAGAGGTGATGAATAATTTTTTCATAATTTTGGAAACTTGATGAACCCAGTATACAGCCAGCACCTGTGGTTATAGGACCTGGATAGGGCATGTGCCCCCCTCAGCTTAAATGAGCATGATCACTATGTATTGTATTGTTTTTATTGTGTTGTCACATAATATCATGTTAGCTGTGTAGTATGTTAACTTAACTTGGCTCACATATTAGCTTGTGGCTAAAGCATTAGGTAGAGTCACTGTGACTCTTTTTTTTTCTTCAAAAATCATAATGTTAAATGCTCTAATAAACTGATTTTGTTTCAAAAATTGTATTTTATAATGTTAAATGCTCTAATAAACTGAAATAGAAACCATAACATATTAATATAATACACAACCTAAGACACTAATTTTTGCTGTATTGAAAAATATCAAATCAAGACACCATGGTGTCATATTGTATTGAATACTGAAAAATATTTAATTGAATATTAAATAATTCATCACGCTGCAAATCAGAGTCTGTACTTGTTGCACATCCAGTCAGACACATAATTTAATCATAATCCTAATTTATCATTAATCATATTGTCATCACAATATCCACCAACTTTACCAGACATTGCATTTTGTGCTCATATCATACAGCCCTGTATCTTAGTAAAACAGGAAGTCATAGATGAGCTCTTAAAGATTATGTGCTGAGCAGAGGTAAAATATGATTAGGAATGTCAATTAGGTTTTCTTTGTAAGCATCTCTAGGGTTCTTATATATTTAATATGATTTTTTCTGTAAATAAATTAACATCATTGAAAGATGAGATTTCCCTTGTTTTCGGCATTTGCTTGATAGCCTTTTTTCTTCTTTACCAATGATACCAATAATTCTGTAAGGCATAGTAATGAAACCTCTTCAATTACAGCATAGGAATAATTAAAAGAAATGTGGAATTTTGATTACCTTTCAACAGCCTCTGCTCCCCCTTTATCAGCTTTGTGGCTGATAACAAATGGAACAATCGCAAATCATCCTAACTAATGGAGTGAGTCTGGATAATGTTTAAAGACTGCCATCTCTTTTTCTTTCTATCTCAGTGATTTACACACAAATTTTATAACACATTTGTCAAAGCATATCTAAACATATGTTGTTGTATTCTTTAAAGCTACGTTTCCTAGCATTGACAAATGTTTGGCCTTGTTATTGTCCAAAGTAACACTTGAAGTGTAACTAGTCACAGCCCATTCACCTTTGCTAAAATACGGAAAGTGACACACAGTAGAATAGCTGAATGCTACAGGTCTTTAAACAAGGACAGACACTGAGACAGTCCACTTGTTAACTTTGTCAGGCTCATTTTTGCTTTTTTCAGTCTTTGTTATGTTAGTAATCAGTAACTGAAATGCAAAATTAGATTGCAGTGGAGATGATGGTCGATGGCTGCTTCTGATAAGTACTTTATGTGTTAGTTGTACAGTAAAGCTGACAATTTCTGTAAATGCTGTTGTAGATATATTGCACAACTTCTAGCAGGCTGACTGTTTTAGTAGTACTTAAGTGTTTAACATAAAAATACATTTGCTGTTGGATTGTTTTTTGTTTTCTGTACATATACAATCATCTAATTGCAAGAATCTAAGTGTGTAAAACTCTTTCTTGGGGTTTGAAAATCTTCCTTCTTCTGAGGCCTCAAATTAGCATGTATATCAATACTACTGCTTCTAACAAATAGCTTTAATAACAGTAAGTCAGCTAAAGCCATGAAGACAAACATCTTTAATCTGTCAGGAGTCCAGACGAACGTCAAGAAAGGATGAACCACACTGTCTCAAAGTGCTACCCCTCTTGGTTAACTTTGATTTTCGAAAGCTGTCTTAGGGCTAGAGGGTGTAAATGTCCCCATTGATTTGTCTATTACAAAGGACCTTGAAGCAATGCTCGTCCCCTCCTCAGACACACACCAATCCTCACTGTCTCTGTTTCTCTCCCACACCAACATCAATACACCCCTTTTCCAAAATCACTCCTTCCCTCACAACAGCCAGTATTTAAATTGAGCTATAGCTGCAATTTTGAAGGTATGCTTAGGTGAAATAGGACTGTGCAAAAGTCAGAGTCCACCCTTTATTCATTTAATTAAGTAGAAAACATTTAACAGAAAATTACACAGAAGTCTCAACAACTAAATATAATTTCAGATTGTTCAGTATTTAGTGTGTCCACCCTTTGCATTTATTACAGCTTTCATTATTTTTGAGAGGCTTGCTTTTAGTTTTCCAAAGGAATCTGCAGGGATAATTTTTTAGTCTTTAATTTCAGTTTTTTCCTTTAACTTTCCCTAATGAAAGTAGATAATCTTATATCTTTCCTCAGAAATAACTCCTGAAAAATGAATAACTTGCTTAATGGCCTATTTGACTGTATGTTAGACAAATGTTGAAGAGATATGTCATCTAGGCACTTCAACTGTCTAGACATCATGACTTGTCACATGATTTGTAGTTTTTTCTTAGTTGTTTTTTTAGTCCTTTAATAGTACATTTTATAAAATGCTATAAAATGTTGCTTCCAGAATTAAGTTTTGTATTTTGCTTACAGGTGGATTTAGCAGCATCATGTAATGTTCTGTTGAACTTGTGCAGGTTTGAGCTCCTTTTCGCTGAACTGGAGATGAACAGAGAGGAGTTAGGCATCGCAAGTTATGGAGCTTCTGTTACCACCATGGAGGAAGTTTTTCTCAGGTACTTGGATAAGCACAAATAAGTAATATTCTCCATAAAAAGGGAAAGATTCAAATGCTGAGTTAAATGTTGTTTCTTGCTGTGCCAATGAAGATTTACTGGCAAAAGCTGGTAAAAGTAAGTCCTAAGTGTTTAAGATGTTTGGCTGAGTTCCTTTAGCAGACATGGCACTAATAGTCTCTGTAGTTGAATGGCACAGCACTACAGTAAATGTGCTGTCTGCACTCAGTCAATATCAGCAGGGTTTGGCTGGGTATGTAAAAATCTGAGGCTCAGCCCAGTGCACTGTAGAAATGTTTTGGGATCTCCTCCCCAAAATTTTTAAAACCTTTTTTTATATGTTGTGAGCATCTAGACATTAACAAATCTTGCAGGAATTCAGCATTAATCATTGATGTTTCTTGTAAAGAATTAAGACAAAACACAGGTGAAAACACTGCTGGTAATGGAAAACAGAGATGTTTCCTCATTAATGCCATTATTAAGGACCACTTCACATTTCCTCTCTCTCCACATCAACCATCTCTTCTACACGTCTCCTATCTACACTGTAAAAAAAAATGAGGTCAGTGAATGAAATCGTGAGATCGTGAATGAAATCATGGATTTTGTGATGGATGTACACACAAGCTAGGTGGAATGTGTGGCGTTAATTGTTATGATCAGGGCTAATTAAAAACATTTTCAGAGTTATAGCCCCAGATGCACAGGCCAGGCAACGCTCCATTTTTTCAGAATCTCACAAAGCATAAAGTACATTCTGTTAAAAGACAAGGGCTTTATATATCGCCTGTTTGTTGATTCCAGTCCATATGCTACGTCAATCTGTATCGAACAGGGCCAAAAAAGACCAAGAATGAGCTTCCTGTATTTAGACTGCCTCACATCGAGAATAAGGGCTATGACTTTTATATGACATTAGTAGGGAAAAGGGGAGAATTATTGTTTGAACCCTTACATACAGCTTCTGTGTGTATATGTGTATTTGCTTGTTCAGGGTGGGGAAGCTGGTGGACTCCAGTCTGGATATTCAGGCTATCCAACTTCCAGCCCTTCAGTACCAGCATGAGCGTAGGTCACATGACTGGACAGTCGATGATACTAGCAGCACTAGCGGCCTGACTGATGTGACGGACTTCACCGACAGTGGCACGCTAATCTCAGAGGACTGCTCCAATATCAAACTCAACACAGGGGTTAGTCTATGTAGCAGATAGATTATGTATTCAGGAGCATGGAAAATTAGGATACTGGCAATACAGGAAACTGAACACAAATGGTGTTTGTAGCTCTAGTATGTAATCATTACAGTGCAAAGATCATCCTGATGGTGCAGTGGTGCAATAAATATCTCTTAAACAAAGTTTATAATTATTTCAATAGTACAATGAATGCTCTCTCTCTTTCTCTCTCTCTCTCTCTCTCTCTCTCTCTCTCCTTCTCTCTCTCTCTCTCTCTCTCTCTCTCTCTCTCTCTCTCTCTCTCTCTCTCTTTCTCATTCTCTTGTCTGTGTCTCTCTCTCTCTCTCTCTCTCTCTCTCTCTCTATTTAATCTCATTTTTTCACTATGCTCTACCTCTCTAGGCTAAGCTATATATGCAGCAGTTCTATGCCATGTTCCTGAAGAGAGCATTGTACAGCTGGCGGAACTGGAAGGTGATGGTTGCACAGTTTTTAGTGCCACTCATCTTCACTGTGGTGGCCCTTGTGGTGGCTCGTACCTTGCCTGGACATCACAACACACCCCAGCTCCGCTTGGCTCTCAGCCGCTATGGACCCACCACAGTGCCTGTGGCCCTGGATGCCAGAGCGGGACCGCTAGCTGCGGCCCTTGCTGAGTCCTACACCGCGCAGCTCCCTGCGCAAAGTGCCACACCCACAACAAATCTAACAGGTAAGAGGAAAATCTAACTGATCAGAGGATATGGTATTACCTGCAGCTGTACCTATGATTTGAAGTATTACAAACACTATTGAAGCAGAAGCTGATCTTCAAGATCAGTCAAATTACAGCTACTCAACTGTAATGGTCTCTCTCTCTCTCTCTCTCTCTCTCTCTCTCTCTCTCTCTCTCTCTCGAATAACGTTTTAATCTATAGCTGCTTTCATAATAGCTCCGGAGTTTTAGGAATGAGTGAACTTCACCCTGACATCAACAAATGTTCTTGTATTTGCCAGATTTCTCAGAATATGTGCTGTACAATGCCATGAGGGAGGGAGGAGCCTTCAATGAGCACTGCGTAGTTGGCGCAGCTTTCAGAGGTCGAACCAGTAGGTTTGCAGAAATAACAGGCTACTTCAACAACCAGGGCTATCACACCCCAGCCACAGCCCTCATGCTGGTGGACAATGCACTCTACAGGCTGTTGGCTGGACCCAACGCATCCATCCAGACAGGAAACAAACCCCTGCCCCGCAACATGTCCGAGGCAGCCCAAAGCCAGCTGTCAGAGTGAGTCTCTGCTGCAGAAAAGGAGATGAGTGGGGAACAGTGCTAGAATTTAAGATTTCTAGTTTTAAATAAAAGCAAGTAATCACCATTTAGGTTCATGCAGACGAGAGGTGAAGTCTTAGGTTTCATTCAATTTAACATTTGATTTTGCCTGTAATATTGCACTTTGTAACTGTGTAGAAGATTCCTTTAAAAAAAAAAACTGTGCTAGAACTGGGTTAGTTTTTATTTGAAATAGTTGATATTAATCTTGTGAACAAAGTGCATGTGGTACAGCCTTTAGTAACCCAGGTTCAGAAGTGGGTGAGTTAGTAATCCTTTCTTCATTCAATGCAAACCAGTTCTTCCACTTCCACCCAGCTGACCCTGCTAATTTGTTTTCCTTTTGTGTTATTTTGCTCCTTTATTCCTATGCTCTTTCCAGGGGCCAGACTGGTTTTGCCATAGCCATAAACTTGATGTATGGTATGGCATCTCTGGCCAGTACCTTTGCTCTGCTCCTGGTGAGTGAGCGTTCTGTGAAGTCCAAGCATGTGCAGCAAGTTAGCGGCGTCTACCTCTCCAACTTCTGGTTTTCTGCCCTGCTCTGGGATCTGGTCAACTTCCTGCTGCCTTGTTTGCTCATGCTGGTCAGTGCAACCTGATCTTCTGATATATATATATTTTCACACACACATGCTGAAGCACTGTTGCTGTGATATTAGGATGAAAAGTTCCACATCTGGATTTAGGGGGATGCTGGAGTTTGTAGTACTCCAGTAGACATTCACATGAATAATGTTTAAAAAAAAAAAATAGATTTGTGACAATACTACAGACTATAGCTTTTATCTAATACTGAATAAAGCTTTGACCATTTCTTGCACTCACAATCTTGTTTATCGTGTCTCTGTCTTTGCCTCACTCAGGTTGTGTTCCGGGTGTTTGCTGTGAAGGCCTTTGTAGAAGAGAATCACTTGGTGGATGTGTTGCTTTTGCTGCTGCTGTATGGTTGGGCCGTGATCCCCCTCATGTACCTACTCAGCTTTCTGTTTTCAAGTGCTGCCACCGCCTACACTCGCCTCACCATCTTCAATATCATCAGTGGCACAGCCTCCTTTCTCGCCGTCACCATCATGACCATCCCTGGTAAGAGGCCAGATGCCAATTTGCACACCCAGAGAGGACCCTGGGAACTGATTAAAGAATAGTTTCACTCAAACTGATATTGTTGCCAATACGCCATACATGACAGATACCCCACTGGCTTTCATGTGTTGCTATTTACACTAGCATTGTATGTGAGAGATCCTTAGTTCAGATTTTTGTTATGGCATATGCCGATTTGCATAACACATTGATCTGTTTTCTTATCTACTCTCTCTTGCTGTTTTTAGAGCTGCAACTGCAGGAGATCTCACACCTGCTGGATAAAGTTTTTCTGCTCTTCCCCAACTACTGCCTTGGCATGTCCTTCAGTCAGTTTTACCAGAACTATGAGACCATAACCTTCTGCACCCCCAGCCCCCTCACTAAAGAAATCTGCCACTTTTTCAGTGAGTATTACTCTGTACAACTCCAGAGCACTGGTTCTCAACTCTGATCTTGGAGTGCCCTCGTTTTGCATGTTTTGGTAAATTTCCACAACCACCTGATCCTACTAGTCCTTCTTGAGTTCAAGTGGGTGTAACGGGATGATGGAACACACCGCTGGAGAAGAAACCTTCAATGTTGCTTTTCTAGACAGAGATTAAAACAATGCCTCACTAAATAATACTTATTTTGCTAATACTGTATGTAATTTGTAGTATTATGCAAATGTGATCATGCTAAATGGGAACCACAGAACTTCATTCATTGTTAGCTGTATTAGCATTTTTGTATGTAAAAGTCAGACTTGAACATAATACTGTTGTAAATGTAGATTCTTAATGGAAACCATTTTTAATCGAGAGCTAAGCACAGTGGAACGAGGGATGACATTATTGAATATTTATAGCCTTTGCATTAGCACTAAGCAGACAATGTATTGTGGCTTCCTATAGACATCACTTACCAGCTGAACTACTTCTCCATGGATGAGCCTGGTGTGGGGCGCTTTCTAGTGGCCATGTCCCTGCAGGGTGTGGTCTTCCTTGCCCTCCTCTTTGCCATTGAGCTGCAGTGGGTCCGGACGCTACTTCATCTCTGCAGGAGACGCAGGAAGGTAAGAGTGCAGAGAGAACAAAGGAGCAGGGATATAGTCAACCATGTATAATGTGTTATAAATGTCTGACATATTATGATATGAGCATGTCTTAAAGGGGAATTACTATTTTATTTAACATTACATCTAAAACTCAGAAGACATGTGTAGGTTCGCTGGTGATTTTGGATAGTAAATAGTGCATATATGTGTGTGTGTGTGTATATATATATATATATATATATATATATATATATATATATATACTTATCACCACCACCGTATGTGTGTGTGTGTATTATATATATATATATATATATATATATATATATATATATATATATATATATATATATACCTATCACCACCACTGTAAGTTTCTCTGCAATGAACCATTTCAAATCAAAACACTCTGATTTAATCTATGGAATTCCCCTTTAAGCAGAATTTGTAAGTGAATATATAGAATAAAAGGAAAGCTGAAGTTCTTTGTATGCATGTGTCAGGACCTGCTGGCTGGGGAGGAAGCTCTTCAGCCTGAAGACCGGGACGTGGCTGAAGAGAGAAAGCGAGTTTTAGAGTGCCAGCCTGTAGTAGAGTCCATGGTGGGGAGCCCCCTCATTCTTCAAGAGCTTACCAAGGTAGTGCAATGTTCTTTTGTGTTTGTGTTGACTGTTTGCAGAAATCCATATAGTAGGTAGATATCTTCACTCTGTAACTATACTCACTGATGCAGACTTTATACTATATATTTTGAGTTAGACCAAACCTTTATTTTAGTACGTTTCTAGATAAAATCCTGTCACAACTTCAGTGGTTGCTGACTGACATTACTTCGAAGAGTGATTGGTGCCATAGACCCGCCATCAGGTCTGATATGATTGGCTTACAGTTTAAGAGGTCTTATATGGTGTTACACTTTTCCCCAAGTCTAAACAGCAGAGGATTTCCGTCTCCTTTTGTTGTTAGAAAATCTCTGAAAGCACTGCTAAGGCAGCTGTGGATCAGAGCAGCAGCAGTGCCTCCCCCAGGTTGTGAATTGCTATAACAGTATATTGGAAATTTGGAGACATAATGGCATAGGTGAATAATGCAGAATTAATGCAAAATACTGTTGATAATTTGAACTAATTATGTACATTAATTTGGGAGGGATGAATAATATTTAGGTGGGGCAAAGGCCCCCCTAAAACTGGCCTAGCGATGCCCCTGGTTTGCATATTTCAGTCCACAAATGAGGAATAGCTAAAAATGCTAATACAGAATGACAGGGAAATGAGAATAGTTAGAAAGAATTTGGTTGCATGATGCTCACTGCCCCCTACTATCTAATATTCGTATCATCTTTCTGTTTGTGGGTGAAATTATCCTTTAACACCCTACAAATGTGAATTTGAATTATCTGCTTTTCTCTGCATCTTTCCAGTTATTAAATCTGTATGTTTGCATTTTAAAGAAAGGTATATTACATAATGAATAGGTTTACCCAGGGAGTCAGTCTCTGCGGGCAGTGGATCGCTTGTCTCTGGCTGTGGGGAAGGGTGAATGTTTTGGCCTGCTTGGATTTAATGGAGCTGGGAAGACAACCACTTTTAAAATGCTGACTGGCGATGAGACTGTGACTGCAGGGGATGCCTTCATTGATGGCTACAGCATCCTCCGGGACGTAAAGAAGGTCAGATTTTGCAGAAATAGTGTGCTAATTATGGCATCATTCTTGTTTTAAGCTTTTTGTAAAAAAATTAAAAAAAACTATAACAGTGACAAGCTGTGCACAGTTTGCATCACCACTGTACTCACTGTAAAATACACTTTCTGAATCATTTGGCAACTTAAGAAAAAGACAGTTTATTAATTACTCTTTCTTCTTTGTGTATAAATTTTTTTAGGAATGTCCTCCGTTTTCCTCCAACAGTGTTCTTTTCCTCCAGCAGTGTTCTTTATTTTCTCAAACTTTCGGCTGTGCGGTTTTGTGCGTACAGCATCGGTACCGTTACAAATCTGAACTCAGAACTGCCCTTATATTTGCCAGGTCCCTGTATTTGTTTCCTGATGCATTACAGAACCATGAAAGTAGCCAGAGTTCTCTTAGCTTGTGTGTTCACATGATTTTTCATGTGAATTTATTATTAACAGTACACACAAATAATAATAGCAACAATAGAGTAGTGCTTCAGGTCCTGAATTACCTTTTACTTTGCATTGGGTTTTATGGAGAGTCACAGACAGTGAATCTGGATAGCTAAAAGCTAGCGTTTTTTGTTATTTTTTTTTTTTTTTATGGTGGTCGTCTGACTCCAGTGACACCTTTTAGGAATTGTGTGCCTATTCCGTTTTAACTATTCAGTGGTCGGAAACATTACTAGCTCCACCTACAATTTACAGCTTGGTACCACAGCAAGGTAATTCAGTTTGACGCAGGTACTCTGGCACTTGGCGTTGAAAGTGACAACAAAATGCATGATTTAATTATTTGTGACTGTACTGTTTAATTTAATATCAAACCACTCTGAATGATTTTATTTACTTAACCGTTTAATAGTGTATCTTGTAACACTGGTATTAAGTCTCTTTCATTATTATCCCTTTAGCCCTTAACTTTATGCAGGACATACACTGCAGAACACTGATGAATTATTATGTTAGCATCGTAACCCTGTCGCTCATGTTTGTCCTGCAGGTGCAGCAGCGGATTGGGTACTGCCCACAGTTTGATGCGGTTTTGGATCACATGACTGGGCGAGAGACTCTGAGCATGTATGCCAGACTCCGGGGAATCCCGGAGAAGTATGTGTCAGCCTGCGTGGAGAATGTACTACGCTCACTGCTTTTGGAACCCCATGCAGACAAATTGGTCCGCAGTTACAGGTACGGCTACAAAGAACTTTGGAGAGAAACGGGATGACGGCAAAAAGGATGACAGTAGACATGAGGAATGAACAATGCATGATCTCATTGTATCGGCTGTACAAGTGTACAAGTGTGATGTAGAATAGCTGAGAATGAGTGTAAATTTAAAAGACAAAGATTATGTGAGAATATTTAGGACATGAAACATGGATTAGCAACCACAGACTACAAACCATTGGCGAACCATGACCATTAGAGCTAGGCCTTTAGTTCAGGGCATAAATGTCAGAATGAGGAAAAAATGTTAAATGATAATACTTATGCTATGACATTCTAGGTAGTGCTAAGAACAGTGATTCACATGTACATTTTTTCACCATTCTAGATTAAACGCAGACATTTGAAGCTTGTAAAATATATTGCCTGTTTTATTTGAAACATTAACATATGTTTGCCTTGTAGCAATTGTACAGTGACTTCATCAGTAAAGAGCCCTGGCATAGAGCCGCTGCCTCTTTTCTGTTTCTGACTGAAATGCATTGGTCAGGCTTCTACATATACTTGCTGTCAGTGACATATCTTGGACTTCTGGAAGGCCTAGAGTGATTTTTTTTTTTTTTTTTCCTCGCAAAATTGGTCCAACCCATTGGTAATTAAAAGGTGATTGAGTGTTTCCACCGTGAGTTCCAAGTTATGTTAGTGGTTAATCCAACACTTTAGTCCTCACCGATGGGAGAGCTTGCATGGTTGTATCTACTTACATACCATAGAGAAAAAAATCGTGATAAGTTTTTTTTGTGTATTACAAGAATTTAACCCTTTTGTTTCCAAACAGAACCTGACAGTGAAATAAGAGTATTACTGTAATACATGCAGTTATAATATATATTATATTATAAAATGAACTATAAATTACTGGCATTTATTTTCATTTTTTATTTCACAAAAATATTAGGCCCTAATATTTTTTCTCTATTTGAATGTCTACTGTCCCACAGTGGGGGTAACAAAAGGAAGCTGAGTGCTGGCATGGCGCTGATTGGTGGGCCGCCTGTCATCTTCCTGGATGAGCCATCCACTGGTATGGATCCTGTTGCCAGGCGCCTGTTGTGGGATGCCGTCACGCGCACCAGGGAGTCTGGCAAAGCTATCATTATCACATCACACAGGTTTGTCACTCTCTTAGAGATAAAAGTACTTAGTACTTTTTTTGTCCTCAGAAAGTCCAAAGATACATACAAGCTAGTGGAGAATAGAGTTTGCTTGGTCTGTTTTGCATATTTGCAAACTCAGCTGTTAAACTTAGCTTTTATTCACTATTACCAATGTTTGCATGTTTTCTTGAAGTATTCCTGTAAAGGGATATATTAAGTTGTATTTCAGTACAATAAAATAAAAATGTTTAGTGTAGCCTGCTGGCTTCTGACTCTTTGTCTGTTTGCCTGTCTGTAGTATGGAGGAGTGTGAGGCCTTATGCACTAGACTTGCTGTGATGGTAAACGGGCAGTTCAAGTGTCTGGGAAGCCCACAGCACCTGAAGAGCAAATTTGGCAGTGGCTATACTCTGTTGGCCAAAGTCCATACAGAACCAGATTTAGAGGAGATGGACCTACAGCTTTTTAAAGACTTCATTGAGAGCACCTTCCCTGGTTTGTATCTGGAGGCATACATCTGTCTACATAGTGCCTATGTGGTTACACTGATCTGGGCGTAATATATCTTGCGCCCATTAATTACAGTGTCTAAATTGTCTTTTCATCTTTGTAGGAAGTTTACTGAAAGATGAACACCAGGGGATGGTTCACTACCACTTGACTGACAAAACACTGACCTGGGCTCAGGTATGTTCCCCTGTCACTCTAGCATCACACTACGCATGTCGACACCTGGAAGGATGTTGATAGTAATTGCTATTTTTTTGAAAAGAGACAGCAGTTGTCATACCTAAGAGAGAAAAGACTAGCTCAGTTCTTTCTCATTTAGTATGTCTCCTCCTGCTGGTTGCAGATGGCACTACATTTGCAGTTGTATGCAAATATTTGGGCAGCCCTTTTAAAGTTACATGCTTTTTTATTTTCCAAGTGAAAATAAGTGCAAATTCTCTACACACACTTTCTCTAGGACACTTTGGCACATTTTAATGCTTAATTACTGTTTATTTATGGAATTTAACATATTTGAAAAAAAAATGAAATCATGGCAGATGTAAAAGCTATTCATGATTTATTTTATTTTTTTCTGTTATGTTAAACTCAATTAATGTGCACTAAAATTGACAAAAAAATGCCTGTAGAGCATGTGTTCACTGAATTTCACTTTTAATAAAAAAAAACAAAAAAACAAAAAAAACACCATTTGACTGGTGGTGTTCAAACTTTTGCATTTGTACATCTGTCAGTCATGGTCATAACATATGTCTTTGCCTTGCAAGGTGTTTGGAACCCTAGAGGCAGCTAAAGAGAAGTACAGCATCGAGGACTATTGTGTGAGTCAGATCTCGCTGGAGCAGGTGTTCCTCAGCTTTGCCCAGTTCCAGCACTGCTCAGAAGGCGGGAAAAAATAAGAGAGGTTAGGGAGGAGATGCAAACTCTCCTAGACTTCCTCGTCTACACCTTTCTGAGGTACATCCTGGGCTGAGAGATTTACCTTCACATGCTCAGATCTCAGTCATCTCCTCTCCCCTATACGCAAACACGCAGGTATCAACCACTGCAGTGGAGGTCTGGGCTAAGCATGTGTAGTGTTTGTGTAAATTCTCTGTGTGTCTCGGTCATTGCGAGGAGTGTGTTGGGGTAGAAAGGTACGTTGCACCAAGTACAACAGTAAGTCCTTGATGTGCAACACTTTTTGTGTCTTTTGAGTTTGAGGTTTAAAGACGTGTGTGGTTGTGTTCATAAGGTCCAATGCTTTCTGCATAATGGTCGACTACAATGAACTGAGTTGCTTGTGAGTGTGCACTTGTATGAAGCAGCCTGATTTTTTATTTTTATTTTTTTTGGTTGTCTTCTCCTTGTCTCTTGCTGTGGACTTAAATTTGAATGTGTATGTGTGCTGAGCCTCTGCTGAAAAAAGGGTCATTATATGAACTAAAAAAAAAAAGTTTCCCTTAGCTTTATCATGTCATAATTCATTCATTGCTTATCCTCCTGGGTCACAGGGAGGTGCTGTAGCCTATCTCAGCACTTATTGGGCGGAAGGCAGGCAACACCCTGAACAGGTCACCAGTCCATCACAGGGGAATCACACACTCACACCTAGGGGCAATTTAGTATCTCCAGTTGGCCTGATTTCATATTTTTGGACCATGGGAGGAAACTTACACTGACATGGAGAACATGGAGACTCCACACAGTTCCCCCAACCGGGAAATCAAACCCACGCTCTTCTTGCTGTGAGGCGACAGTGCTACTCACTGCGGCACCATGTAGCACATTTGTAGCAATGCAGTGATCTGCAATTATGAAAAAGGGAATTAGTGGTATTATTTTATTAAGACACTCTTTAAATTATACGTGTATGAATGTTTTTTTCCCCAGCACAACACATTGCACAGACAATATCTTTAGCCACTCCAAAGAAGCTTTTAATTTGAAAAATAAAGTCAGTTTTCTGTTTTAAGAGTAAATACTTTTGCTCCACTATCCTTGATGTAAATTCTGGTAAGGTAGTGAATGTTACTTTTTACCTTTTTTAGTTGAACTGACACTGTCCTGTGGAGAGTTTCCTCAAAGTATTATAGCACAAAGATTACATGCAATGCAGCTGACCTCGCTTTGAACACTCTAATAATTAGGACCGTCTTAACACTATGATGCCTTTTGGAAACTGTAGACTCTTCCAGTTGTTCACATTTGCAAATGTATGTTTTTGAATGCATGTACCCAACTTAGAGTCTGAATGTCCTTTTCACATGTACTACCAGTCAAAAAAGTTTAGACACACCTGATTGAATGTATGTTTTCCATAATCCTGAATACATTTTGATCTACAGGCATAAGCTTAAATGCTTGGAAAGTTGTTACCTAAATAAATATAAATAGTGCAGGTCATTCCAGGTCACTCCACATGAAGCTGTTTCAGAGAATGTTAAGAGTGTGTAAAACTGTAAAATCAAAAAATAATTTTCATTAATGACTGTATAATTCCATATGTCCATATGTTATTTCACAGTTTTTCTTCAGTCTTTCGTAGTATTTCATCGTTAATCTTCACTTTTATTCTAAAATGTTTTTATTCTAAATAGTAGTAGAGAAAATTCTGCACTGATTAGGAGTGCCTAAACTTTTCACTGGTAGTTTAAGTGTATGCTGGTGCACTACTGATTTGGACCAAACTACTTGGCCCATCACAACCTATAAGGGCCTGTTACACCCTTGTTTACAATTTTACGCAGTCAAGCTTGGAAAATGACATCAGGCTCTTGGAAAAAGAGAGTCCTGTGAAAGTTCTGTGATTGTAGATTTTAAAGCTTTTGGGCAAAGCTACTACTGTAAAGTTATCATTGTGGTCTTTCCTAATATGCTGACTCAAATAATAATAAACCAACTCTGAGGCATTGGTTAGTGAGTCTTAGGACAAATTGGTGTTGACTAGTCCAAAAACTCATCTGATACAATCTCTGTTTTGTGCCATTTGTCACTGTTTCATTTTAAACCAGACACAATACTATAGGGAAGATTTTGACTGAGTTTATAATGACCCTTAATATTTTGCTTCATACATTGGTTGATTGAAGTGTTGGGCATCCTCTGATCGCTAATTTAGGGCTAAGGATTATGGGTTAGATTATGTGAGGGTTTTTTTTTGTTTATTGTTAATTTATTGTTTTGTTCTTCATTTGTGTGTTGGCGCTAGCTTTCACATTTGAGCTGCTTATAAAAACTGAAATGTTGCATTTTTGGGTAAGAGCAAAGGAACTTGACAGTTTTATGATCATGACAATGTTGAAACTTCTTGGTGAAATTGTAAAATGTGGAGAAGTGGGGGGAATTGTAATTTTATGTACTGTACCACTTAACCTTGTGCATATTGTCATTTCCTTTCTTTCTGTTTTTTTAATTAAATACGGTCTGTGTAAATGAGTGGAGTGAAGTAGTCTTATTTTAGGAGGGAGGGCATTCTCGTCCCATACTGTTTATGCATCCCATAACTAGGATTTGGCAGCCATACATGTATAACAAATAACAAAAAGGAGGGGGGATTATTGTGGGGAAATTTCATGTTGAATTTTTGTATGAATGTCAAATTCTGTGTTCCTTCAGCTTGCAAAAATGTGTAGATCCATGTTCAAAGTGTATTTCGGACCCAAAAAGGTTGTTGTCTTAGCAGGAAACAAAACAGTCAAACAAGCACTTGTAAAGTATGCAGAAAAGTTTGGGGAAAGAGACATCACACAAATATCCAAGGAAACCCAAGAGCTTGGTGAAGGTATCAAGAAATGACAGCTGTCTGTCCTCCTCCATCTATCCTGTTACTATGATGGATATATTGCTTCCATCTATCCTATTGCTATTAAGTTGACATCATACAATTAGCTTTCCCATGCCTACCTGTTGATCATTCCCGTCTATAGGAACACTGTTTTCTAATGGGGAACACTGGAAAGAAATGAGACATTTTGCCCTCACCAACCTTTAAGACTTTGGAATGGGCAGGAGAGGGAGTGAGGAGAAAATTATTGAGGAAATCCACTACCTTAAAGAAGTTAATGTTAGCTTTGGGGGTGGGTGCACTATTATGTCTACATGATCTTCCCTTTGGAACAAGCCCAGTCATCACCTTGTCTTCTTGAGCACACATGGTTTTTCTCTCTAGGGAAGCCACATGGCAACACAACCAGTAAAAAATGCTTTTTCCATCATTAACTCATCTATTGTGTATGGAAGCAGATTTAAGTACAGTGATTCACAATTCAAAGATATGGTGAGAAGGGCTAATGAGAATATCAGGCTTTTATGCAGGAAAGTAATTAAGCTAGTAATTGACTTTTGTTTTCATGTACTACCATTCAAAAGTTAGGAGTCACTGTTTTTTAATTAAAATAAAATTTGATACATGCACTAAATGATTCTGTCATGCTTCTAGTCTACAAATTTATAGATTCTTCTAATTAGTAGGAAGTTGTAAAAAATAAAGAAGAAACTTTAGATGAAAATGATGAACACAGCTGTAGAGCATTCCATAAGAACAGAGAAAGCTGGTTAACATTAACAATGTTTTTTTTTTTTGTTTGTTTTTTTTTTTAAACTGTGTGTATATAACATATTCTTATTCATAGATGGCCGATGCTACTTGAGGGACAGGAAAACACAAAAGAGGGATATAATAACAATGAAAATTTGTACTAAATGAAGTTACAATAAACGTAACATCCAGAGTGTCTTGTATTTAAACATTGGTTATGAAATCTTGGGGCAGAATTAGTGTAAATAGATAATTACAGGATTTTATTTATCATTGAATAATTACTGATATTCCCCAAAAAAATTTAAATATTGAACAAAACATCTCAAAAATACCTTCTGGTGTCTAGTTTATAGTATTTGAATCAACCCTGTATACACTGTTAAATCAAATAACTGCAATTATTAATAAGACAAGTGATTTAAAACTTTTGAACAGCACTGTATTTAATCTTTAATCTAATACATAACACATAAGTATGTTTTCTTTGCTGCTTTAATCTCTTTCTCCAACCTGAAAACCATGCTTAATTGTAGCTGTATTTCACCTGTGCTGTATTTGGAATGCAAGTGTCCCCACCGAAACTAATGTATGACATCATGTTATCAGTGTTTTCGTCTAGTCTGTTTAGACAGAAGTTTGATTAAAGTGAAAAAAATCAATGTGACAGATGATTGTTGTTAGTCTAATACCACTGCTGTAACACATTGTGCATCCTGGAAGCAAGACAGAATTGCTGTTGAGGGGGTCCTCAAGAGTGTAATTATTAGTGCTGTCATTACATGAAAAAATAATGCAGGTTCTGTATTCACTAAAAAGAGGTTTGTCAGCTAACATGGGTGCCTACTTGATCATGTAGTCAGGCTGTTATGTTCTCTGCCTCCAGCTGATATGCTACATCAGGATCCCCACCAAATGTTTGATATCTGTATAGTTTATTTTCTTACTTCTTTTTACAATATGTAATTATGGTTATTATGAATCAAATGTACTCTTCTAAGTACACTATATGGACAAAAGTATTGGGGCACCTACACATCACATCCACATGAGCTTTTATGACATCCCATTCTAAATCCATAGGCATTAAGATGGAGTTGGTCCCCCTTTGCAGCTATAACAGCTTCCACTCTTCTGGGAAGCTTTCTACAAGATTGTGGAGTGTGTCTCTGGGAATTTTTGCCCATTGATCCCGAAGAGCATTTGTAAGGTCAGACAATGATGTTGGACAAGCGGGGCTGGCTCGCAATCTCTGTTCTAGTTCATCCCAAAGGTGTTTGATGGGGTTGAGGTCAAGGTTCTGTGTGGGCCAGTCAAGTTCTTCCACACCAAACTTACCAAACCATGCCTTTATGGACCTTGATTTTTGCGCAGTCATGCTCAAACAGAAAGGAGCCTTCCCCAACTGTTCCCACAAAGTTAGAAGCATATAATTGTCCAAAATGTCATGGTATGCTAAGGCATTAGGATCTCCCTTCACTGGAACTAACAGGCCTAGGCCAACCCCTGAAAAACAACCATTATCCCTCATCCACCAAACTTTTCACTTGACACAATGCAGTTAGGCAGGTAACGCTCTCCTGGCCAAGCCCAGACTTGTCCATTAGACTGCCAGATAGAGAAGCGTGATTCATCACTCCACAGAATACTTTTCCACTGCTCCGGAGTCCAGTGGCAACATGCTTTACACCACTCTGCGAGTTTGTGTGGACTACCACATTGCAGCTGAGCTGTTGTTGCTCCTAGGTGCTTCCATTTCACAATAATAACATTTACAGTTGATTTGGACAGATGAACCAGGACAGAAATTTCACAAACTGACTTGTGGCGAAGGTGGCATCCTATGACATGGTTAAAGTCACTGAGCTCATCAATACGACCTATTCTACTGCCAATGTTTATTTGTCAAGACTGCAAGGCTATGAGCTTGATTTTATCCACCTGTTAGCAATGGGTGTAGCTGAACTCAATAATTAGCAGGGGTGGCCAATACTTTTGTCTATATGGTGTATGTCATAGATCATACCTCAAAAAGTCATACATCCCCTTTCCCTATGGCACTGGTTTCTTCCAAAAGCCGCTACATGAAATCAGTTTGCAGCAACAGATACAGGTGCAGCGCTCTGTGCGCATCAGTGCTGAACGTGTAATGTGTTGCCGAAGTCGTTAGTAGAGCATAAGTCCCTTTTTTAAAACGTGTGTAAATGAAATGCAGTTTGTTATACATATTTAAGTGCATTTGAAAAATATAAATATAGTTTGCTTTGCAAGATTTTACAAGAAACTGTTCTACTTTTGGCTCCCAAGGTGGTTTGATTTTTGTAGAAAGGACAAAATGGCTCTTCTTAACCTTTGGGTTGTTGACTCCTGACCTAACCTATCTTTTAATGCAGAGGGTGCCAGTCGGATTTCTCGCTCATCCAGTTGTGCTTTTGTTATGTGCACGCCACAGACTGTCTGGGCGCTGTCTTTCCACACTTCCAAGTTCCACCTTTTGCGTTCTGTCAACATTCCGCAATAAATTCAAGTTTAGAAAATCGATTTTTGACATTAGTGATTTAATTCAGAATCATCCACGTCCGCATCACGATGCATCTAAGAATCAAATTTTCCCCCCACCCCTACCAAGAAAGGCCACTCCTTTTTCAAGTGCCTGGAAGCTATGACTAAAAATCCAGTGTCTACAGACTCCCAAGTCATGTCTGCTTCACCACCGAAGGCTGCAGGTGAAGTTATTCTGCTCACTCATCATGACAGTGACAAAAACAATTCAGTGGAAATTCCCAACAGTGACCCATAAAATGATGAGAAAAAAAGGTTATGCCATCAGATGTGTCAGGAAGCCAGAACAGATCAGACTCTTGCTCTTTAAAAAGAAACAGGTTATAGTTTACTTGAGGGCTTTGGAGTATCAGAAAGAGCGTAGTCATAACAGGTCAGGGTCAAAACCAGAGGGCATGATAACCAAAACAAAAGGGACATACAGAGAGAATCCAATAACCAGTCTAAGTTCAATCAATAATGTTCAGCAAGCCAACCAAAAAGGTGCAAAAACAAAAACAGGTTATACACAGATAAGGCTTTCAGACAGCAAGCACCCACCACACAACAGGAAACTGTTGGCAATACTTCACAATGTTCTTAACTACGGCTTTGCTTATATACTAACTGATTACATTAACATTAACAGGTATAAACTCAGAACTCCGGTGAGGTGGAGGATTGGAATGAAAATCTATTGGTTGAAGGCGATGATGGAGAAGTCATGTGATCTCCCACTGATTAATGGGAACTGGAGTCTTCCAGACATTCGATTGACTCAAGTGAGCTGGCAGGAGAAAGTGGACAATTAGAGGAGGAGTCCTCGGCAGGAGGCGTGACATTAAGCACAATAAAAAAGATGAGAGAGTGAGTATAAAAATGATGCAATAATCTTATATTATTATTGTCCTGACATATACTTTCTATAAGTATTAGGGGGATAAAATCAGAAAAGTATAGACAAAAGAAAACAAGTTGCTTAAAGAAAGTTAAATGCGATGTAATATGTGCTCAGGAGTGGAGACCAAACATTCAGAGTGACCTAGAGATTGTTAAAACACTGGGGACTGAAGGGACAGTGGCGCCATCCATTGGGAAGGACCAAGCTGATAGGGTAGGCATCTTTTTAAAAGACGCAGTTGACATTATTAAATGCAGAGAGATCAATCCGGGAAGAATTATGGTTGATTGCTATTTTAAAAATATGAAGATGAGAATTAGAAATGTGTATATTTTTCCCAATATGGCAGGAAAAATTTTAATAAGCTGTTTAAATTACTGTGTGTTGGTTTCCTTGTAATGCTCTGTGGTGATTTTAACACCATCACCGACTTCAGAGACAGAATCCCAGTGAAAATTCCCAAATGATCTAGGCTTCACACGCATCAGTAACACAGTGAAAATACGTACTGCAGGGCTCCAGACAAAAAGTAGCTTGAGGAGCCACTGGCTCCTAAAAGAAAAAAAAAAGTTCCAAATAATAATATGCAGAAAAATAAAGCTTTTCAACACAACTTTTGGTTTAAACGTATTTTAATCAATTAATTTTAATCTATTCATGGTGGAGGGATACATGAGGGGTATTCTACAGCAAAATAGTCCCCAAAGAATTTTCAGATTTATCACTATTTTACCATCACCAACGTTACATAAAAACTCGAAAATGTGTGGGTTCACTGGTGGTTTTGGATAGTAAATTAAATGCCATTAAAATGTTCATTGTAAACATCAGGAGTCCTGGTTTCTATCAATATCACTATAAAGACATGAGTCTCTATGTTCTCTGCAAATGAACCACTTCACATTAAAACAATTTTAATGTCTGTTTGTATCTCAACTACTGAACTGTACAGAAATTTTGAAAAATCGGTGGAATTCCCCTTTAACTATCTCTGCCTTCCAAGGTGCCTGATTCTGAACACATCCAGTCCGCTATTTTTCATAGCTCTTTACGTGCTACCATTTTGGCTGTGTTTAACTCAATTTTAAGCTCTCTGAATTTTTCCTCGGCTGTTTTTTCGCTTGCACGAGACACTGCACGAGCTAAGGGAGTTTTCTTAGCACTCTGCAATAATGAAATTGCGTGCGTTTTTATGCGTTCGACTCCCGCCATGTTTTTTCACCGACTCTTTTTTAAATTATTCGTTCCTTTTAAGAAATCCATTTTCCAGCTACATCTTTGCTTGCTTTCGAACAGAATTCGCAGTAAGGTCTGCTTTATGTTGCCATATCTGAGTCATGCAAATTCCTGAAGCCAAGAAGTTCTTAAGTCTTTCTGTGGTTGTTCTTCTGCATGAAGTACTTGAGGTGGGCGGTTGTTCAGGTACATCTTCGTGTGGGTCTTTCACTAGTTCACTGGTCCTGAGTCAGACTAGGGTTGCGCAGATGACCGCTTAAGGTCTGAAAGAGATGTAGATTATGTGAAAAATCTGATATTTTTCGCTTCGCCATGTTCTACACACCAACGTTAACGGCAAAAAGCTCAGCTCTGCTCCGCTCATACGCTTTGTTTGTCCCGTTTTGCCGCTCCAGTTGAAATCTCGCGAGCGCAGGCGTTTTTTTGATAGGCGGACGCGTCCATGTGACGCTAAGTTAGTTTTCAAATCAGTTACGTTTTAAAATGAAAAATGATTAAAGAAAATACATAAAAAGCAATAAATACAGAACAATAGTAATAAACACTTACCCAAAAAGAATAATGATCCAAAGTTGCTACCTGTCGCCACTGGCGAGGTAATTAATTTAATACTCGCAAATTAATCATTTCTGTCGCAATTGCGACCATTTTAGTGACAGTCTGGCGTACGTCTGGTGACAGCAGAGTTGCTGAGATCCGTGGAACAGGAAGCGTTCTGGCATATCCAGTGCTCTATTCCAACGAGTTGCCACGTCAATTACCACCTTGTGTGCAGGCAGCACCAATATAACACTTGCTTCTCTGAGTCGGTGGCTTGCCGTAGTGCTACGATGGAAAAATAATACAATGCGCGTCACTCGGCCAAGCAAACGCGCAACAAGTTGGTTAATTCCACAGTCACGGGTCATGTTCCCAGTGTTGTCTGTCACGACAGCTAGATCTTTGTTTGCAAGCTCCCACCACAGACAATATTCCGGCAAGATTACTGGCTTTGTGAATGGTTTGAATTGCCCTTGTCTTTAAAACATGAGACATGATCCTCCATTCGTCGTCGATATAGTGAGCCGTAATTGTTAGATACGAATCCATTGCTCTGGATGTCCAGCTATCACAGGTTAGGGCAACCCTCTCTGTCGACGCAATGTTACATTGCACAATATTTCACCTCCATGTTCCATGGATTTGGTTTTGTCCAGCGCTTTCCGTACCGTCATGTTTTGTTTTGTTTTTTTTTTTTTAATCCAAAATGTAACCAGACATCTGCTTTAAGGCTTTGGGGCGCCTTAACTTGAGCTCCAACCATGTTTAACTGATGTGCAGGCCAGATTTCGTTGTGTGAAAAAACAATGGCTGGTCACGTGAGATTAAAGGGGGATTAGATTTATGCATACACGGAGGAAAAATAGACTAATTTTAAAGATCAATCTCGGATTTATATGAATCGATATCGGATCATTCCGAAAAATAAAATTTTAAACCCACCCCTATTTCTTGTTATACCCCTGTTTATTGTTATATATTGTTTATTGTTTGTCATTATGGACACGCACATAACATATGCATGACATTTATGCAGATAAATGTAATTGACAAAAAGTTACGTTTAAGGGAGGACTTAATCTTAAGCCTGACTTAATGTTTGTAGCTAGCCCAGTTAGTTAAAACCGACGCATAACGTTATTCAAATACACAGACTCAGACTGTCAAATAACCACTACACTTTCTAAAGCTGATCGCAGTGTTTTAATTGTAATTTATTGTTTTAATTTTTTAACTTAATCATATGTCCTTCTTTTCTGTAGAAATAAATGTTCAGGTCACTTGAGGTCCTGACTACGTATGCGCATGAACACAACCACTAACGTTACTGTTGACATAAATAACGGCACCATTTTCTACAGTTCACTGCAAACGAGTGCGTATTGCTGCTGTATCATCGTACAAATACATGGTAAAATATTGTATACTTTACAGTGGTTTGATGGGTATAGACGCACACACAACGCAGTGTTGGATATAATTTTATGAAACTTAAGGTTGAGGGACGACTAGCATGGCATAAGTTTGTCAGCGGCCTAAACCATCCCATATTCAAAGTAAAGAAACCAAGTTGTGTGTCCTTGACGAGACCTGTATAAATCTTTTCACACGGAGGACTTCGCTGTATTAAAATTGTCACTGGAGTTTTAGTTCGGCATAATAGAGTATGTTATCTTGTTAACTGTTAACGTTAAGCTAATTAGCTAACTGTTCAGCCCTGCACTGAAAAAGAGGTGGATGTTGGCCCATATAACAGCAGAGTGTCAGGGCTTATCATTATAATCAGAAAATAAAACTGTTTCAGAATATAACTTTGCATATATAACGTTGCATGCACACTCACAGATGTATTTTGCTCAAGTACGCCATTTCTTTAAGAATTCTGTGGCATGTTCTAAGGCTCTGGTAAGTGCATTTTTGATTCAGATTTGATATTTGTATGTAACTATAAGACTATTTATTTCATAAAGCTACTTTTTATTTATTTATTTTACTAATCAAATTAGTAAACATTTTTTAAGTCTCTAAGAAGATCATGATTTTGATGTTCATATGTTTCTTTTGTCTCTAGCTTGTGTGCTTGTCAATTTTAATGTATCACTGTAAAAGCTATGGCATTGTAATGTCTAAGCAAGCAGAAGTACTTAAGTACTATGAATTAGAGCATGGTCATTTTGGACATAGTCATCACTTAATGTATTTACCCAGATTGCCCCTGTGGTTTCAAAATATATATATTTAATATTAATATATGTATATATTTATATAGCCCATTTAACAACAGGTGTTGTCACAAAGCAGCTTTACAGAAAAATCCGGGTCCAAGCCCCCATGAGCAAGCCAAAGATGACAGTGGCAAGGAAAAACTCCCTAACAGCAAGAGGAAGAAACCTTGGAAGGAACCAAGACTCAAATGGGGAACCTATCCTCCTCTGGTCGGCACCGTGTTGCAAACAACATTAGTATAAAATATTAAAATAGAGAAATGGGGAAAAACAGGTGAAATGGTTGTAATTAAATAGTTTGAGTCTGTGCTGCAGCAGTATTATCAGAAAGGTCAGTTCATGCAGGTGAGTCACACTCGTGCCTCTAAGCAGCCTAGAGCAGTGGTTTAATTTCAGTTTCCCTTATGTGCGTTCTTGAACTTGGGACTGAACACGATTAAGGTAAGTTCACATTATTTCACATTTAAGGTCCTCTTAAATATTTTTTATGTGACTTCCAGGTGCCTCAGACTGTTTTTATATCAGTTGCTTATAAAATTTGCTAAATAAAATCAGCCCCCTCTCATCCATATAGCACTATTCAAATAAAATACACATTACACACATTGTACACACAATCCTTGGTTAATACAGAAAAAAAAATTACTTTGTAATTAATTTATTGACACTCTTGTTTGGAAAGGCATTCCTGAAAAGGCAAATCATGTTAAACATGTTTTTGCACTTCAGCCACATTTAAAAACTAGATGTGTTTTGGCCTTTAGGAATACATTTTCATTACGAGATTAATTTTGTCTACATCAGTTGAGGTGTGTGTGTGTGTGTGTGTGTGTGTGTGTGTGTGTATACAGTGTATTTAATAAAGCAATGGAACATGAGAGGGAATGTGTTATTGACATCTTTTACCTATTCATGAAATAGGTATTTGATCAAAAAAAACTGTCAAAGGTGACTGGAAGTCATGTGATAAGTGTTTAGAAAAGCTCAAATGAGAAATTAGTTGAACTTACTCTATGGATCAAGAAGTTCAATGGAGTTATGTATTTATAACAAGATTTGATTTGCAGGACACTCAAGGTGAAGATATCTTGAGAGACCAGCACAGAACTAAAATGTTGTTTGTCATCAAAAAAGAGGGTGGAGCTCTTTGAGAATATGAAGACATTATTCTACGAAACATCAAATCAGTTGCACCAGACTGCAGTAATTCTTGGAATAATCTATGCACTAAATATGGCTCGCCACAATGAGCAGAAATACTGCTATGAATTTGTACAGAAAGTCCTCATGCCAAAGAATAGTACAAAGCTCTCCCTTAAAGTTCCAGGTTTGAAGAGCAAACTTATTGCTTACCTGTCAGTGAAATTTCAATGATTTGTCTATATAACATCTCAAGATCCTGGTCATGTCTAAGAACAATGTGTCTGAAAAGAGCATGCAATCAAATTTTAAAATATTTCGCTAAAGCTATACATATAAGTAACCTTTTGAAAAATTTAAGCTTAATATAGATTTCACCACAAATTTGCATAGCCAGACAAGTAAAAATAAGGTTTTGCTAACTTGAGAGTGCAGTGCTTAGACAAGAAGGCTGTAGGCACTATTTGTGGGGCATTATTTTGACAGTTGTTGATAGTTGGATATTGTATAAAGGCATATAACATTAATAATGGGTTATAATTGTGCTGTTCTATTTTAAATACCTGCTATAGTAAGGTTGCACTTAAGGTTGGTGTTATCATTACATAATTACTGAACGTTACTTCATTGTTTCACAAACTCTGGGCCATTGGGTCCTGTCATACAGAAGTCTTAAATGACTAAAGGTACATGAATTTACGTGAGTGTGTTTTATAATTGCAGTGTTCTAATTGAAGCTTTCTGCTATATGTAAAGTCGTATTTTAGCTTGTGCTGCCTACAGAGCAAGCAGTAATTTATTGATACCTGGGCAGTGTGCAAGCAAAAGTAGTTTTAGAGCTAGGCCATAGCTGTATGATGAAAAGGAGGTACATGAGGTTAGAGAAATAAAAGTAGGTAAAGGGCTGTGCTTTAATCTTGATGATGTACTTGGAATAAGCAAAAGTAGGCCTAAAGCTATGCAGCAGGCTTGTAATGTAGACTGATTCAGTAATACTAGGTTAAGAGTTAGGCCTTAAGGTTTTTAAGACTCATGTAAAATTAGACACAGAATGTAGTAAAATAAGCAACAGTAGGTTTAGAGTAAGGCCTTGGGCTCATACTGAAGTTAGAGTGAGTGAAAGCTTTTAGGCTTATGAAGAACTTATGATGGGTAAGTAAAAAGAGGTACAGACGTGGGCCTCAAGCAATAGCTGGAGTATGTGTAAGCAGGTGACTGGCTAGGCCGTAGGCTTATAGTGTAGTTAGAGTAAAAGGATGTTAGTGGTTAGGCCTTAGATTCCTGATGTAGTCAGCATGAATGAAAAGAGTTAAGTAAAAGTAGGTACGGAAGCATGCTATTAGCTAGAGAAAGCAAAAGGAGGCTTACAGCTATGCCTCAGGCTTGTATTGTAAATAGCATAAGTAGCAGTAGGTATAGAGTTACGCCTTAGCCTTCTGAAGAAATTGGAGTACACAAAATGAGATTTCCAGCTAGGCCTCAGACTTATTTTGTAGTCAGAGTAAGTGATGATAGGTTTAGAGCTAGGCTTCTCGAGACGTTAGAGTGAGTAATAGTACGTACACTGCTAGGCTTTAGGCTTGTGGTGTAGTTCGATAAGCAACAGGAGCCTCACAGCTAGGTGACCGGCATCTGAAGTAGTCAAACACATAATAGGTTTAGAGCAAAGCTCTATGCCTATGAAAAAGTTAGAGTGATTCGTAAACCTCTAAGGCCTGGCTCTCTAGCTACTGTTACTTAGGCTTTCTTACAGCTAGGTCTCAGGCTTATGGAGTAGTCAGAGTAAGCATTAGCTATAGAGCTAGGCCTTTAGTTTAAGTAGGAGTTAGAGAATGTCAAAGTGATGGAGTTAGAGTGAGTGAACAGAGAACTATAGCGAGCCATTAGACTTATGATGAAGTTGGAGAAATGAAAGCCGGTACAGAGCTAGGCTTTCAGCTGATGGTGTAGTTTGAGTAAGCCTAAATTAGCTTTTCAGCTGGGATTCATAAAGTAGATAGAGTAAATAATATTGCCTTGGATTTATGGTGAAATTAGAAAATGTCAAAGTAGTTTTAGGGCAAGGCCTCAGACTTATGTTGAAATCAGACTAAGCAACAGGAGGCATCCAGCTAAAAATAGTAACAGTGGATAAAATAAAATTAGTAACAGTTGTTTCAGAGCAAGGCCTTTCGTTTATGAACAAGTTAGACCAAAGCATAAACTTAAGGCCTCAGGGGTTGGCAACCCAAAAGTTAAAAAGAGCCATTTTGTCCTTTCAGCAAAAATCATACAACCTTGGAAAATTAAAACGTCTTGTGACCTTTTAGTGTTTGACAGTTTCTCGGTGCATGTTAAACGTATCAGGAAACCAGCTGGAGTGCTTGTAAATGCAAATAAGTCCATTTGTCTCCAAATTATCAATGTTTATCTTAAATCTTTCTCTTTGCCTTTTCGTTAGCTACTAGCTAGGCAAACTTGTTATCTGCATTGCTATGCGACCAACAGTCTGCGCGCTGATCTTTTGGGTTAAAGCTTGAATTAGCAATTATACATTAACTCCGACGTTTAAGACCATTTATTGTTTATAGCAATGCTTTATTTCACTGTAAAGGAGGATTGTTTTATTTATACTTAAAAATTCAATTCTGCTGTGGAGCCACAAAAAGGCAGTAATGAAGCCGCATATTGTCGACCCGTCCTAGCTCTATAGGTTCTGTTACTTACTCTGTGTATTTTAAGTCTTATGCTTATAATGAAGCTAGAGTAAGCAAAAGTAGTCTTTCAGCTTGGCCTCAGGCTTATAATGTCGATAGCGTAAGTAAAAGTAGCTACCGAGCCTTAGGCTTCTAAGAAAGTAAAAGTGAGCTAAATGAGTGTTTTAATCTAGGCCTCATGCCCTAAATGTAGATACAGTAAGTGATGGCAGGTTTAGAGCTAGGCCCTAGAATTGTGGTGAAGTCAGAGTAAGTAACAGTAGCTGTAAGTGTTACAGTTAAAGAATGTCAGAGAAAGCTTAGGGCAGAGCCTCAGGCTTGTGATGGTATAAGAGTGAGTGAACTGGGATTGATAGGACTCCATTAGACTTCCGATGAAGTTGGAGAATTAAAATCATTTACAGAACTATGGTTTAAGCTCATGCCAAAGTAGGAAAGTAGTTAGAGTAAAGCATAAACCTAAGGTCTTGTTCTATAGCTCCTGTTGCTTACTCTGGATTATTAATCCACATTGTAAATCATAGGCTGTAATGAAGCTAGAGTAAGCAAAAGTAACCTTTTAGCTTAGCCTTAGGCTTATAATATAGACAGTGTAAGTAAGAGTAGCTATAGAGCTACCCCTTAGGTTTTTGAAGAAGAATTGTAAAAGTCAGGGTAGGGCAAGGCCTTTGGCTTCTGAAGTAGTAAATGTAAGCAGTATGAGCATCCCAGCTAGGCCTCAGGCTTACAGTGCAGACAGAGAAAGTAATGGTAGGTTGAGAGCTAGGCCCTATGATTGTGGTGAAGAAGTGTGGTGAAGCTATTGAGCTACAGTTAAAGAATGTCAACGTAAGCTTCGGCCTGGGCCTCTGGCTTGTGATGGAGTAAGAGTGAGTGAACTGAGATCTGTAGCACTTGGAGCCATTTCCCACTAGGGTTAAGAAGAAGTTAGGATAAAGCAAATTAGGGTTAGATGGAGCTTGGGTTATTTCCCACTAGGGTTAAAGAGAAGTCAGGGTAAAGCTTATTAGGGTTAGAAGGAGCTTGAGGTTATTTAACACTAGGGTTATGGAAAAGCCAGAGTAAACTTAATTAGGGTTAAAAGGAGCTTGTTATTATTTCACACTAGGGTTAAGGAGAAGTTAGGATGAAGCTAATTAGGGTTAGAAGGAGTTTGGGGTTATTTCCCCACTAGTCAAGTCAAAGTGTGTTTATATAGCGCTTTGTACGACGTCACATCATCAGCGTGTGCTTTACTCGCTCCAAGAGGGCTCGTTTTACCCATAGTCAACGGGGTGCTCGGCCGCTCGGAGTTCGCCCACGCCCTCGCCCCGGCTCTCCTCGAACGCGCCGCAGAGCTCTCCGAAGGCTCACGCCGCCGTTTGCCACTGTTTTCTACCGATTATCGCGCCAAATACGCTGTCTCTCGCACGGAGCGGCGGCCGCGCGGCGCCCTTTTGAGAGCGCCTTGCGAAACGAGGCGTCGCTGCGCGCCCATTGCTGGACTCAGGACAAGTGGCAGAGCCTCTTTTAGAGGAACGAGTCGTTGGACGCCCGCCAAGCAGCGCCTTCGCTCATATTTTGCCCGATAAACGGCACGAGAAAACACAAGTGCACGCGCGTCAGTGAGACACTGCTGCACAGAAGAACGGTGGGCGGACCCTAGAGGTTGACGGTTGACGGCGCTCAAACGATTGGTTGTTGGAGGCCGTGGCACTTTAGCCAGTAGAAACGCAGCCGCTTTGGCTATATGAAGAGCGTTCGGAGACCGTACTCCTCATTTCAGTTTGATTCGACGAGCTCGATTGAAACGCGAAATGAGTGGAAGAGGAGATCAAAAGACTGCTAACAACAGACACTCGGGAAGAAAAAGTTCCCCTGGACTCTGCTGGACTTTTAATCAATGCTACATCATTCTGAATGTAAATAATTGAACTGTGTAATACTGTGAATTGTAGAAATGTTGATAAATGTGCGTTTTCTTCTTTTGGCGGGGGCAAAGGGAAAGGGTGCGTGAACATGAAGTTAAAATAAATATGCACTTTCATCGCAAAGGTGGGTGGCTCTTAAAAGAGCCTTTTGGTTACGTTCAAATCAGAGGAAAGAGCTAATTTACTTGGTCTTGACCGCTTTCTCGGTTTTCTTCGGTAGCAGAATAGCCTGAATGTTGGGCAGTACGCCACCCTGAGCGATGGTCACCCCTCCGAGCAGTTTGTTCAGCTCTTCGTCGTTACGAACAGCCAGCTGTAGGTGACGAGGGATAATACGGGTCTTCTTGTTGTCGCGAGCGGCGTTCCCAGCCAGTTCGAGGATCTCGGCGGTCAGATACTCCAGCACCGCGGCCAAGTAGACGGGTGCGCCGGCTCCGACGCGCTCGGCATAGTTGCCTTTGCGCAGAAGCCTGTGCACACGACCCACGGGGAACTGCAGACCGGCGCGGGAGGAGCGAGTCTTGGCCTTAGCTCTAGCCTTACCTCCGGTTTTGCTTTTTATAACAAACTTTATTGAGGAATTATGTCAATACAAACACATTTTCAAATACAGAGTACAAAAATACATAACGCACATTTATCAACATTTCTACAATTCACAGTATTACACAGTTCAATTATTTACATTCAGAATGATGTAGCATTGATTAAAAGTCCAGCAGAGTCCAGGGGAACTTTTTCTTCCCTCGAGTGTCTGTTGTTAGCAGTCTTTTGATCTCCTCTTCCACTCATTTCGCGTTTCAATCGAGCTCGTCGAATCAACTGAAATGAGGAGTACGGTCTCCGAACGCTCTTCATATAGCCAAAGCGGCTGCGTTTCTACTGGCTAAAGTGCCACGGCCTCCAACAACCAATCGTTTGAGCGCCGTCAACCGTCAACCTCTAGGGTCCGCCCACCGTTCTTCTGTGCAGCAGTGTCTCACTGACGCGCGTGCACTTGTGTTTTCTCGTGCCGTTTATCGGGCAAAATATGAGCGAAGGCGCTGCTTGGCGGGCGTCCAACGACTCGTTCCTCTAAAAGAGGCTCTGCCACTTGTCCTGAGTCCAGCAATGGGCGCGCAGCGACGCCTCGTTTCGCAAGGCGCTCTCAAAAGGGCGCCGCGCGGCCGCCGCTCCGTGCGAGAGACAGCGTATTTGGCGCGATAATCGGTAGAAAACGGTGGCAAACGGCGGCGTGAGCCTTCGGAGAGCTCTGCGGCGCGTTCGAGGAGAGCCGGGGCGAGGGCGTGGGCGTGGGCGTGTGCGAACTCCGAGCGGCCGAGCACCCCGTTGACTATGGGTAAAACGAGCCCTCTTGGAGCGAGTAAAGCACACGCTGATGATGTGACGTCGTACAAAGCGCTATATAAATACACTTTGACTTGACTAGTGGGGAAATAACCCCAAACTCCTTCTAACCCTAATTAGCTTTACCCTATTTTTTTCATAACCCCATACTCTATCTAACTCTAAAAAGCTTTATCCTAACTTCTTCGTAACCCTAGTGGGAAATGGCTCCAAGTGCTACAGATCTCTCAGTTCACTCACTCTTACTCCATCGCAAGTCTGAGGCCCGGCCCTAAGCTTACTTTGACATTCTTTAACTGTAGCTCAATATTAAATTATTTCATACTAGAAATGTTAGTGATTCAGTTAAGAGAAATCATTCCAGAAAGATTAATGTTTATTGATATCTTTTTTATTTGGAAAGAAAATTAGAGTAATACATTTATTCACAGGACAGGACAAAGTTGAGAATTCTACTTTTTAACCAAGTTAAACACTGTTAACACACTGTCATGTGTTGGATTTTATGTAATAGTATGTGGTGATTTTAATAGTTACAGATGAAAAAGAAAAAAAAAAAATAGCCCCAAGAACTAACAGAGTTGGCAGAAAAGGAAAAGCTTTGAAACAAGTTATGATAGAGTATGACATGTTTAGAGTCATCTATCCAGATAGTATAGGCTTTACAAGATTTGATAAAGTAAAACCAGAATCAATAGAATTTATGTGAACGATAGATTTGTTGTAAAATCTTACAAGACAAGGTTACTAGTAGATTCACATCACTGAACAATTCTTTCTACAATAAATTTTAAAAATGAAGATAGAGTAAATTACTGGATATTGAACACACAGATTTTAAAATAACTATTTGTAAGCATGGAATTATAAGAAGAGATAGCTAGAAAAATTTCTGGAGATATAAAAGGAAAATTATAAATCGAGAAAAGAATGAGAGGTATAAATCTATAATGAAGCGATATATTTATTTAAAAAAAATGACATAACAGAGTTGATGTTTTAAATAATGATTCCTTAATAAGGCTACACATTCAAATTGGTGTCAAGTCAAAAGTGTCTCATCACCAGTATTAAAGATAAAAAATGGTACAGTAGTCACAGAACCTAATGAAGTAAGAAACACAATAGAAGAGTGATGTGAGGAACTGTATAAAGATGAAGACAGAAACTGGTAAAATCTCCTTAGGTAGTGTCTGCTGTTAAACGGTTACATTTGAAAAAAACTCCCAGAAGAGATGGTTTTCCCTCTGAAATTTGTCACTCATGTATTTTTGATGTGTCAAATGTATTAACATGGGTGTTTAATGGAGGTGTATAAAGGGGTTTTATGTATGACACATTTTATGATGGTGTTTTGTCCTTACTATATAAAAAGGGAGATGTTATCAAAATTAATAACTTGAGGCACATTATTGAATGTTGACTTCAAGATATTTGCAAAGGTTATAATGAATAGATTGAGTGATATTTTAGACTCAATTATATTGAGAAAACAAACATGTGGCATTAAAGACAGAGTAATGTGGGACAATCTGAACATGCTGAGGGAATTGGTGTTTGAGAGTGAAGAAAGTTCTTACATGGTTGCCCTTGATTTACTTTTGTTATGTGTCTAGAAATTGTTTATTCAAAGTTTTCAGAATGTGTAACTTTCCGGATGATTTTTCTAAAGATGTTCATGTGTTTGCAAAATCAAATATGCAGATCAAGGTAAATAGACATTTGACAGCCACTTTTAAGATCATGAGAGACATCAAACAAGATTATCCACTGAGTGCTGCTCTTTGTATCTTGGCAATATGTTCTTTGATTACTAAACTAAGGAACGCTGAATGTTTACTAAGACTAAAAGAAAGCAAAGTTGTAATTTCTTTTAGATGACATAACAGTCTTTATAAAATTGAAAAGAGAAATAAATATATTGATTTAATTCGTATTGAGAAGTTAGGAGCAGAACATGTCAAAATGTGTGAAAATTTGAATGTGTTTGGAGACTTTGAAAATAAATTTATTGTAGACGTACCAGAAACTCAGCACTTAAGTCTTAGGAATTCATATAGATAATGAAGGTTGTGTTAATTATAATTGGACAGAAAAAGAAGGTCATTAAAGAAGAGGTACATAAATGTAAAAACTAAGACTTAAGTTATACATCTAGAATAAATATAGTTCAGATTTGTATGTTATCAAAAATTGTTTTTTCATGTATTTTTTCACCTACACATTCTTTTCCGTATGCCCCATTCAGTAGTAATGAAAACGCCGGACTTAAGGTAGCTTGACGGTTCGCAAGGGTACTTAAAATTATACCATCATTTTATTTCATGCACTTTTGTGAGTTGATGAGTATATAGCTTGCATTCGTGTGTGTGTGTATATGGAATGATGAAAGCCAAAAAAATTATATCTTTGGACTAAGCCTGATAGAATAAATGTATTTTATAAGACACGCAGTAGTTAAGAATACGCTGGAAATTTAGTTAACAAAGGGAAAGTCTTTAGACGGGGGGAGGAGAGGAAGAGCAAGAGAAGGAGGAAGAGGGGTTAGGGTTGGGCGAGAGCTGGGAGTTATTCACCAAGCGAGTCGTTGTTTGTTATCCAATGATTGTTTGACAGCATTCGGAACGGCGGAGCTTGGTCATTTGAATTTCGGAGTCTAAATAAGGCGGGTGCCCTACACTACCCCACCCTACATTCTTCAGTTTTATTCGCAGGGGAGAGCAATGCCTGAGCCAGCGAAGTCTGCACCAAAGAAGGCGTCCAAGAATGCCGTGACCAAGACGACTGGTGTTGTGCCGAATTCGGCACCCCTGCCACGAGATGCACCCTCTCTCGGAGCGCGCGCGCAAAGTGTTTTGCTCGAAAGCGGAGGCAATCGGCTTTTATTTCTCCTATATTGCCTTGAAGAACTTGCAAAAGATCACTTCTATTTCCATCAATAACAAAATGATTCGCTGTTTTACAGAATGGATATACCCCAGATGTTCTTCTAAACTACAGTGACTCGTAAATAATAATACAAAAGTTTAATGTAGCCTACATACACCACTGCATGCCTATTCTACGACATAGAGTACGATGCATTGCTGCCATCATTTTATTAAAGAGTTAATGTTTTTCATGATATGGTAAAATGTCTCACGTTCAACATCTGATGTGTGTTCTATGTTCTATTGTGAATAAAATATGGGTCTGTGAGATTTGCAAATCATTGCATTCTGTTTTTATTTACATTTAGTTACATTTTACACCATCCCAACTTTTTGGGAATTGGTTTTGTATAAGACCCCTGGCCAGAAGATACTAATTTTGGCTAAATTGGTGGTACATCCCTGAAAAATTATTGCAGAAAACACACCCTGACCCTAAGCATGATTTAATAAAATATTTCATAGTTCTATACATAAAAAAGGTTACAAGAGTCCACCTGTCAGGAAAAGAATCATCTGTTAGATCTGTTGTATCTGTGAAACTTTCCTAAGTCTCACATGTTGGTCACAAATATGTGTGATGAAAAATTTTCATAGTTGTGTCAACAGAAAGAAAATTATACAATGATGCTTTTTAAGGCAGTCCACCTGCCAGGAAATGCACCCCCTTTTCAATCTGGCTACATTATTATTACATCTATGATACTTATACAGGTGTCACATATTGGTCCCTAATATGTGTGATTAAAAACATATCATAGTTATGTCAGCAGAAAGAAAGTTATAGGGTGATGCCTTTTTAGGCAGTCCACCTGTTAGAAAATTCACCCCCTCTTAAATATGGCCTCATTATTATGATTATTATAATTATTATTATCATGATTTTAAAAATAACAGCTAAGCTATTTAAAGTCTTTATGAAGCCACAATGTGTTTTGAAACACTGCATGCCTATAAGATTCCTGTTCTTGTGTACTTTCATTGAGACTTCCTCTCCCAACTGGATATCTTAGACATAATCTTGATATACAGTGTTCTCTTGAAAAATAAGCTGAATAGCAATATATTTTCACCACAGTTATTAGGTCTTTTCTCATTCCACAAATCCACATCACATAAAATTTATTTTACCAGTCTAGCTTTTATTATAATTCTTTTTAGCTCCATTTTAATCCAGTGTACAGAGCATTCTCTTTAAAGCAGATGTCTCGCTAACTGTGGTCCCTACAAATCTGTGAATATGATGGCTAGCACATCTTCCTTCCTCCTTTCTAACTGTTAAAATATAAAAAAACACTTCTTTAAACCTGACTTTATTTTTTCAAGCAAACATTTGATTTGGTAGTAATGTTTTAGCTCTATTTAATGTTTTAATCTATTTATTGATTGATTGTTTTCACTTTACCACACTTTACCTTTGTATCTTTTTGCATATCATCTACGTCAGAAACAAAGCTTTGTGTTACTAAACTGGTAACTTGAAAAAAAAAGCGTTCCAGGTTATTTTTGATTACTTTATATTGCAAAATAAAAAAAAAAATGAATGAAACATATTGCATATTAATATTACACATTAACTTTACACATATTAATGTTACACAGATTTGCATTCCCCATGTTTTCTCTGAAGAAGTGACCTTTACATTTCCCACTTCAGGAGCAATAGCCAGGGCTAAGAATTTCTATGAAACACAAAGCAAAACAACTATGAACATTCTAACAGAGCTCAGGAAAAGAACAGGCTGAATACTTGAGGAGGGTTTTTTGCATCACACCCTTAGAAATCTTAGTTATCGTCAACAAGATTTTCTCAATTTCTCACACAGGTCATAGAAAACCTCAGAAATTCAATCTAAAGTGCAGATTTTAAACTTTAAATCAATACCACGTGTTTTAAAGTAGAAAATTAGATCGTTTATTTTGATTTCAATTTATTGAAAAGGTTGTTGTATGTACAGTTGTCTTGCTGAAAGAAAAACACCCTTTAGCATTTTTGCCTTGTTTTTGTTATTTCCTGACATCAAAACAGAAAACAGACTTATACCTGTTGATGCAGTGTATAAGTTTAATTAATTAAGTTGAATTAATTATGTAACTCACAATCTAATTAAATAGGTAAGTATTGTGATATTGTAATAATAAGTGAGCAGGCATTTTAATACTATAGCCAAATAAAGGTAATAACTCAACTTAAAAACATATTGCATCTGCTATGTAGCATGTTTCAAAATTAAACAATAACATTTTACTACTATCACTTAAATAATTACTTGCAGAATCAAAGCCCTTTTCCATCTTCAAATCATTTCCATACAGCTTGGTTGCAGTTATTACAAATGTTTTTGGACTAAACAGGAGAATTTGCATAAATGTTTTGTAAGTTGGATTTCAACTGTGATACAGTCACATTACTGTATATGCCATCATTCAACTTCTTGCTTTCTTGTTGGAGCTCAGTTAAGTGAGAGCAACCTTTTGTCTTGGTGTCCTGGTCAAAATTTGCATAAATGTGATTCTCGCCAACATTCAAGTCCTATATAGGAACAGGTTTTGTTAGTTTTAAAAACTTTCAAATCTTTAAAACAAAGCAAACGGGAACTGACTTTTTCCTCTGTTTTTAACATGCTTTAGTATTTAATTATCTCTGTGATTGTCAAGCAACTAAAACAGCATTACTATCAATACCTGGTTCTCGTGTTTTGCTATTTGTTGTGTGACCCATATGGCAAAAGTATGATGCAAATTTGCAATTGCAAAATACAATTTTCTCATGAGGAAAAAGTTATGACACCTCATTTTTTACTACTTAAAATGTCTTAAATTAGAATCAGGTGCACCACACAAGCTGCAAATGATTAGAACATCTTTAAAAGGATTTTGAAAGAGCCTGTCTTTAATCTTCAGACATTTAGTTTAGCTTGATTGTTGAAGTGGTATCACCATAGCAAGATCCAAAAAAGCTCTCTGCGGCCTTCAGAAAGAAGGTTGTAGATGCATGTGAGACTGGCAAGAGATTTAAAAAGATCTTGAAATAATTAGAAATTAGCCATTCCAGTGTTTAGAAAATAATTTACTAATAATTTAATAATTTAATTGGAGAACATTTAGAACAACTGCCAGCATGGCCAGGTCAGGCCATCAAGCAAGTTTAACCCAAGAGCAGACTGCAAGATGCGCAAAGAAGTCTCCAATAATCCTAAAGTGTCATCAGGAGACCCACAGGTAGCTCTTGCCACAGTTGATATGAAAGTATCTACCATCAGAAAGAGACTACACAAGTTTGAATTTCATGGGAGATGTGCAAGGAGGAAACCCTTGATGTAAAAAAAAAAACCATCAGGGCATAAAGCTTGCTAGAGAACATCTAGACAAAGACCAGGGCTTCTGGAACAATGTGCTTTGGATAGATGAATCCAAAGTTAAATTAGGCACAGTAACAGAGAACATGTTTGGCACAAACCAAACACAGCATTTGAGCACAAGAACCTTACCAGCTGTGGAAATGTCATGGTTTGGGGCTGCTTTGCTGCATGGCAAGCTCTCCATCAAGGTATCCACTATGAATGAACTATCTATTCAAAAACTGAAGTTAAAGCAGAGGTGGACCATGAAACATGACAATGACCCAAAACATTGCAGTAAATCCACCAAGGAATGGCCAAGTCAAAGCCAAGATCTTAATCCTATTGAGATATTGTGGGGTTATTTGAAATGGGCTGTGCATGTAAGAAACCCCTCAAACATCACACAGCTGAAAGAATTCTGCATGGAGGAGTGAGAAAAATGTTCTCCCGGTCAATGTCAAAGACTGGTAGATGGTACAGACAAAGGGGTAAATACCAGCTGTTAGGGCATATGGCTAACTTTTTCCTCTTTTTTTTGGTTAAATAAATAGCAAAGTCAAATTTTCATAGTTTTTGTACTTTTCAGTTTCACAAGTTTCACATACAACACTGCACTAAATTTAGTTATACAGGGCTAATTGTTAGGGATGCACAATGATATTAAAATCATATCGGTAAGAGCAGATATTTGCTTTAAAAAATCTGCATTGGCTAGATGTTAAGATTTGGCAGATAAAGTTATGTACTGAAGTTGAGTATATTAGGTCATACTGTAGGGTGACCATTTAGGCTAATACAGAAAAAAACACAACACAGCCATTTTAACCCAGCTGCAGATTTGTCTGCTGAAAAGAGTTTGGCTTCATTTGTTTGCAGGCTAGTTTGTTTATGCTCCTCTTCTACTTCTCCACAAGAAAGCAGACTTCAGCATAAATCAGCAAAGGGCCAGATACAATAGGTTTGTAATCAGTGTTGTACCTAACTGTAACTTTATAAGTAACACTAGTCACGTGTTTACCTCATTATTGTTAGCTTAGCTATCTATGTCATCATGCTACATTCTGAGCAATTTTTTACCTCATGATAGTTGTTCCTTCACTAAATTGTCACTTCTGACATTAAAAAGTAATATACAAGAATTGAAAATTTGTTTGTAAACAAATTGCATTTAGGTAGCATTTTTAGGTAGTTTTTACACCAAATTTAGTAATATTAGCTTCTAACCTTATTGATCATCTCGGGAGGACGGCACACAGTAGAATAGCATGCCTCAACCTTTTTGAACTGTGGCCATCCTAAGATGTATTTTGTCGTTGGTAATCCCTAAAACTCACCATAGTTCCACTTTCACAAAAACATGAACAATTTTTTAAAAGCATTTATGAGCCTAAATACAACAAAACAACAACTATCTACTTTAGTTTTAAAATGTATGAGAATATTTGCAGACATCAGACTTTTTCTAAACTCAACATAAACAAAACAGTATCAGGATCAGCAGATTTGTTATAAAATATCAGCACTGGCCTGCAATTCCCATATCAGTGCATCCCTATACCTATATTACAATATTTAGAAACACAGTCACTATCCACTGTAATTTCATTTGTTGATGTTCTTATAATGCACAAAAGCAGATATAGTGAAAGACTAAATGAGTTGAATGAGTGGTATGAAATACTGTACCTGCATGAATGCCGTTCTGCACCTATAAAAACAGAATCATATGAATCAGTATAAAGGTGTGTCTAATTTCTAAGTTCCTTTCTTTTTCACATTCAAAATGCAGGGCATTAATGCTGTAACTTTATTGTAAATGTTCAAGCTTTGCCTAATGTAAACTTATAGCCCCCAAGCAGCGGTTGCCTAGTTGAGACTGCACAGTGATTCACAGAAATGCAAAAAATGAATTTTCTTGTAGTAGCGCTTCATGTCAAGTTCATCTAAGTGAACTTTAACACCACAAATTCACAGCTGCAAAAAACAAACAATAGCTGCTGACTGAAGGTCACTGAACTAACATCCTCTACAAAGAACACAACTCTGCACACTCGAATGCAGAATTACTGTGTATTTGCTGAATTTAACATATTGGGGGAAAATAAAGCATAAAATGTGGCCTGTGTAAAAGTTATAGCACATTTTATATTGAATGTTTTCATTACTCAGCAAATAAATCAAAACTGTGCTCTATTTACGTTCATTCCCTGTAGAGGATGTGTTGACTTATTTTCAAGTAGAAAATCAACAAAGTGTGGAATTTGACCAAGGATGCTAAACTTTATCATAATTAAGACATCATCCTCTTCACTGATAATGCATTGCACTGACTTTTGTTCATACATGATCATCTCTAAAATTACCGAAGAAACGAACTAGGTCTCATCCCAGTCTTCCTGGGATTTCGACACCGGCTTGCATTCACACTTCCTGGTTAGATATTGGAATTTGAAAGGAGTTTAAGTTTACATATTATCATGTACTTCATGTAATTATTATATAATTATTGGTACCCTTTATGTCTTTGCGATATATCTTTGCTATATTTTTTCATCAGTATCATTGTTTTTTTTTTTTTATTATTCATTTTCTTTGGATTTTTACCCAGTTCTCGCTCCAGTTTGGTCATGGCCAGTTACACCCACTGGCTAGGTCTCCGTCCATCATGTGATTCTACCAAGTCAGGAGGGTGAAGGCTAGCACATGCTTTCCCCAAGACGTGTGAAGCACAACCGCATCAAACCGCTGCTAAAGTAATGTCTTGGATAGCACAACACACTTGGAAGAGAAGGCAAACTGCCAATTCCATTGCATTAGCTAACAGATGCTTATGTTGGTTAGCATCACACTGAGTGATCGGGGGAGAGGGAGGACCTCCCGGACTCATAGTATCCTCACACTAGGGTCAACACTTAGATGGTTGTGTCACTTAGGGACCCCTTTTTTATTCTCATGTTAATAAACAGTTAAATCTATCCAAATAACAGTACATAGAAAAGAGAGGACACACTTTCCTACTGAAAGTGTATTTTCCTACTGTTGACATTTTTTACATTTGGGGCCCATATTCCATATGGTAGCCCAGATCTATGTAGCATGTGGTACCTTTGGAATTGTTTCCATTTCAATTTTTGATTCAAGATGTAATCATATGATTTGGTGTAATCATGTATTTTGCTAAAGATTAAATGTATATATTTAAGAAAATGCACCAAAGATATATTCCATGGACATGAAATGTACCCAGAATTATAGAATGACTCATAAGCAACTGATATATATTCAAATTTAGGAGCTGTTTCACAAAAGTGAAGATTTGGAAGAGATTACATAAAATCTAAAAAGCAAAACCACCAAACTCTTAACATTGTGTAAAATGGCATTTACCTTTTGAAGCACAGTGCAGCTGTGAAGAGACTTACAACTGTGACTACAGCTCCACCACATCCCAGCAGCCATTTCCACCCTCTTAAATATGTGTAGCTATCCACTGGGACATGCTCTAGGGAATAGTAGAGTTACAGTGTTTTTCACAAAAAAGCTATTGTTAGAAGTTAAATAAATAGAACTGCAACTGTGCATAAGTGGACAACATGACAGCAGTTGAAAAATGAAATGTTTTTGATGCCCTCTAGAGGCTGGTTACAAAAGATCTTATTTAAGCCCGCCCAGACCTATGTAAGCAAACGAAGTAAACAAAGCCAATGTTTTGTGCAAATTGTGTCTCAGCAATTCTTTTGTTTGGCTGTTTTTGTGGGCTTTACATGAGAGGTGGCCACACTGGACAATTCTGATCTTTATTTGCAAGGACACATCTTTTACACATCTTTTGCATTTTTTTCAAGCTCCTTCATTCTTGTTCTGCCAAGAGCCAATCCACAGCGTTTTTCTTGGCTCCTCTGTTGTTATTATTTGATCCAAGTATATATCTATATATATATCTTCAACAAGCATTCAGACACTTTTGTTTTTTTGTTATTTAATATACTTCCAATTCATATATCCAATTCAAATTTATATATATAATGCCTTATAACTTTCTACTTATAAATATGAACAAGAAAGTATGTATTCATAATCATTAAAAAAAGACAGCTTTTGAATAAAAATGTTTGTTTGGGGTCATTATTTTGTTGAACTACCTTCACCCCTTCCTTGCCCAATGAGAATAAATTCTACTTTAATATGTCCCAGTACATCGCTCCATTCATGTTTCCTTTGATGAGGAAAGGATCCATAATGCTGAAGTACTGTTTGTGGAGAAGCAGCCCCATATAATGATGTTCCCACCTTCATACTTCATTGTGGGTAAGGTGTTTTTGGGGATCATGCATGCTACCCTTTTTTCTCCAAACATGATGAGCAGAGTTGTTTGTTCTGAGCAGAATACACTGTTCCAAAGGTGTTCTAATGGGTCCAAATGCTTCTGTGCAAATTTTAAATGTCAATCTCTATTCCTTTTTTTGAGCAGAGGAGTTTTGCAGATGGAGATGATTGCAGTGCAATTACCTGCCTATTGTTCTCTGTGTAATGTGTAATATGTAACTTGTTTCTTCTCATTTTAGCTCTTTTCAAATGACTGCTAGCTTCTTGCTTACCTTTCTTATAACCTGAGAGAAATATTGCATGGTGCACCCCTCCAGTTGTGGTTTAATGAACTTTTCAAGTCAAGTCAAGTCAAGTCAAGTCAAGTCAAGTCAGCTTTATTGTCAATACTACAATATGTACAGGACATACAGAGGATTGAAATTGCGTTACTCTCAGAACCCATGGTATATAATAACATGCATATAATCAAACCAATTGTACAGGGACAGGGATGTGTAAGGTTTTTGC
Organism: Colossoma macropomum; assembly: GCF_904425465.1. Taxonomy (NCBI): domain Eukaryota; kingdom Metazoa; phylum Chordata; class Actinopteri; order Characiformes; family Serrasalmidae; genus Colossoma; species Colossoma macropomum. Next base: position 30,963,382 of record NW_023494801.1, on the reverse strand, counting down.
TATGGCTCTGTAACTTTTTTTATCTGAGTGTTGTTTAATAATGTTGTCCCTGAGAACTTCAGGAAGCTCCGTCACTTTCATCATGATTGCTACTTTCTGCATGAAACCAGTGACAACATATGCCATAATGACAGTAGGTGCAATTTGCAGAAAAATCGATCGCAGTGTTAAGATGTACTACTTTATTTATGTTTAGCCAATACATATATGTTTTTTATATATCAAATACTTTTTCTCCATCAATTTTTACTAGCATACCTTTTAGTTCAAGTGGGACTTTGGAAGAGTTCTGCTTTCCATAGGCATTCTCTACCTCACAGTAATAGAGACCCACTTTGTCACTGGTCATCTTGAGAGCAAGATTGGCTCCTGTTCTGTTCACCTCACTTACATTTCCCTGCCACTCTCCGAACCAACGTATATGTGTGACTTCTGGGTTTGCATCAGCAGAGCAGAATATAGTGGTGTTCGAACCCTCATACACTGTTCCTGAGGGATTCACCTGAATCTTTGTTTTCGGAGCATCTGGGAGGCAAAGAAAAAAAAGAAAAGAGGGAAAGACAGAATACTTAGGTGAGGGACATTAGGAAATTAAACATATTATAATGGTGTAATGTGTAGAGGTTTCAACAGAGAGTTGCAATAGACTTAAATTCCAGGTGATAAAAAATAGATCAATAAAAAATGACACTGAAATTCAGGTTTTAGGTATTAGTTGGGTAAACGTGAGGTAAAAACTTCAAATTGCTTTGTAATTACTTTAGGTAAAATTGAGGTCAGTTCACAGATAGTCTAACTAAACTACACTGAAAAGGCCCAACAGGTTCTAGCAATTAAGGATACTGTAAAATTAAGCAGAAGCATTGGACGTACAAAAATAAAAAACAATTAATAAAAAAGTTTTTTAAGCAAATGGAAAGGACCCTGTAATGTTTCACATTATGTTTCATATTTATGAAAAAACACACACACACAAAAGTAAAGATATAAGGTTTTGGCCCAACAGCAATGATATAATATTATTAAACTGAATAAGGGAACCCAGAAGGACTCAATAGTTAAGATGCAGTTTAGATCCTAACAGGGCAAACTTTAAAAATCCATCACTAAACAACTAATTTGAGTACAGCTTTGAGGTTGTGCATGGTTGTCCAACATAAACTGAAGTTTCTGCTTGATTTTCTTTCATGAAAATCCATGATGTGGCTGGACAAGGTGTAGGTGAGTTGTCATGAAGTGACCTTTATGTAAGGTGCTTAACGTTTGCATATGTGACAATCAAAGCAGAAAAAGGCAACTTTAACTCTGCCTTATGATTAATTGATTGTTTTAAATATCCATAAATTTGAATTTAATGAAGTGTGCCAAGACCCGTGTTTAGTGAACCAAGGTTCAGTTGTTTGGTGGGCACGTGAGGACACCTTGAATTGAACCAAATGAAACGAATCAAGGTTTGATTGATCTGCACCAAACAAGGTATGAAATGGCCAGGGTTGGGATGTAATGGAATACAAGTATTCAGAACACATACTCAGAATACAATAATTATGTATCTGTATTCAGTTCATGTTACACTCTGTAAAGGCAGTATTTAGAATGTGTTACTTTTTACGTTTTTAGGAGAATACTCAACGTATTTTGCCGAATGCTGCAAACGGCCTAAGGTAATTAGCCTTACAGAAAGAAGGCAAAGTGTTCGTGGTTTCTCTGGTTTTATTAGTTACCAAGGCTAACTGATCATCTTAACTTGAATGTTAGCTTAGATGTGCTAAATTAGCTTGCTAACAAGCATTCGCAATAGAATATAATAAGAAACAGCTTTATGTTTGATAAAAAGCCAACTAAAATAGTTAAGATGAATACAGTGAATCTTGATGATCCTTTCTAGAAATCTGAGAATTTCTTTGCAGCCTGCTGTGATAGCTGAGTTATTAGAACACGTCTTTTCATCCTTTTAACAAGGATGACTATGAAAAAAACTCTATATGAAAATTATGTGGCCCGAGTAACCAGTGCAGATTTTTTTTTTTACCTCTGGTGGAAGCACACATTTTTACCAGCCATTTATTGTCACACACAAATAAATATTATTTCTACAATCTCAGTTCCAAAAATGTTGGGAGAATATGTGAATATAATAAAATATAATAAATATAATATAAAATAAAATATAATAAAAAATGCAAAAACAGAAAGCAGTTGATTTGTAAATTCTGTTTGACCTGTATTACATTGAAAAAAGTACAAAATCACAATATTTGTTGTTTTACCTCACCGACTTTTTTTTTTTTTATATGATGCCTGCATCATGTTCCAAAAAAGTGGAGACAGGAGCATGTTTACCAGTGTGTTACATCATCTTTCCTTTTGACAGCATTTACTAAATGTAAAGGCAGGTTGAAGTTCCCACTTGATCCGGTTTTGAAAGATTTTTTTGTCAATCTTCAATTATACAATCTTTACCTGCGCGAGCGTATCGGGACTTTTGTTGTTGTGCTTTGTACTTCATAATGTGCCCCTTTTTCAATAGGAGACAGGCAGGCCAATCAAGCACCTGCGCTCTCTGATTATGCAGCCATGCTACTGTAACACCCGCAGAATGTTTCTTGCTGTTGTCATGTTGAAATAATAATAGACATCACCTGATAGGCAGCATAGTTTGCTCTAGAATGTGTATTAATCTTTCAGTGTTAATGGTGCTTTCACAGCTTTACTCACAGTTACCCATACCATGGGCACTAATATCCCCCATACCATGACAGACCCTGACTTTTGAACTTTATGGTGGTAACAATCAGGATGGTCCCTTACCTTTTTGGCCCAGAAAGCACAACATACATTATTCCCATGACCAGTCTGAAAGGTGGACACACTAGACTACAGCATATGTTTCCACTGTGTATTGATCCATTTCAGATGAGCTTGAGACCGGAGCTTTAAGCGGTGATTCTGGATGTTACTGATATATTGCTTCCACTGTGCATAGTAGAGTCTTAACTTGCATTTGTAGATAGCCTTGGACTGTTTTTACTGACAACGGTTTGTTAAAGTATTCTCTAGCCCAGGGATGTCCAAATTTTTTCCAAAGAAGGCCAGACTGGACCGTGTCAAAATACCCAAGGGTCGAAATATTATTCACAAATAATAATAAATATTAAGTTTTCAAAAAATAAAAAATACAACAATATAGAGCAATTAATCAAACCCTGCATCTTGCTGGTGATCCATTCAACATGTTTAAATCTGCTGCTAGAGGAGTTACGGTGTGTCTGTGTTCACGCTGGTCAGTGAAACACATCGGAGCTGCCGTGTTTCCTATCACTGTGTACAGGATGCTTCTTTTACTGCTGGAATGCTCGTTCAGTGTAATTTGGATTGATAAGTGCTTATAACTAATTATTGATTTGTTTGTTCAGAGTAACAACAAAATAAGACTAATGTATTTTACTTCTTCAGAACAGAATTTGAGACAAGCTAAATAAAAATGTATACATTTTCAGTTGTGTTAGATCATGTTCTCTGCATATCAATTAAACAGCGACCTCAGAAATCACTTTCTTAAACGAGAAGAGCAGATTAATCCGCCGTTATTGTTCCACCTTAAAGGGTTAATATTTCCTTACCTACCGAATTTTCTCTGATAAGAAGTTGATCCCTTCCTGGATCGGGGTCTTGTCGAGGCGGAAGGGCTTGTGTGGTCTAGGGATCTTCAGAGCTAAGTTGTCGGGAGCAGTATCTCTATAAAAAATGGACACAGACAATCGTGTACCCTGCCCGGGAGAGGGTCACCGGGACCTACCCCTGGAGCCAGGCCTGGGGGTAGCGTCCCCCGGCGAGCGCCTGGTGGCTGGGCAGCCCACGTAACCCGGCCCAGCTCGGGCCGAAGAGGCAACGTGGGGAGACCATGTGGGCCCACCACCCGCAAGGTCCAGCATGGGGGAGCGGTGTAGTGCCGTATAGGCAGTGGGAGATTGCGGGGGGGCCCCTGGTGGCCTAGGCCCCTGCGGCAGAAACTGGCTCTTGGTACGTGGAATGTAACCTCACTGCGGGGGAAGGAGCCGGAGCTTGTGCGGGAGGTTGAGAGGTACCAACTAGATATAGTTGGGCTCACCTCCACCCACAGTGTCCGGAACCAAACTCCTTGATAGGGGTTGGTCCCTCTCCTACTCTAGGGTTGCACAGGGTGAGAGGCGCAGGGCAGGTGTGGGGATACTCACGAGTCCCCAGCTGGCAGCCGTGCAGTTGGACTTTGTCCCGGTGGACGAGAGGGTCGCCTCAATGCGAATTAAAATCGCAGAGAGGAAAACTCTGACTGTTGTGTGTGCTTATGCACCAAACAGCAGGTCGGAGTATTCGGCCTTCTTGGAGCAAGTGGGCAGGGTTCTGGAAAGGGTCCCGCCTACAGACTCCATAGTCTTACTGGGAGACTTCAATGCTCATGTTGGCAATGACTGGGAGACCTGGAGAGGCGTGATTGGGAAGAACGGCTTGCCCGATCTAAACCTGAATGGTGAATTGTTATTGGACTTCTGTGCCAGGCATGGATTGTCCATAACGAACACCAAGTTCGAACACAAGGATGTTCATAAGTGTACATGGTACCAGAGCTTCTTGGGTCATAGGTCAATGATTGACTTTGTTGTCGTTTCATCTGACTTGGGACCATATGTTCTGGACACTCGGGTGAAGAGAGGTGCTGAGCTGTCAACTGATCACCATCTGGTGGTGAGTTGGATCAGATGGCAGGGAAGACCGATGGTCAGACCCGGTAGGCCCAAGCGAATAGTGAGGGTGTGCTGGGAATGACTGTCGGAGGCCCCTGTTCGCCCCAACTCCCACCTCCAGGAGAGCTTTTCTCACGTCCCGGAGGAGGTAGGGGACAGGGCCAGAGGCTTCTGGCGTGTCAAGCTCCATTTCCCTGGTGGAGGTCACTGAGGTAGTTGGCAAGCTCTTCAGTGGCAAGGCACCGGGGGTGGATGAGATTCGTCCGGAGATGCTTAAGGCTCTGGATATTGTGGTGCTGTCGTGGCTGGCACGCCTCTGCAATATTGCTTGGACCTCAGGAATGGTACCCTTGGACTGGCAGACCAGGGTGGTGGTCCCTATTTTTAAGAAAGGGGACCGGAGGGTGTGTGCCAACTATCGGGGTATCACACTGCTCAGCCTCCCTGGGAAAGTCTATGCCAAGGTGCTAGAAAGGAGACTTGAACCTTGGATTGAGGAGGAACAATGCGGATTCCGTCCCGGCCGTGGAACAATGGACCAGCTTTTCACCTTCTCTTGGATTGTTGAGGGGGCATGGGAATTTGCCAACCCAGTCTACATGTGTTTTGTGGATTTGGAGAAGGCTTATGACCGTGTTCCCCGAGATATCTTGTGGGAGGTCCTCCGGGAGTATGGGGTGCCGGGGCTGCTACTCCGGGCCGTTCAATCTCTGTACTCCCGGAGTGAGAGCTGTGTTCGTATACTCGGCATTAAGTCAGACTCTTTCAGTGTTAGCATTGGACTCCGCCAGGGTTGTGCCCTGTCTCCACTCCTGTTCGTGATATTCATGGACAGGGTGTCAAGGCGTAGCCATGGTCAGGAGGGCATTATGTGTGGAGGCCGAAGGGTGGCGTCTCTGCTATTTGCAGACGATGTTGTTCTTTTGGCTGGATCACATGGATGCCTCCAGTGCGCACTGGAGCAGTTTGCAGCTGAGTGTGAAGCGGTTGGTATGCGAATCAGCACCTCCAAGTCTGAGTCCATGGTCTTAGCCCGGAAAAGGATGGCATGCCCACTCCAGGTAGGGGGAAAGGACTTGCCCCAAGTGGAGGAGTTTAAGTATCTTGGGGTCTTGTTCACGAGTGATGGGAAGAGGGATCGTGAGATCGACCGCAGGCTGGGACAGGCGGCAGCAGTAATGCGGTCGCTGTACCGGACTGTAGTGGTGCAGTGGTGGCTGTTTACCGGTCGGTCTACATCCCGACCCTCACCTATGGTCATGAGCTATGGGTAATGACCGAAAGTATGAGATTGCGAATACAAGCGGCGGAAATGAACTTTCTTCGCAGGGTGGTGGGCTACACTCTATTTGATAGGGTGAGGAGCTCGGCCATCCGGGAGGAGCTCGGAGTAGAGCCGCTATTCCTCTGCATTGAGAGGAGCCAGCTGAGGTGGTTCAGGCATCTGATCCGGATGCCCCCTGGATGCCTCCCGGTGGGGGTGTACCAGGCACGGCCTGCCGGGACAAGACCCCGGGGTCGTCCTAGGACGCGCTGGAGGGATTATATCTCCAGGTTGGCCTGGGAGCGGCTTGGGGTCCCCGGGAATGAGCTGGACGAAGTTGCGGGGGACAGGGTCGTCTGGGATTCTCTGCTCTCCCAACTGCTACCGTGACCTTGGACTAAGCGGTTAATGACGATGATGATGATGATGATGAAGAAGTTGGTGCTGTGAGACTTGGGGAGCTGCAGCTGTTTTAGTTTCTCTCCTGAATATTTACTGTAATGTAATTTACCGTCATGCTGTGTTTTATATCTGTTAATATTACTTTCATAACAGTCTTTCGAAATATGAGGCTCATTTGTTTTGACCCATGATGAAATTTACATCAAAATCTGTGGTTCTCAGTGTTAGTTTGAGCTTTATGGCTGCAGTCTGGACTAAATGTGGGTCGGTAAATGAAGCTGCGGGTCTAGTCAGAGAAAAAAGGCTCTTAAACTGTAACAACCTTTGTTACCGTGGTGTGGCGCATTACACTGTGATTTTACAGCACTGCTGCCACCATCAGGTGAAAGGAGGAACTGCAGCGTACTGGCTGTGGGGCCACTTATAACACTGGTTAAAATATGTACATGGGCCACATTTGACCCTGGGACTGGACTTTGGACACCCCTGCCCTAGCCTATGTGATGATATCCATCACAGAAACAAGCTGGTTTTTAATGCCGTGTTGTCAAAGGGGTCAAAGGTCATGGGCATTCAATTTTGGTTTTTGGCGTTGTCCTTTACAGTCAGAAGTTTCTCAAGATTCCCTGCATCTTCTGATATTACGCACAAGAGAGACTGAAATATCTAAAATTCTTGCAATCACTTGTTAAGGAATGTTGTTCTTAAATTGTTGCATTACTTGCTGACACATTTTTGCACAGTGGCAAGCCTTTACCCATAAAGGCTTTGCTCATAAAGGCCTTTCCTGGATATTTCACCTTGTGCCTAAGCATAATTCTATCACCTGTTTAAGATGTCTTAATTTGCCCTGTCCCAACTTTTTTAGATTATAGGCATCAATTGAAGAATGAGTAAATGTTTACAAAAAAACAATGAAGTTGATAAGGTAAAACATTAATTAACTTGGCAGGAATAAATCCATGAAGACTGATTTAACTAAAGACAAACACAGCTCAAGTTCAAATAAACATTCAATACTCACTGGTGTGTTACTAGGGTGCATTAGGGATATGAGTATGCAGGCAATCATGTTGTTTCACTTCATTATGTGTAAACTGCCATGTACTGTTTACTTCATGTGACACTTGCAGATGCATGTTTCAGCAATGAGCATCCATAAGTCAATCAGTGACTCAGTAAAAGGCAGCAAAGCTCATAGGCTGGCAGTCTGGGCAGTCTGGACAGTCCAGCAATATGAAAGATGTTTGTTAAGCATCTTTGATATCCAAATGCACGTTCTCGTGAAGCAATACTGCAAGTCTGTGTGAGAGAGGCTCAGACCAGGGCCATTTGACAAGGAATATACATTAAATACCGCGGGTAGGTTACCTATTACAATTATCTGTACTGGTGTCTCAAAGGTGTAATTGAATCCGGTCTCTAGTCTGAAGTTGTAGGAGCCTGAGTATCTGGACATGAAGTTGTAGAAGACAGATGTGCAGTCCTTCTGGAGCAGGTCCCCAATAATCTTTCCATGTAGTTCATTGACTTTGCGAGACAAGTTGAAAACATCAGTACTGCCGGCAAACCAGCGTGATCCATTCCTCCAGATTGCAGTTACTGGCAGCTTAAGATTCATTTTCTGATTCTCAGGAATAATGAAACCACATGGGATCAGAATACAAGAACCATTTACTGTCTCTAATGACTTTGACATCTGGATGTTGAAGTCGCACTGGACAACTGTAGCAGTGAAAAGAAAGAATGAATGAATAGTCCTAAGAAATGCTCCAGCTTTCTGATCTAATCTCTATTTGCTGCATCTGTACTGCATACTACTAAAATGTTAATGTATTACTACAAATTCCTCCATCAAAAGAACTAGTCTCATCTCTGAAAGAATTAATTCTGCAAATTGAAATCAGTTTAGATAATTTATGTAAGTGTTGTAAATATATATATACTTCACATAAACATTTAGTAATGCAATTCAGCAACTGCTAAATGGCTTCCATAACAAATAAGTTTCAGGTTAACATGTTTTCTCTTCTTTTATACGTACAGGGAAACATGGAATTCTTTTCTGTAATAACTGACCATATACCACACAAATAGCAGATAGAGATTAGGTTGAAAAACATTGTTTTCACAATTTTAAATTGAACATTTAAAGTAAAGGTTTTTCAGCTTTAACTGGTTTAGAGTGTTTCTTTTCATATTCATCTATTTTGTTATTTCCACTGAGGTTATATGGAAGAATAGAACCTACCAGTGACCAGAGCAAAGCTGAGCAGAATTCCCACCACAGCCATCCTTGTCCTTTATTCAGCATGCCATCTGCAAACTCACATAATAATAATAATAATAATAAAAATAAAAATAATATTAATAATAATAATAATAATAATAATAATAATAATAATAATAATGAGAAGAAGAAGAAGAAGAAGAATTTGTAAAAATGCGAAATTATGACATGAAAAGAATTCATAATAACATGTTTAAAAAAAAGGCAAATCACACAGGGCTATAAAGTTATTTGAAACTGAATTGTTTGAACTGTCTGAACTCTACACGATTCATCATATCACAGACAAATATTGTGTTTTCCTGCAATCTTCCCTCAAAACATGACTTTCTGATCACGTGACTGTTCACCAGCAGGTAGGGGAAAATAGTCCTGAACAATAATATAATTTTTCACTTCTCCCACCCTACCTATCATTGATACGTTGTTCAGGTAGCTCAGCACAAACAAATTTCCTCGAAAGTTTTGTCAGAAAAACTAGCAGGACAAAAATTAAACTTTTCTAAAAGCGAGTATTTCCCTGTGTTTAATAGTCTAGCTACGCAAATTAATTTCCAGAGATTTATTGGTGTAAAGCTGAATCAAACTTCTATATAGCATCATCTGTATCAGCTATATAGCGTCAGTGAACCATTTTATGCATTGATTTTGAGGTGTGCTTTGGATCATTGTCCTGCTGGAAGGTCCAAACTATGGCCCAGTTTAAATTTCCTGGCTGAAGCAGTCAGGTTTTGATTATTTCTGCGGGTACTTGATGGAGTCTGTGATACCGTGCATCCAAATAAATTGTTCAGCGCCTTTGGAAAAAAAAAACAGCCCCACATCATCACAGATCTACCACCATACCTCACAGTGGGGATGGGGTACTTTTTTTGCATGACGATCTTTCCACACCAAACTCGCTTCTGGTGTTTATTGCCAAAAACCTCTATTTTGGTCTCATCTGACCACAGAAAACTGTCTCAATGAAAGTTCCAGTAACACTAAACTGCAGGCATTTCAGTTTGTTGGTCCTTGACAGCAGAGGCTTTCTTCTGATAACCCCCACAAACAACTTGTGGTTATATAGGTGGTGTTTGATTGTAGTTTGGGAGACGTTATGACCCCAAGACCAAACTAATGTCTGCAGTTCCCCATCTGTGATCCTCAGAGATTCTTTGTTCACTCGTGTTATCCTCCTCACTGTGCATGGAGTAAGTATAGACATATGTTCTCTTCCCAACAGATTCTTAACATTTCCTGTTATTATAAGCTTCTTAATTATTGCTCTGATAGTGGAAATAGGCATTTTTAACTGTTTAGCTATTTTCTTATACTCATTTCCTGATTTGTGCAGCTCAACAACCTTTGTTGTACATCATTACTGTATTCCCCGGTCTTTCTCATAGTGATAGATGACTGAGGGAATTTGGCCTGTGTTTCATCTCCTATATAATCCCCAGTGAATCAGTATTCCTAATCGCTCAGGTGAACTTAAAAATGTAATGGGGAATGGGAATATACTTCAGTTAGATTTCACTCTTTTTTTGGGGGGGGGAGGGGTTGGGAGGGTGCAGTAATTGTGTCACACACAGGTTTAAGAAAAATATTTATTTCATGACAAGATTTAGTTTTTTTCTTTCAATCATTATATCTTAAATATTTTTTAAATTCAGATTTTAGTAATATTTGGAATGAAAGATCAAAAGGATAAGTACTTAAGATTATGTACTACTGCTCATTTTGCTTCTGATTTCCTGGGGTGCCAATATTTTTGGAGGGCATTGTACATATTTCAGTATCTTTTTCCTTGTTGAATAAAACAAGTCAGTAGCATTAGCGGTGCAGTCACTGCTTGTGCTCAAACTCAGTCATTGGCTCACAAGCCACTGAAGGCTTGGCTCCCTATCGAAATATCTGCATGTATTAAAGCCTGCTTCATATAAATATGTAAATTGAGGTGCTGGTAGGTTGACTTCAACAGTACACAGAAGGTGAGTCACCAGTTGTTCCCAAATGTCTGTTGTACAAAAAGTGAATGCACATTTTTAGGTTAGTGATGCAACTGTCTACACTACAAAAAAACAAAACAAACAAAAAAAAAAACTTAGCAACCAAAATCACCTTAAATCTGGTGTCTAATATTCCTCATTTTGAAATTACTGTGAGTTTTATAAAAAAAAACTTATTTCTAGACAGTTTTTATTTAAGTAATTTTTTTAAGTGAAATTATCTCATTGTATTGACAGATCATTTTGTTTTAAGAAACACGTTTGAAACAAGGAAAAGTATCTGCACAGATAAAGTAGAAGTTAGGTAATGAGTAATGAGATTACTTTTTTAAGAGAGGTAATTAGTAACTTGGAATACTTTTTTGAGTGATCACTACAACATTATCTATAATAACATTACTGCTAGCATTATGTACAGCCTGCTGAGCCTTTATGGTTGAAGTCTGCACTCCTGCAGGATTCCTGCTGTCCCTGCAGGACCCACCACAATCTTGCTGCGAGGGTGTGGGACGAAACATGCATACAGAGAAATCCCACAAATTAATGAATAGCCTAAATAATCACTACATCATATATAAAAACAATTAAAAATAATAACAATAAAACTATTAAAATGAATTAAGTCATTCTAAATTTGCAAAGCAATCGATTACATGAACAACATGCAAATTCTTGTAGCTTACATAGATGGCGACAGTCCCACAGCCACAGCTGCCAAGCTCAGCAAAATACCAAAAATATCCATTCTGTGGTTTTGTGTTTACTGCGGTTAAGTGGTGTATGGTGAAGTTACTTCAAAGTGAGCCTGATGACCATGACTACCATGTTATTTCTGCAGAGAATAATGTATTTCTAAATGAACAAACAATGTACAATATTGCATGTCAGTTCACCTTGACGGAACTGTGTGGGTGGGACTAGGCCAAAACTTTTCAGCTGCAGGCGGGAGCGGGACACACCAAAGAACCTCCTCTCTATAACGCTGATCAGTGGTCATTAACTCTCCTCCTGAAGATCTACTTTCCAGTTTCCAGATTAGTTCCAACCTGCGTCTAACCTGCGTTTGTCTTAGGTAAGTGGGGAGCACAAATGCTTCTGATCCAGCCAATCAATGCAGTCTCAAAGGGGGTTGATATTGCAATGAATTTAATGAAAATAATTGCTACAATCTTAAAAAACAGCTATGTTTAAAAATCATATATATTTTGGAGTATGTTATTTAACATCAACACGTTAAGTCTATCTAATGTGTATTTACATGGGGCCCTTGGCTCGTGGTGGCCCTATGCAGTTGACTACTTTTGCCTAGTGCAAGGACCACCATTGTGTCTAAGGACTGCATGTGCATGTGCGAATATTGCCAGTGAAAGTATCCCGATAATGTCCCAGGTTTGGAGGATGGAAAGGGCTCATATTTTGACTCTGTGTGCTTTAGTGGGTTCAGCTCAGATAGCAAACAACAATGTCTCACCCACAAGGTAATTTTATGTAATACTTTAACTTTTATGTAATAACTGTGAGGTGGCTTTTAAAGACAATTCAGACATCTGGTTTCTATCACCAATACTGTAAGGAGTTCTGACTGAGTAAGTTTGTGGACAATTCCTAATCAAACCTGAATGACTTAGAAATGATTGCATTATGCAGAAATTCTGAAGAACTGGTGAAATTAGCCTTAAAAATATTTGACAAATTTTGGATACATGTATAAAATTATTCTCTTGTTCTAGCACTCTATAACTTCATAGGTTTTAACTATAGTCATATGCAAAATTTTGAACACTTGTTTTGTTGATTTTCTATGTGAAAATAAGTTAACACCTACATTAGTGGGAACACACTTAAATATGGCTTTTTTCCAATTTTGGAATTTGAATTTTAATCCTTTTGAATTTTCCGTTTCACCTTAAATGGTGCTGCAGGTACACTGAGGTGCCTTAAACGTAGAATGAAAGTTGGCGAATACGAAACCAACATTAGCTTGCTTCAATAAATAACCCTTAATCAACAAATACCTTAAACTTCCTCTTGGATGTTTAATGAGCAGCTAACTAGCAGCACAGCAGGGCAGCTGTTGAACGCGTCTCACTGGCTGAAATAATGCTGCATTCCAAACCACACACTTCTGTACTTCACCTACTACACTGCACTTGTAATGTGCTATTTTTACACACTATTTAGTGTGCTAGATTGCGGTTTAGGATGGGGCACTAGTTACACAGTGGGGAATGGCAGCCATATAGATTTTGGCTTTTATTTGTTATCACTAGAGCAACAAATCAAATATAATCAAAGCAGTACACTCAAATATATTAGTTAATACACTTAATACACATAATGAGATTTTAAAAAGTGAAAAAGAATAAATAAATAACTTTGCTAGATCGGTTATGGCTGTATCTCATTACAATCCACCACAGCACTGCTGAATGAACTTGATGTTGCCTACAAAAAATGGCAGCAGTGCGATTGTGACATCATCAGAATACTATCATTTGCTACCTTGGCAGATCTGATGTCACCTGCGCCAAATGTAGCCTCTCCCAATTTAAACGAAATGGTAGAAAAGGTCGTTTAAAATCTTTTCACCAAAAAAAGACCAACAGCATAGTTTCTCTGCCAGTTTATTCTAAAAACATCACAAAAACTATAGATAATAGAAGAGAATGATGAAAATGAGTAGACAGGCTTTAAAAATCAGTCATTATGTTAATTACTACTAAAATCACTGAACCTTCATAACACTATGAATGCCACTTGCTTACACACCTGAAGCAAAGAATTTGTGTCAACTCATTTACAACTTTGCAAAATCACTTGTTGTTTTGGGGTCTGAGTCAGTGAACTTAGGGGTTATTTTCCAGTTACATGTTAACTGTGCTTCCTGAATCTGCATGCTCTGTGCTTGCACATCCACAGCACACAATAAATTTGCAGATTACAATTCTTCTCTGAATATGAGTCTTCTTCCAATGCCTGCATGGTCCACCTTTCCCACATTTTATTCTGTTCATTTCAGATGTACACTGTTCAGTAATAAACTGGCCCATTATTGCAGTGCAGCTGGCACCTCAGTGGTGGACAGGACAGGTTCATGCATCGTTTTGTTTCACCTCAGCACTGAGAAAGCAGCGGGGTTATTCTTAGACAGGTGTAATAAAGGAAGCGATACTGCAGTGCCTTGCTATGATGTGGCATCTACAAAAACATTTAACCTACACCTCAGTGGGAATTTAGCAGAACATCGTTGCAAAAACATACACAGTTTTTGAGAAACAGAAGCAGTAGGCCTACAGTTACAGTTACAGAGTCACAACATTTTATGCACAGAAAGCTAACAGTATCTTAGGAGGCCTCCTGAGCTCTTGACAATAACAAAAAATAAATAAATAAATGAAAAATAAGATTAATGAAAAATAAGATCTTTTCTAAGAATTAACAAAATTAGTCGTATTAGCATTAATCTTAAGTATTCTTTCTTTACTGTAAACATTTACACTTTTTTATTGTACCCAACAACAAACTAGAACCAAGATTCCTTCTCTTTTTCCTTTAAGCTAAACTGAGTTGTGATGCAACTAACGTTTGCATTATGTTTCTATCTGCATCAAAAGACAAAACATCCCATTTGAAAGGCAGCAACAAAAAACAATTATAAAACATTTTTATTTCATTTATTTAGTCTTTTGTACATATTAATTTAGCTAATGCTTATATCTGCAGTGGATTGCCTCCAGTATTTCATCCCCCACTGGCCTTGTTGTCAGAGGCCCCTGGGCAGTGGCCCATCTGGGCCAGTCAGTAATCCATCCCTGAATACAATGCGACCACCATCTCATTACAATATTATCCTTCACGCTGCCTCTGTCCAACAGCAAAACACTGCACTCCTGCTCCTTATCTTCCTCTGTAGTGCAACCCACGTATATGGTGTTAAAACTAATAGGCAATACTGTTTCTTGTACAAAGATAAATTAGCTGTTATTAACAGTTTGAGTGAATTTGACTGAATGTTTTAATAATAAAAATGTGTGATAGGTTGACAGTTTAATTAAACAACTAAACATTAAACATAATCAGAAGACAAATAACACATCAGACTAAAACACAAATACATGAGAGGCAACATTTATTTTGAGTTCAAATACAAAATTGTCTCTGAAAGTTGATTAAAAAGTGGAATTTGTTTATCTTCAAAATACAGAAAAAAAACACTCTGTAGATGACAGCCAGGTATTTCACAATAGTGGCCCAAAAAGTCCCACAGATTCAGCGCACAGCCACTTTAGCATCGACGCTCCAACACTCTAAGCCTAGCACTGCTGCTGATGCGGCACCAAGAAACTGGAAGAACATTTACAGTTCTAACTACAGTACTAATGCTAACTTTAACCCTACTCCTAACACTAAAGTGGAACATTAGGGAGAGCCTAACATTCAGCTTCAACATTCAGTAAAACTTTTCTGAAAATGTAGAAAAAGAAGAAGGTGCACCTTCATAAAGCTGAAAAACACAGACAAACAAAAAAAACATTTACCCACACATTCATTCCTCTCACACAGAAATCCAGGTATAAATACAGAATGGTTACATACTGGCTCAAACATCAACATCAAAAGCTCCTTTTAGTCCCCCTGTCTAAACATTCAACAGCAAACTTTACATTTGCGAACACTGTAAATCATTAAAACAGTAAACACACACACAATAAATAAAGGTCAAGTAATAAATAAATAAAACCTAAAGGTGAGATTATCGGTGCATGTATACAGTACCAAGCTAAGGTTTTAGGCACCTGAGAAAATTTGAATTAAAACTCTATTTATCTAGTATCCATTTATTTGCCTGGAAAAACACTAACATTACAATAAACACAAATAATACTAATACAATAAGTTGTGATTTTATGTGTGTTCGTTTAAAACCATTTCCAAACCTCTCCTTGAGAACACATAGTATTATTTCTGTCTGGCTATTCAAACCTTTATTAAGTTAAATCAAGTGTGCTGGTGGCGGAGCTTAACAAATGTGATGGCTGGGGGCTTCAATGAGAAATCTGGAATCAAACTTCAAACTAGCTCACAAGATATCAGCTACTTTTTTGAATAGAAGAAATTCATGTTACTTTTGTAACATGTAATTTAACTTTATTTGGGATTTATCCTGCAACACCTTAGCAACCACCTGGAAGACCATAGCAATGGCCAAGCAACACTTTAGCAGCCACCTAGAATACCACAGCAATGGCCTAGTAACACCTTAGTAATAATCTGGGATACCATAGCAGTGACATATATATGTGCTAGTATTTATGTGAGTCTGTATGCAATGTCTTTGAAATTCAGAAATATCCAGAGATGTCCATTCTGACATCATTTGTGGTAGTTAGATTTGAATTCTCTCAACATTACGCCATTCATTTCCTACTGGGAAAAAAATTTTGTTTTAACGAACTGCACGTGATCAGTCCCAAAGGCACAAGCGCAGAGAATAATAAAACAAAGAACACTAACTTAATTAGTATAAAAATTGGTAGAGAATTCCTTCAAGATTATTATTCAGTAACTACTATGCATTATTTGGTAACTACAATGAAACTAATTTATGTTATGAGGAACTGAAGTATGTGCACACTGACAGGTCAAAGGAATAGCTGCACAATTTTTCACTTACCCAGATGTAGTCGATCAGCCGAGACATGATCACTGTCCAAATTCTACTTCCTTAGTTTACGCTATTTTCATGACCAAGTGAGAACTAGGATGTTTCCGTTGTGTTAAAACATAAAAAGCACTAAAATGTGCAGGGCAGTGGGCCTCTAGGACAAGGTTTAAGAAACACTGCCCTAAACCACTTCTACAAGTGTCTGTACAACCTTAATGAATACCTGGATACGGTTTGAACGTGGTAAGAGAAGTCTTGTGGATGCATTAAGAGAAAAGATTTGGGCGACTATTGACTTCTTATGTTTGTATCAACATTAGCCTTGTTGCTCTAGTGCTAAACTAAACCACTCCTTTAAAATAATGATTAGACAAATAAGCCATAGACACGCTTTTTAGTTGAAGCCATTTGGCACACGGTACAAAAGAAGAGAGTATGTGCTTCTTTCTTACTCTCCATCTTTTGCTCTCTGCCACACTCTCTTTCTTGCTCTCATTTATCTTTCTCTCTTTCTCTGACCTCTGATTGCTTTTGTGCTTCTCATATTTTCAGTTCCTTTTGTGTCACTGGCTGCTCTTTGTCCTGTAGGATTCCAGCATTTTCCAGTGAATGATGTTGCAAACTGCAGGAGCACGCTATCTCCAATGAAGGGAAAGAGACAGCAGCAGCGAGAGGGACAGGAAGAATAGGGAAAGAGGAGAAACTTTCTGGGCGACTGATCTAGTTGGTCCATGAGCTCTGTTCCACTTGGTGGTGCTCCGGTCACGGGGACGGGATGGTTTGTGGGGGTAGGCTGGGCTACGTGGAGGTGAGTACGAGCCATAACCGGGCCAGTCATCACTGTACCGCTCCCCCAGTCCTGAACCACTGCTGTCATCTCCATCACCTGCGTGCACACAGACACACTAGGGTATATGACAGTACTTCAAAATGATGCTGGTATTTCAAAATCACAACAATTTCTATTTCATGTCTGAAAAGCAAATAAACATTCTACCCATTTTTATATTTTAAAGGGTGTCAGAGATTGATGTTGCGGGAACTCACTGATAGCTGGTGCTGATAGAAAGAGGGGAAAAGTTAGAGCCAGGAAAAACCTTAGAAAAACTAAGCATGACAGTAGCTCAGCGACAGCTAAGATTTACACACACCCCAGAATACGTTCTGTCAGCTTTCACCCTAACCACTCAACTTTACATTCTCAGATATCTTCTAAACAGGCTAATCGTCAGCTTAGCCAAAATGCTGCCATCCCAAATGCCACAGAACACGTTTGATTTCAGATTTCACTCTAACACCATCACTCAAAACATTAATCCTCTAAACATTTCATTTCATTGTCATTTTAGCATCAGTTAGCTTCAACCAAACCTGTGCTGTAGTGTGTAACACAGAAGCTTAGCCAAAAGCTAGAGTCCCAAACACTACAGAACATGTTTGATTTCAACTTTCTTTCATCACAACACCAGCCACTCCACTTCTGCTCTCTCAGACATTAGTTTTTATCATCGACACTTGTTTGAACAGAGCACCAGTTAGTCAGAATCGAGGCAAATTTCAACACAGCGCCATTTTCTACAACAGTGGCCCCTGCACTCACCTAAAAGTTTATTTTTGTTCATTTTTATAGTTCACAGTAAGTCATGCCTCCACCATATCAATAAGTCTGTGAGGTCTTAATGAAGATCTGAAAGTGGTTTATGTGAGCTGACAGAAGATTTAATGATGTATTTATGGAAAAATATATGGAAGAAAGATGCAGATAGCCAGTGCAGGTCTTTCAAAATGGGTGTGATATGAGCTCTTTTTTGTTTTGCAGAGGATGTACTGTTTTCTTTGGAAGCCCAGTAATAAGAGCATTTCAGTAATCAATTCTGCTTGTGACAATTTTAGGAATATTTAGCAATATTCCTTAAATGATAAAAAGTTACTTTGGTTACCAGTTAATTATACACTGTGCCTTTAAGACATCATTTTAAACACACTCAAAAACCCTTTTGGCTAGGACGAGAGAGATACAGAGAAAGGCAGGGAGCGAGAAAGAGAGAGAGCCAGGCAGAACAGACAGACAAAGAGACAGACAAAAGGCCTCACTGTCCATAAAGTCGGTGTCTTGGCCATTGTGGGCGTGTTTCAGGCGGTTGATGGCCACTCGCAGTTCCATAATGAGCTGGCGTGTTCGAACATCAGGCCGAGCAATGTCTACTTCCACCTCCGGATTATTCACCTGATTCACCAAACCATCACCCATGACATCTGGCAGATACCTAACACACATACATTAAATTATATTTACATACAAATGTGTGTATACAGTTGGAAAGCCAAGATTCTCTTATGGGTCTAGATGACAATGTTATTTTGTATGCATCTTGTTTCTCTTTCTGTTTCTACGATGAGATGGCCATTACTACTGCAAAAATTTTACTTTACAACACTTGCTTGTGGTCAAAGGTGTAAGTTTCTCCATTTTCAGCCCACACTAAGAACAAGAAACCAAATTTATTTGAGACTGTACTGACTTTTCAATTTCTGCAAAACCTTATCTTAGCCATGGTTTTCCAAAGAACTTGATGTTATTATTATTTAAAGCATAACAAATAGAGAACACTGAACACATTAAAACACACAAGACTGTACAGTGAGTTTCCATCTGGGAATAGCAGATTTATGAAGTTAAAGCATTTACTGTTTAAAGGGGATTTCCACATAATTCAGTTGTTAAGTGGTCATTCAGAGTGGTTTGATGTGAAATGCACAATTCTTGAGAAACCTGCTGAGTCAGAACTTCAAAGCTGAGGTGATAGGAACCAGACATTAAGAGTCTTACCCACGGACTCATATTGGTGTAGTGTGGTATGCTTGCCTCAGAGGGAAACTGAACTTCAGTCATGGAGGGGAGCATCATTACCCCACACTACTCCAACTGTCAATCAGTATTGTATTTTGGAATAAATCTTTTTAAACAATGAAAAACCTCTTCTTAACAGTATCCCTATTCATTTGAGCCAACTACATTTTACACTTGTAAAATCCTCTCAGTAGTGGTATTAGAGTCTAATCATCTAATCATGTAAAACTAAATGAATAACTCTAATACAATGACAGTATACATTGCCCTTGTTGTCTTTCTTTTCTCTTTCAGACACACACACCTCCCTCGAGCCTGACCATTCCAGCAACGGTCCTCATTAGTCACATCAGCAGCTATCTTATCGTCATTACAGATAGTGTGTGGCAACGATACCCAGAATCCCCTCATGGGCCTGAGACGCTCCTTCAGCTCCAGCACCTGGACACAGATGACACAACATCAGCCATACAGGGTCGCATGAACACAGACTATATAGTAACATATATAGTAATATAGTATATAGTAACTTATAGTAAACTTTAAGTTGGCTTGACAAGCCAAATGTTACGCTTAAAATGTTAAAGCAGTTGCAGAACACTGGTGATTGTTTTTGATAACTTAATTGGGTTTATATAGTAATTCCAGGTAGTTGCTAAGGTTTGACTAAAAGACTTTTGGCTACAGAGTGTATACTGGTAGAGGTATAAGTAGAGGTATAAGCATAAGCAAGGTATAAGGTATATATTATGTAAGAGGAATGATGCAGTTTTAGTATGTTAAACAGTCCCCTTTTCATTCTCATGGGAAAAAAAATTAAGCAAACACGGTATGAACACTGTAAGTCAGATTGGTTCCAAAACTTGGTTTTAGCCTGACACTGGAGCATAGAACAACCATAACAAGAAAAAAAGAGCTTTTTTTTGTTAAGCCAACTTAATAACCATACAGAAGCAACTGAAATAAAGCTCAGAAATGGAATTTATAAAAATTAATTGGTTTGCTTTAAGCAGAACCAATATTTTACCATGAAGTTTCCACCAGTGGAGCTGGTATCAGATGCAGCTGCGATTCATTTATCCACTTATTCTTTCATTCTCTTTTTCTTGTTTTCCTCTTTTTCTTACCAGACGGTCCAGGTTGGTTCCTGCAGCAGTAGTTGGCTTCTCCTCTGGACTGTAAGTTTTGAACAGCCTCCTGCTGCCTCGCTGTCTCTCATTCTCTCTCTCTCGTTCTCTGGGCGAGCGTTTTGCTCTGCCAGGTACTGGACGAGGACTTCCGCATCCCTGAAACACCTGCAGAGTGCACACACACACTTTTATAATAAATCCTGCATTCATTTACAAAATACTCAACAAACATCTAACATTTTTTCTTGACTGTATGCAAAATCTAGTTTTGAAAATGAAAAAATAAAAATGAAATATAAAATTGTGCCTTAACCTTTGCATAGGCCACATTTTATGTTGTATTTTTCTCCAGTATGTCAATTTCAGCAAATAAACAGTAATGTTGCATTTAATTGTGCAGACCTGAGTTCTCTGTAAATGATGTGTTTTCACTTATTTTATTTTCACTTACACAGCAAAAAAGTGGCACCCACACTCTCAGAAAAAAGGTATGAAACTGTCACTGGGGCAGTATCCCTCTTGTCACTGGGGTGGTACCCTCAAGGGTACATCTCAGTGCCTTTAGTCAGGGAACATAAATGTACCATAATCCATTGAAATTATATTTTCTAAGTTGTATTGACTCCACACACCCCATCTTGTCTCCAGGCTTTTTATTTTATTGTTCTTGTACATTAGGTTATGAAAAGATACAAATATGTACTTTTCACCTGGGAAAAACTTATTTAAGGTCCACAGTTGGACCTAAAAACACTGTTGTGCCATTGAAGGTACATTTACATTGTTTGTACCTTAATGAATGAAGAATGTACCTGCACAGTACCTTTATTTCTAACAGCGCAGATCTTTGTGTATGATCTTTTACATTATATATGAGAACCGATGCACTGGCATTCAAATATGGACATCGCACATTTGTACATAAAATTTTGTAACATTTGTAATGTACATCATTAATTGTAAGCATTAACTGACCACACAGGAGATATTTCTGCGGAGATTAGATAAGATAATACACTTGCATAAGGAAAAAGAAAATAAGTAAAAAAAAAAAAGTAAAGTAAAAAAAGTGGAGTTTCCAAAATTGTAGTTCAAAAAATATTAAAAGTATAGAGAAAATGGGACTCCTAAAATCTCTGCAAGACCTGATAGACCACCAAACTGCCACCCTCAGATAAACAGAATGTAAAGGGGTTACAGGGGTTTCTGTCCATCTTTCCACTGTGAGAAGATAACTCAGGACTATGGGTCTGAAAGAATGTGTAGCTGTCAGGAAGCCATTACTGAGAAAAGGAAACAGACAAAAAAGAAGAAAATTTGCAAATCAAAGAAAGAAGTTGCTGGTGTTTTTGGAGCTGACAAATCCCTCAGCATCACTGCAAAAAATGCAACCAACTTCTAAGACTGAACTTTGAAGATATGAAAAAATATCCCTGCAGATTTCTTTGAAAAACTGAACAAGTCTCTTAAAATGAATGGAAGCTGTAAAAAAAGTAATGGGGAAAAATTGGTATTATATGTTCTGCTTTTTTCTGATGCTAAAATACAAATAACTTGTACTTAAATGCCAGATAGTACTGTAAAGTTAATGTAAGTATATTACATTGACCCAAAGATTATGCTGAAGCTAGTAAAAGTAGTCCAGTAGTCCGGTAGAACTATTAAGCAAATAGTAAGCAGGTAGCGTACTTAGTCCTTCTGGATCATAATTCTGGAAGTATTGGGCAGGAAAGACACAAAACAATGTCTACAGGATTAGGCTATAAAAACAGATGTAAATACAGCATACACAAAAAATGTAAAACATGTAACCAATGTGAAAACAAAAGCATGTGGTACAGCTCATGTTTACTTTTAAACAAATACTAGGCTTTAATTTTATAAAACTGAGAATTTCGAAATTTCAATAAAGTGGAAAAATAAACTGATTACAAGTATATTGCACAAATACAGACCCATGAACAATATGTGGTGGAAGAACCTTTGGAACCTTTGCAGACTTTGGGTAAGTTCATCAGTTTTTAGTGATCTACTCAACAGTCACTTCCTTTTTTTTGCAGCAACTCCAAAGTAGATTTTGTTGTGTGCTTCGTATCACTGTGTTGCTGAAACAAGTCCCCTAATTTTAGGAAAATTAAACAATGTAATGTAATATACTTGCCAGCGTCATGCATTTGCCCATAAATTTGCTGGTCCCAGCTACTTAGAAACAGCTCAATGGCATGATGACGCCAGCATCATGTCACTGGTTTGCAACATGATCATTATAAATCCGGTTGGGATAGTGCTGGCTGGAAGAAGCTCTGTGTTGGATCTGTCACATTTGAATCCCATAGGTGTTTCCTTCTTGCTATGTTACCATACAGGCTTGTTTAAGTATTAAGTTTCTCCTGTTCAGTCACTGACATCTGTAACACTTTGAAAGTTGTTTTCACGGCAGCATCCTTATCAGTTTCTAGCTCACTTTGGAGTTTGCCTGTTCTTAGTATTGATTGGCTTAGGCTTGGGCGATATTCAAATATTCAATCTTCAAAATCTGTGATTTTTTATTGTAACCCAATAGAAGATACTATTGTTCATATAATGAAAGAAAATGTTCATTATAAGAAATTCCATAATTTAAAGACCTAATTTAGTCCCTTAAAAATCAGCATTTTATATTCCACATACTGGAACAAATTTAACTACTAACAAACTACTTTCAAAGTCTTTTGAATGAATGTAGATTATCTCCTGTAATCAAATTTGATTCTATTTAATACAGAAATGTTTCCTAAGAATATATTTCCAATCCCTAGGAATAATAGTTCTTGAGCCTTTGAGTCTCTGTGAGCCCTGTGACATGTTCCTTGAGAAGGAAGTTTTGACATGAGATAAGGACTTGTTTTTTCCCCATGTCCAATCTATCCTAGCAGACATACTGGTGGCTTGCAGCGTAAGATACTTTTACAAGTCCTGCTTACGCTTGAATTAGTTAGGTTAACTTGAATCAAATATTCTTATTTGTGTAATGTATTGGCATCAATTTAAACAACTCCATTATATAAAATGGGCTGTTTTGTCTAGTAACAAATAAATTGATTAGATAAGACTAGAATCACTCAAATCTGAGGACTAATAGCTAAATGCCATTCTTTTATCATTCATGGTGATAGCCTGAACTGGCAAAGCTGAACACAAAATACCATCATGGTGAGATTAACAAACATGTAAAATACATCCAAACTTTACATTTAACATGAGAGTATGCTATGACACAAAAACAACATTCTGCAAAGTGACCATTTGGCCTTTGGCCTGGCTGACTCTTGCCAACGTCATTAACAGGGGCATTATCTTACTTGACTGAATCTCACCAATGACACTGTGTTCAGTTTTGTTTCTGAGAACATCCAAGTCTGCAAATTTTGAGAACATACAAATGTACAAGATTTGTAACAATGAATCAGCAATTGTGTGCATAGATTGTGTATGTTACATATACTTTTCTTAAAGGTATAACTGCTTTGACCAAGTCTATCACCCCCATTACTCTCTCTCTCCTTTTAGAGCTTTAGCCTGTTGATTTTCTTCAAGCTTTTGTCTTATTTCAGCCTTTCCGTGAGGTTATGTGTGTTTGTGGGAACATGTTCACCTGGTAGATTATTTTTCTCTATTTTATCCCTTCTTTAAATTATGTTTCCTTTTTCATGTCCCTGAAATCCTGAAAAATGTCTGTCTTATTAAATTTATAATGATCTATTTATTTAAATTAATCTGTTTCTCTTTTTATACTGCCTTCCGCCCAATGACTGCTTGCATAGGCTCCAGCATCCCCTGTGACCCAGAAGGATAAGCGGTTACAGAAAATGTGTGTGTGTATTTTTCTTTTAAAATTCAATGTGTGGTCTTCTCTTTTTAGTTTTGGAATACACTGCATTACAGAAATGATGAATAGATGTTTTCACACATTTCTAAATTTTTATCTTAGTTATGCTGTGTTAAATTACCCAACACTATAAAACACTCTAGAAAATACAACATCACTTTCAATTTCAAAATAGGGAAAAAAATAGCTTCACCGCTACCTGTAACAGATTACACTATACCTAAAAACCAAGCATGAACTAAAAAATATCATTTGGGGGGAAAAAATAATATTGCCCCCTAGAAGGTGGGGTGCAACCAACGGATACTGGCCAAGGTTAAAAAGAGAAAAAAAATAAGGCTGCAGTGATATATATACATGACATGCCAACCATTTAAACAAAACAAGCTGTTTTTGCAAGTTTCTTTATAATACATGCATTGTATGGACTGGAGTACATAGTAAAACTTTTGCAAAGCACATCAAACTCTTATTTTCAAAAAGCAAAATGCAGTTTTGTGTGACATGGGCCTCGTAAGGTCTTCCAAATGAGAGGATTTGCATATTTATGGTATGATCATTTTGAAAGATGTACGGTAACACTTTACATTAAGGGTCGCTAATCAATCATTAAATATATAATAATCAACTATTAGTTTCCCATTATTTAGTTATTAGTTAACTCTTCATTAAGCATTAGCTATTACTTAGTAATTGATTAAGCACTTATCAATTAGTAATTAAGTACACTGTTAGTTGATAAGTTAGTTTGTCGTTAGTTTGTGGCTTACTTACTCATTATCTGTGTGCTAATTGCTGCTTATTACATTGTTAATTAACTAATAAGTATTTTTCTTCATATAAAGAAGTAACGTGATAACTTACTAGCACTTATGTGTTAATCCCGCTAATTATCTGTTAATTAACTTTCCATCACCTCCATATATTCAGTTGCTTCACTTTTCTCACATTGGTTCTTGTTCATTAAAGATGCTTATGGTCACCGCACACAAATTCATGGACGGTTTTGTTATTCATCACGTTCATCTTGGCATATCTGTACTCATATCTGGTAGGAGTGCATGTAAATTTGGGCATAAATGCTGGATATGTGGCTAATTAACCAAAACTATTATCAACATACTCTGTAATTGCAAAAATAAGAACAACAATAGAAAATTTCAATAATACTAATTTGTGTGCATGACAGTCCAGTACAAAAGTGCATGTACTTACTATTTTATTTATTTTTTCCAGTTGTTTTCATTTTAATTTTTACCCGATTTTCTCCCCAATTTAATC
The DNA here is from genome assembly GCF_904425465.1 of Colossoma macropomum. Lineage (NCBI taxonomy): Eukaryota > Metazoa > Chordata > Actinopteri > Characiformes > Serrasalmidae > Colossoma > Colossoma macropomum. The sequence continues at coordinate 30,937,916 of NW_023494801.1, read as the reverse complement.
GTCTCCAATTCCACCCGCTAGTTAAGACTCCCCCAATCACACGATGCTATCAACGCTAGGAGGGTGAAGGCTAACACAGGCTTCCTCCGAGACCTGTGAAGCCAGCCACCGCTTCTTTTCGAACTGCCGCTCACGCAACGTCATTGGACAGCCGAACGCGCTCGGAGGAAAGCGCCAACCGCCAGATCTGTTACGTCAGCTAACAGACGCCTGCGCTGACTAGCATCGCGTTGGGTGATGGGGGAGAAGGAGGGGCCATCCTACCCACCCAGAGAGAGCGAGGCCAGTTGTGCTCTCTTGGACTCCCGGCTACGGATGGCTGTAGCATCACCAGGGATCGAACTCGCGATCTCCTGATGATAGGGCCAACGCTTAGACGGTTGCGCCACTCGGGAGCCCGTTGTTTTCATTTTAATACTATTAAGTTTGGTCAGCAGGGGAGGCGTGCGCTCACTGCTGGACATCAAACTCCACCCACGAGCACGGCCATCAGCTTTCATGCCAAACACTGCCATTTTATTGGCTGGCTACTAAAACATCTGCATGAATGTGTGCTTCATGTAAATGATATGTAAATGAGGTGCTGGTAGGCTGGTTTCATGCACTGAAGCTGATTTATCATTTACGCTCAAATTTCCACTTGTTTCCACATCGTACAAAATTGTTATGAATCAGACGCAGAGCAGTTCATACCTTATAAAAGGCAAAAAAGGTGCTTTTTTTTTACGTAACTTTGATGATTAATGGCCATTAGATCTTTACATTTTGACCATTAATTACTTCTTAAATTCCTCTTACTTAACCATTAATTACTGATTTTGTGTTGTCACTTTACTTGGAGGGACACAAAAGCAGTAATTAATGCTTAAGTAAGAGGAATTTAAGAAGTAATTAATGGTCAAAATGTAAAGATCTAATGGCCATGGGCCCTTTTCACAAAGAGTCGCGATTACGTCCGGATTAAGCATTAGCAGTGAACTATAATGCTCAAATACTGAGCTACAACAGACATATGTTAGTTTTTGTGCACTATCATGACAAAATGTGAGAACAGGAAGTGAATGGAAGCACTGATTTAACTTTAAACAGCTAAAATGCTGTGTGTGGTGTAGCCCTGCTTACTGCTGCTGCAGCTGCTTACATCAAGCAGTGTCTCTGTAGTTGAACAACATGCCAGCGATTTCTGTAATATTTTGTTTTCAAAAGAAATTAAAGTTCTTCTATGTAGTAGTATGTTTAGCTGTAGCTAGCTAGCAACGCTAGAAGCCATTTCTAACGGTAGCTGTATTCCCAAAATAAGGAAGCTAGTTAGCTTTCATTAGCTGCTGCCACCAGCCGGCTAACGTGGAGCAGGTTCTGTGACACATTTAGGTACATGATGACGTCTGACATAAACACAAACAAAAACTTTTATATGTAAAGTCTATTTTACAGACCTCGTTTAAACTGTATTAGCTTATGGTAGGCTAGCAGGCTACAGTCGCTAATTAGTTCGCCTGCCATTAGCAGTTTGAGGAACACCAGCTTCGTATGAGCAGCAAACTTTAAAACTAAGTTAGCTCTAACGCTAGCTATGGTAGCGATCTGTCAAACAGCATTATTCTTAGTTTCATGGCAATGTTTGAAGCAGCACTTCAGAAAACATCCACCTTTCATTGCTCAGTCAAAAACGAGACTCCTAGCTGAAAAAAAACATCTGAAAAAGCCGCTTCATGTTAGCCGGGCTAGTTTGGTTAGCAGTAGCTTCTAGCCAGTATAGCTAGCTTAATATAAACAGAGTCTATAACATTCATGCTACATATAAAAGTTCTTCTTTCTTTTGAAAACAGAATATTACCGAAATCGCTGGCATGTTGTACAAAGACACAGAGGCTGCTTGATGTGAAGCAGCTGCAGCAGAACTGCAGTAAAAACAACATACAGCATCTCAGCTCTGTTTACAGTTAAATCAGAGCTTCCGTCCACTTCTTATTCTCGCTGTTTGTCACGACCGTGCAGGAAAATTAAAATACAGCTGTTGTAGCTCAGTGTTTGAGCGTTATAGTTCACTACTAAACATTTTGACATCGCGTCTGCAGTAGCTATATGGAGAGGAAGTGAGTTTCACCCTGCTAATGCTTAAACCGGAAGTTATCACGAATCTTGTGAAAAGGGCCCATTAATCATCAAAGTTACGTAAAAAAGAACACTTTTTTTTGCCTTTTATAAGGTATGAACTGCTCTGCATCTGATTCATAACAATTTTGTACGATGGGGAAACAAGTGGAGATTTGAGCATAAATGATAAATCAGCTTCAGTGCATGAAACCAGCCTACCAGCACCTCATTTACATATCATTTACATGAAGCACACATTAATTTATGCAGATGTTTTAGTAGCCAGTCAATAAAACGGCAGTGTTTGGCATGAAAGCTAATGGCCGTTCTCGTGGGTGGAGTTTGATGTCCAGCAGTGAGTGCACTCACACAAATTAGTATTATTGAAATTTTCTATTGTTGTTCTTATTTTTGCAATTACAGAGTATGTTGATAATAGTTTTGGTTAATTAGCCACATATCCAGCATTTATGCCCAAATTTACATGCACTCCTACCAGATATGAGTACAGATATGCCAAGATGAACGTGATGAATAACAAAACCGTCCATGAATTTGTGTGCGCTCATCTTACGGTCAGATGTGACCATAAGCATCTTTAATGAACAAGAACCAAAGTGAGAAAAGTGAAGCAACTGAATATATGGAGGTGATGGAAAGTTAATTAACAGATAATTAGCGGGATTAACACATAAGTGCTAGTAAGTTATCACGTTACTTCTTTATATGAAGAAAAATACTTATTAGTTAATTAACAATGTAATAAGCAGCAATTAGCACACAGATAATGAGTAAGTAAGCCACAAACTAACGACAAACTAACTTATCAACTAACAGTGTACTTAATTACTAATTGATAAGTGCTTAATCAATTACTAAGTAATAGCTAATGCTTAATGAAGAGTTAACTAATAACTAAATAATGGGAAACTAATAGTTGATTATTATATATTTAATGATTGATTAGTGACCCTTAATGTAAAGTGTTACCAAATGTACTATATTTTTGGAAACTACTGTATGTGTGCACATGCTTGTTCTCGAGAGACTTGCCTTGGTAGAAATGGTGACACTGTTTTCCTGCATGTGCATGATGGCTTCGGACACTTTCACGGCGACAGAATCAGCAGCCAGTTCTACATTAAATGGCCCAGCCAGCCTATCAGCCAGAGACAGCAGGGAGTCTGAGAGGAGAAAGCAAATGACCGAGACCTTAAAGCAACTGATTTTAACACTGTTAGGATGAAAAAGATTTATCAAGGGTGAAAACTATTAAACAAGCTCATCCATACATCAAAACAGCACAGGTAAAAGATGACATGCAACTTTTATGAGCTAATTTTGTCTGATGCAAATTGATTGCAAAGTATGAAACGGCTGCTAAAAAAGACAAAAACAAACAAAAAAATATGTTGGGACAAGACTAAAAAATAAAAATTCTGCAGAGTAAAATAAATAAATACATGTTGATATTCACAATATTCACTATATTCATAATATACAAAGACTTCTTAATAAAGATATGCACTAACAATACATCTAACAATAGGATACACAGGATACTCCTGCAGTAATAAGCCATTATTAAAATGCCAGTGTGAAGGTTGGGCCCTCAAGGTGCATGGCTAGAAAAATGAGCTGAAAGAATACCAGTGGATACAGATAATATTTTAAAGTTCATGGCCATCTTACTGTCAAAGAGGAAACACAATGTCCACCAAAGGTTTTCTTGGTTTGCAGAAACTTATTCACATATTAAACATCACATATAAAAAAGAAAGAGTGAGCAATTTGTGGGGGCTGGTTACAGGTTTGGGGGCCAGCTGGAAAGCTTTAGGGCCCAGAGACCACCAGCTAGCATACTTCATTTAGCTGAATCAGAAAAACGAATCATCCCTTAACATAATCTGAGAGGAAATACTATTATCGAATATTAAACAAAACACACAATTGTGTTCCTCAACTTTAACTGGCTAACGTTAATTACTACAGTCATAAATAAATATAGGAATTACAACCATTTTCATACATCACCCCTCATTTTTGCCAATTAAGCAAACTATACATCTACAGTAGGATACACAGGATACTCCTGTAGTAATAAACCATTATTAAAATGCCGGTGTGAAGGTCGGGTGAACAGTTTAGAAATTACAACCATTCTCATATTTAGCCCCCATATTTTTAGGGGCAAGTAACTGGACAAACTAAAGTTCCTGCTTGTTTTTGGGGCTTTTTACAGTTATGCCTTCAGTAAATGAAATGCATGCTTGATTGGACTGCGGTCAGGTGATTTGGCCATTGCAGAATATTACACTTCTTCTCCTAAAAAAGTCTTTGGACGCTTTGGCTCACTGTCCATCTGCACTGTGAAGCACTATTCAAAGGGGTTTTAAAGCATTTGGCTGAATCTGAGCACATAATATAGCCCTATACACCTCAGAATTCATCCTGCTGCTTTTGGCAGCAGCCACATTGTCAAAAAATATAAGAGAACCAGTTTCATTGGTAGCCATAAATGCCTACACCATAACACTTCTTTTCTTCACCAGGAAAAAAAATCTTCTGTCTTTCACCACAGTTGTTTTCTTTTATTACTGTACCAAATATTTGATTTGGCCACATATATTTTTGTTATCTCGCTGATGAGTTTGTTTTGTTTTCAGCCTAATTATAGTTTGCTTAATTGGCAAAAAATGAAGGGTTATGTATGAAAATGGTTGTGATTCCTATACCATTCACCCAATTTGGGTGTAAATACTCTGAAATTAAAGGCTGCAAATTAAAGTTTGTACTTTGAGCTTATATTCAGTATTTCTTTTTAACTCCAATATGCTGTGGCAGACAGCTAAAATAATAATTAACTATTAATGTCTAAATATTTATGGACCTGACTGTCTAACAAATGACAGCATATCACGCTGAGTAAAGGCTTATTAACCAGGGTCCTACCTTTTATGGCACTCGAAGTAGATGTTTAGAGAAATTGCTTAAAAAAATTGCTTTTGCCATCATCTTTTCACAGTACTGAACTTTTTTCTTTACCACAGTCAACTCACTACTAGGCAAGTAGACAATAATAATGAAACAGTATATAATCATTACAATGTCATGTGTTTAATACATAAGGGGAAACTCTATCAGAAAAAGAGCAGAGAGATGAACGTAAGGATGGGAGATGGGTTTGTGGGCAAAATGCAATATTCACAAACTGATCCAAATAAAGTAAAACAGTGATGATGCCAGATCTCATAATGTGAGCATGCGGTGAAGCGGCAGACAGGCAGTGGTGAATGCAAGCGAAAAAGAATGATTCTACACTTGGTGACTGGTGAAAGAACGTACAGGTCATCTAAAATACAGCTTCTAACCTTTATCTTAAAAGCAACAGTTCAGCATAAGAATGTCCAAATGTAGTCAGTCAGCCAAGTGTCAGAAGTTTGCTTTTTTAGTTTTGCTGTTGTGCTACGAGGCTAATGTAGCTAAAATAATGGGAGGTAATGCTCCAACAAATAGCACTGCGCAAAGTGCATACCTAAAGCCTCACATACTTATGTCTATCCAATTGTTAAGTCATTTCAAACATGGTTGCTCAAGTGGACAAAAATGGACAAAAGTCCAGCTTGAAGGTGGCTACTTTATTTTACTTTATTCTAGTTTATAGACATACTTTTGTCCATTTTTTTTAAATGGCAATGTATCATACAGTGTCAGACACCACGTAAGCAAGCCTATAACTTATTGACATGATTTGAAGCAAATATGTGATGACTCAGGCATTCAGTTTACATGATGCTAATTGGTGAAATATTTCCATGCCATTACTTGTTAGCTACATTAACCTTCAGTCCCAAAATATTAGCTCCAGTGCAAAACTAAACAAGCTAACCTCAAACACCAAACACTGACTGATCAAATGCATTTGGGTTGAGAGGAAAATTGCGTGAATTTGATTTTTTGCCAAACTACTACTTCAAAATCTGCATAGAGAATAATTTAGAACACATTTACTGTTGCTCACCAATGAAATTGTTCCATTCTGAGTCTAAGTCTGCCTGATTGGCCAGGCAGCCCTTCATTACGTTGAGGCAGAGCGAGTGGCAGGATTTGAGGGAGGGCATTCCACGACACAGCGGGCAATACCACTGCCGCATCAGCGCACGAACACACTCAGAGCTCACACTTAACTACAGGGAGAGACAGAGAGACAGCAGCAGGTAGACAGACAGACAGAAAACTTCAAACTTCCAACCTTTATTTAATCATTTAAAGAGAAGAAACGACCATGAACCCACGCCAGCAGCATCTCACAAATGCAACTGTTTGCACAACTTTCTGCAAACACCTGCATTTGTGCAAACATCTCCATCAAAACAAGAAGCAAAATAGTTTATTATAGGATTGGGTTGTTTTTGTGATACAGAACTAATCATCCAATGTCAGTACCTGACCTCACTAATGTTCTTGAGGCTGAATGCAATCAAATCCTCACAGCAATGTTCCAACACGTGGTGTAAAGCCGTCCCAGAAGAAATTAGGCTTTTACTACAGCAAAGAGGGAACTCTATTAATACTACTAATTATACTATGACATTTTGGTATTGGTGTAGCAGCATCATTCAAATACAGAGCGAGTGCACGTACTAGCTTCACATGTTTCATATTTCAACTCTGACTGTGCATCCCTAATTAATCCCCAAAAAGACATTTTGTCTGCATACTTTTGGACATGGTGTAGCATCAAGAGTTCAAAAGTAATGATTTATCAAAGTTTGCAATTTGTTCTGCAGCAATTTAAGGCAAAGGTTAATCCAATAATCACTGAATAAAGCCTGTGTATCTCATTAAGATAGAAGCCTTTAAATTTTACACACCATGTTTTGGGCACAATGACTGTATTTCCAGAAAGTATTAAGCAAATCTGAAGTCAATCAGGAAGCCTTTGAAGATTTTACATAAAGTGACAGATAACAGCACTTCCAGCATGACTACATCAGAGGTCACAAATCTTATCTGCAAATGGCTGATGTGGCTATAGGTATTCATTCCCAACAAGCAGAAGCTCACCTCTAAATACACTACACGACTTTTAAAATCATTACAGATTATAAAAAGACTGAGTATCTGACACTATCTGACCGGTTTCTGCAGATTTTTGGATTGACTGAAATATTGAGATCACACACTACACTACATGTAGTTATTTTATAACTGAAGTTTGGGGGGAGGAACATGCCTGAAACCCCTCCTTCTTCCAATCTAGCGCTTATCCAATCTTAAATTGTCAGCTTCATTTTCCATTTCCGTGATAAAGAGTTCACAATCCCCACCACCACCCCATCTCCTCCGTGTTCCTCAGTCCTACAACAGTCTCACTACAGCTATGAGGGGGGGTTTGGCCTTTTAGCTACAGGCCGAAGCTGCCCAGAACTCCAGCCCAAGTTCTAAGTTCATCCCCCTCCCTCAATCAGTCTTCCCTCATATCACCACCATGTTGAAGGCATGGTCTAAACTCATAAAATAACTTTTAAGTTGTTGCTGAACTGAACCAAGCCTATTCAGATTGACCAGTATAGGCTACTCGATTATGATCAGAGTCGGATCATAAAAAATCTAACGTCTGATATACACCGACTGGTCTGAAATAAGATCAGTCCAAAAATCAGGGTCTGTGCCTTGCGCACACCTCTCGCTTTACTCTCCCAACTCCAAATGACACAAAACCTGCAGACTAGAGCCTACTAGCACAACTGTTTTTTTTTTGTTTTTTTTTGCGAATTTACCTCTCTTTTGCGAATTTAGAAAACAACCATTAAAAAGAGCCTGGATAGAAAAGCCAGAAATAAAAAAGTCTAAATAACACAACAAAAGTTTTTATGTTCAAAGAGAAAAGGCTCAAAATGCAAAAACGTTTGAAGGATTCTTTTGAATAAGCGATGACTTAGCAGGAACAAGTCACGTTTGGCACTACAACCTCTCAGAACTCTTTGTTCTGGTGACGTTCCAAGGATGATGGCAAAGTGGGACTTCATTTAAGAGACCACTGCCTGCTCCACCCAGCATCTCTAAACAGTTAGGGGTAAAACCATGAACAATTTACAGAAGACTGTCAGGACCAAGAACAAACAAAGGTATCAGCAAAGGTATTTAAGGATCAGATATTGGTATCAGAAGGGAAAAAGTGGTATCAGTGCATCCCTCATACTGAATAGCTAAATTTGAAAGATGATGTATTTGATATAGGGGGTCAAAACTGCTCCACAGTTGGACAATTTTTAGGAATTTTAGCATTTACTTTATTACATACACCATACATGCACAGTGAGCAAGATTGTCTTGTGCTACACATCGCAAGCATGTCACATCATCTATAGGAATTTGTGCATAACCATAGTTGATGGAAACACTGGATAATTTGCAGCATGACAGCATGTGAGTTTGTGCAAGTTCAGTTAGTTCAGCTCAGATCAGCAACAACTGTAAAGTTGCTGTAGTTTGTAATTCCGTTTAGTGTGAGGCCCCAATATAAAAAATCTCATCGGAAAGTGTGAGATACCAGTCCTTTTACATTCTGTTAGGGCTTTAAAATTCATGTAATGTGTATAAAGCTTAGCCAGTTGTTTGAAGACTGACCCTTGTGGATAAGACTGGTGACTTCTGGACTAGCGTGAGGAATTCTGAGACAACTGATAAATATCAGCTATTCTGTCCTTGACTTGAAAAAAAAAAAGTGTGAACATAGTATATATGTACACATTGGAATGCCACATACCTTAGGATTGGGGTTAAGACGAATGTGATACCGTCATACACTCACCTTGGCTGCTTTATTAACAATGTCTCGGCCAGTGGCCAGACCCTGGACCAGAGCCCTTGCAGCAATGAATGCACGGGAAAGCTGGAGAGATAAAGAGAGAGAGAAAGAGAGAGAGACAGAGAGAGAGAGTGTGCAGTGATATTACCACCTAATGTTTTACCTTTCAAAACGTGTTGTTTTCCAACTAAAAGATACGAGGTGAAGTAAACCAAGCTGTGACTGAGCTAGTAACTTTAGCTGAGCTGCCAGATGATTAGCGTTTACTTACATGTTTTTCTTACATACTTTAGGCTGACTGTTTCTTTAGTGTAAGATTCATGTGATCTAATATGGACTTAATATTGTACAGTACAGCAATAGTGTCATTAGTTTGCTAACTAGCCAGGCAACAGCAGGGTTTGCTTAAAAGCTACTTACAGTGGAATATACCAAAATAAAGTGAACTATGCCAGTCTAATCAAAAACCTTATGAAACCTCTCTTTTTAAATATGCCATTGGCTGAGGGAATAATGTTAAATCAGCCAGTGGCTGAGTGAAATACAGAAGAAACTGAGCTAAACTCGCCGACAGCTAAGTAAAATATGGTAGTAACTGCGGTAAATTTGAGACTGGACATGTGAAATAGGTCAGTCAGTTAACTGAGTTAAATCTGCCAGTGGCAGATGAAAACTTTGACCTACTTAAAGGAACAGACACTTAAGCCTAACACCACAATGCAAAAAATTATATCTTGGTAAGTGAAATTATCTTACATACAGTCAATATATTTTCACATGTTGAGATTGTTATTGTTTTGATTGTTGTTTGTTGGTTGTTGAAGCTTGTCATAAGATTATTTTCTATATTTCTAGACATTTTTGCTTGTTTAAGGTGATTTTATGAAGTGAAATTACCACACTATATTGGTAGATCATTTGGCTTGTTTTAAGAGATGTGCTTGAAATAAGCAAATGTATCTGCCAATATAGTAAGATAGTTTTACTGGATAAAAATACTTAGGAAAGGTAAAAAATGTCTAGAAATACTTTATATGATCTTAAAATATTTTTACATCCATCTAAAATTTTGAAATATTAGATATATTGACTAGATTGTAGATCATTGTACTTGACAAGATACCATTTTTTTGCAGTGCAGCTAGTAAAATTCTGTGTATGTAAGAGCAGTTAACATTAACATATGCAGATTACTACTCCAGTCATTGTTTGGACGTTTGTGTGCATTCAGACTGTCAATAAAGCTCATTTTATCATTATGTAGTTGTTTGGCATTTCTCTGAGATTGGTCAGGATGTACTCTCATTTAATTTGTTTCAATATAAGGCATGACAAGCCTGAAGAAAAACACATTAAAACAGCTCTCTCTTTAAGCTCTAGCAGTGAGTGAGTTTGCTGCATGTAAACAAAGAACAAACCCTGCCAATATGGCTGAAACATTACATAATGCAGCAGGACGTGACATCCATTTCTAAGCCCTGTATGGCTGGGCGACAAGTGCGATGCCAATCGAATACTTTCTACAATCACAGGTGTGTGTGTGTATACAGACTGTGAGGTATGGTTTGAGTCTGTGTACGTTACCTGTACGCGTAGTTTGCGTGGCAGGTCTCCAAAAGGCTGGAGTTGCTCCGCGTGTTTGCTCACACACTCCAGATAGTCCTGACCAAACTGATACTGAGGATTCACCAGAGAAAATACCCTCTCCACCAGCCCCGCCCAGAAATCAGACAGCACCTCAGATAGACTCACACCTCCTCCTACACAGAAAATATACAACTGAAGTGAACTAAATTCCATTTTTAACAGCTCAAATTGAGCAAAGTATGTGAGGGAGCATGCAGTTAGCATGAAGCTATTCTGTGAATTATTAGCTTTCATTACTTGTTAGCTACATTAGCCTCGTAGCTCCAGCACAAAATGAAAAAAAAAAACAAACTCCAGGCACCAAACAAGCTTTGGCTAATGGACGATTTGGGAAAGGGAAAAACTGGGTAAATTTGTTTTTTGCTTTTTGCCAAACTACACTTTTTAGCACATACACTGGCACATAAAGCACTTTTGGTAGACAAATCCTTTACAGTAGTTGTTCCTAAACTGGGCCTCAAGGCCCCTGAGACTAGTGATGTATCAAAAGGAAAATTTAGTTCTTCGAAACCCGAAACTAAAATTCATATTCATACAAGGACACATTAAGGTTAAGACTGAAAGAAAGTGTTCTTCTATATATAATTTCTGTTTTCATATCAACGCCATCCTGGCAAAGAGAACTGAGAGATCTGGAGGACTAAGAGCATTTTAAACAGCTTGATAAGTAATATTTAGTAATAAAAGTTAATAATACTACTTCATGGTTTCCCAAAGGTTTACAAAGCTGAATTCCAGAGCGCCTCTACTAAAGATGGAAAACACCTCTATTTTTAATGTTTAAAGACCTACTGCCCAGCAGTCTGACTTTTCTCCTGCAGGGGGAGCTATGAGCTTTAGTGTTAGTCTTTCAGAGAAGAAACAGCCATAAATCTCAGACGGATCTAATTAACACAGTAAAAATGTTTAAAACCAGAGGTAAAAACTTTATTAATAAAAGGTGTTGAGTTATTTAGTATAACGTATGTAATTTTGATTAAATATCTTTATTAAATCAGTTCATGCTGAAAGTTACGTAGGCTAAAGACCATATAGAACGCAGCTGCAAACATGTTTGTTTTACTGTTTATTTGGTGCTGCTCAAGCAGCGTGTTTAATCTTTATTATCATTTTCTTTACCATTTAAATTATTTGTTAAGGGTGCTTAATTCTTGACCTATTAAAACTTGAGCTTTTTTCACCCAAACTTTTCAGGTTTTTTTACTCTTTCAAAAATAGTCAAAAGTGGCACTTTCAGTTTTCACAAAAAATGTTTGCCAGCCAAAATTTCAGTGCATCCCTACTTGTGCATCCAGTGCCACAGGGAGTAATCGGGAAAGTCCCAGTGGGTTGGCAGCGTTTTGGGCTGGCTAAAAGTATAAACTCACACATATAAGACAAGAACGTCTAGGCAAACTATAAATGTAACATCCAAGTGCATATCTGTAGTAATTTAGGAGCTGAACCAACGGCCCCCACCTTGATAGTGGGTCAGCCCACGTTTAGGCACAGAAATATCATGTTTTGTTTTCAATTAGTTACAGTTTTATGTGATTAAAGTACAAATTGAGGAGGAAATTAATTTCTGCCATTACACGTACACGGAGACACACATGCAACACACGTTCCAACCTGAGTAGTAACGTTGCAGCTCTGTGAAAAGCTGCTGGAAGAGCTGTGCGTTCTGCGTGTAAAGGCGGCCATACGTCTTGGTGAACATCTGATTCATTGCCTTCTCTGCCACATCAATCAGCTCCCGAAAAAACTCTGACATCACAGAAAGAACGGCAAGCCTTATGAGACAACAGAGTCATCAACACAGCGACAAGCACAGCAACATATTGCTGAAAAAATATATTTATACAGTACTGTGCAAATGTTTTAGGCACTACAGAAAATTACAGGTAAAGAGTTATTTAATTGAGCAGTGAGCATTTATTTGCTCACTAAAACATTACTATTAGAATAAAAGTAAAAAACTTTAATAGAATAAGTATATTATTTTATGTATACAGATGTGTTTGCTTAACGATTTCCAAACCTCTCCTGGAGGAAGCCCAGTAGTATTTGTATTTGTTCGGATAATCAGGTCCTCATTCAACTAAAACAAGTGTGCTGCTGATGGAATTTAATAAGTCTATGTGATGGCTGGGGTCATCTAGGAGACATCTGGAACCAAATCTGTGTTCTTCTTACCAGTTCACAAAATCTCTAAGAATTGTTACTTTTTTACTGTACTTATGTTTATGGGTAAGTGAATGTTTTATGGTTTTGTGTAAAAATTGGGGTAAATAACTGAAAAAAAACAGCAAAAGAATTTTAGATTATTTGGATTTGCAGAATGAGAAGCTCACCATCAAATTTGCGGTGCCTCTGAGTGAAACTCGTCAACAGGAACTGACTGTTGTCCTCAACTGCAGACAGGAAGTCAGCCTCACTCTGGTGTGCCAGCGTCTCCTCCATCAAACTGGAGCAGCAGGTGTAGTCCTGAGGACAGAGCCGCAAGTGCTCCCCTACCAATCACAGGGCACATATATTACACAACAGCCAATCATAAAGCAGAGATAATACACAGCAGCCAATCAAAATAAGAGTCCCTACAACAAAATGCTTAATAACTACTACTAAACAGAATCACTAAACTGAATCAACTAAGGCGTGCTCTTACGCCACATTATCATTTCATATCAACTGCAGACCTCAGTATTAAACCAAATTGCATCACAGCAAATTCAGAGATACCAACAATCACTGAATCATTAGCTGAAAGAGTCAATGTAGGATCGCATTGAGATGAAAATTGTGATTTGCACCCCTAACAACTATTAGGCTGCAGACCAAAAGCTGGTCTATTTTCTCTATGATTATGTGCTTATTGTTTGAATAGTTGTAATTATTGTATACTGTAGAAAAGATTCGCTGTACAGTGTTTGCATAGGTTGTCTGTATTTATTGTATATGTTTATTGAGTTTATTGTCTGTCTGCTGCTGTGTTATATTAAATGTAGCACACTGTCCTGGAAAAAACTACATTTTGTTCATATCACAACATATCTGTGATGAGAAGAAATGACAATAAAGCAGAATTTGACTATACCCCGAGCAATCACAGAGCAGAGAAATTACACAGTGGCCTATTCCAGACAACAAATACAGTTGTGCTCAAAATGATTAATCCTCCCCTAAGACTGTAAGGATTACAAATTCAAGCTTTTATGAAGACCCAGAAAATTACCTGGGTAGCAGTTAAGTGATCTATTCAAGTTTATAGTGAAGATGTATGAATACAGCCATGTCATAACTATTCAACCCTTGTCGCTGGCTTTTAAATCCCATTAAAAATCTTTGGTGTGATTTAAAGAAAGCTGAGGAAGCATGGAAAACAAAGATCATAAATGAAGCTCTTGCACATGAGCAATTGACACTTGACCATTACACTTATTTGATCTTGTTGGACATCCCATTCCAAAACTCCAGGCATTAAACGGAGTTGTCCCTCCTTTGCGGCTGTAACAGCCTCACCTCTGCTCTTATGGGAAGGCATTCCACAAGATGGATTGTCAGTGGGAATTTGTGCCCATTCAATTAAAAGAGCATTTGTGAGGTGTGGCATTGATTGATTGAGTAGTTTGCAATCAACGTTCCAATTTATCCCAAAGGTTTTCACTGAGATTAAAGCCAGGGCTCTGTGCAGGTCACTGGAGTTCCTCCACAGCAAACAATTCATGTCTTTATGGACCTTGCATTGTGCACAGGGGCACAGTCATGCTGGAACAGGAAAGGGCCTTTCCCAAACTGTTGCCACGAAGTTGGAAGCATACTGTGGCATCGGCGTAGGGAGGCATCCTTACATGTCTCTTTATGGCCATGCCTCTTGACCTTCTCAGAGGCAGTGCAGCCAGTGGCAGGATGCTACAATTTAACTGTCTAAAATGTCTTTGTATGTTCTAGCATTAACAAACCCTGAGAAACAGCCCCAGACCATTGTCCCTCCTCCATCAAAGTTTACTGTTGGCACTATTTATTCCAGTAGACAGCGTTCTCCTGGCATCTGACAGGTTCATCCATCAAACTGCCACATAGTGATGCATGATTCATCACTCCAGATATTACACATTTCCATTGCTCCATGGTCCAGTGGCGCCGTGCTTTACACCACTTCAGCTGATGCTTTGCGTGGTTCACTGCTTTGTGGCTGAACTGTTGTTGAACCCAAAGGCTTCCATTTCATAATAATAACACTTACAGTTGACTATGACAGATACAGCAGGGCAGAAATTTCACAAACTGGCTTGTGGCAAAGGTGGCATCCTATAACAGCAGCACTGAGCCAAAGTCACTGAACTCTTCAGTATAACCCATTCTACTGCTAATGTTTATCTATCAAGAGTGCATGGCTATGTACTTGACTTTACACTCTGTTAGCGATGGATGTGGCTGAAACATCTAAACTCAGTAATTAGGTGTCTCCACATGTTTTTGGGATATTGTGTATGTAAAGGTTACAAAACAATAAATCAATTTTTAGATGTTAATCCTGCCAAAAATAAACTGCACCTGGTGTCATCATAAAAGATGTTGCCATTGGTTGGGAAGATTTTACATAAGTAGCAATCATGGTGAAGGTGAAGGAGCTTCCTAAAGCTTTTAGGGACAACATTATTAAACAACCATTCAATGAAAATGTACAGTTACAGAGCCATAGCAAAGAGCTTAAACATCCCTGTCATTACAACTAATTTCATAATAGGCCAGTGGAAAGTTCATGGAACCATGGAACTAATCGTTCCTGGACAGATGCAAGATTTTACAACACCCTCTTACACTAACAAAGCCAGCAATCAATTAAAGAGAGCTGCAGGATGACCTGAAAGCACAGGAATCACCTCTGTTCCTACAACCCACACAAAACACTTCTGCTTAAAAAAGAAAGCATAGAGATGTGCACATAAAATTTGCACAAGCATTTGGACAAATCAGAACTCTTTTGGAAAAATATACTCTGGTTAGACAATACAAAAATAGCACTGAAACAAAAAAAACGAAACACAAAGTTGTAAAGAGCAAATTACTTCTTACAGTAGATGTCTCAAAGCTGTAGCTGTCAACAACAGCTATGCAACAGAGTGCTAATGATATTAATTTGTGATGACTAAACACTTTTTACCCTGCCAATCTTCTTTATTAAACGTATTTGTTTGTGCTAATAAATACATATGTTTGTAGTGTAAAGTTAAAAGACATTAAGTGTGTAAATCTGAAGTGAATATATGAACAGCAAATATTTTAAATAACTTAATGGGGGGGCTGCTACTGTGGTAACTCAATTAACTGTCATCTCTGCACAGGCCTAGCATGATGACTCATGCTTAACATGAACAGCGACAGGGACAGGGACTGATAAGGTAAAAAAAGATCCATTTTGATGTCAGGTTGACTTTAAAAAATATGAAAGTTTTCCAAAAAATAATCAAAAAGAAATTTCTCAAAACATTAAGACACACCGATCCAGCCGAGTAATAATCAATATACACAGCACATGTACTCTCTTTCACACACACACACACACACACACACACACCTTCATACACACACCTTCGTTAGTCTCATCTCAAATTCTATTCACACCTTTCAAGTCCTCCTTTTGTTCTCTTCTCCATTAATGAATGGACTCTCATCATCCCTCTTTCCACCATCTGCTGCCCCAGGACACAGCAGCCAAACCCTCACACACACACACACACACACACACACACACACACACACACAACACACACAAACTTCCTCTCTTCCACACAAATGCAATGACACCCCTGCTGAAAAAAAAAATCACAGAAAGATTTCTGCTGGTTCTTAGTACTATTGTAATGACGTCTAATGCTTAGTCATGGTATTTAATAATTGCCTAATGGGTTGATATCACAATGTAAAGAATCCTTGTGGTTTAACAGAGAGTGACTGTTTCTAGACACATTTGCTGGTTTCTTTTGGGACCTAAAGGTGCTCCACAGGAATATAGTACTCTCTAAGTACTGTTAACCACTACGTCCATTCCTATTAGGAAGCAAAACCATAAGGTTTTAATCCAGTGCTAATTAGTGGAAGGAGATATGGCAAAAAAATTACATTTCACATTTTTCACAATTTTAACAATACCCTGTATGCATCATACTATATTTTGTAAAATACTATTAAAACTATAAATGCAATTATTTTATTCAGCCCTGTACTAAATAAAGCATGCCACTGATCAGTGTTCCTTGAGTACTGATGATATTACAATGCACTCAGACAAGCGTATTGTGGTGACATTACTAACCCATTAATAATAAACACAGTCATAATGCCCACTCCAAGTTCTAGAAGTCTTTTTTCAGCATGCACCTGATTTTATTTTATTTTATTATTGTTTTGCCAACGTGTACATGTAGTTTTACTAAAAAAACACAGGTGAGTTGCTGCTGCCTACATTTACTCCCTTTAAACACAGAGATGGGAAAATCAGACGGATGTAGAGAGAAAAAAAGGACTGACAGACACACAGACAGACAGGCAGGCAGACGGAGGCTGATGGAGTAGCTGATTGTGGGCGAGGTTCTTTGTTGAGCCCCGTCCTGCTAAAGACGTCTAAAATGTTTAAAAAGGTCTATGAACGAGACCAAACTCGGACTGGCTGCTCACTGCACGAACTGTTTTGGTTATTCTGTAGTCCAAACTACATCACTTCATTTATAGTTTAACTTCAGAGATGTTGGCTAATCGTTGAGTGCGTGCATGTGTTTAGTGAGGTCGGCTACTGTTAACAGGATCAATGCTAGTGGTAGTGTTAACGCTAATGCTAATTTAGTGCTAACCCCAGTGCTGT
The DNA here is from genome assembly GCF_904425465.1 of Colossoma macropomum. NCBI lineage: Eukaryota > Metazoa > Chordata > Actinopteri > Characiformes > Serrasalmidae > Colossoma > Colossoma macropomum. The sequence continues at coordinate 30,920,514 of NW_023494801.1, read as the reverse complement.
ACCTACCGCTTATGGGGGACAGCGGGCTACTGGCCGCGCTGTAGCCGCGCTCCTCATACTCTCGGCGGGACTCGGCGCAGCTCCGCGCAGCTGTGGCGGAGCTCCACACCGCCGTCAGCCACAACAGAGCATAGAGACACGCGGGGGTACCACCGCAAACCCGCAGGTCCATCTCCAGCCTGGCAGTCGGGGAAACGGGGATAGTTTTAGATAGACGGAATTAATAGCTGGAAGAAGGGTTGAACAATTCGAAAAAATCTCTCCTTGGATGCTGGTTCAAATTAGCTGTAAGAAAAAATAAAGCAAAAAGCACTAACTTCAAGGCTGCCGCTGCTGCTCTTTGTTTGAGAGGAAAAGAGAGAGAGAAGGAGTGATCAGATCCCTCTACAGCAGGAGGATGAACTGTCTCAGAGGGATAGAGAACAATGAGAGAGAGAGAGAGAGAGAGAGAGAGAAAGAAAGAGAGAGGGGGGGGGGCGGGAGGGAGGACGGTCGGGTATCAACAGCATGGACCAATACTTAATCATAATCTTTCTCACCAGCTCAAGACTATGCATTTGCTTCAAATAATAAAGAATAATGTTTTTGATTATCAGTAATCTAAAATTCATTCCACTTAAGCCTAAGCATGCATGTACCATCTAAACTTAGTGTACTGCAGCATACGCAGAGCCGTTTCTGGGCTTTTTGGAGACCTGCGACCCCTCTGACCCCGCTTGCCTGTACCAACATGACATGACCACCAAGATTTCCACCATCTTAATTTAAAAAAACAAAAACGTAAGAATGTAATGCAAATATAATACGCAACCATTACACAAAATACTACAAACAAAAATAAACAAATTAATAATTAATTACTAATTAATGCTTTTTTGCTTTTTATTTTTTCCATTTTCTTTTTTTTCCAAACCTGGGTGGGTGGGTAATTTCAAATCATTCTAAACATGCCCATACTTCTAAGAATGTCATTTCTACAGAGAAACATGGTGACAACAGTATTATGCATCAATATTATACAGTTTTATCAACAATGAGTGACAAATAACTATAATAATGGCAATCCGGGATAAAGGGGTTGTTAATGTTACATACGGCCTCAGCGACCCAGACTCTAAGCTTTGCCCTCTTAGTCCATGTTTCAAGATGTGTTTGCAGGATCATACAGACTATTACTACCAAAACTGAAGCTTGCTAGTTTGAAATGTCTTCTTTGAAAGTCAAGACTCATGAAAATAGGCACTTAATAAACTCTGTGGTTTTCAGTTACAGTTCTGCAGACCCCACCATACTACTTTTTCACTACTTAGCTCTTAAACTTTTATAGCTGTGACTGTCCTAAAAATGAAGTTTTTTCAAATTGGATTTCATGAAACATTTCTTTAGTAATGTATCCTGGTTACATCATTTCTTTTTTACTCATTTACAAAGAATGCACTAGTTGGCAGTTACTAAAACAAGAGTTTCTTAAAGTCAGTGTAATTGTGATGTCCTGTGCCTGAATTAGGGAAACATCCATGTTTATTGGAGCACCTGAGTGTGTTGAGTGGTAAGATTTATCTGTGGCCTTTGGTGCTGGTGCTGATTCTGCAGTCTGCACTTTCTATAGTTCATCAGCACTAAAATGCACAAATAGGAGAACAAAAGAAACAATATTTTACAAGAGCAGCTAATAAAAAGGGTTATGAAACATTTTTATAAATTCCTTTGTTTTCTTTGTTTATCATGATTTGTTCAAACATTACCAGTATTTTCCCCCCTGAGCTTTTTTGTCATCCACTGTGGTGATACAGGTAACTATTAATTTCGCAGAGCCAGAATGATTTCATACTGAGAATACATGTCTGAGGACAGCCATGAGAAATTTTGAGCTAAATGTGGGAAGGAATGAAGTCTTGTTAGGCTGGGAAGAAAAAAGACTTCTGAGATTCTTAAACCAAACCAACACTTCGTGAAGGCGGAGCTCAAAGTGGGAGACAGACAAGCCGATTGACAAGCCTGTGAAAAAGGACAGCAAACAGCAACAACATTAAAACCACATACATACATATAATCACCTCTGAGAAAGCTTGGTAGACTGCCCCAGTGACCGTTTACTACCTTTATGTCTGAGAGTTTACAGTATAAAAAAATGTATAAAGCAAAACACTGCAGGCTTCAGTATCCTGAATTAAAACACCTGATTCAGTCCATCAGCTTATTAGAAAGATCCTCGTGAATTGAATTCAGAGTGTTACAAGAGCAAGGCCACAGTCAGAACATTTGGGGATCCTAATCATCATACGTGGCATCATACCACTTATTGATGGCTTTCCAAGAAGAAAATGCTAATCTCCCAGTTTGACACTCCTGGTATAAAGATTAGGAATGGGAATCTCTCTAGATGCCTCACTGCTCAATTTGATTTTGACTCAGGCTGCCAAGATGCGATTATACAAAAATTCTCCATGTATATTGATTTTTTATTTCTGTAGCCTACGTTGCGATTTTTTTTCCTGTAGTTGCCATTAGCTTAGTTTAATTTGAATGTAGACTACACACTAGACTGCACACTTGGTTTATTGTTCTGTTTAGGTTTATAGAGAATTTTAGCCGTGTCACATAATGTATGTAGTGTGGCTTTTTGCATCAAAAGAATTTAACTTATTTTATTTTATTTTAATGTTTTTATTTTTATTTTAATAAAATCGTGCTATGCCAGTGTCCCACTTTAAAGAGCCAATCACAATCTTCTCTGGTTCTGTTGCTGGGTAGAAACATACAAACAGACCAATCATCGATTCGCACGTGTGTTCTAAACCAATCCTATTCCACGCGTGTTTGGTCCTTTCTCCAATCAGAAACCTCAACTGCAAATTTTTTCGCGCTTAAAAGTTAAAAGCGGACCAGGTGGCTCAGCTAGCAAGGAGAACTGGGCAGAGGTGACCACCAAAGCGGTTGCTAAAGTGTAGGTAGCTCATTTTCTGATTGTCTGTGAGGTAAATTACCCAGCATGATGTTAATAAAATTGATAGCAACTAAGAAACTGTAGTAATAGTGTGACTTAGCTAACTAGCTGCTAGCTGACGCGGTCGCTCTGTTATGGTTTTCCAGTTTTGCCGTTTCTTATAAACGGTTTTCTAACGTTACCTGGTAAACGGTGTTAGGGAATTTCTGAAGTCCATTAACTTAACGTTAATTGGCAGGTTAGGACGCTGAACTGTTGCCACCCTGTGGTTTGAATTTGTTAGGTGCGCTGAACGGCTAAAGCTTAGTACACAGGTAATTTGACTGTAAATTCAAGCAACGTTGTGTTTTATCTGTAGCCTTTAGAGCTTTTGCAACGATCGAAATATGTCCGCTCGCTAACGTCAGTCTATAGAGTTAGCGTTTGGTCGCTAGCAGCATAATTCAAGCTTCGTTTCCTGAGAAGTTTGGTAATGAAAAGGGCATATTTTAGCTGTTTTTGGGTGGCAAAACCCTAAAAGCAATTTTCACGAAAGCTTCCGTAATATTTAGAACATAATAGTAGCTAAATATTGCATTGAAATCAGCGTGGCCTCAGTAATAAACTGCTGGGTACGTTAACCGCTGACACTTGGCCTTCGATAATTTGCAGGCGGTTTTAAGTTGTCGCTAGATGGCCCTGTCGGTCTTTTTTGTCACTACTACGAAACACTTAATGCTTTTAATGTATTCTTTAGCCTCCCTGTCACACGTCACACGAGGAACGCCTGGACAAAGAAAACCACAGTTAAATTTAAATGCAAAAGTTATTGGATTTGTATTTATCTCACTCCCATAACACGTTTTATTAATTTATTTTTTGTATTCTAATGTAAGCGTTAAATATGATGGGGCCCATGATCCCAAGGCAAAAAGAAACTGCAAGCAACAAGAACTGCAATGTCATACACATTTGATAACCTTTTGAATTAAAATGAAAATATGAAACATTTTATTTTTATAGGCTACACTAAACAGAACAAGCCATTGCAGTTTCCAGCTATTGTAGAATTGAGGACAGTCAGTAATAGAAAGGTACCTAAATAGATGGATGATGTGCAACAGATGAAATATGGCAAACATTTTGTTTACAATGTCAAAAACCAAATGAAAAAGTGTTATTTGTTTTACAAATATTCATTTAAATTCAACTAGTGGACAGTTTGGGTATCAGCAAGCTTAGAAGAGGCCTTTCTTGTTTTATTTCTTAAGTATATCAGGCTTGGGACAGTAGCGTTAGGGCAGTAAAATATCTCTTAAAATTAAGTAAAGTGTGGATAGTTTGAAAACTGGGATTGTATTAGGCTTAAAGCAAACTACTCTTTCATATTTTTTTAGCTAAATCCATGGTAAATACAACAAAGCATTGGTGTTCTCTGTTTCTGAACCATTAAGTTCAGTGAAATTCAACAATGAAATATTTGGTTATTGTTGGTTCTCTTCTCAGTAGTGAGAAAATGTAGGTTTCATCTTTTCTCTGTTTATTCTGAGAGAATTTGAAGATTTTAAAATCTAGTTTATGTCTAGTATAAACCAACTTTCTACAAACTGCCAGTTACCAATACCATGTAACGTTGGATGTTTTTATTGTTTGTTATTGGGGGATGTTTTGTGTGGGGAATGATCCTTCACTACTGTTGTTAAAAGTAATTTTTCAATCCTAAAATCATGTTATTCAACATTTAGTCTTTAGGTTTTGGCTTAAGCTTATTTACAGTCAGAGACAAGTGTTGATAAGAGGACTCAGGGGATTCATTACTTTACATTAGGAAAGCTAGAAAAGTTGATAATTAACTGTAAAACGTTTCAAGTTTTTTATTTTCTCTTTGTAGTTCTACAATTACATACTGTAGTCCATCTGTTTCTCTGCATACTTTGTTAGCCCCCTTTTACCCTGTTCTTCAGTGCTCAGGACCCCCATGCACCCTTACAGACCAGGTGCTATTTTGGTGGTGGATCATTCTCAGCACTGCAGTAACACTGATGTGGTGGTGGTGTGTTAGTGGGTGTTGCGCTGGTCTGACTGGATCAGACACAGCAGTGCTGCTGGAGCTTTTAAACACCTCAGTGTCACTGCTGGACTGAATAGTCCACCAACCAAAAATATCCAGCCAACAGCGTCCTGTGACCACTGATGAAGGACTAGAGGATGACCAACACAAACTGTGCAGCAGCAGATGAGCTATCATCTCTGACTTCACATCTACAAGGTGGACTGACAAGGTAGAAGTGTCTAATAGAGTGGACAGTGAGTGGACAGTGTTTTAAAACTCCAGCAGCACTGCTGTGTCTGATTCTCTCGTACCAGCACAACACACACTAACATACCACCACCACGTCAGTGTTACTGCAGTGCTGAGAATGATCAACCACCCAAATAGTACCTGCTCTGTGAGGGTCCATGGGGGTCCTGACCACTGAAGAACAGGGTAAACGGGAGCTAACTAAGTATGCAGAGAAACAGATGGAATACAGTCTGTAATTGTAGAACTACAAAGTGCAGCTATATAGTACGTGGAGCTGATAAAATGGACAGCGTAAAAACAAGGAGCTGGTCATAATGTTATGCCTGATCGGTGTACAAGCCACATATATAATCAATTGTTGATTATTCACATTGCTCATTTACAGTGCCCAAGTTGTATGATCATTGCCTGATTTGGCTAAAGCAGCTCTACCCACTGTGTCTATCAGTTTTTCATGGGCAAAGGGAAAAGCATGGAACAAGGAGAGTCTGACCCGGAAAGGTAAATCTGTTTTTAACATTTTCCTCACATATCTTCCACACCCGGAGCTAATTATGACCATGTTAGCCAGCCCCTTCAGTATAACCTTTATATTTTTTGAAACTAGGAAATTTGAAAAGGACATGATGTCTGTACAGACTACCATACTACCTCAAGTTTTTTGTCAAATGTTTAGTTCAAAAATGCAGAGTACACCATGTTCAGCTTTTTTTCATAATATACATTGTTGGGTGTGGGCTGTACACATACAGTAAATATCAGTGCTGTATTATGATTAATACTTTTTTTATTGACAAAGTAAAATAGTTTTAGTTATACTTCAGTATTGTTCAAAAACTGATTGTCTTTACAATTGTTATAAATGAATATACAGCATTTAGGAGTGAACCACCTCAATTATTATGTTTCTGATAAACTAGAAGCCAACGTCTGATTAGTTTTGTAATTGAACATAAAGGATTCTTCTCTGCTAATTTTTGCATCTATTAACAATGAGGAGGATCTGAGTTAAGCATTTCTTGCAATTAAAAGGTGGGACTGGAAGGTATAAACAATCAGTGTCACCACCGTTTGAGAGTTTTAATTTGGCAAAAATACTGAAAAGCATAGCAGTTCCCATAGGTTTTCCTGCACAACCACAATAGCACAGGAAAATAGATTGCAATTGGTTTCACAAGCTGGATGTGTTTCTCTGTTATGTGGCAGTAGTAGTCCTGAGGAACTGGATGATGTCTCAGACACTGACTTCAAGCTCTACCTGAGGGTCACAAAGAGAAAATTGGACACAGCATTGGAAACAGCAGTGTGTGCTGGTTTGCTCTCTCACGCAGTACAGGCAGACAGTGTAGACTTACCATATACTTGTGCTAGGCACATTTGCAACTAAGCTTGTTTGAAATTTGATACCCTCTTCTCCACAGTCTCCCAAAAGACTTCGTCAGAGAACAGTGATTCATTCCACCACCAGCTCCAGTACTACCGAGCCTGGCACATCTGGAGCCCCTCCCACGCCTGCAGCTGAAACAGGAAAGAAATATAGAGGGAAGAGGAGTGAAAGCGAAAGGAACCAGTCTACTGTAAGGCACATGTATGAGGCTGTGATTTCTGGCCGCAGCGCAATAGTGGTAAGACAGAGAAAAGGAAAATCATGATGTATTATGAGCTGTTGTGAAAAATTTCTTTAGCTCCTCTACATTCTTTTGAAGTTCACTGAATTAAGGTGTGAAAGCAGCACTGTGTAATATTTTTTTTTTTTGTTGAAAAGGAAAAAAGTAGCATTACTGAATATGGAGAAAACAGAGCACAGTGAATTATGGTGTGCGTGCGTGGCTACAAGTCACCATGTAAGGCTTAAAACAATCATTTAAAAGTCAAAGCTATGGGGATGGATTTGGAAGGAGTCATTCGTCTTCAAGTATTAATGTCACACACCCAGGCTTAAAAAGTAGGTCCGACTCAATGATTAGGTCTCAAGTGCAAAATCAACATTATAATATTTAGGGGTGGGGTGGGGATTCGATTCTTAGATGCATGGTGATGCGGCGTGGACGATTCTGAATCAATTCACAAATGTCAAAAATCTATTTTTAAAATTTTAAATAACGTAACATTCACGGAACGCGAAAGGAGGAAGTGCAGTGCACAGACAGTCTGTGGCACGCACATAAAGACGCAAGAGGCAAAACTAAAGTTATGGAATCTCTGAAGAGAACGGGTAGGATAGTTGTAACATGTCATGCGTGGACGTCCGTTGCTACAGAATGTTATGTCACCGTAACTGCGCATTTTAACAAAGATGAGCAGCTAGCATCTCGTGCTTCAAACAAGAGCGGTGAATGAGAGCCTTCCAGTTGACTAGCCACATTGTTTTTGTTTGTTTTATTAATTAATGATAATGGCAGTAAATTAATTATGGATCATTACAAATTTTTTGCTTAGAAGTCGTCACAGAGTAAGAAAAAAGAAATCCTTTATAGAACATACATGTATAGAAAAACATGCAGCAAGATGCATCGATAATCGTTCTAGAATCACTTTGCAGCCCTCTGAATCATGATCAAATCGTGAGGTGCCTAGAGATTCCCACCCCTAATAGTGAATGACAATAGTGGATAATTCACTCATCCTCAGAAGACACATCCTTCATAAAGTATTGACTGAGTTGTCTTCGAATATTCTTTCAACGCACTGGCAGAAGTCAGATTGATCCGCTTGCGGGGATCCGAAGCACAACCGACAAAATGTTCTTCCATACGTTGCGTGCAATTGTATATTTTCACCAGAGAGGTCTGCAAATCCTCAAATCCTACATAGTGTTGCTTTAAGTTAGTGGCTCCCAAACTGAGGGGTGGACAGCTTGTATGCATGAGTGATGAGTGAGTGGAATATTTATAACATGCAGCACATGACAAACCTCTGCTTCAATTCTTATTTTGCTCTTTATTCAATATTAATCGTGTTTTAAAGCTGTCTTAGAGAAGGCATTTCACTCCGGTTGCCTCTACATGTCACGCATTGTTAAACTATTACAGTTAATTTAAGTAATCCATCAGAAAAATTAATTCGAGCGTATCAGCTGTTGTTAAGGCTGGTATGATCCTGGTTAGTTGTGTTTGCAAGTTAGTTTAACTTTCACAGACATGGTTGTGGTGAGACACCTGTTTGTAGCTGCTGTGATTAGTGCTTTGCTGTTATCATTTGGGTTGTGTGTTGAAGCTGAAGGTGTGTTGAAACTAAATGAGCACATATTGGACATTCACTGGATATTCAGATTTCTCTCTTCAGTTTCTTGTGAAACAAACATGCAAAAATGACCAAACCTATATTTTATCCTTCTTGGGAATACAGAAGACGAACTACAACCAAATATATTTTACAAATATTCTTCTGTAGATTTTGCTGAACAGAAAGGCCCGAACAACAAAACACTGATGTGTTACTGTTTAAGGGAGTGTCAAAAAAGTGCACAACCTGTACAACTGTAAAGGTTTATATTTTAACACATTAAAGTTTGTAGAGGCTGTAGTGGTTATTTTGGGTTATTTTCAGCCTAAACAGATGATGTTACTGTGTAACCTGTTGGACATGTTAGTAAACATTTTGTTATTCACTGTTCATTTTACAGCCACATGCTGTCTTACAATTGCATGTGTCTTCACTTGTAAATATTATTATTTTTCAGTATTATTTAGTAAATCTGATGTGAAGTGTCATTGTCATAAATGTGTTTGATATTTTAAGGGGTACTGATTTTATAAGGTTAAATGTCTTACCTATGCATCATGGAAATCTGTACGCTTGTATGTATAAGCAGTGAGAGGGGATACGCAGCGGGTGGTTTAATGTCTGAAGGGGTGCTGGACTGTAAAAAGTTTGGGAATCACTACTTTACATTGTGTGTGTAAATTTCATGATGAAAGAACCAGAAGAAACGGCCCACAATGACTTGCAAAAAAATCTGGTTACATTGACTAACATTAAAAGTAAAGAAAGTGGCGCTTTTTTTTTTTCTCCCCCTTCTCCTGTAAAATTATGACTCTGGAGATATAAGGTTTTGTTTCCACAACAGCAATGTACACCATGTATACAAAATAGTTGAAGTGCCTGTTTATGACACTTGCTTTTTCTCTGAATTACACTGACCAGATGAAATTGAACTTCTAACTACTCCAAGTGTAATATCAATAGTTACAGTAAACCTGCAGCACCAAACTCTGTAGAATCTCTAGGTGATTCAGGTAATGAAAGGAAGCACTCGTTAAAAAGCAAATGCAATCAGAAAGCAGGAAACAGTAATGCAAGTAATTGAAAGCTTGGCCAAATAATAAGCCTACATAATTGCGTAAGAACTGAGGCTGCTTAAATCCCCGTACACTATTCTTTATGGGCCTGTAATTGCAAAGGCAAATTTGCCTGTTTTAGGCTTGGCCCACACCTAAGCAACGCAAGCAGAATGGGATATGACTTAAAAGTTCTCAGATCACAATTTCTCAACCTGTGGGGGGGGACCACCAGTGGAGCGTGAAGCACCCTCCAGTGGTCTGCAGCCCCATGCATGTAGTATGTACATGACGCAGTAGTTTGGACTAGGTCAGTAAGTCGTGAAAATATAATTGTGAAAAAGATAAAATTAATAAATAAAAAATCTAAGAATCAAACATCAAATATACTAGCAGTATAAATATTAATACAGATGTATAAATAAAAACACAGCAGGCTACTTACACCTACGAGGCAACGCAGACACGGGTGTTCGCCAGAGTTAAAGAAGCTCCTCAGGGTGCTTTCCTTGACTGGTGAAGACCAGTCACCTTTTCTCAGTCCGCTTCCAAACAAACCCGGATTCAGTTTACTGCTGATGGAAATGCATTTTTTGATCAAACGAGGGAATTCATTAGTAGAGCTTGCTTTCCTTCTTATCAAGAAGCACTTTCAGTGCCGTACAGTGAGCATAATCTGCCTGTTTTAACATCTAACGCTTTACAGACTCTGATTTGCCCTCATGTTGTTCCTTAAATTGTTTATTTTGAGGCTTGTCTGTCGTTTTTAAGCCTTAATGTAATAGTGAAGATCCGTGTTTTGATTTCAGCTCATTGTTTACGAGCATCAGCGATCTTAGTGGTTAAACTGAAATTGATAAACCAGTGACAAAGAAGCACGTATCTGTAACGTTGGGTGAGTAGGAGATGAAAACACAGTCTGCCATTTGAAAAGGCAGATATTCAAATGGAAAAAATGGTTAATAGTTTATTACTGTCTGTTCCAGACAGTGGTTGATGATTGGCTTGATGATTATAAGCAGGACCGGGAGGAGGGACTTCGTGAACTCTTTAATTTTGTAGTTCAGTGCTGTGGCTGCAAAGGTAGGTCTTAAACTTTTTACTGAGATTCTGAACTGGGCCCCTGTGTATTTTCTGTTAATTGTAAATTCAGTAATTAGATGCACTGATACCACTTTTTCCCTTCCAATACAGATACCTTGGCTGATACAGAGTACATATATCAACACTAACTCTGTTTAACCTATTTACCCTACCTTACTATTTATTATAATGCAATTAGCAATAAGAGGCAAATTTAGCAACTAAAGTAAATACAGAATATTTTTATTGTGCAAAGTAGTTAAAAAGAGAAATAAACAACATATAGATAAATGAAATAAAACGAAATGAAACAATGTATTGAGAAAACTGATCTGTGATGCAACTGACTGACGGAGGTTGACTGCAGACGGGGCTAGTGGACGCACAAGCGTGGATGGCGGGCTGGTGGTTCGTTCCATACCTATCTTTAATGTTTGCTCCCTCAATAACAACCTGGATTACATTAACTCAGACTGTAGCTGACTGCACTGAGCGATTACTGAAAGAAGCCTAGCTCAGCCATTTAGGTAAGGTTAGCGTGTTTTTAACTGTTGGTGTGTTCCATTATATGGTGTATGTGTGACAACCATACCAATATTCCCAATGGTATATCACCCACTACGTCTGCCTTTCCACATCCTGGAATTACAGATTTTGCCCTGAGTATTTTTACTGCTGCTTGTCAACCCACACTGCCAACGTGTTCAGTCTACTGGCTCGCGTCAGAAATTGCTTTGTAGTATTGGTCAGTGTTGTTCCCATTGCCGATGCCAATACTGGGTTAGGGTGCCAGTATTAGTACCAATACTGATATTGATATACTGAAATAATGTGTGAGATTAATTTTGTTTTATTGTGCCAGAATCACATACATAACAGACATAACATACATAACAGACTTCCCAACACATCCTTTTCTGTTAATTATAACAGGCTTAAGGTTGTCTGTGACTTGTGAAGGGGAAAAATGATAACACCGACCTTAAAGTTACCACCATCGCCCCGATATCACACCTTTTTGTTTTGCATTTTTTGTACAATTTTGTCTTTTTGTTTTTTTAATTTGGTCATTAAAAATGAAAATGCTGTTCTATTTTAGGTTTGGTGACAAGGGAGATGTTTGCTACGATGCAAAATGCTGACATCATTGGTCACCTGACTAAAGAGTTTAATGAGGTGAGTAGAGCTGAGGATCTCTACATTGATTATGGGTATGAATGTTGTTGTTAGTGAAGGTAACAAACAGAAATCTTAATGCTGCAGGTAAGAATATCTCTCTCCTCCAGCAAGACAGCAAGTTAACAACTTGGCAAGCTTCACTGCCTACATAAACAAAGTAGTATGTACCATACTGTGCAAAAGTGTTAGGTTCCTAAGCACATTGTTTAAAACCATTTCGATTGGCAGTTTGATTCCAGATTTCTCCTGGACACACTTAGGCTTTGTTCACACAGCAGGTAAAAGTGGCCCAAATCCGAATCTTTTCATTTGTGTGTCAGTGTGAATAGCAAAAACGCATTGAATCTGATTTTCAATTCCGATTTGAGACGCTTTCATATGTGGTACTGAAATCTGATACAAATTTGATCTGCGGCAATGTGACTCAGTCTGAACAGCCAGATTGGAATTCATGTGACTTTTACGTCAGTCCAACTCAACATTCGTCATATGTGCTGCTGAGACTCATAAACATTTAGGCTGATGTTTCTGTACCAAAAAATTAGAAGAGACTTATCACAACCGCTCCATGTTCGAAGAGATTTCGAACAAAACGGCCGAACATGGCCAGAGGAGACCAAGGCTGCAGCGTCAAAAAAAGCTTAAAAGAATCCGAGGACACAAACCAAAGAAGTGGCCGAGGCTGGATAACGTGCCCTTTGTACGGTGAACTCGAACACATTCTGGGTGATGAGCCCAGCTGTCAACAATTGGAACTTCGTAATCGCTCCATGTTTACCTCTGGACGAGCACGCCATGTGAAGCACTGTTCTTTTAAGCATGTGGGTCGGTTTAGGAGCGTGATCTGTTCAGACTTATGTCGAATACAGGTCACATTTAAAAGATAACATGAACGGCCAAACAAAAAAATTGAATTTGGTGAGAAAATCAGATTTGTGCCACTTTTATCTGCTTGTTTGAGTAGAGTTGTAGTACTTGAGTCAGGTCTCTACCTCATTTGAATTTGGTTTTAGTCTTGGGGTTAGGTGGACTTACAGTCCTTTCTCTGCATCAGGGGATTCTGACCTTTTGCAGTTGAGGGCCCACACAAAGGACAATAAAAGCATCCAGAGGCCACAAGACTTAACCAATCAGATTGTCTTTTTCTGACTCGCCCTAGCGTTGGCTGATCTTGTTTAGCAGCTACCGAGTGCTGGATGTCAGGCTAGAGAGAAAAGCTGCAAACTATTCTTTTTGCGGCTTTGAGTTCTGCCTCAATTCGACAGGTTTAGGGAAATATTCGCTGTGTTCAGTCTCCAAGTGACTGTGTAAAGTATTGGGTTTTAAAACGTCATTAAAAAAAAAACCCATAGCAAACAGCATGCAGCGCTAGTTACTTGTTTTCACTTCCCACACACATGAAGCCCAGTGCTATGTATTCACCGCTGTATTTTCTTTATTTTGGTTATGCTTGCGGTGAAAGTATAAACATAACTTTCTCTCATTTTATTAGTGTTTTCATTTAATAATAAAAATGGATGTTGTTTGGTTTATAGTTAGTTGCCCTTAGGTGGTGATTCTGAATGAGTACAAACACAAGTTGTTAAATGTGTTACACATAAGGCAGAGAAGAAAGGATAGAGAATAACCTTACTGTTGCTTCCAGTTACAGTCCAAAGTTTGACTATTTTGTTCTTGCTTTGTTATGTTATGTATTGGCTTCTTAATGGAAGAGATAAGAAGTGATGTGTTTTCTCACCTGCAGGACTCTGGAAGTTACCCTGTGGTGGCAGGCGGTTCACTGGGTCGGCGGTTTCGTGAAGGGTTGTGTGAATTTGTGTCTTTGTTGGTGCAGCGCTGCCAGAACAGCCTCTTGTACGATGAATTTCTGTTTTCTGCTTTGGTTGCGTTCCTCACTGGTCTGGCAGATTCACAGGTCCGAGCTTTCAGACACACCAGCACACTCATTGGTAAGATTTTTAAAATAATTTTATTTATTTATTTTTTATTCAAATGTTACAAAACTGTCTTACCGAGGTAAACCATCTTCATCCAGTGAGCCAACGTGTTTCCTCTTCAGATGCTTCAGCATGGACGATGTGAGCCCATACCGGCTAAGGTCGGCTTTACAAATAGCACAACTGACAACCTTTTTTTTCGGAGTTAAGCATGAAATGCTTCCCACACTTTGTTTTTGAGGCTGCTGTCGCGCTTTTGTTAACTCTCTAGTAAGCAAGAAACGTGTGATGACGTCACCAACTAATCGGCTAATAAATTAGTTGCCAACTAATTTTGTCGTCGACTAAGCCGATTAATCGTTGCACTCCTAATATGTATTGTTTGAAGCATAATATTTTATGACATGACTTAAGAATATATAGCTCATATTTACAGTTTTTTTATTTAAAATGTTAAATTAAATTATCTTCCTTCAAAGAAGATCTGCTTATTTATATTTGATGAATGACTTCAAAAGCAGTATGTTTAAGACATTATAAACTCTGTTTAGAACAATGACTTCATGTTGAACACTAATAGGGCACTGATTATTTATACTTCAGTGTACTTTGGTAGTGTTCAGTGGTCGCTATACCTGAAATAGCTGCTTTGTTTTTTGTTGTATGTTTTTTGTGTGTCTGTGTAGCAATGCATCTGATGTCCGCTGTAGTAGAGGTGGCTGCAGTGGTGTATGGACAGATAGAGGTGACGCAGAGACGTTTTCAGCTGGAGAAAAGCAAGAGTGCTCAACAAAGGGCCCCAGAGAGGCTGGAGGAGCTGCAGAATTCATGCAATGAGGTTATATAATAAAATAGTAAGGCAGTGTACAAAAGAGTGGTCACTCTTTTGATCGAATAAAATGAAACGAAACCTTTGTTAAATAAAAATGTAACAGGAGCTTTGTAAATTGGATTAAGTTTTTACTGTGATATATTATGAGGCACCAATGCCATAAATATTTGGTGTGTGATTATTTATTTATTTATTTATTTTTTCCCCCTTGATCTGCTGTGGTCATCAGGCACATGTAGGCATAATATCAGCTCCTTTTCACATTTTACTGTAGGAAGCTATGATAAAACACAAGCTGTTAAATAATATTATTTTTCGTATGTTCTGTGTGCAGCTTCTGGAGCATCAGGAAGAGCTGCGTTCTCTGACAAATGCAATCTTTAAGGGAGTGTTTGTGCATCGCTATAGAGACAAAGTTCCAGAGATTCGTGCCATCTGTATGGCAGAGATGAGAGAGTGGCTGAAAGAATATCCTGCTGCCTTCCTTAATGATGGATACCTCAAGTACCTGGGCTGGATGTTACATGACAAGGTTTTCTTACACACACACACATGCGCGCACACAGTCTTTCTGTCAGATGCACACACTGTTAGTGCGGTCCATTCTGGAGGCAGCTGCCTAACTAGTCACTGCCTTCAAAGGCACCTCTCTCTCTGGGCAGTATTTTAACCGAAAAGGAATCTTAGCAGTCGTTGCATTCGGGACACTCTACAGAACCATCGTATCTCATCGCTGTACACTGTACACGTTTTGTCTGTATACTTGGAGTCACTCGTTTACATGTAAGCCTACGCTTAGCTCCAACTGTGAAGGTGGATTGATTACCTAAGTGTATATGGATGGCTCTCAAATCTGCAGCAGCTTTTTTCCTTGCATTGACACTGTTGTGGTAAGTTACGGTGCACGAAGAACAAGCTGCTTGAAGGAGTCATGTCTGCCATTATATACTGAACTTGGCACCCCAGATAAATACAGATAATCATGACTACTAGTTTGTGAATCATTTCAATTCACTCATCGTCCTCATCCACCATCCAGGCTCTTTATTTCTAACACACAAATGATAAAAACTACACAGTCAACTATGAGTGACTATGAATGTGAAGTGGCCATGCGTTCTTCCTACTCTTATTTGCAATGTAGTACTCCACATGAAAATTCAAATTAAGGTTTTTACTATTGTAATTGGCCATTTGGTACGCTAGTATTGTCAGTTCATTTACATAGAGATTTAGACACCTTGAAAGTAGCTTTATTTAAGTTAAAATGTGTTTACAGAGCTGCATGTTTGTGCTTCATGTGATTATGCAAGAATGGTGTCAAAATCACAGTTAAAATATAATTTACCTTATGTGCATTTGCACTCTCAACTAAGGCATTTGTTGGGTGATGTTTTAGTTATTTTGTTTAGTGATGTTAGGATGTTAGAAGCTGGTAGAATTGTTTAGAGTATTTTACACTTTGGACCTTCTGGTAGAACACTTCCAAGTCCCTTTGTTATGAGGGAGTCTACAAATTATGTCCTCAACTGTTTGCCAGTCTCCACTGCTTCACTCAGCAACATAACAGCCTAAATTAGCGGGTTTGGTTTGGGAAGTGAGTGAGAAGTTTAAGCACGTTGCCGCAGCCACAGAAAAGTGTACGCCGTTAGCGACAGTCATGTTACTTTAGCCATAAAGTGTGTAGATAAGCTTGCCAAAGATTTTGGCAAGGCTGGCAGCCACAGACAAATGTTACCAGAGAAAACAGTGTGTGTTCCACCTGATCTGTTACGAAAAATGTAATTATTTACTTGTAATTGTCCTGACTTAGTGGCTATGTTGGCAGTAACTGCTGTACTGTGTTGGTACTGTCATTTTTCAGCTGAATTCATCTAGGGGCCCCTCTACAATTCACATTTCCATTTTACGTATTACACTTTCATTTGAATTCATTCATTTGCTACAGATATGCTTCCAGACAAGCACCCCCTAATAAGTACACTTCTGTAGGCAGCAAAGCATGCCCACTGCATTTCACTTGGAGTACAAGCTAAGATTAAATGAAGTCAAATGACCAGTCACTATCAAATAGAGAAACAGGATGTGTGCTTCAGTCGCACATGTACGCCCATGAATGTTCTTTTCAAAAATGGTGCCACTAACATTTTATTTTGTGTGCTCGTGTTTTGGTTCCCACAGCAAGCCAGCGTTCGCATGCAGTCTGTGTTGTCCCTGCAGAAGCTGTATGAGGAGCAAGACTTTATTGGACGTCTGGAGCTCTTCACCAGCCGCTTTAAGGTGAATTGGAGTGTGGGAGCCTGTTTTCTTTTTCTGTGTGCTTGTATTTGTTTTAACTCAAGATCTGTATTTTAAAGGAGAGATTGTTGAACATGGTGCTGGACAAAGATTCTGATGTGGCTGAGGAGACTGTCAGACTGTTGCTGCTCATCAAACAGTAAGTATTTGTTGTCATGAATTGTGCACGCATGCTAGTTAAGAAGGGTAATCCTAGCCTATAGCATATACTACATTGGAACTTTGTGCGTTCATGTGTAGGAAAATGGAGGATGTTCTGACTGATGAGGAGTGCAATCGTGTATATCCGCTGGTGTTTGCTGCACACAGAGGACTGGCCTCTGTAGCTGGAGAGTTCCTTTATCATATGTGAGTTTATCTTCAACACCATCATAGATACAATTCAAACCTACAGTCATAATCAACTGTATGTGCATGTATGTGCAGGCTGTGTACAGAGGTGGGACCCTTACCAGGAGTGGAACAAGAAAAACGCAATGTCACTTTCCTCAGCCTGCTTACATCCTTCTTTATTCAAAGCAAGGTAACATTATACACTAGGGGTGTGGGGAAAAAATTGATTCTTAGATGCATCGCGATGTGGACGAAAAAGAAGCGACTTCATCTTCGCAACTGTTAAGTGTTTCACAGTCTCTCTTTGCAGATTTAACGTACCAGGAAACCAACTGCTCTGCTTATAAACGCATCATTTCTAAGTGACCTGCAGTCTGCACGCCGAAACAGGGCTTTCGCGCTATATTGCGCACGTCCCGTTTCGAAGATATTTTAGTGACACAGGGTTACATGATAGTGACGCAATCTGAGAGAGCAAAGTTGAGCGACTTGTGCTGGAGGGACAGAAAGCAGAAATTAAACCTGTTTCATGGTGTTTAGATCTGTAACTTGCTAGCTGACCTGGCACTGGCATATCTAGCAGGCTACAGGTGCCAACAGTGCCACATACCACAGTATAGGTTCGATTCTGACTGATTTGCTGAGCCACTGTGTTCATATTTTTTTCAGTATTTCCTGGTCCTGATCTTGCGTGCACATCAGATGGGGAAAAAAAAAAAACAAAACATGAAGCGAGTCTATATGAAATGGTACTACCATGGGAATCCTTTGGCTCTACTGTGGAAAAGAGGCCATGGTAGAGCCAGTATCAGTTTGGACACTACCAACTGTAACAATGACCGTTGTGCTATGTAGCTAATGCAGATTTTTTTTGTTGAAACATTAACAAAAATTCTGCTACATGTAAAAAGAAAATGTACTAATCAGCTTAAAATTTATATTTGAAACTCTTCTATATATATATATATATATATATATTTGAAACAACCTTTGACTTGCTGGAGTAAATTCTGTAAATGTGATCTCATTGCATGTGTCAGTATCATGAGCATGCTGCATACCTGGTGGACAGCCTTTGGGCTGTGGCAGGCACAGAGCTGAGAGACTGGGAGACGATGACATCACTCTTGCTGCAAGAGAGAGGAGAGGGGCAAGGTGAGTCTTCTTTCAGACTAAAACAGATGTGCTCTCTCTCTTGTTCGCTCTCTTGGTGCCAAATGCTGATGTTTGTTAGGTCCGAACCGTTTCATGGGCTCCTGTGATGTCATTTTGTGTGTGTGTGAGTGTGTGGTTTGTTAGGTCTGGAGGATGATGAAGAGGCTGCTCTGATTGAACTCATGATATGTGCAGTCAGACAGGCGGCAGAAGCCACACCACCTAGGTCACGTGCACTTGGGAAGAAGGTAAAAGAGTGGATATTAGGGGAGAGGATTTTGTATTTGATATATGTGGCTGGTCCATAATGCAGTCGTTACTAATGCCATATACACCCTCATCAAGCGCATCGGAGTCTTAAGTAATGTTGATACCTGTAAGTAAAGGTTCATAAATGAAACTTCTTTTTGGAGTTTTACTCTAAACAGACTCCATGTGCTAAGAGCTAAGTGCTTCTCCTCTAAACAAGAAGAAAGAACCAAATTAAATATCTAAGTACCTTTAAAGGATGGCATGCAAGAAGTTGTCATACTGATTGATCCAAAATACTGTGGGTTTTAGAATTTAGGAATTAAAAGCAGGAAGCTCCAAGTTCAAGAGAGAAGACGCATCACCCACCATTTTATACCCCTGCTGCCACAATTACTTGCCAAGGTAAATTTAATCTTATTGGGGGACAGAAATCAGCCACTGGTTTAAAACTATACTTTAAATCATGTTCAAATGCTGACTTTTACACTTGACTCTCTCTCTCTCTCTCTCTCTCTCTCTCTCTCTCTCTCTCTCTCTCTCTCTCTCTCTCTCTCTCTCTCTCTCTCTCTCTCAGTACTCTGCAGATGTTGAAAAAGTAACCTGTCTGCTGAAAGCACCGCTTTATTTTGACCTTGAAGCCTATGGCAGTACAGGTCGCCTAGAGAAGGTACTTTGTGAATTGGGTTTGAACTTTCTTTTGGATTTTTTTTACATTCTGTTTTGGTTAATAACCTTGGCTAAATAAGTGGTTTAGAATTTTCAAATTGGCCTATTATGAGGGTGTGGTCCCTGTCTGCCTCTTAATCTCCATCAGTATTTAGAGCTGCTGTTGGCTCAGGTGTGTGAGGTCGTCGAAAAACATCACAAGGAGCATGTGCTGGAGGCGTGTGTACAAGTTCTGTATGCATTGTGTTCTGATCAGTACACCTTCTCTGCCCGTGCTGAGATATCTGTCAGCCAGCTGCTGGACACAACGCTTGAGAAATTTACTGCACACTTCTCAGACATATTACAGGTGACTTCCACACTTCACAACTTACTGTGCAAATCTGTATATATTATGTTAAAATTTAAAAAAATATATATATCTACTTTTAAGAATACCTAAGTAGATCAGAAGAGTAGAAAATGATTGTTATAAATTGTATGGATTGAATATACAAGTGGAATGTTTGTTGGTCAGATATGATTTACTGAGACTACAAAGTGAGCCTGCAAGTTTCTGACCAGTAACTCAAGTGGGGTTGCACCAGAAACCTATCAGTGCAACCTTCCGATACTGGCACTATTTTGTCAAAAGGCAGTAGTAGTGGGTGATATGCCATTCAGAATTTTTTCTAAGCTATTAGTTTTTACCGATATGTAACAAATACACCAGATAACATACAAATAGTGTAAAGCATGCTAACCTTAGCACTTTACCTTAATGGCTAAGCCAGGCTTCTGTCAGTAATCCCTCATCTATTGCTGTGTTGTCACTTATACTCTGATTTAATGTTAGTGCATGTTGCTACTGAGGGGGATGTACATTAGAGAGATAAATGAATGGAACCACTGGTCTCTTGGGGTAGTGATAGCCTTTAGTCTTGGTTTATCATAATATATATTATTTTTAGCATAGCAGCCCGCGAGCCAGGCCTGTATGTCCACTAGCCCCACCTGTAGGGCACCTCTTGTCGGTCACATGCATCGTGCAGCAGTAGGGTTTTGCGCCCTTTCACGTCAACAAAGCTGAGATGTCCGAAGCTGTACTGACAGCGTGAATGACTAATATTTACCAAACTCTGGCCAAGTCTGATGCTTGGAGATGTAATCGCGATGTATGGGACACAAATGATGAGAAATTTGGCACAACATTCAGCACTGTTTTTGCCAAGCCAGAGAAACTCCTGCTTTCTTACAGGTGCAGACTTACAGGTATATCTGTATATTGTTTGGGTCTGTTTACATTTATTTTGCATTTACCTCAGTTGTCAAACATGGTTCTTAGTACTCATTGTAAATAGTAATTATATATAGTAGATATTCTTAAGCATCTGAAATGGTGTCATAGTGAAAGCAGATATTGAAAGTTGTTCCTCTGCCTGTAGATTAGGGTGAGCAGCAGCCCCTCAGTACACATTTGGAGCACCTTTGTCCAGTGCACAGTGAAAACTTGGTCAGATGGTGTTCTGGAGGACAGTATCCTTGCAATATTGGTCGTTTTAGGAAAACTGCTCTGTAGTAATTGCCCCACCATACATGTTATGTCCAGCACAGTCTCAAAAACATTTGATGCAGAATACTCAAGGTTAATTGATAGTACCCTCACTGAAATTATTGATAACTCTAAACATTGGTGTGATTGGCTTTAAATCTTGAATGAAGGGGTTTGTAAAAGTAACATCTGACCCTGATCAAACGAACAAGCCTTTAGGAAAGATCATTTGTTCTGGACTGTGGCTGTGTCATTTCTGTTTTATTTTTATTGTTGTTTTTTTTCCTTCTTCTTAGGGTGCAGCGGATGAGGATGATGCGTATAGTGCTGCAACTTCCCTGAAGAGGCTGGCGGTCTTCAGCAGGTTTTTATGTTGAAGCAGCTTCCTATGTTGATTCACTCATGTGTTTTAATGTGTGACCTTGTGCCTAGTATCATTATCAGACTTTAAAATATGTCTTACATTTCTTCAGGTTTAAAGCAATATATGACAAACCATTAGGTAGAGCCAGGAATTTTGCACATTTACACTGCAAATCCGAAAGAAAATGAAAGACTTTGAGAATGAGTTACAAGTTGGTTACAAGGATAATATTTTTTTTCATTTAACAGTGTTCAGTACATCATTATAAGTTAATTACTAACACAGTGAGGCCTTATCATGCTGCAAACAGTGATGCTTTGAGTTTTACAAAGCTTAAAGCATATTAGGTATGAAAATGTTTGGATGCATTTTATGTTTTTGTTAGGCACAACATAGTGTTGTGTTCAGATTCATCACTTCAGCCTATATTGAGCTGTTCAGTGGCACAAATGTCTATTTTGCACTAGGCAGATCATAAGTTGTAGTACAGGTGATGCTGTGACGACATAAAAGGTGCACGTATCAGCAATATTATTGTCTGGTGGGGATAATATCATGGATTGCTAATATCAGCTGATATTACGGGCCAACCAATATATTGATTGGGCACTAGAGTGGATATGTATCACATTCTATACATGTGTAGTTTACAAAGTCTTCAGGTTTTATCTTGAAGTTGAGATTTTGAGTTATCATTTTGACATACAGATCAACAATCTTAAGTGCGATGCGTGCCAGCACACCTAAACAGACACTCCGACACTCCAAGTTTTATTTTACATGATCAATTGCCTTTTAGCTCCATAGCTGTGGATGCATGTGAACCTGGCATATTTCTGGACATTTGGATTGTGTGTGTGTGTGTGTGTGTGTGTGTTTGTCAGAGCCAGAGATATAACTGCACTGAATCTATTTGAACCGTGTTTGTCACTGCTGAAGGCTGGAGTGGAATTTGACAGGGAAATTGACGAAGAGGTAATAAACACACAATAATGCACCCTTCATTTATTTAATTTCCAGTCAGAAAGCCAATTAAGTACAAGTTATTATTCATTTTTCAGCATTAGGGGAAAAAAAGCAGAAAGCAAATCGTTAATAGACAATTCACCGGACTCTTAACAGCTAAATATAACATCAGTTTTTTCAGTATTTTGGGTGCTGCTTTTATTACAGCTTTTGTCCTTGCTTTCAGTTTTTCAAAGAAATCTGCAGGCTGCTTTTTCCACACTTTCAAGGTTCAGTCTTAGAAATTGGTTGCATTTTCTGCTTCTCACAATCCTAGTAATCACAAACACTTAGTGATGCTGAGGTCTGGAATCTGGAGTGGCCACTTCATTGCTCTGAGAACACCAGCATCTTCTGTTTGATTTGCAAATTTTATGCTTTTTATATATTCTCTTGAACTGTTTTTTTTTTAAGACCTAAACGAAGAAGAGGGGGTAGATTATTATTTTTTTCCCTCTCTCACAGACAAAAGCTTTAAGTACTATTTATCTGATGGTGGTAGTGATGATGGCCTACCAGGTCTTGCATGGTTGTTTATAATAATGATGATGATGATGATGATGATGATGATGATGATGATACCTTTATTTGTAGAACACTTTTTCTACCAGTGGCAGCTCGAAGTGCTGTACAGGCAGGTGATAATGTTTTACAGTAATTAACAAGACAATGACAGATGAAGGTAAAGAGAAATACCAAAGAGACATAGTATTTTAATTGAATGCTAAGGTAAAGAAAGTTTCTTAAACATGTGAACTGAGCTTGACTGTCTAATATAAGGTGGTACGTATCTCTTTAAATTAGCATTTAACTAAAACTGAATGTCTCGTGGTGTTTATCTTGTAATTTAATCTTCATTTTCTTCTGATTCTAATTAAGTACTAATGATTTTTTCTATAACTGTTTTATCACCTGTCTGTAAAGCACTTTGAGCTGCCACCGGCATGAAAAGTGCTATATAAATAAAAGTATTATTATTATTATTATTATTATTATTATTATTACTGAGTTCCACAGTTTAGAAGCATACTAACTGAAAGATGCCACTCCATGTTTTCTGTATTTTGCAGAAGGCCAGTATCTGTAGATTTGAGAGCACGTCTTAAATCTAGACAGACATTTTGTGAGGCGGAATTTTAAAATCTAGCCTGAAAGATACACATAGCCAGTGCAGTTCTTTCAAAATGGGAGTGATATGATCTCTTTTTTGTTTTTTGTTAGGATTTGTGCTGCTGCATTTTGCTTGAGTAGAGGATGTATGTGTTTTGTTGTTTTTTAGGAAGTGCGGTATGAAGAGCATTACCGCAATCAATTCTGCTTGTAACAAATACATTAAAAAGTTTCTCTGCATTACTCTGAGATGGAAAAGGCAGAACTTTCGCAATATTTCTCAAATGATAAAAAGCTACTTTCACGAGTGCGTTTACATGCAGGTTAAAACAGCTCAGAATTCAAGATTACACCCAGGTTTTGTACTTCAGGGTTGGTTTGCGAAGGTAAAGAACAGAGCTGCTCATAAAGCAATTTTCTCTGAGTTTTAATACCAAGTAGTTCTTGTTTTTTGTTATTAAGTTGTAAGAAATTATGTGACATCCACTGAGAAACATCTGACACAGAACTGGTAAGCCTGTCTACAGACTCTTGATCATTAGAAGGAATCATAAAGTATAATTACATGTCATCAGTATAGCTATGAAAATGTATAGAATTCACATAGAGGTAACGTACAAAGACCAGTGAAACCAAGAATTGTCTGTGGTTTGAATATGATTTAAACCATTCTAAAACTGAGAGGCCTACCTAGGCAGTTTATTAGAATCTTGTGATCAGTGGTATCAAAAGTTGCACCAATAAGATCCAGTAAGACCAAAATAGATTTTTGATTTTGTTTTGTTTTGTTTTTTTTTTGTTGTTTTTTGCATCAGTGCTAAGTCTGAGGTCATTCACAACACAAATCAGTGCTGTCTTAGTGCTATGGTTAGAATAAAAACCTAATTGAAACTTCTCTTGTAACTTGTTTAATGTTAGATATGCATTCAATTATTTGAAGGTAACTTTTTCTAAGACTTCACTTAAAAAAGGAAGATTCGACATTGGTCTAAAATTATTTAGTATGGAAAGATCCACGCTATTCTTTTTCAGTTGGGGCTTCACCAGGGCAGTTTCAAAGGCATCTGGAAAAGCACCTGTTGACAGAACAGTTAACAATAGTTAAGACATCATTTTCAACACAATCAAAAACCATCTTTAGGAATGAAGTAGGAGCAGGTTCAAAATCACAGCAGGATTTCACAGAAGTTCCAATTTTTTAGTAACTCCAGTTTTGGAAACTCAAGTTTTTTTTTTTTTGTTGTGGTTTGTTTTTTTTGTTTTTTTGTTTTTACATATGTTCCTTTGATTTTCTATATATGTAAATATTTATGATCTAAGAAATATGTATTCATTATTGTCATGAGTATATTTGTTTAAGTTGTTAAGACTCTGTGTGAACGTTTCATAGTTAATGGTCCCAGCACTGAAGTGCGCTGCTTTCCATCTGCTCTGGGGAAAAGTGAAAATTTCACATGTAGCTGCTCAAACAGACAAGGTAGGTCACTGGTGTACTCTGTCTTTACAGTTCTGTAATAGAAGTACATAGATCTCAAAAGTTGTTCTTAAAATTTCTTTTAAGAGCTCTTTTAACCTGAACGAATGGTTTTTATTTTACCTAGGGATGCATTCATGAATTAGCTAGCTATGCTATATTAGTTACCTTGGGCCATTATTCCTTCATTGCATTTCTTTATTAGTACAGCAGTGAAACTTTAGCTTACGTCACACATTATCAGCGGGTATCGGATGTTGGGAACAGTAAATTTTTAACAGTACAAGTAAATGAGGACAGTATCTCTAATTTCACCCACAAAATCATGGCTATAGACCCCATGCAAATTTAGATTAGTTATAAGGAAAGTTGGTGTTGAAAATATTTCTCTGAAAGTTCTACCAAGATAGCAATAGTTTACTTACAAAAAATTATATTTTACACACCGCTAAGCAGCTGTTATAACAAATTATTTCTAATTGAGTGGTCTAAGCGTTTCGTTTTCCTTATAACTTCATGACAGAACCTTTAATGACAAATGGAAACTGAGAAAAATAAGTTCACATTGAATGTTGCTCACAAAAACTGTTTATTATATATAACTTTAATAAACAGTTTTTATGGACCTGAAGCTAGTGTTCGCCATTAATACTTCAGTATTCCCATTTGAGTAACGTTTCCAAGCAACACTTCTAATTTTCCAAATTGTGAGTAATCAAATTAATCAGATTGTCTGTTTTCAGTGCTTTTGCCATCACTGGTTTTGCTGCGTCATAACGTGTTGTGTGCACATTATGCTGTTTCTGTCCACTGGGTGTCACTAGTGCATTTAACAGCTGAGGCTACACTAAAATAAATACATCATGATAATTTTCTGAAGGAAAAGGGAGGAGAATTTATGTGTACTTTACTTGTAATGTGAAAAGAGTCAGTTTCTCAGATTCTGCTCACCTGAAGAAAATGCAGTAAATGTGTTCTGTCAAGTAATTATGTTTGTTTCTCTCTCTAAGGCTGAGTTAAAGAAGCTACAGAAAATGGTTCGCTCCTTCTGTCTTGTTTGTCAGAGTTGCCTCCCTCTGGATCAGAGTCACATCAGAGACCAAGTGAGTAATTTTCTTTCCCATTTCCTTTATTTTCACATTACCATTGTTTACAGAACTATATGAAGTGGCGAACTGTACACAATGGCTTAAGCACAGAGGATCAGGATTGTCAGCCCTTACATATATCAGACCACTGATGCAGATTTGTAAATCAGACAGAAGCTCTAAAGCCAGGTAACCCACAGTGACAGTGCTCCCTGTAAAATTTGGTAAATTTTGTGCAATATTAAGACCACTCAGTTTACATCAAGAGTTAAAAATTCTGACAAACTACATGTAGATATTGAAACGTTATTTGTAGAGCTTCCTTTGTACTTTGTACTTGTATATTGTGTGTCAAGATGAGCATTAACCTAATTTTAAAACAGTTATGGACTGAGGTTCCCTAGGGCTTTAGCCTTTGATTCATTGCCTTTCATCGACATTGCAACATTCAAAAATTACATTAATTATTTTCTTCATATTGTGTTCACAGCTTCAGTGTTCACACACCTGGGTAGAATGATGTGTCTAGAGTTCCATGCACATTTATTGGCTTGAGAATATAGCTTTGCTGATGAGTGCCTGAATGATTGCTGTAGTTTGACCTGCTCAGCTAAGCTTTAAATAACAGCCTACAGCCTCTAACTACCATGTACTTCAGGATTGGTTGGATGAAATGAGCCACAGAAACTCAACACAAAGTGTCTGTGTTACTAAGTCACACTGACTACTTTTTCACAAAGACCCAAGAAACATTTCAGTACCTAATGCATACTTGAAGTTCAGAATCTTATATTTTAATTACCTTACTTTTTTCTTTTCATTTCATGCCCGTTCTTGATCTCACAGGCATTTGAGTGTTTGTGTGATGTGTTGGTGGTGTTCGGGCAGCAGACTGAGAGAGCAGAGCCTCAGAGTGCGAGTTTTTCTCCAGATGAGACACTGAAAGCTGAGATGGCATCCTTCCTGCTGGACTACATATTTACAGACCCTGATGATAATGCAGAAGGTATGTGTTTAGAAATGAAAACAAATGTGATTATACTTGCAGTGTGTTTTGTAGGGGTGGGGAAATTTTATTCACCAATTTACAAAATGTCATAATCGAATTTTTATAAAGACTTTCTCGTACTGTAAGAAAAATTAATTCACGCAGACCCAGAGACATGTTAAATTAGGAATATTTGGTGCTGTCCAGCTTGGAGGAGGTAAAAAGGGTAGAATCTCACTAATGATTGCACGTTTGTAGTCAAAAATTGGTCACAAAATTGGTTTAGTATATGAAGTAAAGACCATAATAAATATACCTTATGTAAGAACTTTAGGTGCGTAATTGTACTGAATAAGAACTAAAGTGCTATGTGGCACCTGAGGAACATTCTCAGCATTTTCTGTACAGCTTAAGTGTGCAGATGAGTTGTAAAATTATGAAACTATAAATATTTCATGAATGTCATCGTTTCAGCTGTAGGCGATCATGTGATATTCTGTAGCGGAATTCCAGAGCAACTCCACTATAATGATGGAAAATACCTTTTGAGTAGAGGATACCTTTACATTTTTTTATTTTTTTTTTTTATTTTTTTTATTTATTTTTTTTAACATGCAAATACTTGGACATGGCTTTGGGACTCACTCATTTACTTTAGTAAAGTACATGTATCAGTCTGTTTCTCCAGCAGGGGCCACTATTAGCACGCTTTTGTATGCATCATCTAAACAAGAGGTGAAATGATTTTCAAAAAATGTTAATCAGTATTATAGTATTTAATATGGAATTTTTTATGATAGATTTTAAGGAAATCAATTCATGTTATAAAAATAGAATGGAAAGTAGGTGAAGCTGTAATTAACCTTGTTAATGACTAATGCAGCAATAAATCATAGTGTAGGATATAGAAATCGGAAGTAGAGATGCATCAAGAATCATTTTATGAACACAGTTTGGTACGCTGAAATAAAATCATTATAAGTTGCCTAGATATTCCTTGATATTCCCACCCCTAATGTTATTTTTTTAATGCTTTTAGTTATCGCAGACTGCTGTATCTGTTTCTGATTGTGGTAACACATTTCTAATGCTCCGGTGCCTTCATTCTAACTCTTGCCTGTGATCTGCTGCAGAAGAGGATGAGGAGGAGATAATGAAGTTAGGTACTCTTAGGCGTAGACGGAACCAACTGGCAGGATACTGCAAACTCATTATATTTGGTGTGTTCAACTTCAGGGCAGCTACTGACATCTTCAAATACTACAGCAAGGTGTGTTAGCACACACAAAGTTACAGTTAAGAAAAAAAAAACATCTGAATTGTTTTTTTCTTTTTTTGCTCCTGTATACAGAGCTGTGGAAAAGTATTTCTTCTGTTTTCACTAAGTTGTCACATTTAAATGTTTCAGATCATCCAAATAATTTTAATATAAGATAAAGACAACATGAGTAAACACAAATTAATAAACCTCTGTCACCCATGTAAAAAAGTAATTGCCCCACTGAAACTAATAACTGGTTGTGCCACCCTTGGCAATAGCAACTGCAATCAAACATCAGATCGCTGTAGAGGAATTTTGGCCCAATCTTCTTTGGAGAATTGTTTTAATTCAGCTACATTGGAGGGATTTCCAACTGCCCATGTAAGGTCTTGCCGCAGCATCTCAATAGGATTCAAGTCAGGACTTTGACTCGGCCACTCCAAGACCTTAATTTTTGTATCTTGAGCCATTCAGAGGTGGACTTGTTTGTGTGCTTCGGATCATTGTCCTGCTGCATAACCCAACTGCATTTGAGCATGAAATGTCATGAAATGACGGGCGGACATTCTCCTTCAGGATTTTTTTGATAGAAAGCAGAATTCATTCAGAATGCGGTATTAGCTTTACACCAGGTGTAACAGGACCCATGTCTTCCAAGTTTACTCTTTCACTCATCACTCCACAGAATATCAGCCCAAAAGTATTGGCCATCATCTAGATGTGCAAGATGGGATTTTGTGTTCTTTTTGGTCAGCAGTGGTTTGCACCTTGCACCTTTTCCCATGGATGCCATTTTTACCCAGTGTCTTTCTTATTATGGACATGAACGTTGTACATTGAAGGCCTGCAGTGCGTTAAATATTCATCTGGGTTCTTTTGTGACCTCATGAATGAGTCGTCGATGTGCGACCATTTTGGTTGGTCGGCCACTCCTGGGAAGGTTTACCACTGTTCCAAGTTTTCTCCGTTTGTGAATAGTGGATCTCACTGTGGTTTGCTGGAGTCCCAGAGCCTTAGCAATGGCTTTGTAACCTTTTCCAGACTGGTAGATTTCAATGTTTCGCATCTGTATTTGAATCTCTTCAGAACATGATATCATGTGCTGCTTATTGAGAGCTTCTAGCCTGCTCCACGTTGCCAGACAGGTTCTGTTTAAGTGATTTTAGGTTCAACAGGTCTGGCAGTAATCATGTCTCGGTGTGGTTAGTGAAATTGAACCCAATAGTCAGTTAAATTTGGTTAACTAGTTGATTTAGTAGCAAAGGGGTAATTATTTTTTCACGTAGGGCCAGGTAGGGCTGAACAGCATTCTTCCTTCAGTAAATTAAATTATTATTTAAAAACAGCATTTTGTGTTTACTTTTGGTTATTTTTTTCTAATATTAAAAGGAGTTTGATGATCTCAAATATTCAAATGTGATATATCCAAAAAACAAGAAATTGGGAAGGGGACAAATACTTTTTCACAGCACTATCTTTTTTGGGAACAACTGCACTGTTATTTCTAGAAAAAGATAGGGATGTCCTAATAGCAGTCTGTAAACTGTGACAAATTTACATGATACTTTCAAGCCATGGCATTCCAAGTGATGAGAGAGAAAGAGAGAGACCATAATGTCCTTTAGTCTAGGCAAGAATGACACCATAGGCCATGTGAAGGTTATGAAAGTGTTGTATTTTTTTGTATAGTTCTACAGAGATTATGGTGACATAATAAAGGAAACACTGAGCAAATCCAAGATCATGAGTGCGGTGGAGAGTGCCAGGACCGTCTGCCTCAGCCTTCAACAGGTGTGTGTTTGTCTTGACAATGAGGTACAGGTAAGGTCCTGCAGAGTGATGTAGAGCAGCACAGGGGCATCTGGAGATTTTTTTTGTGGCTGCAGAGTGAGCTAGAGGCATAGAGACTTCAGCACGGCACTGCACCGATCCCGCTGTGCACATTTAAACAATATGCACAGTATGTGTTTTTAGGGGAATTATACTTGTTTTTTTGACCACTAATTTACTATTACTACTCTGTCTGCCTGCAGTGTTGGGTTATTTTGATATTTTTTTTTATTTTGTTTTTTTTTTTTCAGAATTATAAGATCGTTATATACTTTGGATTGTGGGTTATGGATTACGTTAACAATAGTCTTTGTTGAAGTGGTGTGTGTGTGTGTGTGTGTGTGTGTGTGTGTGTGTGTGTGTGCGCGTAGTTGTTTTCTTCATTAAGAGACGAGGAGCAGAATGAAGAGATGAAAGAAATTAAAGATCTGGCCAAGAGACTTGCCATGAGCTTTGGTATCAACCTACAGCACATCCGCAAACCTCTCTTGGCTTTGCACCAGTAAGTCTCACCAATGGGCTGTACAGGTCTTAGGCTACCTATGAAAATTGTACGTGAAGGTTTTTATTTTAAAAGTGTTTTAGATAAATAGACAGAATGATAGAAATCTGATTGATTCTGAAAGAAATTTCTGGATTCCAACTGCGACAAAAAAGACTGCGAAAATCAGACCACCCTTTTTGTTTTTTTTTTTTGCGGTCAGAATGGCAACTTAGTCAACATTATTCATTTTTCAGCATCTGGAAAAAACAGAAGTCTTAACAGCTGATATTGAATTTTTCATTGTTTAATTTTTCCGCTTTTTGCTTATTTTAGAAACATATATAAATTTTGAGGGGATATTTTCCCACACATCCAAGGTTCAACTTGGCATTTGCTTTTGGTAATGTCTCTTCTGTGAGCACTGTCCAATGTAGTCTGCAAAATTACTGATAATTCCTGTGTGTACTACAGGCTCAGCGACAGTGTTGCAGTTGCTGGAAATAATTTTTGTTTTCATATTGCTGAAACACGCCATTCAAAAGATACATTTGCCACAGAATCAGTCACAGCAACATAGTCAGCATCTGGGCATTAGCTGGTGCATCGGATAATTCAAAGGCTCAATCTAGGAAGATGTGTTCAAAGCGTTGAAACAATTGTGGCATTAATCATTTATTATGGGTTAACTTTGACAGTACTGTTTGATTTTTGAAACATCCATTACATTTGTTGCATGTATTTTTAAAGAATCTGTCTTAATGTTTAAAATATTTTATATGTTTGTGTGTGCAGGGATGGAATTCAGTTTGCTCTGCGGGGTGCCGATGAAGGTGACCATTCTAATCTGAGATTTCTGGAGATCCTCAGTGAATTTAGCTTCAAACTTGTACAGCAGGACCGCACCCAGCTGTATGTTTGAGACATGAACACACATACTTAGTTTCTTATGTCGTTGCTGCCTGTTGCCTTACACAGACTTGAACACTATTCGGTTTTACATAGATAAACACAGTAACCCCCCCCCCCACCTCTTTCTCTAGGCTGAGTTACCTACAGCATATGTGTGGCAACATAAGCAGCAGTTGTGTGCATATGTACAAGCGTTCCCTGCGTTTGGGATCCAGAGAGATGGCAACTCTCTCCCCTTATGTCTCGCCTGCCAAGAAACGGCGCCGTATGGAAGGTTAGTACACAGACAGACACTCACAAGTACATGCGCGCACAGTCTGTAGTCTTTGGACAGGGTGGGATTTTTAAAATGATTTAAGTTGCATGTTGAAGTAGTAGTGAATGAATGCACATTATGGTTGTGTTCAATTTACCAGGCTGAAGTGGCACAAATCTGGAATATCAGATCAGTCAAATTTTTGAGAGCTGTTTGGACAATACAGATCTGATCTTTACAAATCAGATCTGAGCCACTTTAATTTGTGGCCCTAGACCAAATACATATCTAATTTGTGGTCGTGCAATCTTAATGAGAACCATCATTCAGGGTTAATGTGGCAGCTGTATAGCACCTAAATTGGAGTTGGTGCCAGTAGACACTGCAAAAGTAAAGCATCTGACCTTTTTTCACCTTTATCTCCCTCTAATAATGAACATCTCAGTGCTGTTGAGGGCTTGTAATGTGAACATAGCCTAAATGTTCAGAAGTCTGGATTGCGAACTTCACTCCAACTCATCCGAAAGGTATTGAATGGCGCTCCATCACACCAGAGAACACTGTTCCACTAATCCACAGTCCAGTGCTGGGGAGCTTTAAAACCCTTCTAACTGATGCTTGGCATTGCTGTGGTGACCGTAGGCTCATGTGTGGCTGCTCCAGAGCATCCCATTCTATTTGCAGTGCTTTTATATTGAGATTATATAGCTGGGTGTGTACAGTTGAACGCATGTGTCAGCAATGGATACGCTGAATTCATAAATTAGAAGGGATTCTATGCCACAAAGTGAATGTAGTTTTCTTGATGATATTCTTGCAGAGGTTGCCAATATGTTAATGTAGATATTCCCAACCCTGGTCCTGGAGTACCCCTTGCCCTAAATGTTTGTGTTTCTCCTGTTCCCAACTCACCTCATCCAACTAATTAGCTCATTAAGTCCTTCATGACCTGGAGTGGGTCTGTTGGGAGCGGAGAAGACATTAAAATGTAGGGTACTCCAGGACGAGCATTGGAAATCTGTGCATTAATGTAAACTCATTAGCCATTGTCAGTTGTTTATGTGGTATAGAAAGGGTTCTTGGTACATATTTTGTAGTATAGTATTTAGGGTTGTTAAATGATAAAAATAATTGTGATTAATCACAGTTGTGATTTAACCATGATCAATTGGATTTATATTGCTCAAATTTGACTGTAAACAGATTTTTTCTATTTAAAAAAGCAGTGCATTTGTTATAGCTATATGAGTGGACAAAATAAAACAATTATAAAACACAATGTGTTGCCCGTCAGTTTTTAACTGGGTGTTTGGTGTATTAATCTAATTATAATTATCTTATAATAATCTAATAAGATCTTAACAGCAGTTAGGCACAGCCAAAGACAGCACAACAATTTAAAGTTGTGAGAACCTTAAAGTTGTTAAATACATAAAAGACAATATAACTCCTTGTTGTAGAAGCCTAATAGCCTAATCACAGTAATAGGGTACAGTGACAGTTGCTTTTTATTTGAGAGGCTCCTCAGCCTGTTTATTGAGGTTAGGGACAGTCTCTCCTTTTTTCTATGCCCACTGAAATTCCAATCAAAAAATGTGTGCTGATGACGTTGATGAAGCACAGCAGCTATATTAAAACAGCATGTTGTCATCTCAATGTTTGACATCTTCAATGTGTGGTTAGGGTCAGCCAGCAGTTTGGGTGCTCCTGCCCTCACTTCCACTGTTCAGTCCAACAGAGCTGCGGACATGCAGCGGGCCCCTCACTCTCCAGGCTCTTTCAGTGAGATCAGCTCAGGGCAGCTATCAGGGGACGATTTCATGGAAAGGTATGCAAACACACAAACGCATCATTGGTGGCTCTCAGTCCAATTAATTGATGCGCACCAGCATGTTAAACCTTCAAGATTCAAGAGTTTTATTGTCATATGCACAGCAGTAACAAGCAGTTACACTGTACAATGAAATTACTTTGCTGTTCCTCCATTCACCAATATAGTAATATATATATATATATATATATATATATATATATATATATATATATATATATATATATATAATATAAAGAATATAAAAGAATATATTAAATACACTGAATAAGTATAAATAAAAACAAAAAAGTGAAAAAGCATAATTATACGTGCAAAGCTGAAAGAAAAGTTAAAGTTACATCTGCGTATGTGCAAGTGTGTAAAGCAGCGGTCCATAAAGTGCATGTTGCAAGTAACAGATGTAAACAGTAGTGTTCTGTGCAAGTAATAGATGTAAACAGAATTATTCTGACAGCAGCAGTACAGTGTATGTAAGGTGCAGTTATTGAGTGCAAAGTGAGCCAAAAAAGTTAAACCAGCTCAGAGTGGGAGGGGGGAAGAGGTAGTGAGTGATGTGTTCACAAGCCTGATGGCCTGTGAATAGAAACTGTTCGTCAGTCTTTTAGTCCTGGACTTCACACTCCTGTAGGGTCTGCCTGAAGGTAGGAGTGTGAAGAGTCTGTGCTGGGGGTGTGTACCGTCCCTGATTATGTTGTGGGCCCTCCTGATGACCCTGGTGTGGTAAATGTCCTGTAGTGAGGGGAAGGCTGCTCCTGAGATGGACTGTGCAGTTTTGATCACATGCTGGAGAGCCTTTCTGTCCTGAGCAGTGCAGTTTCCATACCAGACTGTGATGGAGCTGGTAAGAACACTCTCGATCGTACTCCTGTAGAAGGTGCTGAGAATTTTGGCTGGCATGCCAAATTTCCTTAGTTTTCTCAGAAAGTACAGTTGCTGCTGGGACTTCCTGATGATGAGGTGTGTGTTTTGAGACCAGGTGAGAACCTCACTGATGTGAACTCCAAGGAATTTGAAGGTTTTCACCCTCTCCACCTCTGTCTCACCTATATACAGGGGTGTGTGCAGCTCCCGCTTCCTCCTTGGATCAACAATCATTTCCTTGGTCTTGTCTGCATTCAAGGAAAGATTGTTGTCATGACACCAGGCCACCAGCTCAGCCACCTCCTTCCTGTACGCTGTCTCTTCCCCACCAGTGATCAGTCCAATGACAGTAGTATCATCAGCAAACTTGATGATGCTGGTGTTGTTCTGGGAGGCCACGCAGTCATACGTGAAGAGGGTGTACAGAAGGGGACTCAGCACACAGCCCTGGGGGACCCCTGTGCTCACTGTTCTTGTGCTGGATGTGCGGCTGCCGACTTACTGGGGTCTGTCTGTTAGAGAGTTCAACACCCAGTTGCAGAGGGTGGGTGGCACAAGTGTGTGAGGGCTGTGTGAAGGGCACTGTTGACTGCGTCGTCTGTGGACCAGTTCCGACGGTATGCAAACTGGAGAGGACCTATAGTGTTCAGAATGGTCTCCTGGATATGAGTCATGATAGTCATTTAGGCAGGTCACAACGCTTGAAGCAGGATGGCACAAAAGTTTGCGTGAGTGACAGATTGAATATGTCCACAAACACGTCAGCCAGTTCTGATGAGCAAACCCTGAGTGCACACCCGGGGATGTTGTCTGGGCCGTGGGTTTATTCTCTTCAAGTTCCTGCGCACATCCACTGTCACAGTGAGCGATGTGTCTCCTTGGCCGTAACATCTCTGTCGGCCAGGGTTGAGGGCCTCGATGCGAGTATAGAACTCATTCAACTCATCAGCTAGTGTAGAGTGGCTGGTTGTGACCCCCCTTATTTATTAATAAAAACTTGTACAGTCTTCTATTATTCCAGTACTATCCCAGTACTACCTAATGAATGTTTATACTTCGGTAAACCTTTCTGGGTAAAATATTTTGCTGTTTGAGTACTTTTAAGAGTGGTTTTAAATGTGTTCGTAGGCCTGTGCAGAGGAAGACATTGAAACGCAGGAGAGAGCAGCACAGTCCATCTGAACACAGTGACATACAGTCACAACTCAACATGTGAGTTTCTGTAGCTGATAGATAATTGTGTACAGTTAATGGTTTAGACTGTTTTAGAATGTTTGGTTTTTTTTTTTAATAAGTTAAAGTTTTGAGTATTGTGAGTCACTGATGTAAATGTCATAGAACAAAATATTGGCAGCAATAAGATGCACAAAAACTAATCGTATTTGCCTTAGTGTCTTTTCTTTCTTTCTGTGTATTTGATGTGTTTAATTTCATTGAATCCATGTCCTGTGTCACTCTAAATGTGTGTCTGGCTTCAGAACATTCTGTAGCTGCAAAACGCAACCTTCCCCTGTGAAACATTAGCATGAAATGAAGAGTTTACATTTTAGTTACAACGTAACAATAATAGTAGTAGGTTTTGTCCATTTTTAATTATTATTATTGTTGTTAATAGCATAATAATGATAAAAGCCCACCGTGTGTGAGTGTGTTCAGGCTTTCCCTGATTGAAGAGGACTTTGAGGAGGAAGAGGAGCCAGTTATGGAGGGTTATGATGATGAAGACTCAGACTTTGAAGTGGCTGTATCTCTGGTGAGGCAGAAAATGAGTAACGTTCAGTCTAGGTATATGAGAGCCGTATCTGAGAGCTGTAACTTTGCTTTAGAAGCCCATCTGATCGTGTATGTACATGACATATATTCTGATGTTGATGCCTCCCAAAACCAGAATAGGCTTGAAAACAATTAAAGGGTGCTTGGATATTCCTGGGAACCAAAGTAAATTATTCTGCCATATCCATCTAACCTAAGCAGACTCTAGGTTAGCCAGTCAGAGTTTAGGTCCTTTCAGACCTGAATGTCAGTTGAAAGTCATGTCAACCAAGACATGTACTCTGCACTTACAGCCCGTTTTTAATATCGATTTGATTGCTGCCGACTAAACCTTACGATCAGTCCGAATATATTGTCCATTGTTTGACCTCCAGTGTGAGAAGGAAAGCTATGCCCTAGTAATTACCCAAACGAGCTCTTATTGAGTTCTTAAAGTCGCAGACCACGCACAAAAATAATCGCAACCACTGCCCCTGCACAGATGAACACACACATGCTAACAGAACGGGTGCAAAAAAGTCACCATTTTCAGTACCAAAGTCTGTATATGCCAACTATTCCCTGTATGAATGAATGAAATTGCGAGATATAAACATTCATACAGTACCTTTTTTTGTTTGGCTTTGTAAAATAGGCTGTATTGTGTTAACCATTTTGGGGGTCGACCAATATGTCTTTTTCAGGGCCGATTACCAATTATTAGTTTATCAAGGATGTCGACAGCTGATATTTGGGGCTGATATTCATGTACCGTAAGTTTGATATTTTGGTGTGAAAATTTACAAGAATGTGACCCTTGTTCTCAAATTGTATTAAATGAACATTAAAACATTACAAGAAATAAAGTGATTTGAGCTTTAGACAGTATAGGCTGCAAAATAGTAGCTTAGATGTTTATCTTTAAGATAATAAACAGATAAAATAACTTAAATTGCTCTCAGTGATGTTTATTAGTCAGACATGCTTGACAGAGAAATGGAGCTCAATTTACTCAACATGGAGCGGGACACAGAGACAGACTACAGAAGTGCTGGTTGGTTGTACTCGATGATTCATCCACATTTCAAGCAATCCAGTAACGCTGTAGGCGCTTTTATCGGCAAGGAAGCAGCGTCATATGCCGATTCGATAATAGGAAAAATACTGAATATCGGCTTGAATTATCGGTCGGGCCAATTATTGGTCGACCCCTACTGTCCATGGGCCTCAGCGCCTGGTTTTAGTTGCAGTGCATAGTGAGTGCATGTACATGCACTTAATCCAATAACTGCAGACAGTCAGAATTTGTCAGTAATTATTAGCAGTAGTGCAGCTTTAAGAGTGAGAAATACAACTGGCAATTTATGTCACATAAGCATTCAGACGGTGTAGTTGATCATCTTCATTGTTTTTCATCTGTTCATGTCCTGTAGCCATCCACACGCCACTCCACCAGCTTTCTGGAAGATCTTTTTGAATGAGCCCTGAGGATTCTGCAGAAATGATCTCAACATGCTGAAAATTATTTGAATGCTGTAATTTTGTTTTTCTTGTTAAAATATATGGTAGTTCATGAATGTTTAATTTCAGCAAATTGTTCCTCCAAGCTGTCCATCCAGATCTGTTTTAGGGTTATTAAGAGTTAAAGCTAAACTATGAGTATTTCCCAGTTCTGAAAATACAAATTTAAGAACACAAGCTGCCTAAAGCATAAGCAGAATATTTGTTTTGTAACAAGATTACGGTTTGGTTTGTTTTCTGCTTTAACGCACCTGATTTGAAATAAATTGGCCTATAAATCACAAGTTAAATAAGTTGTGTTGATGAGAATAATTTACTGTTTCATATTATGAACAAAACAAGATTAAGTTCAGTGCTCCCTCTGGCAATAAAACGTTTAGCAACAGACATTTTCATTTTGTCTGTTCTTTTTTGTGTCATGTGTCTATGCTTTGTACACACTCAATATTCCATTGCATGCACTGGCAGTCAAAAATAATTGCTTAGATGCACATA
This sequence comes from Colossoma macropomum, assembly GCF_904425465.1. Classification (NCBI taxonomy): domain Eukaryota; kingdom Metazoa; phylum Chordata; class Actinopteri; order Characiformes; family Serrasalmidae; genus Colossoma; species Colossoma macropomum. The sequence continues at coordinate 30,882,505 of NW_023494801.1, read as the reverse complement.
CACTGAGTTGTCAATTCATTAGATAATATTGAGGTCCACCTACCTTACAGGTCCACTAGGTGCATGATTACAGACTGTAGCCTGTTGTCCACTCTTTCTCCATTCCATCATTGGTCAGTTTGGGGCTGATATTCATGTACCGTAAGTTTGATATTTTGGTGTGAAAATTTACAAGAATGTGACCCTTGTTCTCAAATTGTATTAAATGAACATTAAAACATTACAAGAAATAAAGTGATTTGAGCTTTAGACAGTATAGGCTGCAAAATAGTAGCTTAGATGTTTATCTTTAAGATAATAAACAGATAAAATAACTTAAATTGCTCTCAGTGATGTTTATTAGTCAGACATGCTTGACAGAGAAATGGAGCTCAATTTACTCAACATGTGTCTATGCTTTGTACACACTCAATATTCCATTGCATGCACTGGCAGTCAAAAATAATTGCTTAGATGCACATACACTGAGTTGTCAATTCATTAGATAATATTGAGGTCCACCTACCTTACAGGTCCACTAGGTGCATGATTACAGACTGTAGCCTGTTGTCCACTCTTTCTCCATTCCATCATTGGTCAGTTTGGGGCTGATATTCATGTACCGTAAGTTTGATATTTTGGTGTGAAAATTTACAAGAATGTGACCCTTGTTCTCAAATTGTATTAAATGAACATTAAAACATTACAAGAAATAAAGTGATTTGAGCTTTAGACAGTATAGGCTGCAAAATAGTAGCTTAGATGTTTATCTTTAAGATTGGTCAGTTTTTGAAATGCTGTTGACCAGGTATTATTTGGGTGGAGGAGCATTATCGGCACAGCAGAGACACTGAACATATTTGTGGTGGCGGACACAGCATGTAGCCCCACATTGTTGATGTGCAGTTAGAGACTGTAGCCTGTCTGTTAATGCATGTTTTGTAGCCATACCCTAATATTACCCTAACCCCCACACAATAAAAGAACAAACATTTTATAGTGTATATATATAAATTATTAAATTATTTTTTTAATGTGTATTTATTCAGTATTTAGTAGGAAAATACAGTGTTATACATTTTTTCGATTTTTATTTGAAACCTTACTACCTTCTTTATTTGTGTAGTGTCTTTCATACTGTTTTATTTCAAGGCCTGCAGATGGATGACTGACCACAAGGCTTGAAAGCTCAAGATAGTGTATCCCCTGCAGATGTAAACATTAGATGAATGAGTAGTCCACGAATATGTAAAATATGTGAATATGCCCTTGAATGACTAAATAAATTAAGTTTTCTGTTTTCAACTATTATTGACTCATGAGATATCATTGCGATTCCAATGAGATGTTAGTATTTACCCTTCCATGTGTGTAAGACTACTCGTCTTTTTGTCACTTTTTATGGCTCGAAAGCAAAAGAGGAATCTCAAAAGTCTTCAAATCTGGAAACCTATTACACTATTACAATGGAATACTGCACATGTATAAGGCTATATCTTTCTGTGTTGCTCAAAATAAACAAATCTTAATAATAATAATAATAATAATAATTATTATTATTATTATTCTCTCTTGTGCCCAGAAGCCTCCTAAGACAATTATTCTCCCTGTCTTGGCCCACCAAATACTTTTGAGGCACTCCTGCTTTAGATGACTTAATAAACGTTGGAAAAGTGTGGCAAAATGGAGTGATAGGGCCATGATCAAAAACTCGTAGTCCTCTTCATTTGTAGTTGTTTATCAGTACGTTTGACTGCCAGTGTACATACACTGAACACAGAAATAAACACTTTAAAATGTCGTGTGAACACAAATCAGATTTGGTAAGAGCTGGTTACTCTTTCTTCCTCAGACTTACTATTAATTAGACGGAGACTATTTTTGTTTAAGAAGTTCATTGTTGTATTTTTCCCAGTGAAGCTGAAAGTATGGGGTCGTCGTTTCACTTATACACTTTTGGCGCCGGTGCAGTTGGCAATGTTATTGGTAGGCGCTGTCATGTGGTGTGTGACGTTTCTGTTGCTTTTCGCGCCACTCTGAAAACCCGCCCTTCCAAGCCGCAGACTCTCGTATTCGTTGGTGGAGAGTAAAGATAGACTCGAGTTTTCATTGGAGGAGAGGGCGGGCAGGCCTGCGTTTTGATTGGTCGAGGGCGAGGCTAGACTCCCGCCAGTTTTCGCAGACTTTGCTGTTCGTAGCGGCTCGTTGCGGAGACACGACGATATATAAAGCATTTAAAAGATATTTTTAAGGTTATCAGGGTCGGCATTAATAATCAGGAGCTCATACAGTCGGAAGAGATCAATTTAAGGGGCCTGAATCTCAAAACACTGTTTGAAAATGGCACCGAAAGACTATATGGCGGAGAAAGGTAAGAGATCTCCATTAACCTCTGTACAGGGACACAACCCGAGTTTAGCATAGTACTCTGAAGAGAGCTTATTGTACAAAATACCTCAATGTATAAAACTACCTACCGCTCTGCTATTATAACCAGAAAATTAACTCTTATGCAAAACAAAATTAACTTGAGTTTTAATGCAAAACGAGTTTATTACGAGTTTTTAGCAATTAATACTTAGTCGTTTGAGTAAAGTTTGAGATGAGAAAATGTCGCCTTCGACCAGGCTTCATCATATAGGGCAGAGCAGTAAGTTATTAGCCTTTGGCACGTATTGGTGAGTTAATTAACGCGTTAGTTATTGAGTTTTGCTACTCAGTAGTGGTGTGCTTTTAGATGGCTCAGTAGTTAGCACGGATCATTGTTAGCAGGCCAAGTTGGCTCCTTCAGGTAGATTTTCGTTGTTAGGTTTGCTAGCGAGCATTCGCATTTGTTATTGTCGTCGTTCCTCTAGTAGATGAGCATTTTCAAGCAATATGCGATTATTTGTTCTAAACTGTATTTTCTGCTAAGAACGAGTGTGAAAAGTTTCTCCTGAAGAGTTCGTTAAAGCTGTAGTGGGGTCACAATACCCGGATGTTCGGTGGCGGTGTCCGATTCGTCAACGAATCACTTTCTTGAAAAGAATCTGTCAAACCAATTCACTGAGTCGAACCTATTTGTAACAACTACGCAATGTTTACGTCCCAGTTACTTACTGATGATTATATTAGAATTCGAATGTAAATTAACAGTTTAATGTTGTACAGTACCATACAGTGACATATCCAGAACAGCCTATTTGAATTCGATTGTATTTTCTTTGAAGAGCTTGCAGCTGCTTCCTCTTTCTGTGAGGAGTTTGTGAATCGTTAGATTCTCTGAATCGGATTGTTTGAAAGCATCGGTTCTGTAAACTGAATCTGTCTGCACTAGTAGTACCCGGATGGAGCTGTAAAACAAAGAGCTTGTGGTGCGCGGAGGAGCACGTGGAGAGCGAGCGGACGGAACGCACACATTTACACAAACTCTTAAAATCACAGACTCACACATTTTTTTTCTTTGCATCAACATAGCAAGCAAGAGTGAAACAAAGGATCTCTGGTTGGATCAAGACTCAGGGAACAGGGGCTTTACTATAGGTACTCAAACGCAGACTCGTTAGACACGAGCATTGAACTGTAAACCTTATTAAAGCAAACTCCACCGATTTTTCTAATGTTCTGTGTAATTGAATGGTTAAGATGTAAATCCATTCAGAGTGGTTTGATGTGAAATACTCCGTTCTGGAGAATTCAGAATTGTTCAGTGGTGGTCAGAGAAACCAAATGTCTGAAGATTTTAGTGCCTTTTAAAAGCTACCTCAAAAAGTTATTACATAAAATGGTTACACATGCTGCCTGATGCCGGAGACATTGTTATACAGTAGTTTTGAAATCAGGTTTTGGCCTAAAATGATTTTTAATGCATTCTTGGTAGAGGGGTACATGTAATGTGCCCGAAGCATTATAATACCCAATAAAACATAGTTTCAGAATTTATTTTACCTTCATCATAAGTACATATTAAAAACTCAGAAGACGCTTGTAGATTCACAGGTCATTTTAGATAGTAAATAAAATGCCTGTGCTTGCATTTTTGACATAGAAGCAGTGCTCTCTTAACACCACAACAAGAAATCCTAAATGGTGAGTTTCTCTAGTGAACCATTTCGCATCAAGCCACTCTAAATGACTTTATTTACATCTCAACGACTGATCTGTACAGAATTTTTAAAAATTATTGGAAGTTCCCTTAAGACTTAACGTATGTTCGTCTATGACAAAGCATCTAGGCAAAATCTCATTTCTGCTGGGTCTGAGTATTTGATCGCGGATAGTAGGCGCATGTGCAAGCAACTATTACATAAACTCCCCGAGAGTTTTGGCCTCTTGCTTTCATTTTTAAACCACGCGTCTGATCAGAGTGCGCAAAGACGAGCAGCATTTTAGGTCAAAAGCCTTCAGATTTGATCTGTAACGTTATATACATTAGATAAAAGCTAGGAGGTTTTTTTCACGCGCACGGACTGTTCATTTTTTTACGCGGGGGAGGGGGAGCTTTTACGCTTCACTACGAAGGCACTATTTTGAGCAGCGCGGAGGTGGACCGTGTGTGAGAAGGCTGGGAGCCATGTGCTTCTTTGTTTACAAAAACAGCACCAAACACGGAGCTCCGTCTGTCTTGCCCGGTCACATCGCGGTTATAGCGGGACGCTGCGGGAGTCGAGCCCGCGGAAAGAAGCACAGCACCCAGACACCGGGATCTGGACACACCGCGGTTCGTACACGGCGCGCAAACGGGGTTGTTTTCCCTTTGCCAAATAAAAGGTTTGGTGGGGGGCGGGGTGGTGGTGGTGTGAGGAGTCCTGAACCTAAGATCAGCTCTGCGGTAGGCTTATTTCGTAGATAACTGAGGTCTTTTGTGCATGCAGGGGCGTATGTGTGTACACGCAGGTCAGAGTAAAGTTAAAACCGCAGTAAAAGATGAGGCTCCGAGCTTCAACAAAGAGCTCGGACACGGCCGGGCTTTTCAGCTTCAAATCAGAAAACACGCACTAACGCACCTCCTGTTTAAATACACACAGGCTAGCCGTTTGTCGTTCCTGGTTCGTTAGGTGTGTTGTGTCTGTGCTCATGTTACAGTTAATGCGTGCTTAGTTACATTTTATTGAGTACTAAGAGGCGTTTGAGTGCTTTGATGTACCTGCAGGCTGGTTTCGGGAAGGGCTGGAGGCTTTAATAAGCAGTTTTGTGTGTTGCTCCTCTGTGTGGGGGAGGGGTCTGGTCACGTGACCGCTGTTTATCAATGGGTGCCTCTCCTTTGTGGCTGTAGCGGCACCTGCTCGGCTTCAGTTTGAATTGGTGAGGTTTTATTGTTTGCAGTTTGATCATCTGCAGAAAATTAAAATTAATTTAACCCTTTTAACTCTGTAAAACCTAATCCCTGAAATAGTAATAAAGCTCTGTATAGTTGAATCACATTGTCATTGGATAAAATGTTAATCACGTGATGAAGGCTTTTGTTTACTTACTGAGTCTTTTATCGTTTGTGAATAACAGTATCATATTAAACCTTGAAAGGGTAAAATGTTTACATTGTTCAGTGGGTAATGGGGTACCTGAAGATAGTTGTGCTTAATTCCTTTAGATGATATAGGGGTTCTGAAGATTGGATGTCATATAGAAGTGCACAATAGCACTTTTGCTGGTACCAACATTTTTATAAGTAACAGTTATGAAGCACACTTTGCAGTATGTTGAGTGCTGAACAGCACTAAAACGTGTAAAAAGTAAATAAATAAAAAGGTTTTTAAGACAGCCACAACACACCAAAACAACCATACCTCATTTGACTGAAATCATGTAAGCCAGTTGTAAATGCTTATGCATAGCGTTGGTCGAAATCAATACCAGTGTGATATTTCCTCCTAAACTATTAAGCTTTATAGATGAACGTCTAAAAGTAGTCAAGCATACTAGACTATTTAAAAAGTACTACCCCAAAAGAGGAAATGCACTGCTAAAAAACATCACATATTGTGTGTGTGTGTGTGTGTGTGTGTGTGTAAGTGTATTTCAGGCTATGTTTGTTACAGGATTGTATATCTCATGTTACACGATTGTATATCTTCTGCCGAGATCTGCCAAGTATCAAGACCCTTACATACTAACGTCATCTTTTAGGCCAGTGTAGAAAGCAGCTATTTGTGTGGTGCTTTTCCCCCTTAATTCTTCAGTGATGATGCAGTGTCTCAAAGAACATGATCTAACGATGTGGAAAATTTGTAGATTTCTCACAAAGTAACTTTCCTGTAAGAAAACGAATGAATAGGATTCTACTTCAGTGGCCTGTTTTATTTATTTTATTTTTTTTTAGCCCAGTGCAACCAATTGATCTGAATTCTATTCTGAAGTGTATCTCTTAACTGTACAGTCACTGTTACTGGATTCAGCTGCTCCTGTTTGTGTGACTCTGAGCCACTGAGTTGGTTTCTAATTTTGTGTCTTTCTGTGTGCTTTGTAGAGAAGTGTAAGCGCTTCCTGCAGGAATTCTATTCTGAAGATGACTCTGGGAAGAAAGTGTTCAAATATGGAGCCCAGCTGGTTAGTGAGAAGCCATCTGTCTGTCGTTCACCTGGCTTTCTTTCTTTCTGCCAATGTTCAAGTGAAGGTAATTTTCCTCAGAAGGTGTCTAACTAATCTAGTTAAAACTTTTGCATGTTTATAGGTGTCTCTGGCACACAGAGAGCAGGTGGCATTGGTGGTGGACCTAGATGACGTAGCAGAGGAAGATCCTGAGTTGGTGGAGAGCGTGTGCGAGAACACCAAACGCTACACAGGACTGTTTGCAGATGCTGTGCATGAGTTACTGCCAGAGTACCGAGAACGAGAGGTATGCACACCTAGGGATGTTTTTGGAAAAAGTACTTATGCGTACATTTTAGAGGCAGCAGATAGGCTGTATTAATTTGTTTATTATAACGTTTAATAAAGAACATGCACATGTTTGGCTAAAATAGAGTAATCGGGTTATTTTCAGATAGGAAAAATCCCAAGAAAAGACCTTTACAGGCTTCAGCATTCAACATGACTGTAAGCAAGGTGTATGCAGTGTGGTTTGAGGTCTTGTTCTTCTGCCACCTGCTGAATATTGACATTTTGTTCCAGGTGGTGGCGAAAGATGCTTTGGATGTTTATATTGAGCACCGTCTGATGATGGAGGCGAGAGGTCGTGATCCTGCAGATACACGTGATCTCAGGAACCAATACCCTGCTGAGCTTATGAGGAGATTGTAAGTAATTCTCTGCCTTTCCTGTCAGCTTAATTTTCAGTTATGAGAAATTAATTAGTAACGCACAGGGACAAGTATTTGGACAAGTAGTACTAAATGTAACTTTATTAATTGTAACAAAGTGCATTTAACTAACATTATATAACTCTTCAGTTATACTATTGTAGTTAGTGAAACATGATCCAGTTTCTGTCTGTTGATAGAATATCAGTAAATTGAACAGGTTTGGACATCAGTTCCAAGAAACTGAGGGGTTCTTACTGTAACTACAGTTACAGTAAATGGAGTTTAGAGTAGGTGCAAAAAGGCTAGCTGAAATTAATGTTAAGGGATTTAAGGGAGTCAAGGTATGGGGAGGAAGATTTTGAGCTGAACTTTGAAGGAAGAGAAAACCAAAGAGTGAGACGTATTTCAATTTGGGTGGCGTGACACAAGGGTCTGTCCCTAAAGTGAACAGTTCAAATTGAGACTACCAAGAGACTGGGACCTTCTAGAGACAAGAACAAAGCAATAATTTAATCATTCCCTTTTCCCCTTTTCTCTTCCAGCGAGGTCTATTTCCGTCCTCCATCCACCTTAAAGCCGAAGGTTGTACGAGACGTGAAGGCTGACGGCATTGGCAAGCTGGTTACCGTCAGGGGCATTGTTACTAGGGCAACCGAGGTCAAGCCAATGATGGCAGTTGCCACATACACGTGTGACCAGTGTGGTGCGGAGACCTACCAGCCGGTACTGTTGGTTTAAAATCTCTTAATTGTAGGAGCTGCTTTGAGGTCAAATGTCTAACCGGTACCTGTTGATGTTTGCCCTCTGCCAGATTGCGTCTCCAAGTTTCATGCCACTCATCATGTGTCCCAGTCAGGAGTGTGTAACCAACAGGTCCGGGGGACGCCTTTACTTGCAGACGAGGGGGTCAAAGTTTGTCAAGTTCCAGGAGCTACGCATCCAGGAGCATGTGTGTAGCGATTCCTTGCAATAGCACCTTATGAAATAATTGCGGATAGTGAATGCAATGATGTTTTTATACATTGTATTTACAATGGACAAGCATGCTTCAGTGCCAAAAACCAGTCAGGTGTTTAGAGAAGTAAACATTTACTAAACTTTACATTTAAAAAGAACATTGCAGCAGGTGACAGGCAACGTTGACCTGTTATTAAAAAAATATTCCAGTGGTATCTTTAGTCAGTTTTGTGTCTTGAGTTTTTAAAGATAATTATGAATTGTTCCCAGTCTAGTTTTTGTAAAACTTAAGATTTCATAATGCATTGAATTTTACCAATGGGTCAAGAGATTCAACTGGCTGTGCTGTTAAAAGAATGCATGTGTGACTCTCCACCTCTGTTCTGTCTAATACAGAGTGACCAGGTTCCTGTGGGAAATATCCCTCGCAGTATGACTGTGTATGCGCGAGGAGAGAACACACGCGTGGCACAGCCTGGAGATCACGTGGCAGTTTCTGGAGTCTTTCTTCCTCTTCTTCGTTCTGGTTTCCGACAGGCTGTGCAGGTGAGAGATGCCACATGTAATACAGTGATGTTGGCTGTGGATAACCAAGCTAATGACAATGATTTTCACTTAAGACAGTGAGACAGATGGTAAGGGTAAATGAAACTCCCATCCCTGTAATTTACACCAAGATTTCTTATCCCAGGTGAATTGGTTATGAACATTAGACGTCCTGTGGTAGACTGTCGTTACCCCACCTCCTATGGAAAATTGATGCCGTCTGAACAGTACTTTGATCACAAACTCAACGATGCACTCACTATATGCATCACCTTACAAACCATACCACTCTGTAGATTTACTGAATACTTCTAAAATGCAGATGGAACAAAAAGCTCAACAGATAATTATCCAAGTAATGTATATAGAGGGTCCCCTCCATAATTTTGATGAATGTATTCTTGCTCTTAGGGTTTGCTGTCTGAGACGTACCTGGAAGCTCACTGTATTACTCTCATGAATAAAACGGAGGATGATGAACTGGGCACAGAGGACCTTAGTGAGGAGGAGTTGCGTCAGATCACAGGTTTGTAGGTTGTGTGGTTCACTGCCACTTTACAGATAAGGTTTACTAATTGTTGCATCCCTACCAAGTTACTAAAATTCACTAGTTTCACTGCTGTATAATGATGTGGAGAAGAGACCTAGTGGACCTAGAGAAGTTAAAGGACTGATCACTGGGTGTGTGTTGTGTGTAGAGGAGGATTTCTATGAGAAGCTGGCGGGGTCAATAGCTCCGGAGATCTATGGCCATGAGGACGTAAAGAAAGCACTGCTGCTGTTACTGGTTGGTGGAGTCGAACAAGCACCACGTGGGATGAAGATCAGAGGTCAGATAATCATACTTGTCTGCCGTTGTCTAAACTGCTTCCTGTACAGACTACCGCATATATACACATTTCAGAAAGATATTAGGAAGTAGGCACTAGAATTGTCTTGATCCCAAAAGATAAACCACAGTTAACAAATTTGAATTTGCATGGGCAGCGATTTCAGAATTTCATATGTTTTACATGTGTTTGTGTACAGGTAACATCAACATCTGTCTGATGGGAGATCCCGGTGTGGCCAAATCACAGCTGCTGTCCTACATCGACCGCCTGGCGCCTCGCAGTTAGTTTTCCCCTTATTTTCTCACTCCAATACTGCAGTCCTTGAATACAGTGTATACATTCTCTCTTGTTCTTTCCCTCAGGTCAGTATACAACAGGACGTGGGTCCTCAGGTGTTGGTTTGACAGCAGCAGTGATGCGTGACCCAGTTACTGGAGAGATGACCCTGGAGGGTGGGGCTTTGGTGCTGGCAGATCTGGGGGTGTGCTGCATTGATGAGTTTGACAAGATGGCTGACGCTGACCGCACAGCCATCCATGAAGTGATGGAGCAGCAGACCATCTCCATTGCCAAGGTAACCAGGACTGGCCCACCATTGGGCAGAAGTGTTGGAATATTCAAAATAACAAACCAGTATGTGTGCCTTCCTGAATCTGATTCACTGTATTGGCCAAGTACACATGTATGTATAAGGAGTTTGTCTTGGTGGAATTGGTGTATTTCTAAGTTGACAGAAGACAATACAAATAGATAACAAAATACATATCCACACATCTGTGTATCCACAGTATTTGAATAAAATGATCTTTTGTTTGGTTTTCCCCCTCTCTCAGGCTGGGATTATGACATCTTTGAATGCACGTTGTTCGATTCTGGCAGCAGCAAACCCAGCGTATGGCCGCTATAACCCACGCAAGAGTATTGAGCAAAACATTCAGCTGCCAGCAGCGTTGCTGTCCCGCTTTGACTTGCTCTGGCTCATCCAAGATAAACCAGACACAGACAATGACCTGCGTTTGGCCCAGCACATCACCTACGTCCACCAGCATTCTAAGCAGCCCCCCACACACTTCACCCCCATTGACATGAAGCTGATGAGGTACGTAAATGCAAATGTTTCTTTCATTTCTTTGCTGTTCGTGTGGGTTTAGAATGTGTGGGGTCTTCATTTAGAATTAAGACAACTTCAGTACAAATATGTGAGGTTGGCATGATGAGGGGGGATTGCAACATTGAAAGTTTACTGCGATTTATATTAGGACTTAAAATTGAAAGTACATGATTATCATCCATGTCATTTAATCCATACGCTCAGAGCGTTCCCAATGGTTTAACGATGGGTTTGCTTTCCCTTTCTCTCTGTAGGCGCTATTTGACTAAGTGTAAAAAGAGGCAGCCAGTTGTTCCTGAGTCTCTTGCTGATTACATCACTGCTGCTTATGTGGAGATGAGGAAAGAGGCACGAGTGAGCAAAGACACCACCTTCACCTCTGCCAGAACTTTGCTGTCTATCCTGCGTCTGTCCACAGCACTGGTGAGACACAAACAAAACCATTTGTTGTTGGTTTTGCTTTGTTGTTTTTTTTTCCCCGCCCTTTCCCTCCTCCATTCCCTGTCCTTCTACTTGCTCCTCTGATGGCTGGTTTGTGATAAAGTGCTTACAGTGCAGGTAGTGTGTTAGTTCTACCGCAGTGTGGGCACTTCTGTCACACGCTGGTTGCAGTCACCACTGGAGCAGCTGGTTAACCATTATGGATGCAACTTTAATCCTTGTTTGTTTGTTTGTTTGTTTGTTTGTTTGTTTTTGTTTTTCTCCCCTCCTTTCCTCAACACAACCATTTGGATTTGGGTGTCTTGACTTCTGTTGTTAGCAAATTTAGCGTTCACTGGTATGGAGACACAGCTTTTGCACAAATCATGGTACATTATCCAGCTGTTGTTTGCCACAGTTGTGCCTTATATTCTCAGCCATTAGCTCCTGACTTGGTGGTTCTTACACTGTGGACGTGTCCCCCAGGGGAAAACTAGCCTCACCTTCACAGTAAGAGTTATTGTAGTAATTGCATAAGAAGTAATAGCCTAAATTAACATTTCAAAGACATTTCTTGAACATGCTGCACAACGTTAGCCTCATAGCTTCAGTTTTAAACAAAAAAGGCAGAATAAAAGTTTGGCCACCAGACATCATCTGGCTGAGTTTTCTAGGCCATGTTCAGATCAGGGTTCCGCTGCTGAGTGTTAAAAGTGCTGTTTGTGCAGGTAGCTGAACATGCCTACTGCAGAACCAGCACTTCCAAACACATGGCTGCACTGCACAGTTGCATGAAATGTTTTGCACTTGTTCCTGCACACTTGTTTGTGGATGCAGTGCTGTCACATGAATGCACAACAGTCCAGAAATGAAAGCTGAAGGCAAAAAGTGCTTTTCAGCTTTCATTTACCAACTTACCAGCAGGGGGTGCAGCAAGTCTTCATCTTCAGCCCTGCTCTCTCTGCACCTTGATGTGAGTCTCTGGTTTTATCGTGGTACCGGTCAGCTTTGCGGGGTGGGCAGTCAGCCTTCATCAGAACCGCTGTGCAAACCCATGCAAAACTGACTGCACCTTGAACTGACGCCAGGTGCCCAGTATTCTTTCTGCATTTGTGTGCACATGCTGAACAGGAGGAGTTTCACAGCTGAACATGGCTTGTAGAGACTAGCTGGTGTTGAGAGGCGGAGACTTGGGCAATTGCTGGCTTTCCTATAAGGCATTGCACTTGTCTCGGTCTGACAGTGCCGGCACAACTCGCTGTGGGCACAAACGTGACCTTCTCTGGACTGTGAAACATGCAAACCTGAGCATGCTTTGGAAAATGTTCATTCATGTCAGTTACTGTGGTTGGTTCTGATGTGCATCATACTGTAGATGTGTTGGTGAAATGTGCATGTGTTGTAGGCGAGGCTCCGCATGGTGGATGTGGTGGAGAAGGAGGATGTGAATGAAGCCATGAGACTTATGGAGATGAGCAAAGATTCTCTACAGGCTGACAAATCCAACACCACCAGGTTTGTGCGTGCGCGCGCGCACACACACACACACACACACACACACACACACACACACACACACACACACACACACACTCTCACAAACCAAACAGAAGAGCTGTGGAGTTTGTGTAGTCTTGTCTCCAGATTCACTTTTCACAAACAGAAACCTCTGAGAAGGAGGGTAAGGGAAACTGGGTGATATTTGACCTGTAAATCTGTGGAATTTTTTTACACTTCCACATAGGAGCTGACTCTAGTCATTTAAACTCTGTGCTGCCTTTCCACCCATTCCAGACTTGCTTACATAAAGTGTTAGGGGGTTGAGCGATGCATGGTCTTCAGCGATGATTTGTGTCAGTGTTTCACTCATCATTGATTCTTCTGTCTCCCAGCACTGAACCTTCTAAGCATTGCATTAATTTACAGCTATGAGTGGATGAAATAAGTTTCCTCAATGTAATTGGTTTCAGCAATGAACCTTGTCATGAGGTGTGTGTGTGTGTGTGTGTGTGTGTATGTGTATATATATATATATATATATATAGATAGATAGATAGATAGATCTCATGATCACTGTCCAGTGTAGTCTGCTAAACTCATTGTTTTAGAAGCTGTAACTGAATAAGAGGACTTTAGTCATGGATTCTATCATGGCAACATACAGCACGCAGGTAGCTGAGCTTTTGGCTGTGTGACTAGGAAAGGTTTGTAGGATCAAACTAGAAAGTTCATTAAGCTTCAGCATAAGTTGCTAATAATTGTGGTAACACTGTTGGTGGTGTTATCTTTAACAGCTCTGGTTACAACAGATATCTTTTGTAACTATATCTGCCATATATAAAGCTTACTGACTGTCCATTTTAACCATACTTATCTTTGTCCTTATGTATCTGTAACCTTATCCAGAAAGAAAATTATGTAAGTAATTATGTAACGGACTGCGTTGTGTTATTCCTGTAGAGGATCAAAAGCAGGTGACGCTTTGGGGCTGTAATAACAGTACATGCTCCCTCCCTCAAGTAGTTGCTATGGGTGTCGTCTTCTTTAGTTTTCTAGCTGCCACATTAATTATTAAAAAAAAAAAAAAATTCACAGTAGCGAGTAGCCAGCTGGCACAAGGTTTTGGCTGTAAGATTGGCAGAGTTTATAAAAACGGCTACAATGCAGAACATAATGTCATCATTGTCATACATTTTCACCAACTCTGCCTGTGTTTGTGAATTTAGGACCCAGCGACCAGCAGATGTGATCTTCTCTCTGGTGCGAGAGCTGGCTGGAGAGAGTGGAAAGGTTAAAGCTGTACGCATGGCGGAGGCAGAACAAAAGTGTGTGTCGCGTGGTTTCACTCCTGCCCAATTCCAGGCTGCGCTGGACGAATATGAGGAGCTCAACGTGTGGCAGATCAATCAGGGACACACACGCATCACCTTCATCTAAGCTCCTTCAACCTACAGCTCAACATGGATCACATACATCAAACATACACTTTCGAACACGGCTACATCCTCTGCTCATACGTTTAACTCCCTACATAACTGGCTTTGTGGCTTAATCAGCATGTATCTATCTTAATGGACTTGAGTTTATGGAATTGTTCATCATTATTATTATTATTATTATTAAATGATGATGCTCTGGTTTTCAGGTTTGTTGTTCTTGCCTTTTAATATGTAGATAATGCTCAAGAATAAACTTGTAAATATATATTTGTGGTCTCTTGCTTTGGCTGTTGTTTGGATAATGTTAATGTAATGTTACACATCCACCACTAATCACTGTCTGTGCTGTAAGTAAAAAGGTCTAGATACTAGTGGTGTCATTTAAGGACGATTTAACGTTTTTGAGCCAGCTCATGTTTGAAGAGCTATGTTTTCTAATGTCAAATTGGTAGATCTTATGTCGGTTGCTTGAAATACATACAGTGACAATTACATACATCCTTTTTTCAGAGTCAAATCCAGCAGGAATGATAAGATTTGACTTTATCTTGTGTGTAGTGTAAACAGCAAGATGTAGTGGGAATATGTGCAATAAATAGTTATAGCTGACAATACGTAGGCTATTTCAATAATGAAATGACACCTGCCTTCCTTAGCAAATTATGTGACAGTATCTCTCCTGCATGTGGAGTCAAGTTGAGAGGGGATGCAATTATCCAGGTGATATTAACACATAATTTTACTAGCTTTTTAGAGCAAACACAATGTAATGTTTTATTTAATCAGGAGGTAGAGTAAAATCCTTAACAATTTAGGTTGCAGGTGGACACGTGTCAATGCTTTGGAGTTTGGAAAAAGGGCAGTGCTTTTTAGGAGCAGGAACAGCTGGTGTTTCAGCAATGTGTCCTACTGTGCATGCATGCATAGTAAAGTTACTTTGTTTTGTTGTGTTTTAAGTTTACCTTTGTCTTAAAATACTTTTATATAGACTTTCAGTGCTAGATCTGCTTAGAGCAGCGTTTTTTTTTTCTAGCAGAGTGTTCAATGTGTGCAACTCGAACTGTGGATTCTCTTATAAGGAACGGTAGCACTAAACCATGTCAAGACAAGATGTCATTTATGCAGGAATTTAAAAGAAACTTATTTCCACCTGGACGTTGTATGAAGCTTAAATGCCTAACTTGTACCAGCGCAACACATACTAATATGCCACCACCATGTCAGGGTCACTGCAGTGCTGAGAATGATCCACCACCCTAATAATACCTGCTTTGTGGTGGTCCTGACAATTAAATAACAGGGTGCAAGGAGACGAACAAAGTATGCAAAGAAACAGATGGACTACAGTCTGTAATTGTACAACA
This sequence comes from Colossoma macropomum, assembly GCF_904425465.1. NCBI lineage: Eukaryota > Metazoa > Chordata > Actinopteri > Characiformes > Serrasalmidae > Colossoma > Colossoma macropomum. Next base: position 30,867,136 of record NW_023494801.1, on the reverse strand, counting down.
AAGTGCTCCTGTATGTTAAGTGGACCTGGTTCATTGTATTTTTGTCCATTTTATGTCTATACAGATGTACATACATGCACATGAATATACATGAATGGATATGAGTTTAGAATGTTTAATATATAAGTAATATAAAGAATAAACATACATCCATTTTACATATGTAAACGCACATGGCCATATATCATTTAAGAGCATTTGCTTCCAGAATATGATAGAATAGCTCTGCACACATAATGTCCATCTAAATAAATCCCTTCACCATAATCAAAGATACACCCAGGGTCATATATTCAAGATATGGTTCCTGACTGGTCTGACTTTGAGTGTAAGGTACATGTTAGATACTCAAGTGGCATAAATTCCATAACCAGTTTGTGTCAGTTCTTTATTGAGAGAATAATGACTTGTCTGTTGTAGTAAAACATTCTTCAGGACATAAATGTCAAGACATTAAATAAAGGTGTCTTATGGATCCCCTCTATGTGTTCAGTAGGAAGTCGTAAAAGAAACATTTCAGTTTGATCCCTAATATCCTCTCAATTTCTTCAATAGCATATCTGGATTATAATTTATTTTATTTCATTTTTACTGACTATTTAAAATATACAGACACATCTCAAAACTGCTGCTAATATTTAACTTTCTCATGATTCTAAATTACAGAGCTCATCTTCCACACAATACATTTTTGCTCCTGGTTTCTGATACGGAGGATTTTTGAGGCAGTCTGTAATCTGCACTTTACCACCAGTGCCTCTTAAAATGATGTCTGGAATGTAAAGCGTTCACATTCTCATTTTTATAACCTCTCCTTAAACACAGAAGACATCTGGTATTGACAAACGTTCAATTTTCTGAGTTTTATCAGGTTTCTGTTGGACGCATTTTGTCAGTTTTACTAGACAGCAGGAAGCCGGGAGGCCCTATGAAATTTAGCCACCAGGCTAACATCCTAATTAGCATTGGGGTCACCACACTAAACATTTTCTGAAGTCAAATATTTCAAAAGGTTATGGGGACAAAACACAGCATTTCAAAAGGCAGTGGGGACAAGATGGGACATTTCAGAAAGTAATGGAGACGATGCATTTCAAAAAGTGGTGGGGACAAAAAGATTTCAAAAAGTGGTGGGGATAAAATGAGTAATTTCAAAAACAGGTGGGAACAAAATGGGGATTTCAAAAGGTTGCAGGGACAAAACAGGGCATTTCAAAAAATGGTGGTTACCTAATAGGTCATTTCAAAAAGTGGTAGGAAAAAATGGGGATTTCAAAAAGGGCCCAAGATGCAACATTTTAAAAAGTTCTGGGGAAAAATAGGCATTTAAACTGGTAGGGCAAAATGGGGCAATTCAAAAAAAGGTGGAGGAAAAGAGGCATTTCAAAAAGTGCTTAGACAAAATTAATTAAACAAATATAGGGAATAAAATTAGATTTCAAAAAGTACTGCGAACAAAACCATTTCAAAAAGTATTGGAGACATTACACAGAGTGGGGACACAATGAGCACTTCAAAAAATGGTGGATACAAATGAGGCATTTATAAAGGGGACTTCAGTGTGAATGCTTACACGTGTAGTGTAGTGTAGTGTAGTGTGTGTGGATGGTATCTAGGCGTGTTATGTAGTGTTTAGATGGTGTTTGGATATGACTGTTTTTTTGTGGGGATAAAATGAGGCATTTCAAGAAGTGGAGACAAAACGGAGCATTTCAAAAAGTTGGGACAAAGTAGTGTATTTCAAAAAAAGGGGAAAAATAAGGCAACTCACAAAGTAGGGACAAAATGGGGCATTTCAAAAAGCTGTCTCCAGCGTAAATGCTTACATGTGTGTGTGTGTGTGTGTGTGTGTGTGTGTGTGTGTGTGCGTGTGTGTGTCTGTATGTGCATAGTGTTGGGGTGTGTTTGTGTGGAATGGTGGGTGGGGTCTCTAAGACAGATCAGCCAATCACCTGCCTGCTCCTGTCTGATTGACATTACGCTGCATGTATAAACAAGTTTGCAGAGTTCAGCAGGCAGAGCGGCTTTCCGAGTGAACAGGTAAGTTACAGCTACACAGATATTTAAACTACTATTGATGTATAGCTTATACTTCTTAATCTTACACTGTCACACTGTCCATGTTGCTTTTAGTGATCATGTATTTATTTCTGAATCTGTTGCGTCTGTAGAAGTGGCAACAGTTTTCTTAATCAATCTAGTTGTTATATCTAAAATTTCTCATTCTGCGATTGTTGTAAATGTTTGATACCTTATTTCTTGACTTTTTTACTTGTTTGTCATTTTAATAGTGTAAATGTATTGGCATGTATTATGTATTGGCAGATAAGTGTGCTTGCCTCAAGCATTATTTATTTAAACAGACAAAACTTTCTGCCAATAAAAAAAAATCATTTCTGTCGATAAAATTACTTAAAAATCTCCAGAAATAAGTTGAATAATTGTACAACATTCTTACAACAATCTCATAATGAGAAGGCTTAGATAAACTGACCAGATATAAGATGTATTCACTGACATAGATATAATATTTTGGATTGTAAAGCCAGAAAGTATTCAGTGACGATCCTTTTAGGCTTCTGTTGCTTTAATAGCATAATAGCCTGTGAATGTGTTAGATGCAGCATAGTTTAATAGTTTTTGCATGTGTCTACATAGCCATAATGGTGATAAAACTGCTCTGCGTGCTGTGCTGCTTTGCACTGCTGCCTCGTAAGTCTATTTCCATTTGTCTGCAAAATATAAATATTGAAATATCAATATTATTAAGTGTACCAATGCAGCCGGACACCATTAATGTCTTTTATTTCATTTTTCTCTTTTTCAGGATGGCTGGATGCAAAGTCACTACTGAATATGATAAAACAGGAGGGTAAGCTCTTGTTTAAATGTTTAAATAACAGATCCACTTGATCTACACAAACCGAGAAATCTTTCAATAGCACATTAAAGCAATAGCTTTAAGAGACATCTAATTGATACTGATTTCGCTCTTACATTAAAAGTATTTGGTCAGCCAAAACATGTTTGATGTCCAATGCTTGCCTCTTTAATTTTGCACTGGAGCTACAGGGCAAATGTAGCTAACAAATAATGAAAGCTTATAACCCACTAATTAGCGTGATGCAAACTGCAAACCCACTGGCCTCAAACAGGGTTAAATTAAGCAATCTCAAATAAACTTGGTTATGTGGCTTCTGTCATGGTATGACTAACATATTTTGGCTAGTATACCACATGTGTGGTAAGGGGAGTATTGCATAAATTTGATTTTACAACAAACTACTTCTTTAGGAGTCTTACTAGATTTATTATACTAGTAACTAGCAGGTGACTGTATGTATAAGAGCTGTCTATTGATGTTGTTTTGTTTCTGCCTGTATGTGTCTCAGACGTGACTCCAGTGAGCTTAGATGCAGAGAAGGCGAATGGTTTCCTCTCAAGTTCGCGGGGCCGCCGCAGTGTGGACCCCCGCTGGTACCGGCAGACTCCAGACTTCCAGGCTTATTATCGCTACTACAGCAGCATCGGCCACACAGAGGGGGTGAGAGACAATAAAGAAAAACAAAACAGCATGGAGAGATGGAGAAAGAAACAGAACAGGGAATATTAAAAGAGTTGTTCCATTTTCCTTATTCTGAATGGTTTGCTTCACTATGTTTTTGCACTAGAGCCAGGAGGCTAATGTAGCAAATAATGGAAGTTTATTTCTCAATTCACAAACTGCATGTCTAAATCATCACATGCCTCAAAATGATTAGCTTCTGAACTGTTTTCCATAAAACTGGATGGAAGTGAACAGCTAAAAACAGTAGTAATATTCATCCTGAAGTCTGGATTTTGTCTATTTTTAAAGGTAACAGTATGTCATATACGGTCAGAAATCTGTTTGAGCTTACTTAACAACTTTCTTTAGTTTGAGGCAAGTACTTGATTTACACATGCATTTTGCACAATGCGACAATGATATTTCCTCACTTGTTAGCTACATAATTCTTTTTGTTCCAGTGCAAAACTAAAGAAGCCAGCTTAGAACACCAAACATGCAGGGCTGTTTCTAGCCACAAGTAGTTGCTTAGGGCCCCCATGAAACCAGGGGGCCTCACAAGTATTTTTATTTATTTGTATATTTATTTTCAGTGTTTTACTTTCCTTTGTAAAAAGGTGTGGTGAACCCAAAGATTTTCCTATATTGTTTCTTTATCCAGAAAATCTTGTTGTATTCTTGCATACAAAAAGAATAAGATGAGATGATGAAGAGGTGGCTGAGATGCCCCATCCCCCCTATCCCACCCCCACATGTAGGATGTTGCTTAGGGTCCCCAGGTCCTGCAAATATTTCTTGGTTAATTTATCTGGGGTAAGGGGAAAATTGTGTAAAAATTTGTCACCAAACTATTGGTTGGTGTAGCATAGTGGGTAATACTGCTGTCCTCTACAAGGCAGACTGGGGTTCAGTTCCCTGCTCAGGCAAGTACACCAGTTCTTTAACAATGCGCCTAATGGTACATTTGCCTACCTCTGTAACATTATATTATAATAATATAATATAACAATATTATAACTGTAAGTCACCCTGGATAAGAGCGTATGCATAAATGTAAAAACATTACTTTATTAATGCTCAAATAAAATGTTAGATTTTCATTTTCTAATACAGAATAGTTTTTTTTTTTCAGGACCTTCTATAAATGTTTCCTCTTTCTTTCCCTTTTCCAGTTGTATGAGATTGATAAGATAAGGATGCTGTATCAGCAGATGCGCCACCTGGAACACGTTTACGGCCCAAATGCCTCATACTATCAGAGCAAACTAGGCATTCCCGTCCTGCCACCACTGCCAAAATGTGATCCGGCCAAAGACAAGAACTGCAGACCCCCTCCTCCCCCTGCTCCAGAGAAAAAGCCTGCCCCTCCTGTCCCAGCTCCGGTTAAAGGCCTTACACCCCCGGCTCCCATCTCCCAGGCTGACGTTGTTTACCTCTGCAATGCTAAAGACCCACTCTGCAAGCCACATATTGTCTACATGCCCACAGGGGCGGTCCCGGTACTGTGTGATCCCCGCTACCACCCCACCTGCAAGCTGGAGGGTCCCCCAGCTCCTGCCCCTGCCCCTGTCGTGATCAAGAAAGTTGCCCCTCCCCCAAAAGTTGCCCCGCCCCCTCCACCTATTGTGTATAAGGGAATGGAGTACGATTGCGACCCCTACTGGGATCCCGACTGCCTCATAGATAATCCACCCCGTCTGATCAAGGGAAAGGTGGCCCTGCCCCCTCCGGCACCCCAGCCTGAGGAAGATGAGGAGGAGGAGGAGGAGGAGGCATCAACTCCGGCCCCGCCCGCCCCCATTGCTAAGAAACACCCTGTCCCTTACTATGGTTACCCCTATTACCCATATTACCCCTATGACTTCCAGTCTGAGCTGTATGACCCCCAGCGCTACTCTTATCCCTCAACTGATACTAATACTGACAAATAGAGCAATGTTTGCATCAGCAATAAACAAACAAACAAATAAACAGGTAAACAATGTTGTGTCGTGAAGCAGAAGTGTCTGTTAGCTTCTCAGAAAACCAATGCAGTCACAACACACACACACACACACACACACACAGAATACTCTGAAAAAATACTGAATAATCTGTCGTAAATGTTTTCAGTAACATTTTCCATTACAAAATGTTAAAAAGTAACATATTCAGAACACCCTTGGTCAAATCACGTTTTGTTGATTCTCTAAATGAAAACAGTTAACTAATCCTCTGCAGGGATTCTCTACAAACTTTTCTGCAAACAATTGTGCACAATTTCTATTTATAATAATAAAACATAGAATATTAAATGTGCCATTACATTTGCACAAGCCACATTTTATTTTTGATTGTTTTTGCCCAACATGTTAAATTCAGCAACTAAACAGTAGAGGGTGTGTTATCTTTTTGTTTTACTTACAAAAAAAACTGTTCTATTAATATGTTTGCTTATAATTTGAAAGAAGTTCTCAATTTTTATTTTATTTATTTATTTTCTTGCTTTCATCGCCTACTTCTGTCCCCTGCTGCATCCACTGAGCAACAGGATCCAGTACTACACCAATACTAAACTTATGAACTTACTTGTGAACAATGGGACAGTTACTCAAAAAAAGTCATTCATTATAAATTACTTTTTACTTCTTTCAAACTTATGGTAAATAGTAATCACATTATCTAATTACTTCTTCATTGCTCTGTAAAATGCATACACAACTGAAAATTAAAATGGAAAAAGGCTATTTACAACCTTGGAAATTAGCTACTAGTAACAGCTCAAAAGCAGTTGGCTCGAAACAAAAGCTTTATGAATAAAATATAAAACATACAGTGCTGTTTCTGAAAGAAAATTGAGTCTGGCCTGTTTAAGTGAGGTTGTGAGGACTTTATCTGTTAGTTTCATACACAGCCAAAAATATGTGTTAGCAAGTGAAAACAAATCTAATCAATATATCTAACATATATATATATATATATATATATATATATATATATGTTAGATATACTGATTAGATTTGTTTTCACTTGCTAACATATATTTTGCATATCAATGAAATTTATAATATATATATATATATATATATATATATATATATATATATATATAGGTACACACACAAGACTTTTCACGAAGTGCCATCTGGGCGGGGTAGAAAAAACAGTGTATCACAATGCTCAAATCTGAGAAGAACGCATGACTGCATTGCATGACATTTTTGCAATATTCACAAAAGTAAACAAATAAAATAAATAAAATAAATCTTTACTGAGGTAGAAAAATCTTTTTGATAAGAGATCATGTAAATGAAACCAAGGAGAACAAATATAAAATTTATAATTAGCATGTGCATTTGGCACCAACTTATATCCACAGGGGCTTTTTTACTGCAGTAGAAGCTTCTTTCTACTCGCATAGCTCTCACTGTAATTGTAACTATTTGTGGTGTTGGCGTTTGTGTTTATATTTAGGTTGTGGTTACATTACAGCAGTCAAAATAAATAAATGGCACAATAAACAGAATGAAAAATAATCTTCAACAACCCTGTTGTCTTGTTTTGATTTACTTCTGATTTATTATATGTGCTTCATTTTATTTTTCTGTTTTATAATCCAATCCAGTTGTTTTGTTGCTTGCACTGAAGAGCCTCTAGCATGTGTCTGTTTGTAATTTCTTGTAACAACAGCGCATGTCAAGGTCTAAGATATCTAAGTGATAGAACAGTTGGTTCTTGTAGTCTTGACGTGTTGGATGTGGAAAAAATGGGCAGGCATGAAGACCTGACAACTTTCACAAGGGCCAAATTGTTATGGCCAGATGACTTGGCCAGAGCATTTCGAAATCAGCAAGGCATGAGGGGTGGTGCTGGTCAGCAGTGGTGAGTTCCTGACAGCGGTGCGAGGAGGGTGCCCAAGGCTCATTGATGTTCAAGGGCAGAACCAACATAAGGGCTATGCAGCACAAGTTAAAGAAATTTGTAATGATGGTCGTGAGGGCAATGTGTAACAACACACTGTGCATCACACCCTGCTGTTTATGGGGCTGTGTGGCCATTCGGAACCGGACATTAGAGCAATGGACGAAGTCTGGTCCATTAAATCCCATTTTTTTGTTTACATCACATGGATGGGTGGGAATGTGTGCACTGTTTACCTGGGGAAGTGATGAAACCAAGATGCACTGGTGGAAGAAGTTGGAGATGGTGGAGGGAATGTGATGTTCTGGGTAATGTTCTGTTGGGAAATCCTGGGTCCAGTCATTCATGTAGACGTCTCTTTGACCAGTGCAACCTGCCTGAACATTGTTCATGCTTCATCCTTCATGGCGATGATACTTCCCGATGACAGTGACCTCTTTCTGCCAGACAGTGCACCCTGCTGTGCTGCACACATTGTTTGGAATGGTTTGAGTAAAATGTTTAAGAATTCAAGATATTTCCCTGGCCTCCAAACCCCAAACCAATCTGTGGAATCACCTGGAACAAGAAGTCCAATCAGTGGCAGCTCTATCTTGCAACTAATGGGATCTGCTGCTAACATCTTGGTGCCAGATATCACCGGGCACCTTCAGATGTCTGGTCTGATCACCCTCTGCAGGTGCTTTTACTGAACAAGAAAAATCTGCTTTTAGCCATAGAATACCATTGAGTTGGAAATATTACAGCACACGTCAAAGCTATTTTAGTTGATTTTAGCTGGTTATGTTTTATTTGATTAAATTATTTTACAAAATAACTTTATTGGATGCTAATTGTTTAGTTTGTTTTAGTTGCTTGTTATTTTAGTCAGTCCTAGCTGACTAAAATATATTTTTTTTTTTTACATTTGATTTACAAAAAATTGAAATTTTTTTTTTTACTTAATGGTTTCAATTGATCACTCATCAGTTTTAATAAACTTTTTGTAATTACTTTTTGAAACTGTGGTTGCATTATGTAAGATTATGTTGTTGAAATTGAAAGAAGTAGCACTACTGAGTTATGAGAAAAAAAACTTAAATATAGTATAGTTCGGGTCTCAAATGCAAAATCAACATTATACTGTAGAAAACAGCATATAATTCATGTACATTATGGCTGTACCATGAGAAAATACTAAAGAAATTAGTCCTCTTTGAATACTCTTTCAAAGTGCTCGCAATCATCAGATTCATCTGCTCGGGGAAGGGGTTTAAACAGAGGTGTATAATCTATGTCCTGAGGGTAAAAGCCGTCCCCAGGATTATATTCCGACTGCCTGAACACCTCTGCTGCTGGTTTGAAGAGAGAAGCCAGACAGTTGGAACTGGATCCATGGGTGGATTTATACTTTCTGGACATGGATCACCCACTTCTAGGTAGAAAGTACTACTAGTTCTACAAAATGTTCTTCCATGTAACAAAATTACACATTTCCATCAGAGAGGTCCTCAAATTCCCAAAACTTACATAGTATAGCCTTAAACATTTTAGTGATTTAATTTTTATTTTGCACATATTTATCATAGTATTTGTTTTCTGTTTGTGTACTTCCTTTAGCATTGTACTCAGCAAAACTGCTCTGAGTGTGAATTAGGTGAATGAGGTTAATTGATTGATGTTGTTAATGTGGCATGTGTGAGTGTGGAAATACAGGCTTAAAATGGTGTGTGTATGTTTGTATGTGTGTGTGTGATTACCCCAGCAGGTTAGCTGCTCGTTACTTTCAGTTCCGCTGCTGTTGCAGTTTTAAGTCGTTAAACAGCAGCTGCTGTGTTAATGGTGGAACTTTTTCCTACTGATCTGTCGTTCCTCTGCACCTCCTACTGTTCTCCCTCCATTGCCCCGGGACAAAAACACTGCATGACACTGCCACATCACACACACACATACACACACTTTTAACCATGCCCACATTCAGACATGTTACAGAACAGCTCTGCAGTAAAAGAGGCCTGAAGTTTAGCTTTGTGTGTGTGTGTGTGAGAGAGACTAGACTGCTATGTTTGCTTAAATGGGAATTCCACTAATTAAAAATTTCTGCAGAATTCAATTGTTGGAATGTACAAACCTCCAATCAGAAAAAGGGGGCATTATGTGAGAAGGAATTAAGGACAGAATGCAATGATTTGTGAATACACTTTTACCTGTATTTAAACAAAAGCAGTATGAATACAAGATGTTTAATGTTTTATCTTATCAACATCATTTTCTTTTTGTAAACATACAATCATTCTGAAAATGATGCTTATGATGTTCCAAAAAAGTTGGGTCAGGAGTGATTTAAGACCAGGAATGCTGTGAAATGTTTGAAAAACATCTTAAACGTCATGCAATGTAATGCTTGGGTATACAAGCAGTATCCAGGAAAAGCCTATTCCTTTAAGAGCAAGGATGAGTGAAGGCTCACCACTTTGACAAAGAATGCAAGGATTTTAGGTATTTCAGCCTCTGTGGTGCATAATATCATCAAGTTCAAGGAGTTCTGGAGAAATCTGTGAGTAAAGGAGAAGATAGAAAAAACACAACAGAACGCTTCGATCTCTCTACAGCATTAAAACCCTGCATGCTTCTGTGATGGATATCACCACATGGGCTTGTGAACACTTTGACAAACCATTGTCAATAAACACAGTTTGTTGCTGCATCCATAAGTCAGCACATCTGAATTGCACTGATACACAGTACAAATGTATTGTGGTCTGACGAGTCCATTTTTGTTTTTGATGGAAAAGTGCTCTCTGGAACATAGAAGAAAAAGACCATCTAGACGGTTACTGGTGTAAAGTTCAATAGCCAGGATCTGCCATGGAATGAAAGGTGTTTATTTAATGTCCATGGCATGGAGCACCATTAACACTTAACAATATATACACATTTTGAAGAAACATGTCAGCACATCTAGACAACATTTTTCAGGGATGTCCTTGCTTACTTTGACATGACAACACCAAGCCATATACTGTATGTGATGCAACTGCATGGTTGCGTAAATATGGGTGCTAGACTGGCCCACCATTAAAACACATGGTGCATTATGAAGCACAAAATATGACATGTTGATAATGGTACAATATTAATAAATGTGGAAAAAAAAGTTTTCTTTGGGTACTATTTTGCCTTACAACAAGCGTTTGTACCTCTGCTCCATAAATGTATTAAAAAAAAAGTTTTAAGCCAAAGAATTATTTCAAAACTAATGTAAAACAACTTCTCTGGTATCAAGCATCATTCATTGTTTTTCTATCTCTATGAACAATTCTGACTCGATCTAGGACAAAGCATTTCACACCAAGCTACTCTGAATGACTTTGTTTACATCTAAACCATTTAAATATGTAGAAATCTTAAAAATTGAGTTCCCTTTATACACTTCAAAATTTATAATAGAAGGCATTTCCATCAGAAAACATTTCTGCAAAATGTATTTTTGAGGAACATTAATGAATTTAGTAAATTTTTATTTGTAAATTAAGCTATCAACAATTAACTGTAGATAGGACTAGTCTTCTAGAAGGAAGAATTTGTGGTAGTACAATAGCAAAATGTGTTACTAACTAATGGACAACACACAGTACTAACTAAATGCGGCAGCTGCCTTCATGACTATAAGTGAGTTTAAGGTCCACAGGCTATGGCCACAAATTAATATATCCTATTGAGGCCACAAGTTACTGTATTGAGGTGATGCATTACTATATTGACACCACAAATTACTATGCCGAGGCCACAAATTACTATATTGAGGTCACAAATTTATATATTGAGGCTATGAGTAATGAGAAACGTAACTGGTGGTCTCAATATATTAATTTGTGGCCACAACTTATTAAAAAATAATTACCATGCCACCTTAGGGACATCGTACTATTAAATGGTGTTTTTAGGACAATGTGCAGTTTTGCAGTGCTCACTACAGCAGACTAAAGCTGAAAGTATGGCAAGAACAGAAATCTTATGAGCATTAGCCTCTCAAGAAAGCCCAGAGCCTCAGAAGACATTTGAATGTTGTTTCATAATCACTTCTTGAAAAGAGCTGTTATTGCTGAAATCTGAGCACACAAAATCCAACCAGACAACGAACTTCAAGTTTGTTTAGACTTTATATTCTCATCATAACTGGATATATTTTACCCTCACTACTGTTTTTTTGCATCTGAAGTTGCATCTAAATAAAAAATCTGCCCTCACCAGCACAGCTAATCACCTTAGTTTCTTCCTAGTTTCTTAGGATTTTCATAAGAAAATCTTCATTGGTTTTTATGTAGGCCATGGTGCATTTTACAGCTTACCATAAACGATGTGAGATACATTTTTAATTTGTATTAACTGTTGTTTCGTTTATTTAAGCAACTCAGAGGACAGCAAAAAGAAGGAACTACATCAAACCAAGCATTCAGAAAATATTAGCAAACAAGAACTAGATGTAATCGTGGAAACAGCGAACAGGGAAAAAACACCTCCTTGGAAAATACAATAATTACCCCATCAACTCTTACAGCCTAAGACAAGTGTGACACTATTGAAAGGTTAAGGAAACATTTAAGAACATAATGTTTTCAAGAATACTACTTGTTTCTAAGAAAATAGTTAAGAAAAAAAAGAATTCTTAAGAAGTTATTTGAAGAACAGCAATTTTTCATAACTTTTTCTTAAGAATGAAGTTAAGAAAAAATGCATTTAAGAAGATTTTCTTTCTTAAGACACTTTTGTGATTCCTACCTTCCAGACTCCTATCTCTTTTAATGTGGAGAGACATAGAAATTCGAAATAACATTAAAATTAAAATCTCTGGTAAATCTTACAAAAAAACTCATAGTTTGTAGAGTTTGGCTCCATTGCACACAAAAATGTTTTTCAGGTTGTTCTGGCTTGCGCAGATTTCGACAATGAGGAGGGGTCACTCGCAAGCTGATTGGCTCTTTTTACTGAAAGACAGGACTTTCTCTGCACACAGACGCCATGTCGAGTGTTATGAGCTTTCCTGAAATTCATATTCCAACCAATGACTGGTCTCCTACTTTATAATGTCTCTGGTTCTGTCCACAAGTCACTCCAAGCGTCACAGATCTCAGGAAAAAGATGGATACTTGATGTATTTTCTGAATGAGAAGCCTAAGACTCATGTTCAAAATCAACGTGGATTAATTGTGGTTGTCTTATTGTCTGACAATTTAAAATGAATCTAAGATTGGCTTCCCATTCGCCAGCTTCTTAATCAGACTTCACCGATTTTGATGTGAAATGCTCTGCTCTAGAGAAACTTGCCAAGTCAGGATTACTGAGTGGTGGTGACAGGAGCCAAATGCCTAAAAAGGTTAAAAACTCCCTCACAGAAGTTATTAAATGAAATGTTTATGAATATGCTGCCTGATGCCTGAGACATTGTTTTACAATAGGTTTGTAATAAATTGACTTAAAACATTTTTTTATCCATTCATGGTGGAAAGGTATAAACAAAACACCATGCAGTATATGGACGATTTTTTTTGCAGATTTGCCATACTTTACTATCACAAATATTATATATATATAATATAATGAATATATCATACATATAAAAACTCAGAAGACACCTGTAGGTTCACTAGTGGTTTAAATAAAGTGTTAGACATTGTGACATCTGGCTCTTATCACCACCACTGTAAAGAAATCTTAGGCTGTAATTTTCTCTACAAATTAACCATTTCACATCAAACCAGTCAGAATGACTTTGTCTGTATCTTAACCTCTGAATTACGCAGAAATCAGAGGAATTCCTGCTTAAATGGTGCAGCAGTTAAATTCTGGCGCTTCATTGCAATTTTTGTTTATATATATTGACAGTAACTGTTCTATCTAAACGCTTTTACTAATAAAACGTGTTCATGCATTTTTTGTGGCTTAAAAAGATGAAACATCCAAAAACCAAATACAGACCTGAATACTCAAGTATCTGAATTATTCAGGCCTGTATAAACCTGATTCAGCACGCAGAGACAACAGATAACACATACTAATCCCACTGCAGGAATTTTCACACAACATTCCCAAAAGTCAAAGTCACATTTATTTCCAGAATCTTTAATTACATCAAAAAGCATCACAGAGTCACTTGTGTACTAAACCAAAACCCAATGTATGTGTAACTGAAAGTGGTTGATGTTGCATCATTAAACTCAGGCAGGCAGAACAGTGTTAACACTTTCAGAGCAACTCTGCACAAGCCTCTACATGAACACTGTGTGTCTTTAAATTTCAACCTTGTTCTGTCGTCAGTAGGCCGTTTCTTTGGGGTATGTGAGAATGAGGGAGTGTGTGAATGTGTGTATCAGAAGAACAGCCCCCTCATGCGGCGGCCGATGCCCTGTCTGTCGTACAACACGTTGAACTTGTTGATGAACTGGTTCATGCTGTTGCAGGTTTTGGTGATGGTGCCCAGATACGCCATCAGGCCCACGTCGTTACATTGCTGAAACACACAGTCAGTTTAGTTTGACTTAAGATTGAAGTGCCAGGCACAAACAGTGTCAAGTTTTGTCCAAAATAATAAACATGGGAGAATTCTTAACAGTAAAATGCATGCCATTTCCATTTTAGAGGGCTGCACTAATTAGTTGATAAGCTCAGCATTGCACATTATGAACAAGACATTGACAACGTTGGAAAAAAAAAGAGGCAGCCCTGTAATGTTCTTTAACATTCCTATGATTCATGTGGTCATTCCAACAGTTTGCAATGCACTACAGGAAGTTTAAGGGGATTAATTATTCCACTACAATAAATACAATCCTTACACACACACACACATTTCCGAAACCGCTTATCCTTCTGGCTCCCGGCAAAATACAATCACTAGAAGCTGACAAAAATCTGAATGACTTTTTAAGAAAATGATAATCAAAAACAGTGGTTAAAAAGGCACTAGCTCTGTTGCCATCTATGTATTTTCACAATTTAAAAATAAATACAAATAATAATAATAATAATAATAATAATAACAACAACTTTATCTATGGAGCACGTTTCCTACAGGTGGCAGCTTATAGTACTTTACAGACAGGTGATAAAGCTTAGCCATAATAGAAAAAGAGTTAGATTTCTTTTGTTACACATTAACTGCCCGCTTCATTAAGTACATATCCTTGTATTTACACTCTTTATCCATTTTATTAGCTCCACTTACCATATAGATGGACTTTGTAGTTCTAGAATTACAGACTGTAGTCCATCTCTTTCTCTGCATATTTTGTTAGCCTCCTTTACCCTGTTCTTCAGTGATCAGGACCCCACAGAACCACCACAGAGCAGGTATTACTTGTTATTATTTGTCATGTTAGTGTGTGTTGCACTGGTACAAGTGAATCAGACACAGCAGTATTACTGGAGTTTACTGGGGGTCCTGTCCAAAGAACAGGATGAAAGAGAGCTGAAAAACGTATGCACAGAAACAGATGGACTACGGTCTATAACTGCAGAACTACAAACATGGTAAGTGCAGCTGATAAAATGAACAATGAGTAAAGATATAAGGAAGCATACTTGATGAAATGGCCAGACGGTGTAGTTACTGTTAAGAAATAGCAATATAAGGAAAAATTAATAGTTTAGTATATAGATTAAAAAAAAAACAATAAAAAGATAAATACAAAAAGAGAGGTAGAATTTTAAAAGATGCATTTTCAAATAAGTGTCTACCAAGCTGACTGCCTAATAAAAGGTGGAATAAGTTCCACAGTTTAGAGGCAGAAGGTATTTGCAGAAAGTCAGTATCTGCAGATCACGTGTTGAAACATAAACAAACAGACATTCTGTGAGATAAACAGGTGCTCATAAAACTAGGTATAGAACTTTAAAATCTGTCCTAAAAGATACAGGCAGCCAGTGCAGTTCCTTAAAAATGGGGGTGATACAAGCTCTTTTTGCTGTTTTTGTAAGGATCTGTGCTGCTGCATTTTGTAGAGGATGTATTGTTTTCTTTAAGCGTGTTTTGATATTTTGAACAAAAATTCCTTAAAGAAAATGGCAAATAGCTAGCAAAATCTCCAAATCCGGAATAGCGGTTTGTACACTCCCTTGAGATATATAAATAAAAAAGAAATGAGCTACATTACGATGGGAACATATCTGCCAAATAACAGAATGAAGTGGGATCAGGTGATTCTGTTATGCTCAGCTGTATCCAGGAAACATGATAGGATGCAGGTACCAGTGGACTGATAACAAATTGAAAACATTAAAACACCTTTATCTTATCAAAGAAGGAAACATAATAGTGATTTTAGACAGTAAACAGATATAAGGTGGCTGCAGCTGATCTTGAGCCATTTTATTATGTTGGTGCATTGTCTTTGCACACTTATGATCTGATATACAGCCATGTTAAGTTGCTTAACATGACATCTTTCACTGTAAACTTGCTCCATATTTTGTGTTTTTACTAATTGTTGTGTTGTATTCTCTTGGACAGAGCTGATAGAAACCCAGACAAATTTGCATGAATTTTTGCAGGCTGAACATTTTTGCATGTTATTATTGAATCTAGAAAATTTAAAATAGAATCCTGGCAACTGTTTCATTTGATGAAGTTACAAACAGTGCCAGCAACCCAGTAACTTGGATCAATCTTCTACTTAAAGATCTACAGAAGAGTAACAAATTAAAGGAAAAAATAATAAACAGTCTTAGTAAGAAGCTGAGCCATCACACCACACACTGGTAGAACAGATTCAAAGCGTCCTCACATGGATTTGACAAGTTTCTAGAACTATACTGGCGGCAAAAAACACCATTTTTCCAAAAGACATTCTCTCAATTGGTGCTTTGAATGATGGTGTTGGAGAGTGCTAAGTACGATAATACTGAAAATTTCCCAAAGGTGTTCAATTGTGTTGAGATCTGGTGACTGTTAAGGCATTTGCATGTGATTTACATGTTTTTCATAGTCATCAATCAATTCATTGATCCCACCGTGCCCTCTGGACGGGGGCACTGTTATCATCTAAGGGACCACTTTAATCAGAACAGCAATGTTTTATGCCAGAATAAAGGTGATCAGTCAGAACTAACTTTGTATTTATTTGCAGCGACTCTTTAAAAGAGACAGGTGGACCAAACCATGCCATCAAAAATATCCACCACAGCATAACACAGCTACCAAACCCCCTCACTGTAGGGGTACACAACACATGCACTCATCCTCTTGTGGAGAAATGTGGTGAAGGATGATTCATCTGACCAATTTCACTTTTTTGCACATCTCTGTAGACCTGTGTTTATGGTTTTTATTCCACTCAGCTCCCAAATGTGTATCTGTATCTTGGACCCTCTTGGACTCCTGGCCATAGGCACTAACGGGACTCGAACTTGTGACCTTCTGACAACGGGGCCAATGCTTAGACTGCTGGACCGGTCCTTAAATTAACTTTTGGTTTTAACCCAGAACTGTTATGTGCATTGTCCAAAAACATATGTGTCTGTGTGTGTGTGTGCAGGAGGGTTATAGGGAGCATTTTGGAAAATGTGTCTGTGTTTAACTCACGTCGTAGAAGTCAGTTTGGAACTTGAGCGTGCTCAGTACAGGCAGGCGGTGACACAGAGCATTCGCTTCCCTCAGGATCTCGTGATTAAATGGAACCTCACCTGCACATACACAGGCATGAAATGCAGAGCATGACACACAAACATCAAAATGAAACTTACACTGTGCTGTGTTTCTCTCTCCATCATCAGGTGAGTCTCACTCAACTCACCTGCCTCCACGGCCTTCACATACTCTAGAATCAGCTTCACACGACTGTGCAGCATCTTTATAGCACTGTGCTGAGCAATCAGGTGCTCTGCCACTAAAAAAAAGAGAGAGAGAGATATCATGTCAATGTTATGTCTCCTTAATTCACAAGAAGTCGCTCAGCTCAAGTATATTAACTGGGTTATACTGGAGTGGTGTTTGTGATCCAGAACTGATCATTCAGCATCAGTACCTGACCTCACCAATGCTTTCGTGCATGAATGCAGTCAAATCCCCAAAGCAATATTCCAACATCTAGTGTAAAGCCTTCTCTGAAGAGAAGAGGCTGTTACTGCAGCAAAGAGGGACAAACTCACTACTAATACCCTTGATTTCAAAATAAATGCTGGAAGAGCAGGTGTCTATAGACTTTTGGACATAACAATGTATGTGATTTAATTCTCCTCCAACACCTGACATTAGTGCCATATAGTATTTACTTGTTCAGGCTCCTTTCTGCCATTCTTCTTACTACGTGTTAGAAAACAGATGAGGATGAAGTGTGAAGAAATAACTACACCACTACTGTGATGACTTGGTGATGGTATAGACTAGAGGTGCGGGAAAAAATCGATTCTTAGATGCATTGGGATGCGGACGTGAATGATTCTGAATCGATTCACAAATGTCAAAAATCGATTTTCTAAATATTTAATTTATAACGTAATGTTGACGGAACGCAAAAGGCGGAACTTGAAAGTGGGTAAGTGCAGCGCCCGGACAGTCTGTGACGGCACACAACAAAAACACAACTGGATGAGCGAGAAATCCGACCGGCACCCTCTGCATTAAAAACCAGGTTAGGTCAGGAGTCACAACACAAATGTTCAGAAGAGACATTTTGTCCTTTCAACAAAAATCAAACCAGCTTGGGAGCCACAACATTTATGTCCAGTATGTCTCAGTATGTGATAATGTCCTAGTATAGGCTAAAAATATAAACAAAAACACAGACTTATTTTGCTCTGCTTCAAGCTTTAGCTATAGCTGCTTTTCCTCCCATTTCCGCCAGAAAACTTTTCCTCAAAACTAGAGCAGTTTCTTGTAAAATGTCTCTCAACATTTGGCTGTCTTACGAGGCTGAAGTCGCTTCTCATTCTCCACCTTCTTGTTCGAATTTTCCCGTTCCACCTTAAATTCTGACTGAGGCGCCGAATGTAAATGCGGCACCAATTAAGGTGGAACGAGAAAATTCGGAAGAGAAGCGACTTCATCTTTGCGACTTTTTACTGTTTGACAGTCTCTCGTTGCAGATTTAACGTACCAGGAAACCAACTGCGCTGCTTATAAAGGTGAATAACGCATCGTTGCTAGGTGACCTGCAGTCTGCACACCAATTCTCAGTCGTTGCGAAACAGGGCTTTCACGCAATGTTGCACACGACCTGTCTCGAAGATATTTTACTGACACAGCGACCCCCCACCCGCCACCCCTTTCTCTGCAACGAGACCAAAACCAAAGTTATAAAGTCACTAAAAACAGGTAGGACAGCTGTAACGCGCTGCGTGGTCATCCATTACCACTGGATCTTATTTCACCGTAACTGCGCATTTTATTGCAGATGAGTGGCAGCAGCGTCTCATGTGCTCCAAAGGCAGTTAATGAGAGCCTTCTAGTTCACTTGCCACATCACTTCCATTTGATTTATTAAGAAAAGATATTGGAAGTAAATTCATTATGGATCATTACAAATACTTCGCTTTAAAACTACCAAGTATTCACACAGTGAGAAAATAGAAATGATGTATAGAGATGCATCGATAATCGTTTTATAATCGCATCGCAGCCCTCTGAATCGTAATCGAATCGAATCGTGAGGTGCCTAGGGATTCCCACCCCTAGTATGGACATTAGCTTTCAAACATCAGAATTGACATTTTCTACATCTTACTCACTGACTTCAACAAATACTTGAATTCTCACATTTACTAACTCAAAATTTACCCACTGATTAAAGTCAAAGTTCAGGGGGAAAAAAAAATCTTTCCTTCGTCCCTGAATTGTCTTAAACTTTTTTGCCTCACCCCTAATGGAGTTCAATAGCCAAGACATGTTTGGTGTGCAAAATTTGCTTCTTAAGTTCTATTATACTTATATATAGTGTATATATTGTAATTCTAATAGCCTCGTCCATGACTTGCAAGTCCACCATTTGTCCTCACATTAAAGCTCCTCCACATTCACTCATATCCAGGCTGCAAAAGTACTTTAATTTTGTATTAATATTGGCTTGTTTCACAGTGCACTGAACTACAGTCCCCAGCATGCACTGCAATGTAATATGCGCTCTGACTCTCCTATCTCAACAACAATCTATGGGACAGCGGTTACACATCAATTCTACACAATTCTACTAAGTTCACCAAACAGCTAGCTGCAGTTCAGCCACTATATACACTTGACGTTAGCTCAGCCGCTCATTTTACTGTTGAAGTTTTTTTTCGGTGTATAACAAAATGTTAATTAAAATGAAATAAAGATGTTCTCTGGCCCACGGATTTGTTTTTTTGTTCATTATGGCCCTATTAGTGAGTTTGACACCCCTGATTTAGACGGTCTGGGGCTAAACTTTATGTCTAACCATAATGCCTTTGTCAGAACTGCATAAAAGCCTATACTTGTTGTCGGCAGAGGACTCTTTCTGCTCTGTAGCATCCGAGTTGGACGGTTTCATCAATCCATGAACTGTGATCCAACAATATACAGTGGGGTTTTTCCATTACAAATTGTATTATCAGTATAACAGTTCTATAAAGTAGAATCTTTGTAATTTGAACATGAATTTCAGAATTCTGTCTCCCTTTTGCTTTAAGTGTGCACTCTAGCTGGAATGGATTCCACAAGTTTGTGAAAAAGCCTCTATAGAGTAGAGAGTCATCTGAACATGTACTTCAGTGGAAGAAATAAAACTTGAATAAATAAGTAAGTAAATAAATAAATGACCTTTTTGTACAAAGGTCAATGTCACAAATTTGCTTATGTTTAAGTAGTGGCCTAGAAATAGTGCAGAGTCACTGATATTTTTTCTTTAAACTTTTACATGTCATAAGTTTTCTTTGTTTAAATTTTTCAAAATTCTGAAACTTTTGGTCTCAGACTTTTGGAGCTCACTATGTACAATTTAGAATAACAGCATCAACATAAAATGAAAGTGACATTAACCATAACATAGCATTGATATTTCTTGTAGGCGTAAAGCCCTGCTAGCAGCTTCATTTCAATCTCAAGTCTGAAGTCAGCTTGCCATCTGCCAACCTACAAATGCAAAACTTTACTATGCAAAGAAGAAATCATATATAAACAGGATCCAGAAACGCCACCACATCCTCTGGGCCTGAGCTCATTTAAGATTGTCATTTAAGAACTGAGGTGAAGTGGAACAAGTGGCCTGCGGTCTGGCAAATCAAAATTTGGAAATCATGGACACCGTGTCCTCCGGGCTAAAGAGGAGAGGGGCCATCAGGCTTGTTATCAGCACACACAATTCAAAAGCCAGCATCCATAATGGTATGAGGGTGTATAAGTGCACATGGCATGGGTGAAGGCACCATTAACGCTGAACGATACATACAGGTTTTGGTCCCAACTTTTTTGGACACAGGGTTGTATATTGAAGCCACAAGTTAACTGATTGAGGCTATGAGCTCAGTTTCTCATGGTCATGAGTTATTATACAGAAGCCGTAAATTAAAAGATTGAGGCCACAAGCTATATGAGGGGCTCCGTATTTATGTGTGTATTACCTGTAGAGTTTTCTCCTGTGCCTGTGGCAGTCATGCGTGCCACGTGATCGACTCCGATCCGTTCTGCCTCCTCTGTCGCCAGTGTGTACGTCAGCTCCGCAAACAACATGGTCGCCTAGGAACAACATGACGGAGCCAGGTCAGCAGCAGTTATTACAAATATCAACAGCAAAACCATCATCATCATCCTTACCTCTCCATTAATGATGTCAATCACAGACTCGTACACACTCACAGGTAGCTAAGTGAAAGAGACCGAGAGAAAGAGAGAGAGAGAGAGAGAGAGAGAGAGAGAGAGAGAGAGAGAGAGAGAGAGAGAGAGAGGGGGTTACTGTAAAATCAGACTGTCTGCACACTGTGAGTCATTTGTGGACACCTAGCATGTGCAAGGTTGGTGCACTAACTTACATCTGTGTGTTTGGTCATGGGGTTCAGCTTCAGAAAGAGCGGACTCTCGATGATTTCACACACCTATAGTGATAATAATAATAATAATAATAATAATAATAATAATTTTTTATCTACAATCATAAGCAAAAGTTTGAGCACACCCTGTCAAACTACATGTTTTTTTTAAATGACAATATATCCTCACTGTTATTGTTTTTATTCTGTTGCTGTTTATTTTCTGAATTTAACACACGTGAAAAAGTTATGGCTCATTTAATGCTTTATGCCCCCCACAACAACAATATTACTAATAGTAATAATAATAATAATAGTAATGAGCAAAACAACAATCACCATTTTAAAAAAGAACAGCATTTAAGAAATCCAAATTAAAATATAAAATACAGAAAAAGACTAAAAAGCTAGGTTTTAACCTATCATACTCCCCACCTGCTTATGAATGTGAATATCTGACTGATCAGGAGGGCCACCAGTCGTGTACCAGCCCAGAAACTCCATATCTTTAAAAACTTGCTTGACTGCAGAATGAACACAAATACAGACATGGTCACACGCACACACACACACACACACTACATCACAAGTGTTTTTGTTTGTGTATTACTGGCTCAATGTCTTTGGTCCTAAACAAAAAAGGTTATTACCCTACACAACTGTGTAAGTGGACAAGTCGAATACATTTTTAAATTGCGAAACTGTTCAGATGTGAGAATAACATACAGCAAGTCTTGAGTGTATGGGGTCTGAGTCAAGTCTTGAGTCTCTGGCATGCGATTCCAGGTCAAAAGTGAATGTTCACATGTTTCTGTGAGAGTGAGTCCCTGCCATGTGAGTCCAAGTTGAATCTCGAGTTTCTGGCATGCAAGTCCATGTCAAGTCTCAAGTTTCTGGGGTGCAAGTCAGAGTCAACAGTAAACGTCAATACTGTAAGAACGAGTTGAGTCTTGAGTATCTGGAGTTGCAGTTGAGACTCTGGGGGGGGCGAGTCTGAGTCAAGTTTCACAAGTTTTTCAAGTTCACAAATTGATCTGTATGAGGTTGAGTCAAGTCTCTACGGTCTGAGTTTTTAGGTATGAGTCTGCGTTGAGCCTCGAGTCTCTTGGATGCGAGTCCGACTTGAGTCCCTGGCATGCGATTCCGAGTTGAGTCTGGAGTCTTTGGGGCACGGGTCCGATTTGATTCTCAAGTCTCTGCTTCGCGAGTCAAAAGTATACCCCTACTAAAAACCTGTTAGGTTGGATGCAGCTTCAAACAACAAGCCTTTCATTATAGAGAGCTGAACTGAAATGAAACATATATCAGTCAACATGTGACTTGAGTCTGTGTAGTGATGCACGACTCTGGGTTTTCGGGACTCTTCGACTCTACTTAATTTTAACCAAGACTGCACCAGAGATGATGATAAAGGGATTTAGCAGAAATTAGACAATTCTAAATGTAGTTTACCTAATTTTTTGAGTAGCTGCAGATAGTAACATGAAGAAAATTCATAGATTACCAAGTAATATCAAGTAGATTGACAAACTTACTGATGTTTCAACACATCTAACCATCAGCCTATTTCACATAATGAGTGGTGAGGTGTGATGTACTGAGAAAGTTACTGTAGTCACATTTCTTAAAACATTTACAAATTATTATTTTTAAATGAGCCTGAAGTTGGCTTCGTATTTGCCAGCTTCTTATTCAACTTTTCCCTTCCACCTTAAATGACACACCGCTTACCTTAATGGTACACCAGCGCTGGAATGTAACCAATCCAATAAAGGTGGAATGGAAAATTTAAATATGAAACTGGCAAATAAGACTTCAGCTTCATCCTCTTTTCCACAACGTTCTGTGAAAAATATTGGTTAACATTTACTATAGAATACTGTTCATAAGCGTGCATGACACCTATGTAATCCTGTCATGACAACTGTGATAACCCTACATAAATGTTTACAAATGCTTACTCCAATAGGCATCATCTGTCATAAAGGCTAATTTTCATCAAATTTTGGCAAATGTCACTTTTATGGTGTATGACTTCATTGGTCACTTTTATGGTGTATGAATCTACTGCAATAAGCATTTATAAACATTTATGTAGAGTTATGTCAGTTAATATGACACAGATATGTACGTATCATGTAGCCTTATTGTTGTAGTTTAGCAATATTGTTTGTTTTTGGTTTCCTTTTTTGTTCCTTGTACTGTTTCTTATCTTTTTTTTATTGTAAACCTTACCATAAAGAAAATGTACAGTTGGGTAAAGATTGGTGCAGGACCTATTGAAAACATTTTTGTGACCACAGTTTGTGCTTACAGCAACTAGTAAGCAGTGCGGGCCTGGTAATGAAACAAAATCATGCAACTCAAACTCTGTCCCGTATTGCACGAGCCTCTGTCAAAATGCCCTTCAAGTCAATTACAGTGAAAAACAAGGAGTCAACTTGGAGTCAGAAAGCTGACTCCAAGCATTTCGACTCTCAGAGTCGCAGTCCAAGAGACACAGACAGATGAGTCGAAGAATCGATTTCTTCTGGAATCGACTCCCCAATCACTAAGTCTGAGTCGCTTACTTGCGGCCTCATCTCTGGTGTGTGTGTGATACTTACACTGCTCCTCCTTGGTGTAGTAATACTCTTTATCAATGTGGATGCGGTCATCCACAGTGTGTGACAACAGCTCAAATGAATTCATCACCTCGATGTTTCTTCCCTCCTGCTTCCCTATCAGAGCTCCAATCACTGCAACACCGTCACAAATTAACATTTAGACATGTCAATATTACACAGTTTAATTGCACTTTAGTGCTCAGTTTACCTGGTCTCTCTCTCACCTTGCATGGCACGGCCCTCCTGAGAGCGAAGCCGGATCCAGTGGTCCGAAATATTCAGGATGACAAGAGGATGGAGTGCCACAGACACACTCCCTGTTACTCCAGATGCCATCACACTAGGACTTGCTAAACAGACAGACAGACACACACACACACACATTTATGCCCAACCTAAATGTCCAGTTATCAACAACAGAGGATCCAGCACTAAAGAAATATGACACAGACTGACACTTAGCAGAACAGGATGAAAAGCTTTTGAGAGCAACCTGGACAGCAAAGAAAACAAACAAATGAATTCTTGACTATATCAAGCCTCGGTTCTCACTTGAAGCCCAGATAACCAAACTGAAGTTTATTTTGGAAATGTTCTGAGAAGAACCAATTTATTGGAAAAGACCACTATGCTGAAAGAGTTGAAGGTAAAACAGAAAGAAGACGACCAGAAGACAGGATATTCTGGAGAAACTTTATCCATATAGTCGCCAAGAGTCAGAAACAACTTGACAGCACAATAATAATAACAACAACAATAATAATAATAATAATAATAATAATAATAATTGTAATAATAATAATAATAATAATAATCTGGTCTTCTTGCAGACATGCAAACTTAATGTGTGCATTACTACATTATTACGATGAAGGGTTGCCCATTCATCTGGGCTGACAGGGGGACAATGCAGACTTTTTATGAACTTTCAGAACTCCACATGACATAAACTAAATGGAAGGATTTCCAAAAAGTAATAAATAAAAAAATTGAGACAAACAAACAAAAATGTCTTCCGAACAAAGTTATACATAATTCACATGTAAATGTGCAAATTTCAGTGTCTGTATTAATCATGTAAGCAAGTCAGGCTGAAGTGCCTTCTCATAAGCTCATTTTATACGCTTACAGCCACGTGCCCTCGCAGATTGAATGTGGCGATGTTTAGCACTTCAGTAGATGTTACAAAAAAGGCAATGTCAAGTTTAAATATATTTTACACAGGGTTGAACAATATACCAGTTTATTAATTGAATGATACAACTGACATATTTTTCATCAATACATGAGAAAGTACATAATTATGTAAAACGAATGAAAGATCCATCTTTTAGTTTTAGGCTGTTTTATGCTCAATGATATCAGGATCATATTGGTATCTTCAGATATTATTATAAAAAAATAATCAGCAGCAAAGAGATGTGTAGATTTGACCGACATTTCAAACTACATTTGTATGCTTATAGAAATACATGTCATATTTTCTTTTATAAAGCAAGTAGTCCCAATTTCTACATTTTATAAATGTTTATGTTTTTGCGTAAGCATCAGAAGGGTACATAAACAATATAGGATATCTGCATCGGCCCACTCTTCCCATAATGATGCATCCCTAGTAAGTGATACTAATTTTCAATCTACCTTCCAGTTTACTTACAATCATACCACATTATGACATTAAAGTTGTTTTGGTAGGCAGTTGAAAAGTTGGAGAAACACAACCGATTCACGTTAGTAGTTAATGATTCATTTCTAATCCAGTTTAAACCATTAACTATATGCTTTAACTGTTGACAACATTCACTGTAGCCGCTGTCAAGCCCGTCCTCATTCGTATGAGCCAATCAACGCGGAGATTTCGATAATGGGGCGGGATGATAGAAGAAACCATGCAATCATAAACAAGCTCAAGTATGGGCGAGCCAATCAGCAACGACTACACCGTTTCCCTACGAGGGCAGCAACTCAGGACCACAAGATCCGGACATTTAGCCTGAATATATCACGTCGCCGTGTGTTAAGGTACATACAGATAATCTAGTATAAGCTTGTGAACATTTCTGCAGTACGCAGACACAACAATTTCAGCATTTACACCTGTAAATAGTGAAAATTTCCCACCTGCTCCGTCCACCTCCATCACTCCGCCGCTGCTGGTCGCCATCTTCTCCGGCTGAGTGAGGCGCATGCGCAGTGCTGCTCATTTACTGAGTGCGATTCTTCCCTGCGGCCGTTGGAGTCGCTCTAACGATTCAATAATACACACAAGCATTATATTCTGGGCTTTAAAGCATTTAAAGAGCCCATAACCTACATTTTCATGTATTTTTTTTCCACGAGGTCCACGAACAGTTTTATTAAAATGGGCTGATTTTGCAGCTTAGTTTCCTTGTGTGGACTGTATGGATTTAATAGTGAAATGGAGATTCCCAGTCCATGCTGTCCGTTTATGGAAAGTAAGCTGCAGAAATCCATTTTGATTTTTTTTGATGCCACCTATTTAGCCTACAGCAATTAAGCCACGCCCAGGAGTGCTTCAGTCTGGACATCTTACTGAATGTGACACAATCTTGGACATCCAATCAGAGGCTATTTACATATACCAGTTTTAAAAACAGTAACAAAAACAGCCTGTTTAATTCGAAGGAAGAAAGAGACACCATGTAAAAATGAATTATGTCATATGTGGACCTTGGTGTGAAAAATACAAGAATAATGTAGGATATGGGCCCTTTAACAGTATTTACATGCTCCATAAGACCCTTGTATTAAATAATAATATTCCAAAAATCGGTCGTTTAGAGGGGAATTCCACAGAATTTTCGTCTGCATAATTCAGCGGTTGAAATGTAAATAAAGTCGTTCAAAATGGTTTGATGTGAAATGATTCATTTTTAGAGAAACTTGCCGACTTAGTGATAGGAACCAGGGGTTGTGATGTCTACAACACAAATACAGCCAGTGAACCTACACGTGTCTTCTCAGTTTTTATATGTAAATGTTTATGATGGCAAAATAGTGTCAAATCTAAAAAAGATAAGATAAGCATTAAAGCCATCACTCATAGGTTAATTCAAGTCTTGTGAGCCCTCATTTATCACAGATAATTCTAATTTCTAATTTATCGTAGGTGTGTAATTTGGTCGAGTCTGAATGGAATTCATCAAAAGGGTAGCTGTTGTGTATTGAACATGAGTGTATATTGACCATAGATGCTTCACAACACATTTTTATTTAAGGAGATATTGTACATTATGTACTTAAATTCCAGGGGTGCCAATAATGGTGGCCAGACATGTATAACCATTTAATGTAATAACCTTCTGTGAATTAACTTTTAGAGGTGGACGTCTGACTCGTATCACCACCATTGTGAACAATTCCGACTCGGCATGTTTCTTTAGAACGAAGCATTTTAAACCAAACTACTCCGAATGACTTCGTTTACATATTAACCATGTAGTTATGTATACATTTTGAAAAAGTTGTGGACTTCCCCTTTAAAGCGTCAGCTCCTCTGTCTTTAAGAACGGTTGCTGTGCGCTTCTCCGCCACAGGAGAGCGCGGATGTAACACATCCAGTACCGGGGGGCGTTTCACTGTGTTAAATCAGGACAAAGTGAAGGATCCACGAGAAAGGAGGAGAGTGATAAAGGAGCAAATCGGAGTTTGCAGTGACAATGTCTCGTAAGGAGAGTTCCCCCCGAGCGCAGGTAAGATTTATACGCATACTCAAACACACTTGCACACACACACGCACACGCACACCCTCTGTTATCACTAATCCTTTGTTGTCTGGTTCATTTGGTCCATTGTGTTTTCCACCGCTGCTCCTGCAGCTCTGCACTGCTTTAGCACATGTACTAATCCTCATATAGGGCCTTTATTAGAGATGACGGTGTCAGTGTATGAAAACACTTCAATGTGTCCTCACAGCAGCAGTGATTCAGGTCTATAGTTTAGTGGGTGTATATGTACACATATAACAGCCTGCATGTATGTGATGCTCTGAATGAAATTACAGCAGGTCCTG
Source organism: Colossoma macropomum (assembly GCF_904425465.1). Taxonomy (NCBI): domain Eukaryota; kingdom Metazoa; phylum Chordata; class Actinopteri; order Characiformes; family Serrasalmidae; genus Colossoma; species Colossoma macropomum. The sequence goes on along the minus strand of NW_023494801.1, from coordinate 30,839,094 downwards.
ATTAAACTGGGGTGGAGGGTGGAGTGATCTTATGGGCGTGCTCCTCTTTGTGGAGATGCTGCAGACGCTCTGACTGACCCTGCAGTGCCTCTGTGTCTGATATGTAGTGCAGCACATTGGGCGTGGAGGCGCTTCCATGTCCCGTATGTCCACAATGGGGTGGAGGAAGTGAGCCGGTATCCTTGGCAACAGCTAGAGATTTGCGGGGTGCTCTAAGGTTTGTCTCAGCAGCATTGTCAGATTTCTCGCGAGATTTCGCGATATCAGCGCTCATGGAGGTTTAACGTAGGCTTGAATCTCAAACGGCTCCATACTCCCTATGTAGTGCACTATGTAGGTCTTAAAATAACTGCTTCCACACTCAAATAGTGCTTTGTATGCCTAATAGAAAACCGCTTAGATTCAGCCAAAGTTGTACAACACATAACACGCATTTATTGTGGTATTTCCCTGTAGAAGCCATAGGTTTATGACCTATGAAGGGAGCAAGGAATGAAGCAATTTTTACGGGAAGGGCACAGTTTAAGGGGAGCCTGCCCATTTCCTATTTTTCCCGTTATATCAAAAATCGTTGAACAGGGTTTAAATGGTGCTAAATGACTAAAACTAAAAATGAAACTTGTTTGTAACCGTTTGGCGGGACCCTCCTTTAATTTTGGAAAGTAGAAAGATTTTGGGCAGTAGGACTCTAGCATTATTGCTGCTAAGTGCTGATTGGTTAGCAATACTGCTACCCAGTGCTGATTGGTTAGAGAGTGGAGCAACTCATTGGCTGAGTACACACTTACTGGAGTCAGGAACGTATATAAGGTGCCGTTACAAAGTCCTGGAGTTCAAAGCACTCAAAAATAGTAGTGTTGAAATATTCTATGCTGTTTTGTGTTCCAAAATGACTGTATTTTTGTATAGAACTTATCAAGTATTATCACACTATGATTTTGCCTCAAAGCTCTACAGGAGCTAAAAGCTTACAGGACTTTCTTGGGAGCGTCCTCTAGTGCTGATTCCCTGATTGAGCCATAGTCGCATTCCATATGTCTTCAAATTTAGGCCAGTGTGAAGTCCTTGATTTTGTAATGATTCATCTGGATTGAAGGTCTGGCTTTACACATCAAAGTCAGACCACTGTAGTTCATTTATCTCACACCAAAATTAACTAGGTCGTAATCTGATTCTGCTGGATGATTTTCTTATACCTGGAAACCCATTTATTCATTGAATACTGTTTAGAAACAATTAACAAATGTACAAAAGTTTTCAAGATTTAACCCCTTATGCCAAGGTGATGGTGTGCAAAAATGTATTGAAGTATAGAGGCATTTAAGAGTGGGCATGGCCTTAAAATTGGATGCTAAGGAAGAATCTGCAAACTATATTCAGTATTTTTGAGCTTTTCATGCTACGTTTATTAAAAATAGCGTTTACTTTGTTTAACTACCAAAATAGATGTATATTTGTCTTTTATGTGCATTTCTACCTCTGTATGTCCACACTGAAGCATGTTCAGATCAGATCTTTCAGACTTTGATATTTATTATGTATGCAAGAAAACAGCTAAAAGGGCTAAATGTCCAGCCATGCTTCATATTCCCTCCAGCATCCACCTGTCAGGCTCATATTTACACTCATTGGCCAGTTTATTAGGTACACTATACATGTCTTGTGTTTACCACAAGACACTGTTGGCTGGATATCTGGGTGCTGGTCTATTCTCAGTCCACCAGAGACACTGTGTTGTTTAAAAAATAATGCAGAGAAACAGATGGACTGCAGTCAGTAATAGCAGAACTACAAAAAGTAGCACCTATATGGAAAATGTACCTGATAAAATGGACTATGAGTGTAGAAGTTAGGTTTTGCCTAATAAAGTAGCCAGTAAGTGTATATGTTTGCCATAATCTGTGAAGTTCTAAGGAATCTTCTACTGAATCTATTTCCAAGAACCAGAGCAGTTTTTCACCTCTGGAGATTTGAAGCAGATCTAACCCAATGCGAAACATACCGTTTCTTATAATGCTGCATTTATGTGTGTGTTTGTGTGGTTTTGTCTCTGCAGAGTGAGCGACTGCTCATTAAAGGAGGGTGTGTGATTAACGATGACCAATCGTTCTTCGCTGACATCTATGTGGAGGACGGAGTCATAAAGTTTGTATCAGCGGAAACACTCCATCTACCACTTCAGTTACATCAGATACCCGATAGTTTTTAATAACTTTGTTCTTACTTTCAACTAATGTAAATCACTTCTCCAAGTAATTTCTGTGACATACTAATAAAAACAGAAAGCATTGATTAGTAAATTCTGCTTGACATGTATTCAATTGAAAAAAGTTCATAATCACGATATTTAATATTTATATTTATTTATTCTATATATTTTACATATGTAATGTGTGTGTATATATATATATATATATATATATATATATATATATATATATATAATTTTTTGTATATCTATTCATAATATATATTATATACATGATCATTCCACATTTGATGTCTGCAATGCATTCCAAAAATGTTGGGACAGGAGCATGTTTACCACTGCATTACGTTACCTTTCCTTTTAACAACAATTTATAACTATTAGACTAACAACACCAATTGATCCAGTTTTGAGAACGAAATATTTTGCCATTTTTCAAAACTTTAGCTGCACAACCATATGGGCCAACATTATGTTCTTCACCCCTCATTTTCAGTTAGACAAGTCTAATTATGCAGCCATGCTGCTGTTGCACGTCCAGAATATGGCTTGCCGTTGTCCTATAAGCATAGAGGTGCTTGAAAAGGATGCTATCTAGTAGGCAGCATATGATGCTCCAAGACATATATTTTTCAGCATTAATGGTGCCTTCACAGATGTGTAAGTTGCCTTTGCCATGGGCACTAATGCACCCCAATACCATGACAGACGCTGACTTTATACTAGTAACAATCTGGGTGGTCCTCTTCTTCTTTGGCCTGGAGAACATAAAATCCATTATTTCCATATACAGTCTTAAAAGGTAACTTGTCAAACCACAGTACACTTTTCCACAGTGCATCGATCCATTTCAGATGAGCTTGAGCCTGAAGAAGTTGGCGATGTTTGTGGACGTTGTTGACATATGGCTTCTGCTGTGCATGGTACAACCTTTACTAGCATTTGTGGATGTGTGGTGTCTGGCAGTTGTTTATCAAAGTATTCCCGAGCCCATGTGGTAATATCCATCACAGATTTTTAATGTTGTGTTGTCTGAGGAAATGAAGGTCATGGGAATTCAGTTGTGGTTTTCGGCCTTGCCATTTCTGCATAGAGATTTCAATGGATTTTCTGAATCTTTTGATTATATTGTGCACTGTGGAGGGTGAAATACATATCATCCTCATGAGGAACGTTGCTCTTAAACTAATGGATTATTGTTGGATTGCACCTCTTCCAACATTTGAGTGTTTTCAGGCATCAGTTTAAGAATGAGCGGATATTTACAAAAAACAACAAATTTGATAAGGAAACACACTAAATCTTCATACTGTTTTTGTTTAAATACTGGTCAAAGTTGATTTTATAGGTAACTGCTCTCTGTTTTTATTTGTTTCACATACTGCCCCAACTTTTTTTTTTTTAGAAATGAAGGTTTGTATCTGTGTTTTGTAACAGGCAGCTGGGCGAAAATGTGACTGTGCCAGGTGATGTACGGGTGATAGAGGCGGGGGGCCGGCTGGTGATGCCCGGTGGTATCGATGTAAACACCTGTCTGCAGAAGCCTTACCTGGGCACCATGCCAGCTGATGACTTTTATGAGGGCAGCAGAGCCGCCCTCGCTGGAGGAACCACCATGATCAGTGAGTGAAACACCCTTGAGGTGGGAAAGTAAGATGTGATTCCAGGAGATTCCATCTGAAATTTTAATGCAGTGCCATTCAGGTTCATCTGTTAGATTAGTGTTTTAGATCTTTGTGTTAGATCAGTGTGGCTCAACCCAGTCCTTTGGGCCACCATGACTGTTCCACAATTTTACTGTATCCCAGCACCCAGCAAATGAGGTTGGAGAATAAATGTGGAATCATCTGGTGGGCCCCAAAGACTGGCTTGAGAAAGTGTTAGATCATGTGTACAGAAGCTCTAGAGGTCTAGATCTATTATTGTTGTTTCGCTATAATACTTAACTGTAATTACACACTATATGCATTAGGGGTGCGGGAAAAATCGATTCTTAGATGCATCGCGATGCAGACGTGGACGATTCTGAATCGATTCATCAATGTCAAAAATCGATTTTCTAAATATTTAATTTATAACGTAATGTTGACGGAACGCAAAGGGCAGAACCTGGAAGTGGTTAAGTGCAGCGCCCGGACAGTCTGTGGTGGCACATAACAAAAACACAACTGGATGAGCGAGAAATCCGACCGGCTCCCTCTGCATTAAAGCCAGGTTAGGTCAGGAGTCACAACACGAATGTTAAGAAGAGCCACTTTTAACATCAAACCACCTTGGGAGCCGCAACATTTAATGTCCAGTACGTGTCAGTATGTGATAATGTCCTAGTTTAGGCTAAAAAATATAAACAAAAACACAGACTTACTTTGCTCTGCTTTAACCTTTAGCTATAGCCGCTTTTCTTCCATCTCCACCAGAAAACTTTTCCTCAAAAGTTGATTAGTTTCTTGTAAAATGTCTCTCAGCGTTCCGCTGTTTTACGAGGCTGGAGTCGCTTCTCATTCGCCAGCTTCTTGCTGAACTTTCCCGTTCCACCTTAAATTCTGACTGAGGCGTCGAATGTAAAAGCGGCACCATTTAAGGTGGGACGGGAAAATTAGAAAGAGAAGCGACTTCATCTTCGCAACTTTTTAGTGTTTGACAGTCTCTCGTTGCAGATTTAACGTACCAGGAAACCAAGTGCGCTGCTTATAAATGCGAATAAGTCCATTCATCTCCAAATGTTCGTCTGTCTTTCTCTTTTCCTTTTTCGTTCGCTACTCGCTCGGCAAAACATCGTTGCTACGTGACCTGCAGTCTTTCGCGGCCCAACCCCCCTATCACGAGACCAAAACCGAAGTAATGAAATCACTAAAGAATATATAATGTGCTGCATGGTCATCCATTACCACTTATTTTATTTCACCGTAACAGCGCATTTTATCACAGATGAGTGGCAGCAGCGTCTCTAAACAAGAGCAGTGAATGAGAGCCTTCAGTTCACTTGCCAAATCACTTCCATTTGTTTTATTAGTAAAAGATATTGGAAGTAAATTCATTATGGATCATTATAAATACTTTGTTTTAAAACTACCAAGTCCTCACACAGTAAGAAAATAGAAATCATGTTTAGAAAAAAAAGATGCATCGAGATGCATCGATAATCGTTTTATAATCGCATCTCAGCCCTCTGAATCGTAATCGGATCGAATCGTGAGGTGCCTAGAGATTCCCACCCCTAATATATATATATATATATATATATATATATATATATATATATCAGTCAGTATGACCTTTAAATACAAGTTATTGATCTTTCAACATAAAAATGCAGGAAGCATATATTTAACAGAAAATTACGTAAAGGCCTATCAGTATTTAATTTGTCCACTCTTTACTTTTCTGTCACTCTACAGCCACATTAACTTCTTCTGTCATTCCTATCTTAACAACAAACAGCTGCGGCTGTGTCCTCCCAAGAAAAGCTATTTCCAAAAATGGCAGTGACGTGTTTCCTTTCAAAGACGCATTAAATGCATCTACAACATCTAAAGGAGACTTTTCTGAGGAGATTAGATATAAGATATTCCACATGCATAAAGATGAAAATCAGAGGAAAAGAAGTTTAAAAACTTATCTTCAAACCTGGAGTTCAAAAATGCGTTAAAAGGTACAGAGAAAATGGGGCTTATAAGAACCGTGCAAGAGGTGGTAGATCACTGAAACTATCACCATCAGACAAACAATACTTAAGGATTTTTTTTTTTATTCAGAAATCTGTAATTGAAATGTAAACAGTCATTCAGAGTGGTTTGATGTGAAATTGCATTGTTCACTGCTAACTTTAGTTTTAGCAATAGTTTTACTTGGTTAACTGTAATAACCCTGGTAGGTACCTGCAAAATCAATTAGTTAGATACTTTTTGGTAAATCTGATGGCTGCAATAAAGGAGAATCGCCAGGAGCAGAACTACTGAAGAATCTGCCAGTTTTACATCATTGCTGCAGTGTGTGTGTATGTGTGTGTGGGTGTGTGTGTTTGTAGTTGACCATGTGTGTGTACAGCGGGGTGAGTCTCTGTTGCAGGCGTTTGAGAAGTGGCAGGAGACTGCAGACAAGAAAAGCTGCTGCGATTTTTCACTCCACGTGGATGTTCCAGACTGGAATGATACGATCAGAGAAGAGCTCCACACGCTCGTCCAGGAGAAAGGTCTTTTATCCCCACCAATTCCTCTCTGTCTGTGTTTATCTCTCACAATTTTGTATGCTGAAAGTGTATAATTGAGTGCATTTACATGCACTTAGTAATCCAATCATAGTCAGATTTCGGCAGTTATCTGATTACTCAAATGGTTATGTAAACAGCTACTCTGGCTTTCTCATTATGTGATTACCCAAGTGTAAACATGTAAATGTAAACATGTTGAACGAATTACTGACAAAATCTGATTTTCTTCAGTTATTACATTATTAAGTGCATGTAAAAACACTCATTTAATGAAGTTGATTTAAACAATGTGTAGGGTGAGTGGGGAGCAACCAAACACATTTTATTTTTTTGCCGAATAATTTTTTAAAACTATTTCAGCTATATTCATTATTTGTACAGGCAGCCAACACATCTCTGATGCAAATGAAAACACAAACTTTATTTGATCATCTGGTATTTGTGAACAATTCAATCTAAAGTGGCTTTTGTGCAAATTTTACACTTTTTACTCAAATTTTACAAAACTTACACTATAGACACAGTTAATTAAAACAGAATGAGTGGCTAGTTGTAACTAGTTTTGTGCACAATGTATTCAAGTACTTGGATATGCCAGTGCCAGTATTCGAATACTGAAATCACTGTTTGGTATTTGTTTCGTTTCATTGCAGGAATAAAGAGAAAATACACAGACTAAAAACTTAGTCAAACATGACTGTTTTAATCATATTCGTATAACAGTACATTTCTCTGACAAATAACATGTTGGCACATCATCCACTGAGGAGTCAATACCTTAATCTGTAAGTGAAAAGGTCAGAAAAATGTATATAGATTTATTTTCTGTCATTGTTTACATTGGGAAGCTTACTAGTAACAGCATGTTAAAACCAGCCCTGCTGTGTGGAGACTGTACTTTAGCCAGGCTAGCTCTCATTGGAAGTTATTTACATGCTTCAAAACAGTGCAATATTACAGCCAACAAGAAGGTGAATATAAATAAATAAAAAATGAATTCTACGACTTACACTCAGTACGAAAACAGTCTTCAGGATGAGCCTTGAATCTTGTCAAAACATGCAGATGATGTTGCTACACAAAGAGGACAAAAAAAACTTTTTTTTGTTTTACTTAAACCTGTTTAACTACATAAAAAAGTCATGTTACATTTTACTCATGTTAGATTATGCCCTGCTATCCCAGACATCATTTCCACTTTAAATAAATATATTACATCAAGACATCTATTGCCAAAAGTTAAAAACTGAGTGACAGAGTTGCGCTGCTATAATATATTTTATTTATAGATCATTCAGGACATACACATTTGAATCAGTGCATTACATAACTGAACTGAATTAGTAATCATAACTCCGTTCAACAGTATTTTCTCTGTTTCTTTTTACACAGGTGTCAACTCTTTCCAGGTTTTCATGGCTTACAAGGATGTGTGTCAGCTGTTTGATTCACAGGTGAGAATATAAATGTCTGCTTACATCCTGCTGTGATTATTTTTACACCAATTAATATTTGTTAATTCTCTCTCTCTAGCTGTATGAGGTGATGGAGTGTCTGAGGGATTTAGGTGCAGTGGTTCTGGTTCATGCGGAAAATGGAGACCTGATTGCTCAGGTAAAGTCAGATTTGTGTGTTGTGTTTAAACAGGCGGGCGCCAAACTAAAGAAAAAATGAATGAAAATGCTGAGGAGGCCCAGTTGACATTGATTATGGATCAACATGGCAAAAGGAAGAGATATAATTGATTTTGAAAGAGGCTTCATTATTGGGGTGCGGATGCTCAACGGGCTAATCTGTCAATAGGTACAGTGACTAAAGTGGCATCTATATTAACATCTATGGGAACGACGTCAGTAAATAAAGTTGAAAATTGTGGTCAAAATCTCACATTTAATGAGCATGACCCTCATGCATTAGTGTGATGCTGTATGTAAGGAAAACAGAGGAGCAACTGTTTCTCAGCTGACAGAGAATGCAGGGTGTGATCAGACTGTCCGTCCACAACTACAACGAGAGGGCTATTATAGTAGGATTGCAGTGCATAAACCCCTTATTACAAAGAGCAATCTAGTGATATGGATAAGTTATTCTTCACTACATTTTCCACAAGTGGGTGAGTGCATGTTGAGTGCAGGTCAGGTGACTCTTTTATGCTGTGAGGGGCATTTTGCTGCCATTATTTTGACCAATGTGTTTTACAGCAACAAAATACCAATTTAGGGAATATCTTTTGGAAGAATGGTGGTACAACACCTCAGTAAGTCACTTTATACTGGGTTTTCCTTTAATTTGTCATCTGTCTGTACATAATTGTTATAGTAACATAAAACATTTTTTTTAGTCTGTAACAACACGTGATACAGTCTTGAAAGTGCAGCAATTGGTCAGTTTTAATGTTTTACTATTTAGAGTAAAACGTGTTTACAAGTGTTTTTATTGTGTGTTTTTGGGTTGGGCATTATAATGGTATGATTATTCTGGTGATAAAGTGCTTCACAATAAGCATTTCTGCATGGGTATAGTCAATTAATACACATTCTGGAACACTGAACAACTGCAGAAAAAGACAGATTTAGATAAATTGTAGTCATCCTGTAAACAACAACCTGTGTACAGAAATAGGATAAACTGCATAGTAACAAGGGGTAAATGCTGTCCTATTTTGAGATGCTTTGTGAATACTACCCCTTACAGTTTTATAATCTTTTCTCAGGAACAGAATAAGATTCTCAGTCTGGGTATCACTGGACCAGAGGGACATGTGCTGAGCAGGCCAGAGGAGGTATAAATCCATCTATCCATCCCTCCATACATCCATCCAAGTATCAATACAATCACCAGGTTGTGCAGGATTGATTTAAGTATATGAATGCGTTTTTGCATGTATTTGACTGTAACTCCCACTCCACAGCTCGAGTCTGAGGCTGTGTTCCGAGCTGTAACGCTTGGCAACAGCACTAACTGTCCTGTGTACATCACCAAAGTGATGAGTAAAGGAGCTGCTGACATTGTGGCTGCAGCCAGGAAGAGAGGTATACCCTAGAAGTACCAGACTAATGTAGTCATCACTCAACCCTACACATATCAGACTAATGTAGTCGTCGCACCTCCCTACATGTATCAGACTAATGTAGCTGTCATCCTTCCCTACACATATCAGACCAGTGTAGTCATCCTATCACTGTACTTGTATCAGAGCAATGTAGTCATCACACCAACCTACACATATCAGATCAATGTAGTCATATACACATATACATGTATTAGACTATTGCAGTCACCGCATCAACCTACACATATCAAACTAATGTAGTTGTCATAGCTCCATACATTTATTAGACTAAATCATATCACTGTACATGTATCAGCATTTCTAATGCATTCATTATACCTCCCTACACAAATCAGGCTAATGAGGTCATATCACAACACACGTATCAGAATAATAATGCAGTCATCATACCTCTTAACACATATCAGATTAATGGTGTCATCATATCTCCTTACGCACATCACAATAATGTATTAATTATATCTCTCTATAAGTATCAGACTATTGTAGTCATCATACTTCCTTACATTTATCAAACTAATGTATTCATCATTCCTCTGTACATCTGTTAGCATTCCTCTGATGAAAGTTTCCTAAGTTCTTTAATGTAAGAGACCAGACAACTAAGGAGATGAAACACAATTCTACAATTTATCATTTTATAATAATACCTTCCCTTTTAGATATGGTAATGTAAGAGCATGACAGAAGGGAAATCAACGACCCAGCCAAACAATAACCTCAGTCAAATAAGACTGATGTAGTCATAGTACCATAAACAAAATCGGACTAATGTAATCATCATACCTCCATACATGCATCAGGCTAATGTAGTCATTATACTGCCCTACATGTATTAGACTAACATAGTCATCTTACTTCCCTACATGTATCAGGTTAATATAGTTTCCCTACGTGCATCCCTAATTTATAATATGATTACAATAGCTTCCCTTGTTACATTGATTTGAGAATTAGGAAAATTTAAGACCCAGCAAAAAAATAACCCCAGTCATACAAGACTAATGTAGTTATCATACTTCCATACACGTATCTGACTAATCTAGTCATCATATCTTTATACACATTGTGATGTATGAACATAATAAAGTGACAGTGACCCAGCTAAACAAACAACCTCAGTCATTTTTACATGCACTCAGGGGTCCGTTTCATTTTCTGCAAACTCATTTCCAAACAACAAAAGCTTTGTTTTTTATGCAATTTTAAAATGAAATTTAGTAGAGTGTGGAATCTCTTCCTCACAGCACTGCTGAATCTGTATGTCATCATTTTTGTACATCAGTCTTATTAGCCTTTCTTTTGGTTATCTCTGACAGGGTCTGTGGTGTTTGGGGAGCCAATCACAGCCAGCATAGCTTCGGACGGCACACACTATTGGAGCAAAAACTGGGCCAAAGCTGCTGCGTTTGTGACATCACCACCCCTCAGCCCAGACACCACGACCCCAGATCACCTAACCTCCATGTTGGCCTGGTACCTTCACTGTCAATCAATTTGTGCAGTGTTGTGTGTGGATTAATTTCATGAACTGCTTGATAGATGGCTGTGCACTAGGGGTCTGGTAATGCATGGAATCATGTTTTTGATGAAGATATTAACTAATAATGACAATACAAATTTTGGTGTGCTATTGTTTTTATTTATTTTTGATCAGTCATATATTGATCTGCATGTATATTGCATTGGTAATGTATGGATTGTGTGTTGTGCAGCGGGGAGCTGCAGGTGCTTGGCAGTGCACATTGTGTGTACTCCATTTCCCAGAAAGCGATTGGGAAGGATGATTTCACTCTTATTCCTGAGGGAACCAATGGCATAGAAGAGAGAATGTCCTTCATCTGGGACAAAGGAGTGGTGAGGCATATATCTTCAATTCCTAAGCTTCGATATCATGTTGCTAAGCTATAATAACATCATAACTATCAGTCAACTATGCTAGCTACCTGTTGATATATGTTTAGCACTTAAAACTGGGAATTTTGTGAAAAAAAACTGCAATTTTGCAATCATACAAGCACAATAGCTATAAATACAATGTAACAGCAGAATATTTAGTTAACCCATATAACTGTGAAGAGTGCAATTGAACTACAAAGCTCCCAGTGCTCAGTGTGGGGTCATCTAGTGACCAACTTTGTAGGGAAAGTGCTCATGAAAATTGTATTTCTGTCTTTTATTGATATAGTTCAGGGCACTCAGTGACTACAAATTGAGCCTGTATTAACTTCTCCCTTACAGCTCTCACTGAAGCCCTCCCTTTTTTCGTTAGTGCTCACGGTCATGACATAGACTACTGGGCCGCTTCAAGCTTAACTTCTGTTCAATTCTTGCCGCTTAGAATGACCCACCCAAAAGACACAAATGCAAGGTGCTCAGGGTGCAAAACAATGAGCAATGCATCTCTCTGGGCACTTGGCCCAAAAACAATAACACATATAAATAGTAAGCCAACACTTCAGTACATAACTTACACGTTGGTTTCATAGTAGCAGGACCTGAATAAATTTTTGATACTGAATAATAAAAGAAAAAGCTTGCAGTATGTGGCTTAAAATTCAGCCGTTCTTACAGTGACAGTGGGGGACAGCTTCATCAGGATGCTGAACTCTCTCCCTACTTTGCCCCCCCTCCCCCCTTCTGCCCCCACACACACAGAGTTTGGACCCAAGCACAGGTTTCTGACCCCCACTCCCCAATACTGAACTCTGACATTCTCAGGGACTGTTACGCACCCATCACTTTCTGTTATGCACTCATCACTTTAACAGCTCCATAAGCTCATTGCACTACTGTTTATATTTGCACTATTTATACCCACAGACCTTAATCTGTATGTGCCTTATGTCACTTTAGTGTTAATTTCAGGACCTTCTATATTTATATATTTTTTATTATTCTGTTTTTCTACAATTAGTGTTTATTTTTACGATTAGTGTTTAGTGTTTTTTAATGTGTATTTACATACACACTTTTCCTGTTTACTTTCTATTTAATGTTATTGCTACACCATGTGGTCTGAGAGTAACACAATTTCAATACTCTGTATGTCCTGTACATATTGTAGTATTGACAATAAAGCTGACTTGACTTGACTTGACTTGACGGTGTAAAAAATGTCTTTCCTGCATTATGGAAGAACCTCTGAACCTGTCTGTCTCACAGGCTGCTGGGAAGATGGATGAGAATCAGTTTGTTGCCGTGACAAGCACCAATGCAGCGAAACTCTTTAACCTTTACCCCCGTAAGGGCCGTGTGGCTGTGGGCTCTGATGCTGATCTCATCATCTGGGACTCAGACAAGATCCAAACCATTACAGCCAAGTCTCAACATTCGGTGAGGAATGTTGTAGCTTAAATAATAGTTTTGGTGCTGCTTTTATAACAAGTGCTCTCTGTCTCATACTTCTCCACTTTCCCTTTCCTCTCTACCTCCATCCATCTCCCATCCTTCATCTTTGTCCCTCAGATGGGGGAGTTTAATATCTTTGAGGGACAGGAGGTTCGGGGAGGACCACAGGTCGTGCTGAGTCAGGGTCGGGTTGTTTTTGATAATGGCACCCTCAACGTCCAGCCAGGATCCGGACGCTTCATTCCGCGTAAAGCCTTCCCTGACTATGCCTACCAGCGCATTCGCATGAGGAACAAGGTAATCTGATCCCTAAGCCTCTTGGTTTGCCTTTAAATGGTGCAATCTGGTTCAATTACATTTTTCTTTTGTTTTTAAAAACATCCACTTCCTGCTGAATAATCTTTAACAAAATTTTCTTAGTTGAGACAATGCTTTCAATTTATGGGTGTACTTTGAGAAGAGCTTGTAAGACTGTAGGAGAGGAGACAACTCCAAAAACAGGACTGGAGTTTTGTTAGTATTTTTAAGTTAGAAGGCCGGACTCCCCCTTGATGGTGGAGGGGTACAATAACATTGTCACAAGAAACTGAAGATAGACATTGAAAATTAATAGGACATTAAATTGGAAGGAGGAGGAGCTTCAGGCATGGTCCTTCTTTAAAACTTCACTTGTTTCATAACTCCATATTGAACAATTCTATTCAGAGTACATTAAAGCTGCACTATGTAAATTTTGGGGATTTGGTGACCACTCTGGTGGAAATCTGTAATTACACTCAGCATGCTTAAGAATATTTTGTAATATCGGTTGTGCTTCAGACCTCTTTTCTGAGCAGATGAATCTTATGTTTGCCAGTGCACTGAAAGAGTACTCAAAGAGAACTTAGTGAAAGATGTGTCATCCGTGGATGTAACTGAATTATCTACTATTGTCATCATGTCAATGTTGATTTTGCATTTGAGACCAAACATTGTAATACATTCATTTTGAGCCTGTGCATGTGACATTAATACTTCAAAGATGCATACTTAAAAGAGAAATCCGACCGACACTTCTGCCTTTAATTATTATTTCAGGCCTCACAAGGTGACTCGCAGCAGCAATTTTAACAACAAAAAAAAAATCTTACATGTACCTTTAACAGTGAGTGTTGAAACCAATTTTAATGGAGTTCTTGTTTTGGTGCCTGTGACATATGTCTGCATCTTGTTTAAAAATAATGAATGTATAACATATTTATGTCCACTATACTTGAGAGCCTTGAGGCTCAAGCTTTACCATAGCTACAAAACATCTGCAAAATTACCCTATGCCCTCTGTACAAAACACTGTCAGGACCACTAGTCTAGATGAACAGTTATAACCAACCCTCTTGCATGCACTGTAGGCAGCACCCATGGAAAATAGCCTATTGTACATCAGTCCTGAATCGAAAATGGCATCTGTTGCTACTTTTTTGTTGATATTAGAACTACATAATATCAATTAATGAAAGGAAAGAAGCAAAAATCACATTCCTTTCTCTGCTTTCAAAGGCTGAAATGCTTGCTTTGAACCATTTTCATATCTGATTTACAATTTTATACCCCTAAAATGACCTTTTTGGCTGATCATAAACCCTAACATTGACTAATGGTTAATCCTAATCCTGAATTATGAGCCGACACTGTCAGGACAAAAAGGGTACTTTACAGGTACATTTTTATTCCTCAAGGTACAAATAATGTAAATGTACCCTCAAAGGTACAACAATGGTCTAAATCTGAGTGCATGTGTGTGTGTAGGTCTCTGCCCTGCAACCAGTTTCCCGTGGCGTCTATGACGGGCCTGTCTGTGATGTTCCTCCTACACCTAAATACTTAACTCCTGCACCTTCTGCTAAAACTTCACCTGCCAAGAACCAGCCTGCTCCAATCAGAAACCTGCACTTGTCCAACTTTAGCCTGTCAGGTGAGCAGACAATCATAAGCAAAAGCACAATCAAAACCAAACACTGAAGCAAAACAGTACACAATTGGACAGGTTGTACGTTACATTAAATTTACATATGGCATACACTCTTAACCAGAGCAACATTAATCTGCTTTAAGCGGTTTAATCGTGTTACAGATGTAGGCAGATGTAGAGTTAGAAGTCTTACCCAAGGACTCTTACTAGCATCGTGCGCTTGCCTGGGCATGAAATCGAACGCCAGGTGGCTTCATGAAGAGCAGCGGTATTACCCACCACACTATATCAACCACTGTTCTTCTTAAAGACTTCTTAAAGAAATAAACTCCACCTGTGCTCAGTTTAATGGACACTCAACTGATCTGTGATTCTTTCTGTTCTTTTGCATTGTATTTCCACAGGGCCGGAATACCCACAAGGTCAGTAACACACCCATACAACAATCATAAGCTGGTCAGAGATACAGTGGCAAGAAAAAGTATGCAGTTACTGAAGGTGCTTGCTTGAAGTTGCTGCTGTCAAAAGAGGGTTGACCAGTTATTAAATACAAGGGTTCACTCACTTTTTCTCCCAGCACTTTTTAACATCTACTGTTTAATTGGTGTGCATAATAAAGGCAAGAAGGATTATAATTGTGTGTGTGTGTTATTAGCTTTTTGCAGAAAACTAGGAAATTCCAAAGGGTTCACTTTTTCTTGCTACTGTATTTTTATAACTGCATTGTCACAAGTGCTATTCAGACAGCAGTACTTTTACATGGGGAGGGTAATGTAATTATTACCAGTGTTTCTCTGTGATTTTAGTCCTGTCCGAATCCACCATGTCAGTAAATTTTATGGACTGTGTGCTCCAGCATTAATAAAATGGTGGTGATTTTTACATAATATCAACTGTAGAAATAAACCCAGGTTACATTAATCCTGTGTAAATTGCCATGTTGGTAAATACTCTTTGAAATTGACTGAGAAAGGTTTTTTCTCTTTAGTTTTTTTTTTCTCTTATGTATAGAAGTACTCAAAGAAATCAAATTAAGTTGATATGTACTGACCTACCTCAAGTGCATAAGTCAGAACATGTAAAAATACAAAAAAAGTTTGATTTTATGAAGCATTGCAGAGTGTTGCTAATGAAAATACCTATTACACACTGCATTCACATTAGAGGAGGTAGATGGTGAGGGTAAGCATAATAATGATTAAGTTAAATGCACTAGACTGGAAAAAAGGACATATGGTCACCCTATGCAAGCTAGTGTGCTACAGCTCTAAAAACCAAAGAACAGGTTTGATTTCTCTACCGTGGTGTGTGCCACTAATTGCACCACAATCGCCAAGCTATCCTTAGGTTATCTAGTAGGTCACAGATCCAAACACCACAGAACTTGTCTCATTTCGCCTTTTTGTTCCTCCAGCACCAGTCACTCAACTTCACTCTCTCATATTTAAGTCATTATAATTTAAACTTGTCAGTGGTATATCAGTTAGCCAGAATCAAACCTGCTCTGTGTTTTGCAGAGCTGTTATCATGCTAGCTAAGCTAATGCTAACCAGCTAGCATTTTGCAGCACCGTTGTAAGGAAAATGTTTTAGAATTTATTAAGTGATGGACTGAAAGTTGTGCACCGCATTCACTTACTTGGTGACCAGCAAAAGGAAATTGAACAGCGTAGACCAGCTTGGAATTCTATACAGTAATATTTAGAGACAGCTGGAATGCATTTAATTTAGGTATTACTTCTTTCATACTAACCATCTGTCTTGCTGTCTTGAATTGAATGCAGTATGTCATTAACATTGTCATTAGCTTGGGAATTTACAGCCAACAGTGAACAACACTGCATAAAATATAACTTTTTCTCTTGTATTTATTTATTTGTTAGGTTTTAATGTTTCTATTTGTACACTTGAGGTAGGAAAGTACTTATCGTCTTGATTTTTAGCCGCTAAAGTCCTTTTCCACAGAATATAACAGCATTTTTACGAACATGTCAAGTCACACAGTACTAATATAACCTGAACTTATTTGTATGGTTATAGCCATACAAATAAATGGTACCGAAATCTTTACTGATGTGGAAGTGCACAGTCCATAAAAATGACTGACATGGCACATTTGGACAGGACCAAAATCACTGAGAAACTATGGTAAAAATGACATTATCACCTCCTTATGTAAAACTAATCCTGTCGGAATAGTGCTATAAACATTACCGATGTCATGTGGTAAAACTACATTACTAACATTCCCACGTAAAACTAAACCTGTCTGAATAGTACGTAAACCTATTGACATAAAATTGACATAATTTTAAAATCCCTTTAAGCTTTAAAAAAACCCAACAGCTTGCATCCAAACATTTGGCTTGTAATGTAGGTTATTACACATTGTAAACACTGTGGCTATTTTTATGCTATCAACTAGTTTGATGTTTCACCTTTGAAACTCTGCAGCTTCCCAGGCGGATGAGAATGGCCCCCGCCGGGCCTGCCACCGCATTGTGGCGCCCCCCGGAGGACGCTCCAGCATCACCAGTTTGGGCTGAGAGAAAACAGCTCTCTCAACTTACTCACAGTGAAACCAATGGTGCTTATTGCCTCTGCCCAGAGAAACCTGGAGCAGAAGTGTTAGTGTGTGTGTTTATTACTGCATGTGGATAGTGGGTTACCTGCATGTCAAGTCTGATGCTGCTGTTAAGTGCTTCTAGTGTTCTTCTCTTGGATGAGATATGACCCTACACGTTCTTTAAAGGAATACAGTTTTTCAGTTTAATCTTTATCTGCCACATCTGTGTTGTTTTGTATATTACCACGGACAATAATTTTGACGCATCTGCTTTTCCCTTTTCCCAGAAAAGCCAATAAGTTGAAAATCACTTAATTTCCAGTGAACACTATTAAGCACAGGTTTCTTTTTTATCGTCAGGAAAAAGCACAAAACTTCATTTAACAGAAAATTAACCTAACTGTCTAACCTTTGCTTTTATCACAGCTTGCGTGCTTTCAGGTTTTCAAAGGAATCTGCAGGAAGTGTTCTTCCACACCTCCAAAAGTCAGTTAAACAAGTTAGAATTTTTTGGGTTCACATGATTTAAGTAATCTTAAAAACACAGAATGATGTTGAGGACTGGACTCTGGGGTAGTCAGTTCATTGTTCTCAGAGCACTAGCAGTTTCTTTGATTTGCAGATTTTCTTTTTTTGTCAATTTCCTTTTTTCAGTAACTGCTTCTTGACAGCTACACATTCTTGATTTTCTCAATTGATTTTCTCCTCTCTCTCAAAGATGAAAGCTGTTTATCTTTTGGGGACAGTTTTGGTGTTGTTACGAGTCCTCTTTTCTTTATGTCTTTTAATCAATTTTTGAACTCCACTTTTCAAAAGTCCTGTTTTTCATTTGACTTTGCTATAGATGTGGCAGATGGAGATTAGGGTGAAAAATGCTGAAGTATTCCTTTAACCCCTAAAAATCCGACCAGAGAAAGTGTCTGCATCTGTAACTGTTTTGTAGGATGTTAAGGAGATTTTACTTTGAGTCTAGGACCAAAATACCAACAAGGTCCCAGAGATCTTGAAGCAAAACCCAAATTTCTGTATCTTTACTGCTGTTTTTGTACCTGTTTTTTAATTTATTATAGACACCATAGCTGTTTCCATGCTGTGCTCTTAGTGCTGTGTGATGTAGCTAAAAAAAACATGTAGAGGTGTTAAATAAAAAATGACAATGGATAAAGAGCATTTTAGCAAAAACATTTATTAAAAAAAACATGCCTCACACATGAACACATAAAAAAAAAAAACACTAATCAGGATTGTAGCATCTCTCTCCTTCTGGGCCTGCCATTTTTGCAGCCTTCTGCATTGATTAGTCTGTTGAAGAGAAAGAGAAAAAGAGAAAAGAGCAAGAGAGACCAGTCAGTCTTGTTTTTATGTTTTTGTTCCAGAAACGCTTAAAGGATCAGAAATTGAGGCTTGAAAGGGGCCATATTCTACACTTTTCTTACATTTTTTATTTTTTTCATTGCGGTCCACTTAACACACAGCACATAAAAATCGCTTGTCCTCTATTGCATTACCCACTTCAAGTTCTAATCTGCCCTGGAAGCGACATCAGCACAAGAACTTTGTGCCAGGAACTTTAATAAAATAGATTTCCATGGTAAAGCAGCTGCACACAAGCTTAAGATCACTATGCTCAGTGCCCAGCATCGACTGGTGTAAAGCACTGGACTCAGGAGCAGTGGAAATGTTTCCTCCAGAGTGATGAATCGCACTTCATTATCTGGCAGTCTGATGGATGAATCTGGGTTTGGAGATGCTACCTTCCAGAATGCATAGTGCCAACAGTAAAGTTTGGTGGAGGAGGGATAATAGTCTGGGGCTGTGTTCAGGGGGCTCTGCCCCTTAGTTACCCTTAGTGAAGGGTAATGTTAATGCTACAACATACAAAGATATTTTAGACAATTATATGCTTCCATATTTGTGGAATATTTCAGTTTTGGGGAAGCCCTTTACTGTTGCAGCAAAACTGTGCACCATGCACAAAACGAGGTCCATTAAGATGTGCTTTGATGAGTTTGGTGTGGAGGAATGCCAGTGGCCTGCACACAGCCCTGACCTCAACCACACTCTGAATGACTGAATGACTTTATGTCTCAACAATAGAATTATGCCAAAAATTGGTGGAATTCACTAATTAAAGGTATGTCTGGATGCTTTTAACATCAGCAAATTGTTTTATGTGAATGTGGTGAACTGTTTTCATGGAAAAAGATCATAGTTTTCAGGAAATTTAAAAACAACTGGGACTGTTTACTATATGCTATGATGGAGCCAGCAAGGAGTAAGTACCTGTAGGTGGCAGCACTGAGTGAAGGCCAATCTCTCTCTTGGCTTTTTAGTGGCAGTGCACTCATCTCTGCACCTACAAACAGATAAACATCCAGTAATGTGCAAAAGATTAAACACCCCTGGGTTTGAACATAAGTTAGCACATACTCTAAAGCCCATGTCACACACAAGGCCAGATAAGGCCTGAGACACGATCTTATCAAACCCACAAAATTATTTAAATTTTCTATTCATGTTAACCTGTTTCACAATCACCTGTACTACAGAGAGATTCACTCGAAAGAGGCCCTAAATATTCTGTTGTAACCCAGTTACAACCAAAAAAATACGCTATGTACCTTGACGTATGTGTAATCGATTGCATTACATGGAAGTGATCTCCATTTTCTGCCAGACACATGAAGGGATACAGGGGTATGCACCCGGAAGTTGCAAACGGAGGTTAAACATCGCAACGGCTGTCTGGCACCTACCTCATCGCATTCCAGCTTGTTCAAAGTGCCATATACTGAGGAACACATGGCATGTTGTTTCGTTCAGATTGCTTCGTCCTAGCGAGAGTTATTACAGAATATTCAGGGCCTCTTTTGAGTGAATCTACCTGTATAATTCCCAGCATGCACTGCAATATAGTGTGTGCTACTAGCTCTGTGGGACTACAGCAAAGAAAAGATGCCAAGTGTCTAGTTCAAGCAAATAGGTAGGTTTAAAGGACCTACCACCTTTACAGTATTGTAATACTTCTCATGTAATATTTAAGGACTACTACAAGTATACTTTGCTGCATACACTTTGCTGTTGATGTTCTGCCAGCCAGTTCAGGTTATAGCAAAATGTTATTTAAAAATGAAATAAAAGATATAGGTGTTCTCTGGCCCACTGATTTCTTGGAATTTTTAATATATTTCGTCCTTTTAGTGGTTGATTTTGACTCCTCTGCTCTAAAGGGAACAAAATCAAATATGGCACTTTTCTAAAAATTTTAGTGAACCACTTTATTCTCTGAGGAGTTTAAAATATTGGAAAAATGCATATGAAATATTCTGTAACTCTCGCACTGGTCCCTCCTCTAAAATGCTAAATTCAGCAAACAGTAATTGTGCATTAATGCCCATGTCTACTCTTTTTAATTCCCAAACATGTAGGGCTGAACCACACCGATTAGCAACATGGAGTGTTTATGACTGAGACTAACCTGCACGGCTGTTCGTCTGTGTGTCTGTCAGAGGTACCCTTGCTAGTGCTGCCAGTCGAGATAGGAAACTGTCCTCTTCCTCCTAAATATATTACAACACAGAAAAATACACTATATTATCTTTACACTTATTATAGTTTATGTGGGTGAAACTGTCTGCAGCCAACAAGACCAATCTCTTATGCATAGGCAACATTTAGTCATGTTTCCTTGTAAGGGAACCATTTTTGCATAGTTAAATCACAAGCTGTAAAGAAAATCATGCCTTGATGTGAAATGCTGTATTATGGAGTATTGGTGGTAGGAACCAGACGTCTTAAGGGTGTAGATTAACTGGTGGTTTTGGAGAATATATAAAATGGCTACATTTGTGTTGTAGACATGTGACTCCTGGTTCCTATTACCACGACTGTCAAGAAATCAGAGTCTGTCCGTTTCCCTACAAATGAACCATTTCACGTCAAACCACTCTAAATGACTTTGCTTACATCTCAAGGACTGAATTATTCCGATATGTTGAAAAATTGGTGGAATTCCTCTTTAAAATTTCCACTTTGTCTTCGGGTTACACTTGTTCGTTTGGCGTAAGACGGCGTTTTAGAATATCCCGAAATTTTCCACGACTTGAAATGTCCAGCTTCGTTCTATGACGAATGGACCAATTCATACCCAAAATCACCCGGAATAAAATCTCGCCTGTTCATTGGCTGTAAAACGTGTCCGTCAAATCTGCTGTCTCCAAGGAGGACGGACTCAAACATCAACATTCCTCAGACAGTGGGCTCCAAATCACCTGAGGTGAATAAAAGCAAACAAATCTATCTGATCTAATACTGTTTCACACAATGTATACGTGTATATACTGAAATACCGTTGATCGCTTATGAGAGGTTTTTTGAAAGTTGTGTCACGGTACATTGTATAGACAGTTTGAGCTAGCTAGTTGTCTGGCTAGCTAGCATCTCATAGCTTGTGCTAATACTTACCGTTACATTTATCCAGTACTGTTCAGTGTAGTTTTATGTACAACTTTGAATAGTAATCATGAGTAGTGTCAGTATCACGTACTTATCACTTTTGGTAAAGAAGACAGCAGGGTTTTTCACGAGGCTGAAGTTAGCTTCCTATTCGCCAGCTTCTTGTTCGAAATTTCCCGTTCCACCTTAAATAGTGCATTCTGGCGACTGAGACGGACTTCAGCTTCGTGTGTTTTTCCCTCACTGACTGCCCTGTTCATGGCTAACGTCATATTACTGTACTTATTATTGTCATTCTGTTTTCTAGCCAAGGCATGTCGTTATCCTTAGAGGAGTTGTGCGCCATGGTGAATGTCTCCTATGAGGAGGTGAAAAACATACGCCTTAATAATGAACGAGATGACGACGAGGGAGTGCAGAATAGCGCAGGTACCAAAAACAAAGACAGCTCACAAAAAAAGCTACAGCCACTGTGATCAGCCTACATAGTGCATTGTTGCGGTTATAATAGAAATACTTTAAATCTGCATTGCTTATAATTGCAATGGTAAACTGAGATTCTTTACTAGATAATAATGCCATATCTAATCTTTGTGCTGTAATACCTAGTGGGCTGAGTGTATTGTATTAATATCAGTATTGTCCTGTTCCAGACATTAGTGAAAGTATGCACAGTGATTTCAGTGAGAGGAACCATGATGTTCATCCACAGAACAGGCCTACACCAGAAGCAGACGGAGGTAAGGAAAAGTACAATAAAACATTAATACACTATGCAGTCCATTAATTAATTGATGACACTCCTTAATGCTAGATGGCAAATGAGGATCACCTTGCATTAATATTAGTAATAATAATAGTAATAATATCTTTATTTATAGAGTGTCTTTCATACCAGTGGCAGCTCAAAGTGCTTTACAGACAGGTGATAAAGCTTAACAGTAATAAAAGAAACTATGAATATTAATTTAAAATCATATAAGACAAGGACAGATCAAATTAAAAAGATATCTACCAAAGAGGCATAAGATTTTAATTCATAAGATTTTAATTAAATGCTAAATCATAGAGATACATTTTCAAATATATGTGTAATAAAAGGTGGAAGTGAGCTTCGCAGTTTAGAAGCATAATAACTGAAAGATGCCTCTCCATGTTTTCTGTATTTTATGTCTTTGCAGAGGGCTGTATCTGCAGATCTATGATCACGTGTTGGAACATAAGCAGACAGACATTTTGTGATGTAAGCGGGTGTTGTGAGGTCATTTAGAGCCTTAAAAACTAGAAGCAGAACTTTAAAGTATGTACTAAAAGATACAGGTAGCCAGTGCAGTTCTTTTAAAAAAGTGACATGAGCTTTCTTTTTCGTTTTTGTTAGGATCTGTGCTGCTACATTATGTACGAGTTGTAGAGGATGAATTGTTTTTTGAAGAAGCCCAGTAAAAAGATCAATAATGTGATCAACTCTGCTTGTAACATGCATGAAAAAGTTTGTCTGCGTCGCTCTGAAATAGAAAAGGCTGCACTTTAGCAATATTTTTCAAATAGTAAAAAGCTACTTTAGTGACTGCCTTCATATGTGGGATAAAACACAACTCAGAGCTCTCAGAGATTACACCAAGGTTTCGTACTTCAGGTTTAGGCTAAAGAACTTGGCTTCTCACAAAGCATTCTTCTTTGAATTCTTATAGAAGGACCAGTATTTTTTTCATGATTTAGTTGACATTTTTGTGACATCCACTGCGAAATATCTGACACACACCTGGTAAGCCTGTCAACAGAGCCTTGATGTTCAGAAGGAATAGAAATTGATATTATGTTTCCTAATGACACCACTTAGAGGAAACATGTACAAAAGAAAAGGATGTGCCCCAAAATTGAAACTTGTGGGACTCCACAAGAAATATTAAATGCTAAATTAACATGGATTTACCTTATCAGGAGTGGGATATACCTTGGACGGAATCCATTTACAGGTTTCACTAAAATACGTCCCTACTGTGACCAGATGCGATCCAACTGTCCATTCCCCCATAAAAAAGTAAAAATCAACCTACTGTTACCTACGCTTTTCAAATAGCAAGAGCTGCAATTTTAATTATATCCTACATTATTCATCACCAATAATCCTTATGTCCTGAATGTTCTATTTAAACGTTTTAATTTAACGATTTGATTTTAGTGTCTGGCAGTGATTCAGAGGAGGAAGAGTCTCAACAGCTGAAAAGGAAAAGAGGACCAACAAAGTGGAAACGTAACATTCAAAAAAGGAGGCGAATGGAGGGGAAGTCGTACAGAGGAAAACAGAAAGATGTGGGAGAAGTGACCAGAGCGGCACGTGTCATGGGACCAGGATGTGGGTCAGAAGCCTGCAAAAAGTCTGCTAAACGTTTCTGCCATACTTTCAGTGAAGAGGACAGGCAGAGAATCTTCCAGCACTTTTGGCAGAATATGAACTGGGAAGAGAGGAGGATCTATGTGGCGGGGCTAGTTGACCATACCCCAGTGGCACGGAAAAGGTCCATGAGTCAGGATTCAAGACGATTGTCAACACTTTCCTACCATCTCAATGTAGACGGTGAGAAGAGAAGGGTGTGCAAAAAATTTTTTTTGTCAACTCTAGGGCTAGGAGAATGGTCGGTTGCACATTGGGTGCAGGCCAGCGAACCCGAGAAGAACGGCAGCGAAACAGTTGTTGAGGATCAAGCCCTGGCAGCTCTTCAGGCCTTTCTTAGGGACTTGCCGAAAGTGCCCTCTCATTATTGCCAGTCCTCATCCTCCAAGTTATTCTTAGAGCCCATGTTCCAGTCCATGTCAGAGTTACACAGAGTTTACCAGCGTCACTGTGAGGAAGAGCTCCAGACAACGCCACTGTCCAGAGAAATTCTTATGGATGAGTTCAACCATCTCAATCTAGCCTTATACCACCCAAAGAACGACCAGTTTGATACCTGTTGCTCACACGAAGGCCATGCGAAACACGAAGCACAGCTAAACCACTGCCTAATAAAAGAGGAGGCATGTGAGGAAAAAGAAGAAGAAAACGCTGCAGATGATGGGAAAATGGTGTCTTGTATGGATCTGCAGACATTTCTTCTTTTCCAAAAGCTGAAGGCATCTTCCTTGTATTATAAGACCAAGCTGGCTTTACACAACCTTACTCTATACAACATGGCCAATCATAGTGGCACCTGTCATGTATGGCATGAAGGAGAGGGAGGGTTGTCTGCAAATGAATTTGCCTCTAGCGTCTCAGATTATCTTCAGCAACAGCAGCATGCTGAAGAAGCAGAGTAATTTATATAGCGTAATTTACAAACGTGAGCTTAGGCCAACAAATTACTCCTCACCTCCACTTACTATCTGTATGCCATTGACAGCCACATTTCCTCTAATGACATTGCCCCATATCTTTAGACAGTGGCCTGTCAGTGGACAGTCAGCTTGGTTTGTCAGGACCCTTTCACATTTTTGCTGTCCACAGCAAAGGGGAAAATGTCCACCCAGTACACACCAAACTGCTCATAAAGCAGCTGATACAGGCAGTGGAGCAAGGCCATGTCAAAACACATGGTGAAGGAAATGGAGCAGTGTGTAGCAGTTTACTCACGGCATGAAGATGTAGACCAGCTTCACGAGCCAGCGGAGGAGGTTGTTCATACAGATAAGAACCACAGAACCTATAGCTGCATGCAGATCATGTGGTCAGTTCAATTTCCATTGATGGTCCACTTACGACATTTGTCATAGTTCATTTTTACATTATCACTTTCCATCTTAAACAGACTGTTTTGTTACTGTGCCTTTAAGACTAATTTATGTAAATGATCTCTGTTCAGATGATCTCTACAATATGACGGTAGACGAACAACTGCAAACCAGATATTCTGCTGTTTTCAATGGTTCACCAAACATTCTACCACTGCCACTGGAAACGGCAGCACCTCACAGTGGTCAGCAGAATGTTCCGTTAGGAGTTCAGTGTTGGTAGAATATTCTGGGTGTTGATTTTGGGAGGCATGAATGCCAAACCTCTTATTGCTGAATTCTGCGTGTGCCCAGTATTATACAAAAAAGAGCATTCACCATAAATAATGAACATTGCTAAACTCTCCTCAGATAATAATCTATTTTTACTGGTGACTCTGCCACCATGGCATTTCCATAGCTGTGTGCCGCTGTCACTTTTTTTTTATTGCCATAAGGCATGACACCATGTTTTGTGTTTTTTTTTTTTTCCTTCAATGCCAACATGTAAATGCAGCGTTAGTTTCTATACATTGGCGATATGGTTTGGGGAGTAAGTGGTATGTTTTGATACTTTACAACATTCTTTTTTGTAAATGATAAATTCAGTTTTGCATTATATGGATGCGGGGGCAGCACGGTGGCGCAGTGGGTAGCGCTGTTGCCTGGGTTCGATTCCTGGCCGGGCGACCAGGGTCGTTTCTGTGTGGAGTTTGCATGTTCTCCCCGTGTCTGCGTGGGTTTCCTCCGTGTACTCCGGTTTCCTCCCACAGTCCAAAGACGTGCAGTCAGGCTGATTGGACATGCTGAACTGCCCCTAGGTGTGAGTGTGTGTGTGAGTGTGTATGTCTGTCTGTCTGCCCTGCGATGGATTGGCGACCTGTCCAGGGTGTATCCTGCCTTCCGCCCAATGACAGCTGGGATAGGCTCCAGCACCCCACCGCGACCCAGAAGGATAAGCGGTTTAGATGATGTATGTATGTATGTATGTATGTATGTATGTATATTATATGGATGCTTTAACGTCCTCATCTGCAATACGAGTCACTGTAGAATAACAGCCCACACTTCACCTGCTAGCTGACTGTCTTCTGGGGACACTCCTAGAATGCAGGTGCTGCTATTAAATATATCCAAAAACAATGTCTGAAAGGTGCAGGGAGGGAGGGTTTAAGCAGGTGAAACCCTGATCAAACACGAAATTAGATGGAAATGAAGACAAAACAACGAAAAACCAATCACTGGTAAGAAGTGCCATCCAGATGTGCAAAGCGTACTTCTCGTACCAGACATACCAAAACCAGGAAAACACACACTCGGAAATTGTGTTGTGTGATGGAAGTGAATATAGATCCACTCTTTTGGCAAATTCCCTCTTTCAATTTGCAGTGACTAACAAGAAGGTCATGCAGAAGTTAGTTAGGCATGGGCAAAGTACGAAGCTGTCCACAGTGTCATAGACCCTGGTACTAACAGACATCTTGGATAATGAAATCGTAAGTGGACAGTGCTATTAGGTGTAAATGGGGTCCAGTGGGTATTGGAGAAATATGACGAGCATCTCGAGAGAGAGAAAGAGAGAGAGAGAGGGGATCACTTAAACCATCTTCAGAAGTGGTCAGGGACCTATATGACCACATAACATTCATAGCGAAATCCCAATGTGTGCTGACAGCAACTGCATCACTGCAGAGGCTGTAGCTTCTTGTTCCGTCTCCTCTTCTGTTTGTTCGTGAGTTGCATTAGCAATTCATGCGATGTGAACATCTGGGCCCTTACATGTGCATGAACAAAGACTGGCAGCACACTGTCTGACCACAAATGCAGCAAGCGAGACTGACATACGTGTGTGTGGTACCATTCCTCCTGTCACAGAATCCAAAGCTAATAGATAAAACAGCAATGGTACCATAAAGTACAAGCTTCATCACTCTGCTAACTAGAGTCTATTCTCCAGTGAGGAATCCGACTGAAGGCCAGTGCATACTTCTTGTGAAGATGTCATTTCGTCCAACTTGTGTGATAATGACAGAATTATGGAGAAAACGAATAACGCCAGACATCTTGCAGAGGTTTCACTTGCCATGTCACACACATGGCAACTGGGTGAACTCCATGGACGAACATGCTACACAACAAATCCTGTGATTGTTTGGTACAAAAGGTGGATAATTTTGCGGGGTGGCTTTCAGCACAGCGAAACCACAGAGAGTATGTGAAGGAAGGATTATCACTGCTTTTATGAGTCACTGAAACACTACATTTTTTGAACATAGTCTCTATTGGTATTATCTTTTTATATTATCTGTAAGTATACTGTTGTTTCAGTTTACTTGTTGCCTCAATGTATATTAAATGTGAACATGACTTTTCACTGTTACATATTCCCGTATCTACTCCTAAAACCTCATTATCCTGAATGCTTATTAAACCTAACCATAAAAAACACACCATGCTCTATTTTAATGCCTGCCAACATATTTTAATTTACCATATTTGTTTTTAACTCACTGTTTTCCCAGAAATGTAGTATCATTTATTTCAGGTGGTGTGCCATGATGTACTTTTAATCTATCAAATTACTTCTATACCACAGAGTAAGGAAAAATAGGCTGCAGACTGCAGGCAAATCACATTTGTTTCTCAAATCAGATCTTTTAAGATGACTTTCTGCACTTTTATTTGCAAGTGATCAGATCAGATTTGTGTCCACACATCAACCAATCTGCATGGGTTCCTGTGGTAACGATGTAGGTGTCAGTAACTACAGATTTCAAATGTAGATGCAGGAGAGATGGAGGTGCTTTATCTCGCCCTCCAAACTCTTTAGAATTCTCTGGCATAAGCATGAATGTTTGGCGCTCTTCTTGAATTGTCGTTTGTCATTTTGCAAGTGACGCAAAGGACACTCTGAAATCCGTTTGGAGCGTCCAGGCTGAGATCCATCTGTAGAAATCTGATTGAAATCGCATTTCATGTTGTGTTTTTGCTGTCCAGACTATCAAAAATCAATCTGGATACAATACAAAAATTGGGCTGTCAGTCTAAACATAGCCATATTGTCATTTTAACGTCTGCTCTTTTTTGATTAATCTACAATTCATTAGTCAGTTAATACACCCACTTCCAGCA
This sequence comes from Colossoma macropomum, assembly GCF_904425465.1. NCBI lineage: Eukaryota > Metazoa > Chordata > Actinopteri > Characiformes > Serrasalmidae > Colossoma > Colossoma macropomum. The sequence goes on along the minus strand of NW_023494801.1, from coordinate 30,810,404 downwards.
CTTCTCACTCATTTTTTATCTAAGTCACATCCACTTTTGGTTTGTGATTTAAAAGGTATCAAAAAAGCCGTTATAAAAACCCGTCAGGAAGCTGTATCGAGGTAAAGGTATCGGTATTGATTTTGAGCAATACCCAGCCTTAGAACCCACTGTATAAAGCAGAAAAGGCTGCTAATTTGATTAAAAAAAAAACAGGTATAAGTTTAGCCATATAATAAATAATATTGCACTACATGCCTAAAATTTTGTAGACACTTGTTCATCCACTGTTTCCATCTGAAATTAAGAATATTAATAGTGAGTCTGTGTCCCCTTTGCTCTAATCTTTCTAGGAATGCTTTTCGCTAGATGTTTGAACATTGCTGTGAGAAGTAGATTCCATTCAGCCTGAAAAAACATTAGTTAGGTCAGGTACTGAAGTTGGATTATTAGTTCTGGATCACTCCAGCTCATCCCACAGGTATTGGATGAAGCTCCATCGCTCCAGAGAACTCCACTGCTCCACAGACTAATGCCTGGGACTGATTGGAATTTAACAAATGGAATGGACAAATGAACAAATCCATGGCTGGGGACATTCTGGAGGAAAACTTTGTTTTTCATGGTAGCTGTACTACTTTTTTAAAAACAAGAAATTACTGTTTTTTTGTTGAAATATATTTTTTATAGTTTATATGAAAATAAAATATAAAAACATTACTATAAAATTAAGCAAAAATAAGCACATATCCTTTACAGAGCACACACTTCTGCACATTTCCTTTTTTTATTGAACATAAAACATAAAATGCAGCCTATGGCACATTTTATATTTTATTTGTTCCCCAGTATGTGAAATTCAGCAAATAAATGGAACTTGTAGGTTGAGGATATGTTAAGGATTAACTTACTTTCACTTAGAAAATCAACAAAAGTCTTGGTCCATCCATTGTAAAAAAAAAATAAGAACACAATATAAAGGTCAATTTAAAATGGTAATATATATATATGTGTGTGTGTACTCACCCTGAGTTCCTCTCTGGTGGTGTGTATTTGGTGCTGCAGGTCCATTATCTCTTCTTGGTCCTCACGCATACTTTCCTCCTCACACTGACAGAGACCGTGCCTCTTCTGCTGCTCAACTCTAAAATACATGCAAATACACAATGACCACACTAAAGGGGTATTCTGTGCTAAAACTAACTAGCATTTAATATGTCATCTGTCATGTACTATTCTGTATTGCAGCACTGCGTTCCTCAGCCTCATCAGTTTGACAAAATTCATGATTTTGTATCCTTTTTGTCCAATACCCAACATGCTTTATGCAAATACCTCATAAAACCATTGGGAAACAGCCCACAGTGATAAAGAAATTCTGATTGCTGTCTGTAAAACCAAATGCAGAGTAAAACATAAATCAAAACTTGAAGCTCCTCCATTGTTGCCACTGTTGTTTGTGTTTATTGTTAACACTAGATTTACATGAAAATCATCCTGTGACCATCCAAGCTAAAGAGAACTCCGCCTACTTTCACAAATCTCTTTTGTGATGGGAAATAGACACCGGTTCTCAACCAGGGCACAGACAGTTCTGGGTTCAAATTCGTAACCGTACCATGCTGTACCGTACTGCTTAGTGGGAAAACACCATGTGTGACGGACCATACAAAACAGTGGGCCAGTAGTTTGAGAACGCTGTTCCAGAGATATTATAAAGGAAGAGATAGGTCAATGGCTGAAATATGAATGGGAAAGTCTGTACTCAAAGTCCCACCCTTCAACAAAATAAGCCAATCAGCTTGCTGCGAGCCAGAAAAGCTCCCCCTTCGTGTGGAGATAATAAGTTCATAATCTTATCCTAACTCCAGATAAGAAAACAGTATTACAGAAACAGCGTAACTACATTAAATTTAGTAAATTCTGTTCAGAGGTGAACTCCAGAGGTGTCTTAAATTCTGTTTTAACTGTCTGTTTCCTTCATTTAATGCAGTGACAGGCAGCACAGTTCACTATAACTGGCATAATTATGTTACATTTATCTACATCGGTGCTTTGACTTTTGAGGTCTTATGATGTTTTTTTTCTAACAGCGTTTTAAAAGCTAGACCCTCAGACAAGATCTCCACCGTCCTCTCTTATTACCTTCGTGTTTTAATATAAATATTAAATATTACAGTGATAGTGGTGAATAATAAGGAGAAACTGCAGAGTAGCAAGGCTCAGATAAACAGCACAAAGCGCTGTCACTATATTCATAACTTTAAGTTTATCATACTTTAGCGTGTTTGATCTTTTTTACATTCATAATGGTACCTAGCTGTCTGGCTTACTAGCTTGATTATTTTGATTATGTGTTTACATTTCAACTGTCAAGTACGGTCGATTGCTAGGTAACAGACATTTCAGTTGATTGTTGACTTTGATCAAGTTAAGATTTCCTAACTTAAGATAAGATGCTGTAAGATAAGATGATCATCTTGAATTAGGAAAAAATCTTATCTTGACCTGTCAGATCTTAAGTTACGACAAAAAGATTCTGAAGTTTCTGTAATACGGCCCCTGGTCTTGTATGATTGAAAAATAACTTTCCAGGGTTGTTGCCAATATTGAGTGGACAGACTTTCCTGTAAGGACTTTGTTGTGGCATAACAGCAGGATGCATGTAGGCATCCTACAGCAGATTCCACAACATACAACTGATTTAGTGATGTTTACATTTCAGGCAGTGTCCCTGAACTCATCCACATACAAGTTTGTGTGTGTGTGTGTGTGCATGCATGTGTGTACCTCTTGTAGAACTCAGCAGAGTGGGGTTTTCTGGCCCAGTTACTCAGCTCTCGCTGCAGAGCTCTAATGCACTCTCCTCTCTTTCTCTGTCTTTCTCTCATCTCTGAAAGACAGACATGCACATTGATTATATAAAACAGGAGAGACAGAAGGATGGAGGAAACAGACCGATAGAAAGAAAAAGAATAAACTGTACTGGAGTGCTGTTGTTGTGGACTGTGCTGTGTTGCTGTGATAACAGTCTGAATCTGGGAGTAGTAGTTCATTATGAGTGCGGTGACCGAGTCCTGTGTTACATACACACTCTCACACACTGCTTCCTTCAGCCGTTCCTGCACAGAGAGAAAGAAGGAGGAGACAAAGAGCGTATATTTCACTACAATGTTTATTTAAACTATAGGTTTTTTAAAATTTTTTTACTGATGCTTATATATTAAAAGCAAAATGAAGTGATGCATGCAAGAAGAACCATTCAAACAAAAACCTGATGCCGCATAACCGCTATATATTAAACAGGCATGACTGCAAATTAGCTACAACAAACTTTTATGCACAGCTAGCTTAAATTCTACAAATATAACTGGCTATTATTCTTATTTAGACCAGTACTTACTTAAATCTACTTTTGTGGATTAATTTGTGAGGTAGTGGTAAATACAATGTGTAAGAAATAAGGAATTAACAGAATTATCAAATGAATACACAGAGTGCAGAATCAACTGCTTGGTTTGCCAATACTTCAATTTGCAATAACTTCAGCCATCAAAATAATACAATTCAACATAATCCTACTGTTAAATGTTTCATTTCACTAAACACTAAAATATTCATTAAACACAATGCATTTGTATTACTAGTATTACTATTATTACTACTCATAATAACAAAAAATAGTATTGTTGTTGTTACTATTATTATTATTATAATTCTTTTATTAATGGTATCATTATTACTAATATTAGTACTAATATTAACATTAGTACTAATAATAGTAGTACTTGTGGTTTGCAGTGACAGAAGAATTTTCATTCCAAAATGGTGTATATCTATTTCTCTAATAAAAGTGATATTAATCATAATAATCATATTTCTTGTATATGTAAGGCACTCCCAACAACAAATGTCATGAAAAAAGACCACCAAGCTACAGGGCCTCAGGTAGTTTGAGACCCCTGAAAGACTGCATATCATGAAAAAATTAAATAACCTTGCTTTTTTGAGCAAAAGTGATGAAGTATGAAAGCATTGCTAAAGTTGTTGTTTCAAAATGTTCTATAATTTACTCAGTCTACATGCGGGACATAAGCTGCAAAAATAAGTCCTATGAAATTCACTATGGTTTTGATGTCACGACCATGAACACATTTACATATGACCCATTCAGTCTGTAGCAGTGTACGAAGTCCATTCACCTTATAACAATACTGGTATTATGAAATATAAAATAAATAAAATGCAGTGCAATTATTGTGAAAAGCTATTATTTATCATGCATGCCACATGAAGTCTAACTAAACTGCTAAATAACTAACTTGCATAGCTTTTAAGTCTCACAATTTTTTAAAAGCTGCTGCTTTACTGTAAGACTCATACCTTTTGTCTGGTAAATCAGTGAATGTAAATCACAAGGGTTAAAAAGTTTGTTTTACTGCAGGCCGCACAGTGGCCTCCCAGAAACAGTCAATATTGCACTTAGCTGCGGTGGTGAGGCTGGATATTATAGCACGTTTGTTCAATAATATAGCCCCATCAAATTAAAGCCAAGAGTGTTGATTTTGCACTCTAGAATTTAAACATGCTACCATCTCTTTCAATTTAAATTAAAACAGTGATTTATTTATTACATTGATTTATGAATTTCTAAGTAACTTGATCTTCTACAGTCAAACTATGGAGGACTAAACTGCAGCCTTCCAGAAGACTTAGATCTTTGAATGGATTGGCTTTTTTATTATATTATTTTACAGTATTTTGGCCTGAACTTCAGAGTTTTTTTCTTACATGTCAGCCTAAATTTTGGACAACGCACAATTCATAACCAGCCAAAAAAGAGGCCATTTACATATATCAGTCATGAAGGCATGAAGGCACAATAACAAAAGCCTATTTATTTCTAAGAGGTGAAGAGAGGTAAAAATGAATAATAATTGTTTTTAGCACATCAAACTACACAAATGGACTTCAGAGTAAAAAGATAAAACAGTGCAGGGTAGGGCCTTTGAAATAACTTGTTTGTATTTCCTGTTATTGCACTTTCTGTGTAGTTGCACTTTCACACACAAAGTTTCAGCTTTCTCACCTTCTGTCCGTCATTAGCCATTCCTGTGTTATCAGGTGCAGAGTCCACCAATCGCAGTTGAGCGCTGTGGGCAAGGGCGTGGCCGATTAACAACCGGGCATGTTCTTGTATGAGCTCAGAGGCGGTCTCCTGTTCTGATAGATGCTCCTGCTGAAGGCTCTGACCAATTAAAGCAGAATCAAGGATTTGGTCTCAGTGCAGCACAAATACACCTAAAACATTTGAGAGTGTGTGTGTCTCACAGTTGCTTCATGCAAGTCTGAGTTGTGTCTCTTGTTTGTGAATCCTGTCAAGTCCTGAGTCTTTGGGCGCTAATCCGAATCAAGTCTTGAGTTTCTGGGATGCGAATCAAAATTGGGTCTGGAGTCTTTGTGATGCAAGTCCAAGTCGAGTCTGTGTTCTTTTGGGTGCCAGTCCAATTGAAGTCTCCATTTACTAGCCAATATAGCCCCTCAGATTAAAGCCAAGTGTCGAGTCTAGAGTCTCTAGGGTGCGAAGCTGAGTCAAGTCTCAAGTCTCTTGAGTGTGAATCAGAGCAGAGTCTGTAGGGCGCAAGACAGAGTCAAGCCTTGAGTCTCTAGGGTGTGAGTCATAGTCAAGTCAGAATGGAGTCTTAACTCTCAGAGGTGAGAATTTGAGTAAAGTCTTGTGATTTTGGAATGCGAGTCAGGGTCAAGCCTCAAATCTCTGGATTGTGAATCTGAGTCAAGTCCCGAGACTAACCTACATGCTAGGCAACCGTTTCAAACTATTTTATATTTTTAATTTAAGCACCACATTTACTGCAAGTTTTTTCTCTAATGAATGGCATTGTCATTGAAAGCCAAACCTGAAACAATACATTTTATTAACTGACCACATTAAAGTTGGAAAGCTAATTTAATTATTTTTATTTATGCTTAACTCAGGCTTAAAGGCTTTAGTCTCAGGTTAGAGTTGAGTTGTGAGTCAGTCAATATGTGATTTAAGTGTGACTCCAAGATGTCCAAGATACTGAACTGAGTTGCCATTTCTGTTGTGTGTACGTGTGTGTGATCACCTGTGTATCTGACTGTAGGTTGAGCTGTGTGAGCTTCATCTCTTTCAATGTTTGGATGTAGAAGTGCCGAGCTGCTAATATCCTCTGAATCTCAAGTATGAGCAGGTGCTGCTTCTCCGCAATCACACTTCTGCAAGACAAGAGTTTTTAAGATGTCTGTAGCTACTTTCTAAAGGCAACAGTTATTTTTTGAGTTCTTAGTGTTCATGCTTGCAATGAAACATCACATTGTTATGCATTAAAACAGACAGAAGGTTTATTGTGTTTATGGCACGCAGCTAGAACAAGAGGTGATCCATACCTGACAGTTTGGCTGTTTTACCCATGACGATAATAATAATATAGAGTGCTAAGCCTTTAATTATACAATTATATAAACAGTCCTGAGAAATGGTGTTTCATGGACAGTAAAATGCAATCTTCAGAATTAGCAAGAATATAAAGAGAGGTGGAGCCAAGCACAGGGCATTACTCACCTGTTCTGTATATCGTTCTCTCTGGCAACTGTTGCCATAGTAACCTTCATGTGTTGGTTGGCAAGGTGTTTAAGGCAGGATTTAGCCAGCGCCTCCTCTTCAGCCCAAACCTACAGTAATGAGAGAAACACTTCAACACTCATACAAACAGTCTCACGCAAACAAACATATGCACCTACACACACACGCACTGTGATGTATGTCAGAGACCACCCTTCATTTATTTCATTTCCAGTCAAGACAACCCTTAAGTACAAGTTACAGATTTTTTAGCATCAGGAAAAAAGTAGAAAATATATTTAACAGTAAATTATACAGAAGCCTCAACAACTAAACATATCAAATTTTCAGCATTTAGTTACTTTTTACCTTTATTACAGCTTCAATACTTTTTGGGAGTCTTCCTTTCAGTTTCTCAGGTTTTCAAAGTTTAGTCTTAGAGGTTTTTAAAGTTCAGTCTTAGAAGTTGGCTGAATTATAATTATAATAGATATTCAATGATGTTGAGGCCTGGAGTCCGGGGTGACTAGTTCAATGTTATGAAACACCAGCAGCTTCTTTGTTTGATTTGTAAATTACCGTTTTTCCTTTGCTCCGTAACAGCTTCACATCCTTTCAAACCCAAAGGACAAAAACACCTGTAGACTTTTTCTGAAGCAAGAGTGGAGCTTTATTTTTCTCCTGTTTCTCAAAGATGAACACTTCAAGTATTGTTTTTCTGAAAGTAACAGTTTTGGTGGTCCACCAGGTATTGCATAGTTGTTTCGAGTCCCGTTTTCTCTGTATCTTTTACTTAACTCCAATTTGGATAACTCCATTTTTTCCGTTATTTTCCTTTTTTTCCTTCCTTATGCAACTGGATTATCTTATATCTCATCAGAAATATCCTGAAACATGAATAACAATGTTAACACACTAAAGCTCCAAACATTACTGAACAGGTTAGATTTCGGCCTTCTGTCACTTCAACAGCAGTCACCTACACTTTCTAGTTAGTAAGAATCGAACTTTACTATGGTGCTGTAGTACTCATTGGATCTGTAGCCTGCTTGCTAAACAAATGTTAGGTAAGCTAGTAGACACATATCCAGACAACATGGAACAGGTTCAGTTTCACCTTTCTGTCCCTCCAACACCAGTTGCTCAACTTCGCTCCCTCAGATTTGAATCATTATCATCAAAACCTGTGTAGCTTCGTATAGCCAGAATCACTGTTTAACATTTAGCAGTTGTTGTTAGACATTTTTACATTTACTGAATGATGGATTGAAAATTGTGAACTGTGTTCATTCTTTAGGTGACAGTGTAAGCCTGCGTTCACACCGGCAGAGACTTTTCACCTCATTGCCCAAATCGCTGGTCAGTCATCAGCTGGGGGCATTTCTCGGGCTGACCATTGGTTGTCATGGTTTTACTGACACCAAGCACAAATCCCATGCATTTCCGCTAAAAATAAATATCCTGGAGAGAAATAGTTTTTATATAAGTTTAATCCCAGCGTGGTGCATCACTGTCTGTGCAGTCAGTGTGTGAAGAAAACTGTTTGGTCTTTGCGATTGCTGTCTGTTTGTGGCAAAAGCACTGAATTCAGCCTTGGTCAAATCTGTCACACTCTTTATTACCCAGTAAACACAGTTGTAAGACATTCCCAGTCTAAATTCCAACATATGCAATATGACCTCCCAGAAAGGTAGTAAAAATGCACACTCCCATATAGAATGTGCAAATGTACCAAGTTTCTTACTGAATAAATGTATCCTTTATTCCTGATTTCCACTCCTTGAACTTGATTAAATGAACTTTTGAATGATTAAATGAACGAAATGAACTTTTTATTTGATCGTTTGCTGTTTTGAAAGGATCTCAAAAAGCAATGTAAATGCTTTGTGTTTTTGTGCATTTTTACATATTTATTTACATATTTATTCATATATGCTACTACTACCTGTTTGAAGACATGAAAAAGTGGCTACAGCCCAACTCTAATACACATGTGCTCACACACACCTGTCTGTCCCGCTCCAGCTGTTGTCTGAGTATGTGCAGGTGCTGGTGTGTGCTGCTCTCCTCTTGCTGGATCTGACTGGCCAGCATAGATTCTGTGTTGTCTAGCAGTGTCTGGCAGTCATCCACTGAGAAGGCGGAGCTTGTCAGTACACACTCTCTCCAGAGTTCAGTTAAGCTTCCCAAAAAAACCTGAAAATGCTTCTAAAAATACAAAGGTACACGCACACACACATATTATATACTCTAGTTTCTCAATTTAATAATGGATCATCACAACATGTTTTCTAAAACAGAAAAAAAAATTACTGCATGATTTAAATATACAGTTAAAACACATGTGAAAGTGCTTTCCATATGAACAAACCTAGTTTGAAAAGCATAGTTCATATACGCACCTTCCACAGCTCACACACAGCATCAGATACTCTCCTGTCATGCTGGAGCTCATAGTCTGTTCTTTGCTTCCAGTGTTTTACTTGCAGTTCCTCCAGCAGCTGAGAGAAAGATAGACACAGATACAGACTCATAATTGAGGGACTGTGTTCTAGGGTTCTAGGTTCTCTGAATAATTTAGTTTTCTGAGATTCTCAGATTTGTAGTAAACATCTGAACATCCAACCAGTTCCTGACTTCTGTATAATTTGATGTATAAATGTATGATAGCATGAATGACATGAACAAGACTTCAACGACTATGCAAATACAAGTCATGTGCAAATGTTGCACTGTTTTCTACCTTGATTTATTTAAATATATACAATTTATTTATATATAAATATATAAAATCAGTTACATAACAAGGTCAAAAGGCTAATGTGTTAAATTTGTCACAAAAAAAATTCCTTTTGAAACCCCACATCTATTATAAATGGAGGTCTTTCTAAATCAAGTGTTCATTTGTGTTGTACTGGCTTCACAAGGTGTGTAGTGCTTGGACCCTGATAATTGACACTTGTAAATTGTAGTCTTTTATTTACTTTTACTTTTTTATTTTGCTGTCATAGCTGTTGCAACGGCCAAAAGAAATTACCATGTTATGCACTAATTTCAGGCAAAAAAACAAGCTGTCTTGGTTGCAAACAATGATAATTTACGCATATTATCCTTTTCTGCACACTGTTCAAAATCTGTGAAAATGAAACTAACTTTACCATTCAAAACAAGTTATTTCTTTCTTAATGGTCAATAAAAATTAAACACCATATCTGTGGAATGGTCAAATGATTTGCTGTGCTGTGGGGGGGGGATTCTCTCTCAGAAGTCTGTTAGCAGCGAGCCATTTTCAGGTGACAAGTTTGCAGAATTTAAGAACTGCATTAGATGGAATGCAGGTAAGGTGAATGTCTGACACAGGTGTAACTGATATCACTCACTTCGATGACCTGCTGAGCATCTCTCTGCTGATGATCACGTGACTCCAGCACACAACTCCACTCTTTGGCCTGAGCCTTCACCATCTTCCTCATCTTCATGTCCAGCTTCCTGCAGTGCTCACAGACCAGCTCCACAGTCTGCTGCCTGATCTCTACATAAACACACACACAGACATTTGTTTTTGTGTAATGCTTTCTGAAGCAGATGTGTATTGCTATTAGGTTTCCCTTGATGTGCACCTTAAAATGTCTCTTATTACATTTTATTTTCTAATTATTTCTTAAATGTAACTCACTAAAACATCCTGAAAAATTCTGTGTATTTTACCATGTCAATCCATATCACATTTTTGTTTTTATGTACCAAAGGGGACATTTTACTGTGAACTGATTTGGTGAAAAGTTAATACATGTAAATGTGTGTACTTTTATTAATATCTTTTTGCCGTGGAAAAAATGGAAAATAGTTGAAAGTTCACACTTGAACCTGTCGATATAGAAATGAAACTGACTGTAACTGTAATTATGCAATTTATCAGGTAATCACCCCTAAATTATGATGTAATGTAAATCAATGCACCTAAAACAATATAAGTTATTATTATTAAAATAATAGAAACAAGAACGACAACTATAGACTTCTAAGGATCATCAGAAATTTGGAACATTTTGTGCTTTGTAACTTTATTAATTCTGCCGATTCTACAAAAGTAAAATGATCATTTATTGGTATCAGTATCGTCTACCATGACTAGATCAGACTAGAAATTCTATTTCAAGACACTTGTAGTTGTTATAGCATTGTGTGATGTTGATGTGTACAGTTACAATGGCATATTTATCAATAGTACAGCACCATCAAAGCAGCGCTGGAGCTCTTCTCTGACCACAGTCTGCAGGTCACTGATCAGTCTCTCCATGTGACCAAACCCCAGATGTCCATCAGCTGTCAGCTCCTCTAGTGTTTGGATAGTGAGCTTCATTCTAAGCTCTGCCTCCTGCCTCAGGAAGGCCAGTCTGATTCTCAGCCAACCAGATAGCTCCTCCCACCACTGCATCCTATCACACAGGATCTGAGAGAGGAATTTGAGAGAGGGGATTGGGGAAGGTTTTTATTTTATATTACAAATTATTAATAGTTTTATAATTAATTAATATTAATTAATATTATAATATTAATTACAATATTAATATTAACTGATCATGACCAGTTTATTTAGGATTTGCCTACATTACCATTAAGCTGTCTTGACTTCACTTTCTAGTGATGAGGTAGGCTGTTTATTAAAAGTATTGCCTTACTTCACAATTTAGATATAGATGATAAAAGCACAGCATTACGCTATCGATGCTTGAGAGGAGATTAATACTCAATATAGCACACCGAGTGTGGTCTGTTTCACAGCTAAAACAATTTCACAAGTTGTTACCAACAGTGATAACCATGGCTGTCAGCTAATTTATCTCAAGGTGGTTTACTTTTTTCCAGGTAACCTAGCTAAAAGACAGTGCCACTGCAGGTTGCTAACCACATTCTACCATGTTTCTGTGAGCTGTGCAGATGGAGATTAGGGCAGAGTTATGTGGCGTAGGGAAGGGTCTTATAAAATGACTGACAAGAGGTCAGTGCAAACACAGAGAAACACTCGACTTGGCCCTGTAGTTTTCCAAACTGTGGACTTTCAGGCATATGATACACTTATGCAGATGCCATTGCCAAATATTTTTTTTACTCATGTTCTACATATTTTCCCGGTTATTTGTAATTACAGAAGTAAATAGACTACTGCACCTTTGGGGGTTGTTAGGTTTAAATGGTGTTTATTAAGGAATGTTCGGGTTAGAGACTTTATTAAGGAACGATAAGTTTAGACTGTATTTTTTAAGGCTACCATCTTATTTAGATTTGGATAGCGTCTATTAAGGATTGTTAGGGTTAGAGAACACTTATTAATAATTTTTTAAATTTTTTACATTTTAGATTGTTTATCAAGAATAGTTAAGCTTAGAAAGTGTTTATTAAGATTTGTAAAGAGTGAGCTAATTCATTCTTTAAAGGACTGTTTAGATATTTAGATAATGTTAATTAAGCATCATCAGGCTTAAAAAGTGTTTATTAAAAGATCATTAGGTTTAGCTGGTGTTTATTAAGTGCTATTCGGGTGAGCTAGAGTTTTTTCAGGATTGTTAAAATTAGATAATATTTATTAAGGATTAGGTTTGTTCATTAAGGGTTGTTAAGGTGAGACTGTGTTTATTAAGGATTGTTAAGGTTAGATACTGTTTTTCAAGGATTGGTAGGGTTAGATGGTGTTTATCAATAATAAGTTTAGATTGCATTAACTAAGATTGCTGGGGTTAAAGAGTGTTTATTAAGGATGGTTAGGATTTGATGGTGTTTTGTAACCACTGTAAGTGTAAAAGTTGCTCCTCCACCCAACCTTCACATATGAAGACTGAATATCCGCTAGCTGCTTCTCCACCAACAGGAGACAGTGGATTAGTGAACGAGTGATATCCTGTGCAACGTCATTTGGTGTGCTGCTATGAAGGCGCTGACAGAGTTGCTCCAACCGTTTAGCAAAACTCACAGCCTGCATATAAACACACACACACACACAAACAAACAGGCTGTATGATTTGATCAGGTTTAACATTTATTGAATGCAATGTCACACAGTAACAAGGCCTTACAATTTAAAAAGTGCTCCTGAAACATAAAACGTGAGGGCAAAAAATGGCCCATATGAATCCTATGTAAAAGAAAAACACTGATATAGGACTGAATGACAACTAAAGGGAAAAGAAAGGAAAAAATAAACACTGTGGTTTTTCTCCATGTCCTGTATTGGTGGAGAGTTTTGTATACATTAACGTTACAGTCATTCAAGCTGTCAGTAGCTGCGGCTGAACCATGGATTGCTCTGCTTGGTTGGAGCAACACGCCGTGAAACCCTGCTGCTGCGTGATGCTGCTGATGACAGAGGCACACCACAGGTGGGCTGCTATGCCAAAGGCTATCGCTAAGCAAGACACCAGTGGTTTCTAAAAAATCTCTCTCTCCTCACTCAACGTTCACTCCCTCTATAACAATCCAGACTAACATTACCTCACACTGTAAATGACTACACAGCTGGAGATGAGTGATTCAAAAGAAGCCTGAACCATTTAGGTAGAGGAATCCCATTAGCGTGTTTTACACTGTATGTCCATTGTGTTACCTGGTGTATTTGTGGCAGGTTTTAGCTGAATTTCTTTTCCATTAAGACTTGAAACAGTAAATTTAGCATGACGAGTCGTGCAAAAGTATTTTTATCAACATAACAGTAACGTTTGTGATCGTGTCTGAATGGAGAATAAACTCTCCTGTGTGTTGGGCAGTGTGTCCACTACGATGTTAAAGACTTTTGAATCTGTTACTTATAAAAACTTTGTGAATCCAGACCAATTATTTTTATTTTTTGAACATATTGCTGTGTTTTCTGGAATGGTATTCACTTTTCTTTAAATATGCATTCATTGAGGCGCAGCAGGAGACAGTTAATATGATAGCTGCACGAAAACAGACACATGACAAACAGATAACATGTTTATGGCCTAGTTATGTCACTGTTATTTAGTAAGTTCAAGCAGTTATCAAACAATATATTATGTAGCCCTGGTGTGTGCATGTGTGTGTGTGTGTGTGTACAATTACCATATGCAGTGTATGTTCCAGCTTCTCTCTGCCTGCTTTCTCCACTTCCTCTACAGAGCACAAAACTGAGCCTGGCTCTGCCCCTTTCTCCCAGCTCAGCAGCTCAGGACATATGTCTTTCTTCAGCTGCTCCATTTCCTGTACAAAATGATGCTAAATGAATGATCCACAGGACAAAAGCTCAACTGATCACAAGATGCTAATTTACATGTGTTTCATTTCTGTACTGCAGATTTTAACCCTTAGAAGTTTGAAATTATTATTGTAGTTCTGCCACAATTATTTATTTTAATTACATAATTAAATCGCTTTTGGCAGGTTTGAATCTGCACTTCTGACTGTTTATTTTATCAGTTTGTACATATTTGTATAAAATGCAAGTACATCAACTGAAAGTACACAATCTCAAGTATGAATGTGAAACAATGTATAACAATATATGAAACAATAAAATACAATAATATATAAATACATGCTTTTGATGTCATCAGTGATAACTGTTATCTAAGGCTGGCTTTACACAGTGAAACTTTCATGCAACTTGACAGTTAGATGAAGCAATTCAAAAATAAAGTTGCAACAGAAAGGAGCAACACATTACTCCACTAGTTAGTCAGAAGCTCATATTTCCGTCTTGTTCTCATTTAAAATCATCTGTCACATGTTGTTTACACTTGCATATTTGTAGCATTTTTATCTTTTTGTATCATTTTCTGGTTGTCACTTTCATTCTATTTTTCTCTAGCTAGATTTCTCTCTTATCTAGCTATGGTTTTCTTTTTCATTATATATGAGTTTTTGAGTTCTATGTATGTTAAAGCAACACTATGCTTTACATGCTGACCCGCAGAGGCACATGCACACCATATTTTAGTGTGTTCTTTTTTTCTCCATACTCAGTAATGCCACTTCTTTCAGCTGCTTTAAGGTTTGAAAACGAACGAATGTTTAACTAGACATTACATTTATATTTGATGCCCTGCTCATCCTGTCCTAGAAACACAACTTCACTGAGAACAGCATCTCAGTGTCCTCTTCTGTAATAAATTTCATCCCTTGAAACCCAAAGGAATAGCTGCTCTATGTAAAAATCAAGTAAAATGTCATTTCATGTAAGCCAGCCTCAGGATTAAAATATTTAACAAGCCAAACTATATATATGAAGTATAACAGTTTTTTGTTAAGTGTCAAAGCACTACAGCCCCAGTAGAGCCAGAACAATCCTGATGCTTTTTACTAGAAATGTATAAGACAGTACCATACCTTTTCCTGCTGCTGTAAGTCTTGCTGTAGGGCAAAGTTCTCTCTGCTGAACAGAACTCTTAGAATATGCAGGAAAATCTGAAATAAGTAAATGAACAATGATAGAAATTTTAGAGAACATTTTGTATGTTGTGTATTTATTCTTTGTTATGGATTACAGCATAGGACAAAAGACACAAATTGTATGAGAATAGTTCAGCCAAAATTCAAATTTACATAATTTTGTATTTTCTCTAAAAACAACTGTTTTGCTCCTTTTGTTTCAGTTTAGCATCATGCAAATGACATGCCTAAACTGCCTCAAACAAACATCTTTATGTGGTTTCTGACACTGACACACTAAAATAAATGGACAAAAGTATGGAGAAAATTCAAGCTTAAAAATGCTTGCTACTGTTTTCAGTTATGCATACTTTTGTCCATTTTTATAAATAGGTCTGAAACAAGTGCGTGCACCTCCACAGTGCTGATTGGCGAGGTACAGGCAAGTGCGTGCACCTCCTTTCATTACTTGTTAACCATTTTAGCCTTATAGATCTAATGCAAAACAAACAAACAAAAAAAAAAACTCTTGGTTGATCGACTTGGTACAAGGAAAACTGTCTGAAAGTGATTTTTCGCCGAATCATTATTTTGATGTTTAAGGCAAAAGGGCATGTCAGCATATCTGTGTCTGAGGCCATGTATAAACATGTTTTGTTTATCACTGCTGTCCTAAAATAATAGTTTTCTACATCATTTGAGTCAGCAGCTACCGTTTTCATTGTCCGAAAATTTTATGAAAAATGGACGAATAGAAATGCTCCAAAAGTGCTTGGAATAAAATCTTTTACATTAGCTAACAATAAAAGCAAAAAACATTTTTGCCTTCTCTGGTAAACATTTATTTATTTGGTAAACACATTTTTTTATATACTTGTTGTGATAGACCCTGTTCAGTGTGTGCATGTGTGTGTGGTGGAGGACAGGACCTACACTCCATTTTTCCTTCTGTAGTTGAGCTGTATGCAGATAAAGGTTCTGCAGTGTCACACAGAGCAGACTCACTTTACCTTCATCCCTAAAACACATGTTAAAGTTCAAAACCACATGCATATGTATTCTTATGACATATACACAGACCAGCCAGTTCGTTAAGTAAACTTCCTTGTTTCTACACTTTTTATCAGGTCCATTTACCTCTGGACTTTGAAGTTCTACAATTACAGACTGTACTTCATCTGTTTATCTGCATGCTTTGTTAGCCCCCTTTTACCCTGCTCTTCATTGGTCAGGACCCCCGCAGGACCACCACAGAGCAGCTATTATTTGGGTGGTGGATCATTCTCTGCACTGCAGTGACAGTGACGTGGTGGTGGTGTGTTAGAACCAACAAGGTAGGTGTGACTAATAAAGAGGACAGTGTGCGGACAAAGTGTTTAAAAACTCCAGGACTGCTGTGTGTGGACCTAGACTGGCGACCCCTGTTTTACAGGGAATTCACACACTGTGCAAAAAAGGTAGAGGCCACCATTCATTTATTTACTTTCCAGTCAAAACAGCAATTAAAGCAGCAATATGTGAGATGTTTAGATAAAACTGAAATAAGTAGCATTACTAAGTCAGGAGAAAAAACAGAACACACTAAAACACTGCATGCGTGTGTTGCTGTGAGTCGCTCTGTAAAGCCTAAATCATAATGAGATGTTGCGTCAAGTTTTCAGACAACATCATACTTCTTTACATGTTAATGCCACACACATAAGCTCAAAAAGAAGGTCTGACTCCATGTTCAGGTCTCAAATGCATGATGAATATACTGATGAAGACATGAGCACAATAGCAGACAATTCACTCACATCCTCCAAAGACATGTTGAATTGAGTTCTTGTACTTTCAACGCGCTCGCAATCATCTGATTCCTTCGGTCGTAGGCGTCCAAAGTGCAACCCACAAAACAATATGTTCTCATGTTGCGTGCAATTAGAGATCCCCAAATGTTATATAATGCAGCTTTAAGAATGAATTATTTGTTTTTCAGGACATATTTCTGAGGAGATTTAAAAGATAATCCACTTGCATTGGGGAAATTAAAGGAAAACAAGTGGGGGGGAAAAAAAAACCTGTTTGGGTTTTCTAAGTTTCCAAAAAAAAGATTATATAAGCTTTAAAGAAAATGGGACTCTTAATAATCCATGCAAGATCTGGTAGTCCACCAAAACTGTCACCGTTGGATAAACAGCACTTAAAGCTTTCATCTTTGAGAGAGAGGAAGAAAATCAAGCTCCACTCTTGCTTCAGATCTGAAAGAATCCAGAGGTGTTTCTGTCTATCCTTCCATTGTGAGAAGACAACTCAACACTATGAGTCTGAAAGGATCTGTATCTATCAAGAAGCACTTACTGAGAAAAATAAAACAGACAAGAAAGAAGAAAGCAATTAAAAGAATTTTTAATTAAAAGAAGCTGCTGGTGTACACCCCAGAGTCCAGACCTAAACATCACTGAATGTGTTTGAAATTACTTGGATTGTGAGATGCACAAGACGCAGCCAATGCCTAAGACTGAACTTTGGATGTGTGGAAAAAAATATCTCTGCAGATTTCTTTGAAAAACTGAAAGCAAGTCTCCTGAAAAGAATGGAAGCTGTAATAAAGGAAGAGAGTGGACACAATAAACATTGAAAAATCTGAAATTAAATTTAGTTGTTAAGGCTTCTGTGTAACTTCTTTGAAAAAATGAATAACTTGTACTTAACAGATGTTTTGTCTAAAAAATAAATGAAAAGGTGGTCTCTGTACTGTATGCAAAAACACCTAATTTGACCAGGGGTGCCAAAACCTTTACATGTGACCGTATACATGCACGCGCGCACACACACACACACACATGCACACACGCATACGCACGCTCAAACACACACACACAGACACACAGACATATATACAGTATACAAGAATAAGCATGCATGCATGTGAATGTGTGTGTCTGTGTGTATTTGTGTGTGTGAACTCACCCAGGGTAGCAGAGTGTGTGTGGGTAGTGCTGCACTCTCCTAAAGCTGAGGCTCTGCTGTGTTTTAGGTGCAGGTTCAGAACAGATATCCTGACTGCTCTCATCTTCCTCTCTCTCCTGACTTGGCCAGTCATCCGCAGAAGAAGAGACGGAGTTTTGGTCAGGAGAAGCGGCTGGTTTCGGGTTCTCATGTAGAGATGGATTGGAGGCCCCATCTGCTAACGGCTAACAATCACATAATGATGATCAATGACTCACAACAGAAGAGTCAACAGTACAACACGTTAATTAATCCATTAGAAAAATACAGAGTGAAATTGTCTGAACTGCAGGACAACTATTCAGTTATTATTCTAAAGATTTATTATTCAGTAACTATTATGAGTTGTTCATTAACTAACCTAAAAGTAATATGTAATTTATGTACAGGGATGCAGGAATTTTAAATTGAAGTAGTATTCACCCCCATTTTTTTTTACTCACTCATGTATCATTCAAATTCCACTCCCAGCTGCTGCACTAGGCATATAGTTAGAAAATGTAGTTTTAATGAGATGCTTCACTAATGCAGTTCTGGTGCCTTTCAGTGGCTATTTCATATTCCAACTTCAAAATAATGGTATTATAGTTCTATATCATTTAAATATTAAAACCTATTTTACACAATGTACTATCAACACAGGAAACCAAACACTAACATTAATAATTACAAATTTAAATAGCCAGAGCCTTTAGATGAATATGTGATAAAATGATCTCACTCTGTATCTCTGGTTGATGGGATAAACTACTTTTGCCTTCAGCGCAAAGGCAGCTACATCACTGTTCACCGGCTCCATCTGCTTCTGCTTCTGCTTCTGAGAGAGAGAGAGAGAGAGAGAGATGAGTATCATCCTATGTTGGTCTTAAAGAAAAGATTTTTAAATGAAAATTATAAGATCATTCGATTTCCAGGTCAGATTTGTTCAGATCTCAATCCAATGAAGAATCTATGGCACTATTTAAAAGTTGCGGTTCACAAGCATCATTCAACCAACCTGAACAACCTGAAGCAAACCTGCCGAGAAGAAAGACTTAAAGCTGTTATTGCAGCAAAAGGTATTTTTTACCAAATACTAATCTGAAAGGGCTGAACACTTACACAAGCAGCATTTTTCATATGCTGTTTTTAATTTTTTTAAAAAGATCAGCTGAAAAATAATGAGTTTTGACTGGAAATTTGCTTAGAGAGCATGTTGATTTTCAATAAAAATACTGGCTGGACCAAACTGTGTAAGTGTCATTCTTAGTCCAGACGAATCTGATGACTTAAGGGGGTTGATTACTTTTGCAAAGTACTGTATCTATAGGTACGACAGTAAGTGAATTGCTGCCCTCTTCAGGTTAAGTCATTAATTCACTCTAGGTTGGACATCACTTTGAATATGTAAACAAAAAATGGACAACAAAAATATCTGTGTACAATTTTAAATCGTATTCATCAACACTGATGATGTGTAAAATGCCAGTTCATCCAAGCATTACATGTAAGACAGTGCCTGCAATAATCCACCTCTGATAGTGCATATGAGTGGGTCCAGGTTTCAGATCTAGCAGTACCAGTCAGTCATAGAGGGATCTCCAATTCCCGGGGACAGATCGAGTCCAGACTTTAATTTCATTTTAGGGATGTTCATGGGTAGTAAGTATGCGGTTAACTGTTTGAGATACTACTATTTGAATGCTGAAAGCATTATTCAAGTATTTACAAAATATAAGACATACAAAATATAATAACCAACAATTCAGTGAAACAGCAATTTTATGGTTTAACAGAACACAAATATGTGAAAGTATTTGTGAGTAAATATGATATACTTTGCTATTCTGTAGCATGGGTGCTTGAACATTGTATAGCCAAGGACCGGGGGTCAAGGACATAAATGCAAAGATTTTTATACCTAAATAGGCTGGGCTGATGTTAGGTTCGGAAACAGCTACAATATGTTTCTCTAACAAACTAACATGTTGACATACCATCCATCGAAGAGTAAAAAACACCTGTAGAAGGTGAAGTCTTCTTGTTCACTTTGTGCCGACATGAAAACCTACCAATCTGGCTTGGCTATTTTTAAATAATAAAATATGTTTTAAAATGTATTCCTATACGTGATGTCATTTTTTTTTTTTGCAACACGGTAAACTCGACATTATTTTTTGCCACTGTTTTTTTCCCTACATTGTGGCAAACAAATTAGTCATCATGCACTTCCCTATTTCATACTCATGCAGACCTCTAGTATGTTTGTATATATCTGAAGGTACCACTGTTTCTGATGGCGCAGTCTTCCTCCCCACACAGCTACTCTCAGTCTCCTCATCTCTCTCCTCCACCTCCAGCAGGCTCCAGGGGTCATAACCTTTAAACTGACCACACACACACACACACACACACATACACACACAGTACAGTAAATTAGAAACTTTCAAGCTTCTCTATAATACAAAAGCAAAATTATAATGATGATAATGATGATTGTAGTATTTTGTGTCTTCACTCACTCTCAAGCGAAAGAGGAACACACCAGGGACTGGCAGATCTACACTTCAAATCTTAACATTTCCTTTTGAGAATGAAAATTTACATAAAAATACTGATACCAAGTAGTGGCACAAAACCACTTTCTCTGCTCTGATACTGATACTGAAACTTTGCAGCCGATATCAATACCAATGTGATTTGGTGTATACATCATATAGCTAAATGTATGTGAACACTCTTCCTAATTATTGTGCAAAGGTGTTTCAGCTACACTCATTGCTAACAGGTATACAAAATTAAGCACAGTCAAGCAATCTCCATAGACAAACATTGGTAACAGATTCATACTGAGGACCTCAGTCTGAGCTGCGTTTGGCACTGTCATAGGATGCCACCTTTTCCACAAATCAGCCCCAGTCTACTGTAAGTGCTATTATTGTTAAAAGGAAGCACCTAGGAGCAACAACAGAGAGGAAACACTGAGTGCTGAAGTGCCTAGCCTATCGCCTATCCCCTATCCCCTGTTGCATCATTTACTACAGAGTTCCAAACTGTCTCTAGAAGCATCATCAGCACAAATACTGCGTCAGGAGCCTCATGAAATGGGTTTCCATAGCCAAGCAGCTGCACACAAGCCCAAGATCACTACGTGAAATCCCATGCTTCGGCTGAAGTGGTGACTCTAGAGCTGTGGAAATGTGTTCTCTAAAGTGATGAGTCATGCTTCACTATCTGATGGATGAATCTGGGTTCGGCGGATGCTAGGAGAGCACTATCTACTTGAATGCAAAGTGACAACTAAGTGGAGGGGGGTTAACTGTCTGGGGCTGTTTTACAGGGTTTAAGCACGGCCCATACTGAATATACTGTCAACACCGAACAAAACCTTCCACAGAGTTATTTTCAGTATAATTGAGTTTACATGGTGACCGTACCTTTTTAGTGAGGAAAAAGGGTTTGAGGGCGTAGATATGAAGAAGCGCAGCGGCAACCAGCCCCATGCAGGCGCCCAGCAGCAGCGCCGCGGTCAGCAGGCCGGAGTGCAGCAGCGCGGCGCCGGGCAGCAGCAGCAGCGCGTCCGCGGAGCAGTTGGAGCTCATATTACCCAAAACACACACACATAACCGAACAGACCAACGCACAAACCGCCACTTCAATCAAATCTCTCTTCAAAGTAGTCTCACTTTGTCTATGGCCTGTTTACGGTAGCAGTACGACATCCGCTCCTTTGGATCTTCTCCGCTACACGTCTCGTCCTAGCAGTTTTTCTTTTGACTGATGTGGGCTTGGACCAATCACAGACGGTTAACGCTGACGTGCTCAATCATAGACCAATAGCGTTCGACCGGAGGCGGGTTATCTAAGCTTTATAATGAAAAGTTTGTGAAAGCTTAGACTTTCCCAAACCAAATGATGTGAAACACACGGTGACAACTTGGTTCATTTTTCTTTTTGAAAAACGAAGCACACAAACATAGATCAAACACACTCTAAAGGTTTTAAATACATGCTGGGATTTGGACAGATAACAACACTTGGCGAATAACTGGAAGGTTTCATTGCATTTCAACAGCACTGAAAAGGAAAAAGCTGTCTCTGCAGTTTTTCTCTTCATTTCCTTCTTTTTTTACAAACCAGTCACACGGTGTATGTGGTACAGTTAGAACCGCAGCATTACATACACTTTTGTTTTGGATCGTCTACGCTACTTTGACTGAACGGGCTTTTAACCAATCACACACGCATTACGGCTGACGCGCTGAATCACAGACCAATAGCGTTTGAGCAAGAGGTCCTCTCAAATGTTTAAAGTTTTCAGTTTTGGGAAAGTTTCGCCAGGCTCCGCCCCCTTTCCCAAAGTGAAATACACACTTTGGACAACATGGCGGAGTCGACCTGAACGGGAGTGCAGATTTAGTTTGAGATTATTTTTTTGGGAATGTTTTGACCACCGGCTGATCAAACTGGAATTTCGAGTTTTGATTTTTGTTTCTCCAAACATTGGACTGAGTGCATCTCGTGGAGAACCGTGTAGTCCTTCCGTTCTGTTCCGTTACCTTCGGATCCTTCTGATATCTACCTTTCCTGTTTTACTGAGATGATCGAATAACAGATGAGGTCAGGTAAAGTGAACATTAGTTAAAATGGGACACGTTGCTTAATGGAACTATACTTTCTTGCTTTTGACAGTGACAGCATGGTACTTAATATAAATAAACGTTCATCATTGATGTAATGTGGGGTTTGCCTGTAATTTAGAATCAAATGCATCCATAAAACTCATAAAAGTACGATGCCATAACAATTCCTATTCTAAAGCTGTTATTTGGTAATTATCCTTTATTATGTTTTAGATTGAGCAGTGATTTAGAACTTTACCAATTTGTCTGCTTTTATCAGATTTTCTTTTTTGTAATGCATTTTAAATGTGGAAGCAGCTTTTCTCAATTTCAAATGTATGACATATATTAGCACATATGGGTTTCCATTATATCTAATTTTTATGTGTCCCATACAAACATATATATTTGACAGAATACATTGTGTGTACAACATGTATGTATACATATATGCATGGCCCTTTATGATATATGTGCATGTATGTCTGTATGTCAGATTTCTATATGGCTTTTTACTTTACCTCTATTTGAAGTATGCAAAACAGGGCAAGAGAGGTAAGGTGCTCTTTAAGGAGATGCAGCACAAATATCAACATATTTAAGCACAGAAATGCAGAAAAGTTAAATGAAACTAACACTTTGTTTGTGAGTGAGTAGTTCTGCTAAACTGTTCTGGTTCTGTTTGCCAAAAGGTGTCACACTTTACCTGAGCTCACCCTATACTGAACCATGCTTGAATTGTTAACATGAAGTCATGGTTCTCCATCTCTGATGTTAAATGCGTTTCTTCGCCACCTTCCTCATTGTGGCACTCACGGAGAGCAGCACCATTGGGATAGGTGTGGAAAAACAGGTAAAGCAGCACATGGAAGTCTTGTTACACTCTTGAGTACACTGTCTGTCCACTTTATTAGAAACACTTATCTTGTACTTCAAGTGACCTGCCACTTTATAGGTCCACTTATAGGTTTACTACATAGGTCCATCATGTAGTAGGCTGCTCAGTATGGACAAAAATAGGGCTGCATGATTACTCTATATATATATATATATATATATATATATATAAAAAAAGGCTACAGATTCTCCATAAGGTAGAGCTACTAGCACTCGAGTCTCTTTTCTCTGCATAATTGAAAAGAAGGAAACCCACATCAGCAGGATCATATGAAAATGTTTGAAGTTACAAATTACATGTATATGAAGTAAAATTTAATATTTGCAGTTACAAATTGTGTGTATGTGAACCATGTCTGGGCTCAACAGACATATAACATCCTTTATTGAAGGATTGCAACGTACATAAAACTGCAACATCAAAGTGAAGAATGTGCCACTTGAATGTCTGTTATAGGCTTCAAGTGTCAGTGTTTAAGTAGGGAGTGAACATTCACCACCATTAGCTTGGTGCTAACTTAAAACTGAAATGATCATATATGCATTATTATGATTGTAGTAATGTGGAAATCTTTAAACAACAAAAATATCTGATTAGTCAGCAAAGTGCTTGATTGCTAATATAATTGATAGTAACAGAGTTAACCAAATACTAGTGATGTGATTATATTGCTACATATTGTGAATGTGTTACTCCTTTCAATAGATTGCAAATGCATTAGTGAATCAATAATAGGGGTGGGAATCTCTAGGCACCTCACGATTCGATCCAATTACGATTCAGAGGGCTGCGATGCGATTATAAAACGATTATCGATGTGTCTTGATGCATCTTTTTTTTCTATACATGATTTCTATTTTCTTACTGTGTGAGCACTTGGTAGTTTTACAACAAAGTATTTGTAATGATCCATAATGAATTTACTTCCAATATCTTTTATTAATAAAACAAAAGGAAGTGACGTGGCAAGTGAACTAGAAGGCTCTCATTCACTGCTCTTGTTTGGAGACGCTGCTGCCACTCATCTATGATAAAATGCGCTGTTACGGTGAAATAAGATCCAGTGGTGATGGATGTCCACGCAGCATGTTATATATTTTTAGTGATTTCATAACTTCGGTTTTGGTCTCATGATGGGGGGGGCGGGGGCAACGAGGTTTCGCCGAGCGAGTAGCGAACAAAAAAGGAAAAGAGAAGGACAGATGAATATTTGGAGATGAATGGACTTATTCGCATTTATAAGCAGCGCACTTGGTTTCCTGGTACGTTAAATCTGCAACGAGAGACTGTCGAACACTAAACAGTTGCGAAGATGAGGTCGCTTCTCTTTCTAATTTTCCCGTTCCACCTTAAATGGTGCCGCTGGTGGAACGGGAAAATTAGAAAGAGAAGTTCAGCAAGAAGCTGGCGAATGAAAAGCGACTTCAGCCTCGTAGAACAGCGGAATGCTGAGAGACATTTTACAAGAAACTAATCAACTTTTGAGGAAAAGTTTTCTGGCAGAGATGGAGGAAAAGCGGCTGTAGCTGAGCTAAAGCTTAAAGCAGAGCAAAGTAAGTCTGCGTTTTCGTTTATATTTTTTAGCCTAAACTAGGACATCATCACATACTGACACATACTGGACATTAAATGTTGTGGCTCCCAAGGTGGTTTGATTTTTGTTGAAAGGACAAAATCGCTCTTCTTAACATTTGTGTTGTGACTCCTGACCTAACCTGGCTTTAATGCAGAGGCAGCCGGTCGGATTTCTCGCTCATCCAGTTGTGTTTTTGTTATGTGCCGCCACAGACTGACCGGGCGCTGCACTTACCGACTTCCAGGTTCCGCCCTTTGCGTTCCGTCAACATTACGTTATAAATTAAATATTTAGAAAATCGATTTTTGACATTGATGAATCGATTCAGAATCGTCCACGTCTGCATCGCGATGCATCTAAGAATCGACTTTTTCCCGCACCCCTAATCAATAATGTGGCACTGTTGAAGACACTGTTAAATGCCTGATTTATTTTTTTACCAAAATAATTTCCTTTTGTAGAATTACATTTTTACCTTGATCAAAACAGCGTCAAAACACACATCTGGAACTGTGATTGTCTACTGAAGTCTACTACTAAACTTAAACACTGTTATATAATAACACCAGCTACTCCTAATGTGCTCTGCTACTGCCAAAGCAACTTAATTACCACACTTCACAAAGCCTGCTGGTTTGTTTAGGGTATGAGGGTCTTTTTTGGGTCTCTCTCTCACTCTCCCTTTCTCACTCTCTTACACTCTCTCTCCCTCTCTGTCTCTCTCCCTTTCTCTTTCTCTTTTGCACACTCTCTCTCTTTCTCTTTCTCTCTCTCTCCCTCTCTTACATGCTGTCTCCTTCTTTTTCTCTCTCCCTTTTTTCTATCTCTCTCTCCTCCCTCTCCCTTTTTCTTTCTTTCTTGCGTGCTTTTGCTTTTCTCTCATTCTTGCACACTCTCTCCCTTTCTCTCTTGCACACTCTTGCTCTTTCTCTTCCTCTCTTACACACTGTCTCCATCTTTCTCTCTCTCCCTTTCTCTCTCCCTCTCTCTCTCTCTCTCTCACACTTTCTCTCTCTCTTGCACACACTCTCCTTTTCTTATGCACTCTCACCCTCTTTCTTTCTTTCTTTCCTGCTTTCTCTCTTGCGCACTCTCTCCTTTTCTTTCTCTCTCTCTTTCCCTCTCTCTCTTGCACACTTTCTCCCTATAACTCTCGCCTACTTTCTTGCACACTCTCTTCCTATCTATTTCTCTCTCTCTCTCTCTCTCTCTCTCTCTCTCTCTCTCACACACACACTCTCTTCCATTCTTTCTCTCTCCCTTTTTTCTCTTGTGCACTCTCCCTTTCTCTCTCTCTTGCACACTCTCTCCCTATCTCTCTCTCCCTTTCGTATGCACTCTTTCTCTTTCTTTCTTTCTTTCTCGTTTTCTCTCTTGTGCACTCTCGCTCTGTCTCTGTCTCTCCCTTTCTCTCTCTCTTGCACATTCTCTCCCTATCTCTCTCACTTTTTCTCACTCTCTCCTGTTCTCTCTCCCTTGCTTTTTCTCTCCCTTCCTCACACACTGTCTCCCTTTCTCCCTCTCTCTCTGTCTCTCTTGCACAGTCTTACCCTCTCCCGCTCCATAGATATGAGAATGATGTGTAATTGACTTAAAATCCAAGTTGCTAGGCTAAGCATGGGGGCACGATTATAAATGTTTGCACTTTTAACATTACAGTCCTACTTGTGAGAAGCTGACCCTGTGAGAATCTTACATCAACTTTTGACAGTGTCAACTATTTTCTTTACTTCAGAGTTTCTAATATGGCCAACTACAGAATGACGGCACAACTTCAGTGGTTTATAGCAGTTCAAGCTGAAACACTCCTTATTCACCATGAGTGGGTGGGGCTAAACTGCTGTAGGCTGAAAAGCTGAATGTAAATATGTTTAATCACAAAACAGTAATTCAGAAACTAGCTCATTCTGCCTCTTTGTACTGTATGGTCTGGGGAGAACAATGTGTTTGGAACCTTAACAGTGTTTGCCTACTGCATCAAACTGTTTTATTTCTAGTGGCCTTTTAAAATGATGAATTTAGAAGTAAAGATCCAGAGAACCAGAAATGCTGAAATCTATTTCTAAATCTGCAGATCCAGACTACAGTAAAGCCATCAACGTTTGGTCTTAAGTTCCAGAAGTGTGCTCAGGTACTGGAGTTCCTCATCTATTCATTGCTTTATTTGAAGTCTGTCTATGTTCTGCCCACAAATACATTCTTTTGTAGTTACTGTTGTTTACTGTTTGTGGTTACTGTTCAGAAAACATTTGCAAAATCTCATGCAACCTAATATGTAATTTTTGTCCCCTAAAATACAGAAGCTTAGAATGCATTGTCCATTTCAAATATGTAAGGATGTAAGGATAAATCAGGTGTAGTTTTTTTGTCTCATAATTTTTTAGGGATAGACTAAGTAGAAAGTTCAACAGCTTCGTGACAATATGTTGCCTTTATGTATATCAATAAGCCAAGCTACTAAGTGACAGAGTGAGAAATGAATAGGGGATTAGCTAGCAACGTTCAAAAATCTGAAGCTGTGTAGCCTATCAATCAGATTTTTACCCTTAATGACTGAGCGCAGATAGGTCAGTTTCTATTGCATGCTGTCTTAAATGGTAATTCAACTGATTTCTCAAAATGTCTGCATAGTTCAATCATTGAAACATAAGTAAAGTTCAGAGGACAAAAGCTGTTACAGAACAACAGTTCTTAAGTTCATAATCATATCCTAACTTCAGGCCTAACTTTAAGACATCCTAAATTCTGGCCTAACTTTAAGACAACCCCAGAAGCATAGTAACGTCTGTTTTAACAGTCTGTTTATATCGTTTTATGGAGTGACAGACATCATAGTTCACTATTCCTAGCATAATGACGTTACATTTATCTACATCAGAAACGCTGCTTTAACTTATGAGGTTATTTTTTCTAGCAGCGTTTTAAAACCCCAGACACTGCTGACACAATCTCTGCTGGCCCCTCTTATTAGCTTCGAGTGTTATTGTTGATGAAAACTCGTCAGATAAAACAGCAATGTCGGCGAATAATGAGGAGACAGAGCTGAACGCGTGGCTGTTTATTGGTAGGAATAACGTTAGTGCAGTCGGCTAAAGCGTTTGGGAAACTGAAACTGGAGAGCGACGACACTGATAAACAGCACGTAGCGCTGACACAATATTCTTAACTTCAAGTTTATTGCGCATTAGTTTTGTTTGACCTTTTTCACCTCAGTAACGATAGCTAATGTTAGCTGTCTGGCTAACTAACTTAATTATACTGATTATGTGTTTACGTTTCAGCTGTGCGTGTTTGGTCGGTTGCTAGGCAATAGACATGACAGTTGATAGTCAACTTCGATCAAGCCGGTTAGATTAACTACCTAGCTTGAGATAAGATGCTGTAAGATAAGATACGATTCCTAAATTAATATAAGATTTGCTTCTGTAATAAGAGTTTTTTGAAAAATCTTATCTTGACCTGTCAGATCTTAAGTCAAAAAGATAGGAAGTTTCTGTAATATGGCCCCGGGGGTCGCAAACATAGCCATATTATTCACTGACCAAGAAATCCAGTGGAGCTAAATGTGTTTTATATGTAATGTTGATAAGGGTAATATATTGGTAGATCTGAAAGGAAAAAAAGTTTTCTGTGGGGAATATTTTGCCTTACAACACCCTGTATGTACCTCTCTACCATATATGTGTTTGAAAAAACACATTTTAGGCCAAAAGCTTTCTCAGATTTATTGTTAAACAACGTCTCAGCCATCAGGCACCATATTCATAACCATTTAATGGAATCCTTTTCTGCTTTGAATGTCTACGACCAGTCACTATTGTTGTGAAAAACTGTGACTTGGAAAGTTTCTCTAGATTGTCACATTCTACATCAAAACACTCTGAATGACTTTGTTTACATCTTAATGATTGAACTGTGTAGAAATCTTGAATTTATCTTGAACATAAATATATTTAAAAAATGGCAGCATTCTGACAATATTGCATGCTGTATTGCATTACTGATCTAATATCTTCACATTATTTTAAAAATGAATGCAGGAGGTTGATTTTCCAGGTACTGTTATAGCAGAACTTGAGGCAGTTATTTACATTCGGTGTGTTTGTTTTTTCTCTTATGTGTGTTTGTGTCTCAGATTGAAACAGGAAGTGAGTTTCCCCAGGTGACTTTATACCTGGTCATTTCAAATCCGCCTGAGGGAACTAACCTATCACAGCTCGGCATCCGTGACGCCATCTCAGACATCACGCGTCTGCAGACTAGCGGCAACGTGCAAGAGAGAGGATACCAGACTTTCACCACAGACTCACTGCCTGGTAAACACACATGACTGTATAAGTACATTTGTAAAGACTTCTGTTCACTCTGGTGATTATTGTGGCAATGTAAATACAGTAATAAGATGTAAGTGTAATATATTAATGTATTAATTTATTACAGTAGAGTACAGTAATACTTATGCCTTTACCTAACCCTAAACCTAATCTTAGAAGATGATGAAGAAGAGCTGTTTTCCAGCCAAATGTCCTCAGATCTTGATCATTTTCATGTTTTCCTTTTATTATGAATACAGTTGATGATGACAACTGGCTAAATACAAAAACACAAATTTTCCATAGACTGGCTGCTCTGTAATCACACAAACAGACACTCAACAGAGCCTTAAAGGGTAATTCCACCAGTGTTTCAAACTTTCTATATAATATTTGCATAAAAAATGTGTTAAGATGTAAACAAATTCATTAAGAGTGGACTGATGAAAATCCAAATCAGAAAGTTTCTCTACAATACACCATTTCACATCAAATCACTCTGAAGAAGTTTGTTTACACCTCAAGGATTGAATTATGCAGAAATAAAAAAAAATATTTGGTGGAATTTCCCTGTACAGTGTACTCAGGCCTAATGAACATGAGCTGAAAGTGACCAGAGAACATTTAAACACCTACACCCTCACACAGCCTACATCAGTATTGGTCCCTTTGACTTTAAACTTTTTAGCCTGTACTGTATGTGTGGGTGCAGGGGATAACGGGGTTGGTGAAACTGTTAATTTCTGGGTCAGTAGAAAAACATAAGTATCTGTTCAAGTGGGGAATATTTTTTGTATTCTCCTTTAGTGAGCACATTACAGAAATATTTTTA
This sequence comes from Colossoma macropomum, assembly GCF_904425465.1. Taxonomy (NCBI): domain Eukaryota; kingdom Metazoa; phylum Chordata; class Actinopteri; order Characiformes; family Serrasalmidae; genus Colossoma; species Colossoma macropomum. Next base: position 30,780,228 of record NW_023494801.1, on the reverse strand, counting down.
AGAGAGAAATAGAAAAAATCACATTAGTAGAAATGACCTATATGGCTAAAAGTATGTGGACACCCCTCTTTATTATTGAGCTCAGATGTTTTAGCTACACCCAGTACTAACAGGTGTATTAAATCAAGCACATAGCCGTGCAATCTCCATAGGCAAGCATTGGCAGTAGAATGGGTCGTACTGATGAGCTCAGTGGCTTTAAACGTGGCACTGCTATAGGATGCCACCTTTGCCACAAGTCAGTTTGTGAAATGTTTGCCTTGCTAGATCCACCCCTGCCCCTTCTATAACGTGATGTATTTTCGAATGAAACAGTGCGGAAGTAACTCTGACTCTGATGGTTCGCAGAAAACCCACAGGAAAAAGTAAAAACAGATTCTGTCAAAAAACGAAGCACTACAGTATTTTGGTTGTGCTTTTTCTATATTTTCATTATTTATCAAAAGGATTTTTTAAAGTATTTTTTTTTTTAATTATTATGTGTTTTCAGTATACTTTGTTAGGCCAAAGGACGACACAGATGGGCAGGGCAACAGGCCTCCTCTCAAGAGGAGTGGCTAAAATGTATGGCGGATATTATCTGAGCTCTATCTTTGACAACTGATTTGAGAAAAAGTTTTGAGAAATGATTGGATGTGGGGAGAAGTTAGGCATATACAAATTTCAGCTGCACTTTTAAGTAGTTCAGTTTATTAACATTATATGCTTTTAAGAATCGCCAAAGCACTTTTTGTCCTGCCAAATCTAACGAAAATCCACTCAATTTGGCAATATTTCCCTGCTGCTTGAACACGTTGACACAACCAAGCATCATACGGCATTTAGAGGCGGCATAAGTCATTAACTTCAATCAAAGATTACAGAGAAACAAGAATTTTTTTGAATGATATAACACAATGATATAACACAATGCATTGTGCTTAAAGTGACCAAGGACAGGAACTAACAAGGTAAAAAATGTCCATTTTGATTTTGAGTTGAGTTAAAAAGAATTACTTCCTTTAAAACTTGCTAAAACTTGCATTAGCTGGCTACCATATGCTATATAAAGTACTGACTAACTATCCCTTTCAAGTTGTTTTGCGCTTTCCTTTAAACATGCCTTTTTAGTAGGGGTTACTTTTGTACAGTGTAGCGCATCGAGCTGATAACATGACTGAACTTTACCTACTGAAGACTCAAGGCTCGATTTAAACTCACACCTCAGAGACTTAAGTCTCAACTCATGTGAATCAACTTGTTAACATCCTTGGCAGGAGTTTCTAAATTTTCGACTGGTAATGTACTTGTGTACTGTTAAGTTCATATGTGTTTATATATAGAAGTACTATATTATTTCCAAAAAAAAAACAACAGCCAAAAATGAGGGGTAGATTTTTTTAACTTTTGAATTTTTGATTTAGAACTGTTGCAGTTAGGTTCAGGGTTAGGTCCTGACAGTAGTAACAGATAATGGTATATGTGTATGTGTTTGTCTGTGTAGCTGGCTCCAATTATGTAGTTACATACATGGCAAGTGTAAAAGGCAGCAAGAATGAGGTTCTGTTTTTACCAGCGTTCCTGACGTTCTCCAACGCTTCCCAGGTAAATTTTCCTCACACTGACCACTCACCTGTCATATGTGTACGGTTACAAAAAGGACATTTCATATTAAAACATTTTAAAAGTATTAATAAAATATTAACAATATTTAATACTGTTAATACATATATATATAAACAGTATGAAAAACTTGATGTCAAAAGTCAGAGATGACTCTTTTATTTTAATTTCTAGTCAAAACAGCCATTAAGCACAAGTGTATTTTAACCCTCTTTTTTAACAACAAACAAATTTCAGGCAGGTAAATAAATATGTAAATGACCATATTGAATTATTATTAGGGCAAACAGGGGTATATCTAATGATTTCTCACATTTCAAAATATATATTTGAATTTCTTTTCCTTCGTAAACCTCATTAACAGATTAGGAAAATTTATATTGTTTGTCTGTCAAATCCAGGATGACCATCATGCCCTGGTTCTTCTCCAGAGCGCTGCCTGGAGTTTTTCCTGTATAAATATGTATTTTTTTAAGCATAGTTAGATTTTGCATCACAGAAACCCCATATTTACTGAGATGTGTGTGTGTGTGTGTGTGTGTGTGTGAGAGTGTGAGAGTGTGAGAGAGAGAGAGAGAGAGAGAGAGAGAAAGAGAGAGTCAGCCGTACGCCTAATACCAGATAGAAACTACATATATATGAAAATCTATGAAATCTTTTGCTTTTTAATCATGTGTTCTAAACAGAAGTTGTGTATAAATCACTCTAGGGGGTGTTTGTAACTCAGTATCAGTGTAAAAATATTGTTTATTTGCAGTTTTCATAAAATTAAGTATCAAGCTGATTACAAAAAGGCCAAGGATATTTTATGAGCTGTTGAAGATGCTCTGGGGTCTCAGGGACCCCAAACGCAACATAAGGGTTAAAAAATACAGAGAAAATGGAACTGCTAACAACCATATAAGACCTGGTAGACCACCAGAACTGTCAACATAAGATAAACAGCACTTAAAGCTTTCATCTTTGAGAGAGAGGACAAAATCAAGCTCCACTGCTTCAGATCTGAAAGAATCCACAAGTGTTTCTGTCCACCCTTCCACTGTGAGAAGACAACACTATGTTTCTCAAGGGATGAATAGCTGTCAGGAAGCCCTCACTGAAAAAAGAAGAAAAGAAGCTGCTGTTGTTCTCAGAACAATGATTACTTGGATTGGGAGAAACAGAAAGTGCAACCAATCGTCTGAAAAGAATGAAAGCTGTGATAGGTAAAGGGTGGACACACCTACAACTGAAACACTTGTATTTAGTTGTTGAGGCTTTCTTTTGCCTTTATTTCTTTTAATAAGAAATAAATAAGGTGTTCTTAAGGGTTGTTTTGACTGGAGACTAAGTACATGAAAGTGTATACACTTATATTGCTGGTGAATCAACCCCAGACTGCATAATATTTCTATTTAATTTGTGAATGTAATGATGTGACTGATTGTCTTCTGTTTCTGTTTTTCTAGAATGACATAAATTTGTTTGGCCCAGTAGTAGCGAACTTCACTCTGAGACTAAACACTACTGAAAAGGTGAGCACTCACTTACATATACTCAATAGTTTCCTGTTGGCTGCAGTTGTAAATCTTTGCAGCAGGGGGCAGCATGCACTAGCACAGGACAGCATGCACTAACAATGCAGCACTCATAAACAGAAGTATACCAGTTCCTCCTGCCCGCTGCTTTTACCACTAGATTTCGATAATGCATAAGTACATTTATAATTATTTGTGATACTATTTTTTGTTGGTTTAATGATCGTCTGCCAGAATATCTTGCTACTGTAAATCTTTCTCCATGGCAGAACTGCTGTTTGCTCTGAACTAAAGTAGAGTGAGAAATCTGAGTGACCATCATGAACCATTACCATTGGAATGTATTCCTCATTAAGCAGGTCTGCGTGTGTTCCCTCTCAGGTCTCTGTGAACCATGCGCTGCACTTTGCTGGATTCTGCGGAGCGTTTCTGGTCTCTACGCTGCTGTTCTCTCTCACGCTGCTCTCTGCCAGCTGCCTCTACAACAAGTGCCATGCACACTCCCCTCATAACAGGGTTTGTCTCTCTCACATGTCCTCAGTTATTCACTCATTGTTCTCTAAGTACAGAGTGGTGCTGATGGTTTTTATAACATTATTGTCCTTGTAGAGGAAGAGGGGCTTCAGTGGAGGGGCAGAAGCAGAGGAGGCTGTCTGCAACATCAGTGAGTCAGCGAATGAAGAGGCAACGTTTGAAAATAAAATCATTGACATTATGGCACTGGAGGACCCACAGAATGTGTTCCAAGCACTGGAAAAGTGAGGATCAAACCGAACTCTGTAACCCCTAACTCCAAATTTAAAAAAACCTTAGTATCTAATCTACCTGTCCCGGGTGTTTCCCGCCTTCCGCCCAATGACAGCTGGGATGGGCTCCAGCACCCCTCCGCGACCCAGAAGGATAAGCGGTTTGGATGATGTGTGTGTGTGTGTGTGTGTGTGTAGTATCTAATCTCTAACCCTTTTCACCAATCTCTGACCACTAACCCCTAATCTTTAACCTCTAATCCATATCCCCAATCTCTACCTTTCATTTTTAACACTTTGTCCCCAGTTTTACCTTGGATGTCTGATCCCTAATTCCTAACCCCTAATCCATGATCCTACCCAAATCACAACACCTGATCTCTAACTCCTAATTCCTCACTCCTAATCCCTAACCCCCTTAATCTCTAATCCTTAACCCCTGATCTCTAACCACTAAAGGCTCATCTATACTCCCTTTACGCATGAAAAAGAACATGTCTGTTTCAAATGATGTAACCGTCACTGCCCTCATACTTCCATGTGTCCTTTACGTTGGCATGGATGGTAAGCAATACACTCACTAGAGGGCAGTCCAAAGTAAAAAAGACAACAACAAACAGGGTGGAGGCAGAGAGGCTGTAATAATGTATCAACCATGAAAGAGGTACCAGTGTAGACTATGGTGGTCAGTGAGATCATTAAATGCTTTATGACGTGGACGGAGAATTCAAAGAATGCGCACAAATACGGAGAAGTGAACGCAGAGTACAGACTGAAGGCTCCATCTGTATCCATATTTAAAGTTGACCCTAAATGAGCCTTAAACCCTAATCTATAACCCCAGTCTGTAACCCCTAACACCCAATCCCTAACGCTTAACCTTTGATGCCTAAATTTGATCCCAACACCTAATCTCTTACTCCTAACCCTTAATCCGTAACCCCTAATCTCTAATCCCTTACAACAAATTCTTAACCCTTAACCTCTGATCTCTAATCCAAACATCTGATTTCTTACTCTTAACCCCTAATTCCTGACCTAAGGTTTGATCCCTATTCAAGCCTTAACTCCTAACTAACCTCTAATTCCTAACCACCCATCCCTGACCCCTTGTTTCGAAACCCTAATCACTAATCTCTATAGCTGCATATACATATTGGCAATGCAGAATTGCTGTGAACAGTACGCGCCATGTAAACATTGCCTTGGTGATAACATGGCAATAAAAACCTTTTGTGAGAATAAATAAAATAAATCACAGTTTAAAGTTAATAGTCTGTTTTTCTGTTTTGTTCTTTCCCTCATTTCTCTATCTTGACCCCAGTCTGGAGATGTCCACTCTCCTGCGAGGGGCTTTAGCGGTGGAGCGTGTAAGGGTACAAGTTGTGAAGGGTGTGTTTGGGGTGCTGCTGGGCAGTTTGGGGGCAGCTGGGCGACGCGTGGTGACTGTGCTTTTGGGCCAGGTGACAGGCATGGAGGGCAAATTGCAGGAGGAGCAGGGGGCCCGACTGGCCACGCTGGCTGCCCAGTGCACCATGGAAACACAGCAGGAAATGGAGATTCAGCATCACGCACATGCCACTGAGAAAACTCAAGCTGAGAGACTGTTCCAGCATGCAGAGCAACAGGTAACACGCACACTCACACACACACAGTAAGAGTGGACAATATGGCCAAAAATCTTGCGTTTTGTTGATATATTTTTTTTTTTTTCCCATTTATGTCCTATTGACATTCCTAGTGCAAACAAATAATTTGTGTTTTATGTAAGACTTTTGCACAGTAGTGTACATGTATTGTAAGGTAAAAATGCTGGACAGTTGTGTGTTGCGCAGGAGGTGCTGGAGTGCACGGTGTTGCTGGAGAAGCTGCAGAAGTTGGAGCAGGAGCGGCTGCAGCGAGGGCTGCTGGCGAGGCATGAGCAGGCATCTGCACAAGCACAGAGACACACAGCCTTGCGCAGGAGAGTTGAGCTGCACACCATCTTCAGTGAGGAGCTGGAAGAGGCGGCCAGGACGGGCGAGCTGGACAAGGACACGGCCAGCAAGCTGCTGCACCTCTACTGCACCTGCCAAGTGAGCTAACCAATGCCTCTACACTTGACACATACAGCAAGAAAATAACCCTACCCATGTTTTTGACGCATGATCCCGATATTGAGTATCTGTCCTAATATTACTATTTTTTGTAGATAATACAGCGACACAGAGCACATGTCAATTAAAAACAAATTTGGTAAGATATGCTACACTTCTAGTAACTTTAAATAGCTACCAACGAAGCACTTCATGTTTAGTTAGTCTAAACTATTTTGTTTAGTTTTTTTCACCTATTTTATTAAGTAACCCTTTTACAGAATAAAAGGTTTCACATTGATCTAGTGTACACTATATGGGCAAAAGTATGTAGACATTCCTCCTAATTATTGAATTCAGGTGTTTCAGCCACACCCATCGCTTACACATGTATAAAATCAAGCACATCACTGTATTTGAATGCTGCTGCTACACCTGTACCAAAATGTCACAGCATAATTATATCTGACTCACTGTGCTATTTAGCCAGTTGCGATACTTTCAGTGTTTCACATTATTGGATTCATTTATTATTTATTTATTTGTTATTTGAACAGGCAACTGACTCTTCATTTAGCATGTAAAGTTCCAGTTTGGCCCGTGAAGGAGCAGTTATCGTGACAACCATAGACACATTTACATGTGACTGGCCATTCTGCTGCCAGCAGATCAGCCTGCCTGTTCACTCAGAAGTGATGTAGTTGTTACTGCAGAAGAGTCTGCATCAGAGTTATTGGAGTGGAAGTGAAAGATGTGAGGAAAATCATTAAATGTTGTGCTATTCTTGGCTGTCAGGAAGAAAATGTATCACCGCAGCTTTCCAAAGTATAGACACATCAGAAAACCATGACTAAAGTATATTTTTTTTCTATTTTTCAGAGGATTTCAGTCCAAAGTTAACTGTTAACAACATTTTACCCTGGATTGCTTTTTGAACGAGACACAATACAGGATCAGTCTGAACAGAAATCATTTACATACATCAGTCCTAAAGGCAGTAACACAGTAACAAAAACAGCCTGTTTGGTCATTTAAAATGAATTAAAAAGCACATAAAACCACCTAAAAATTATAAATGGACTTCAGGGCAAAAAATAAAATACAAGAAAAGCATAAAACATGAGCCTTTTAAAGTAGTGTGGTCAGTTTCCCCAGGACAAAACTGCCCAGTGTGTGTGACCAATTCCCTTGTTCTGCCTGTAGGACCAGCTGGAGGAGGTGCTTGATTTGTTCGTGGCTAATCAGAGGGCAGCGCTAAGTGAGCGTCAGGCGCAGAGACGTTTCCTGTTGCAGAGGCTACATGGCCTGCAGGGCGCACTGTGTGACGTACTCAGCACTTCCTCCCAGCACATCGACAGCTGGTTTGCTGAGATTCGCAGGTACAAAAATCATCCTCATCTTTATTTTTGTCCTTTGTTTTCTTTCTGTTTGTGTATTTGTACATTTCTTTTCTCCCCCTTTAATATTAAATATCAGCCCATGCTGATCTTATACACACTGTGCACTCTGTAAATAAAACCAATATAAATAATCAAACCAATGCTGCTAGTTGAATAAAACTAAGACATGCTAGGCTGCAACTCATTTGAAATACAATTACTTAAAAATGCAGTTACTTAAAAATGCTATCATAAAATCTAGGGGTGTTAAGATATGTATGCTATTAATTTCTTGCAAGATGATATACGGTGTGGATCAAATATGGTTAGATTTCATGCTATGAAATACATGATGCCTTGAATGATTTCTGTAGTTCTATATAACACAATCCATGATATTCCTAAAAATGATAGTGGTGACAGTGTACCAGTATTGCTCAAGGCAAGTCCAATACCCACGCAAATACCTCAAATCTGCTGAAGACATCACCAAAAAGTGTAGTTTCCAGGGTGAGGGCAAAACCAATAACTCCTCAGGGAAGCTTATAACTTCTGATTTGCACCTCTAGATGGTTGTAGAGAGTGCTGTATTCTGGAGTTTGCCAGGAGTGAGTGAGCCATGTTAGAAAAGCCCCTTAGACTCATGTTTATGTACACATACAAGATTAGATTGTAAATGAACTAGTAACGTTCAGAGACTTAATAACACGTTTGCCAAACACACATATGCAACATGTAACATACTTAATATGCATGTGTTAATACTGTTTTATTTATTTTATGTATTCTACAGAAATTACTTAGTACCAGTTATGCCTTCAGCAAGCTCTGTTGTCTTTTTGGGAAAAAATACCAACAATAAATAAATAAACGCAAGACGCATCATATTGTATCATGAAATTTTACGTATTTTTACACTGCTAATAAAATCACACCACTACATAGCCTACTCCTTTCTAGTGGCTTTGAACGTGTTATTAGCCTGCTGTTACTTTATCTGTAGTTTAACTGTGGTTTGGCCAGCTTAATCACTGTAAAAGTACAGGCAGTGTAGATATTACAAGTGTCCTCTGGTTTATTTTAATTTTCACTTTATTTATTTATTTACTTACATACTTACTTACTTATTTACTTACTCTGTTTTCTCCCCAGTTTAGTTGAGGCCAACAACTCAACAAGCTTGGAGGAGAACACTAACTGCCAGTTCTGTTATGCCAGCTAACCTTTTATATTACATTTACAGCATTTGGGAGATTCTCTTGTTTAACCGAGCATTTAATCACACTAGTTAAATTAGGAGCCCTACCAAAGTATGGAGGGGCATTTGCTCAGATGGGGAATCAAACCACAGTCTATCACGTGATAGATGCCCGCTTTGGTTAACTTGGTGCTGAGTGAAAGGGGAGAAGGTGGGCTATCCTACCCACCCTAAGAGAGCAAGGCCAATCATGATGTCTGGGTTTCCTGGCAACGGACGGCTAAGGTTGAACATTTTGGGGAAAAATATCTAATTGCGATGTGCGATTGTGATCTGTATTGCAACTGCGATTGCGATTACTTTCTGTAAACTGAAATCCAGGCCTGTTATTTTGGCTAAGAAAACTAGAACATCCACTTTTTCTGGTTTAGGCTTGAACACTGCCAGTTAGTTGTGATTGTGATGTCACTGCATATATGTTTTTGGCTGCTTCTGATTCACCTAACTCACCGACACACAGCTCTTGTGATTTGAAAATTGCACTCTTTTAAATTGTAATTTTCGATATAAAAACAATTAATCTTTCAGCCCTGTGGATGGCTCTGGCATCACCAGGGACCAAACTCTCAATCTTCTAATAATATTTTCTACTTTAAAAATACAAAACAAAGCCACATAATAGCTGGTGCACATGAACATTTTTTGGACGTTGAAGCTGGTAAAGACATTCCGTGTTCTTATTTGAAGTCGTTAATATGTTCAGACATTTTATCTTGTATTTAATATTTACAGATACTTTTTCAGTAAATACTCTTGGCATAGAGCTGTTGACATACAACTGTTTTTTATTTCACAACAACTAACTGAAACCTAATAAGACTATGGCTCATATTCACAATTAGTGTCATATTAGGACTCCTGGAAGGCCTAGAGTGTCGTTTTTCTCACGAAATTTGTCCCACTCACTGTAAATTTGGTTATAATTGGTTGATTCCACCAACCATTGCTTATTAAGTTGGTAGATAACCTAACGTTAAAGGGCTTCAGTCCAGTTCTTGAAGTCCTAACCAGTCAGAGAGCTTGCTCGGCTATATCGGCCCTGATACTACAGCAGGGGAAATAATCCTGATACGATCATCTACTGTTGCCAAGCTTAAGATTTTAACTCTTTTGTTTAAAATCAGTGACAATTTTATTCCTATCTTATTGTATTACTGTAATACATGCAGAGTGTAAATACAAGCAGGATGATTCTATTAAATAACACTGAAACTAGTTGCCAGAAATTATTAAGCCTTCTCTTAACCCCACTACTGCTTGTCACCTCTAAAACAGTTGTGTAAAGAGAGCTTACGTGGGAAAATTGCCAAGCGTCAGACTTTGGCCAATTAAATAACCGCTATATTAACATAATCGTTAATCAGCTCTGATACCAATCTTTCAGACTAGGTCGAGATGCCCCTACTCTCTGTCTCTGTTTCCATCTCTCTCTTGCTCTCTCTCTCACACTCTCTCTCTCTCTCATTTTGTCTCTTTCTTTCTAGATCTCTTTATCTTCCCCATGCAAATGGTTTGTGGCAGTGGCTGAGTGAAGTTTCTAAGCAGGACTGGGGATGGTGTTGAATTCAAATAGAATTGAAATGAGTGGGCTTATTTGGAGAGAAGTGCTCAAAGCCCAGTCCTGCTGCTGGGGGAATTTAAATGGAGCATTAATGTGGTAAAGTTAGATCTGATTTCTCTCCATGTCTCTGAAAGACTCAGACACATCAGCATCACACAGAATGTTGGATTTGCGAAATGTGGAACAAGCTCAGAAGTTTCATTATTAACACAGCAACAAGAATCTTTTATTTCAAGTTTCTGTTCAAGGTCTGTTTCTCATTAAGTCTTCTTAAGCTGTCGACTAACATCGAAAGAGGCTTGTTGGCAAATTTTAAACATAAACATTTGTTGCACTCTGTTGCATTTGTGGCAACCTGGGGTTTCATTTATTGGTGACATTTTATTTTAAGGTCTGCTTTTTAAAAATTACTAAATCATTAGCAAGCAATTAATAATGCCCTTGCAAATACAGCCACATCATTTGTAAGTGAGCTTAGCAATGTTCTATAAATGTGCTTATATGATGCATTAATAATTCTTCTTATATATTAACTGTTTGATGATTGATAAGTTAAATGTTCATTTATCCTAACCTTTCAGTTGCAGACATACTTGAAATATCTTGTAGTAGTGTAATGTGTGTAATGTGTTAATCAAAAAACATGAATAGGTAATAGTTCAATAAATCTCAATACATGATGACCAAACATGGTAGTGAATGCTAGTAAATGGTCACATTTTAGTTGATGATGGTTTAATGAGGAGCTTACAAATGTTAATTAAAAATAAATGTGCAAATGATCAATCAAAAGATCTTTATTAATGAATTTGCAAGACCAAAACTAAAATGCAATGCACACATTAATTATCAAATACATTTGTTATTATAAATTGTTTTGTAAGTTACTGTACAATTACAGCGTTCAAGCATGCAATGGAAATGTTACTGTAAATGAATATTAACTCATAGTCAACAAATAGTTAATAACTATAATAAAATAAAATAATTTAGAGAAGATCTTATTAATGCATCATATAAATACATTTATACCACATTTCAAAGCTTGCATACAAATGATGTGTTTCTATTTACTATGTTTTTTTCTTAATTGCTTGGTGATAGTTAATAAACTGTTAAGCAGAGCTTAAAAAACAAAATGCACTCTTTTTAAACTTCTTTCTTTAGGTTGAAATTTGACACAAATGAGATTAATCCTGATTAACTGCACAAAATGCTATTAATTGTGATGAATTACTTTAATCTTTTGAAAGTTCTAATTAAAACACGCAAATGGCTCAGTGTTTCCTCTACGATTTTTTTCATTAGCAGTGGTAGGCCAAATCCCTGCCCCACACAACTAAAACTGAGCTTAATAACAAAATAATAGCAAAATAAGGTCAACCAAACCTCCTCACAGTGTGCTAAGTTAGCCAGTTCACTAACTAGAGCTTGCTAAAACCCTCCGAATAGTACAGTCCACTGACGACTGTTTTACTTGGCACTTCAGCTCAAGTCGGCTTTGGTTTGTCTACTTCTTGTATCCATCATTTCAAATTAAAAAAGTCCTCTGCAGAGTTTGTAATTGCAACGTAATGACATTTCTTAAATATATTTAGCAGAAACACTGAACCTTTTGATGGAATCATCAAAGTTAAGCAACCAACATATGTTCTTTAGATAAATACAGCTGTTCGCAGAATGTACTTTTCCTCAGATTCTGAAAGTGCAAACATTTTCCTATCAGCTTCTCCCATCTCAGTCTCTCTACAAAGAGGAGAATTACACCCTGCAGCCATGCACCGTCACACGCTCTCTCTTTTATCTCTCTAAAGAGGGGGATGAGTTCCTCCATCTGGAGGCGAAGCGTCTCCATCCGCATGTGTATAAACGCATCAGATTTTTGCTCTTTTGTTATCAGCCCCCTGCCCTCCACTTTCTGAAAGGGATGGAGTTGTTTGTTAATGAGTATGAAGATGAAAGCTGCACCTCAGGGTTTTTTGATTAGTAGTCACTCTTTCACTGTTTTAACCAGTGGTGTTACAGTTCATTGATTTTCTTGGTGCATCAATTATAATTCCTTCCAAGACAACTGCATCAGTTGTAAAAAAAAAAAGTACAGAATCGTTTACATCAAAAATTGATTTTAGACTGCTACAAATCAAATGAATTGTGATTTATTAACTAAACAAAGTTGATTTAACAAGTATGTGTAAAACCTGGACAAATAATACATGAGAAAGTGTTCTCAAACTGCATAAGTGTCTCAGACACCATTCACAAGCTAACCATGCACGCAGATGATGAAGGAGGAGATTTAAAAAACACTGCAAAGACACTGCTGATCATAAATCAAACAACAGTTCTTGGTTGATTACATTTTATCAGGCTTTGAAAGGCCAGTGCTCCATATATGAATGGTGCTTGGCTAAATGTGCTGCTGTTCAACCGTGCCAGTTTGAGACTTTTTTTATTTAACTCCATGTTTTCACTTATAAACTCACCCACCAGTTACTGTTTTTTTCTTGGATAGCATGATGTCGTGGTGATGCATACCTTTGACCAAAACCGAAATTCAGGACAGATTTGGCCGAAAACAGAAACCCATAGTTTATATAATTTGATCTTCTATTTTTTTAAGGGGCGAGTGGGCAATTTTTACATTTTTTTTTTTCCCCCATAGTTTAGTTATTGCCAATTCCACCTCCCAGCTAGGTCCCCCCTATTACATGATGCCACGAAGCTGAGAGATTAAAGGCTAACACATGCTTCCCCCGAGGCATGTGAAGCCAGTGCATCTTTTTGATCTCCAGCAAACACAACATTACTAGACAGTTCAGTGCACTTGGAGAAGTATCCTGATAGCCAGTTCTGTTATGTCAACTTATGTTGGCTAGCATCATGCAAAGTGATGAGAGAAAGTTGTGCTCTCTTGGACTCCCAGCCACATCTCTCAGAGCGACAAGCAAAAAGGTTTAATACCAAGAGACTATTTCCATATTTCTAAAACGCATGTAAGCTAAAGACCATGTAGAACATAGTTGCAGCAGCCCATGTTTGTGTTTCACTGTTGATCTGCTGCCTGTCTGTGCTGACCATGTTTCTTATGTTCAGTACCACTCACATTATTAAAATGTCAGATTTTTACACTTCATTGTAGACCTATTTAGTCCTTAGTTTTTTTCTCTTTCTGATGAAATTGCATTGCCTCTCTTTGATATTGTAGAGATAATGGGAGAGAATGACAGTGGAAGCACTGCAATGAGCCAAACAAAGCTCTATATTTGACAATCAATACAGTGATTCAATGTTTGTAATGCAAGTCAAATGTGTACTAATACAACAATACCAGAACTAGAAAAGTCTTCATTTTTAAGGATCAAGCTTAATGCTTTTTTATGGTTTCTAATATGATCAATGTGTAGATAGTTCCAGTTTCCCAAATGTTCCCAGAATAAACTTTTCCTCATATTCCGAAAGTGCAGACATTTCCTATCAGCTTCTCCCATCTCAGTCTGTCTACAAAGAGGAGAATTACACCCTGCAGCCATGCACCATCACACGCTCTCCCTTTCACCTCTCTAAAGAGGGAGATGAGTTCCTCTGTCAAATGTGTAATAACACAATGATATCAGAACTAGACAAGTCTAGATTTTTAAGGATCAAGCTTAATGCTTTGCAGAGACAAATTTATTCTCTCATTTTCATTTGATTCGTCATGCAGCACAACTCTGATTCTGAACGATTTAATACATGACTTAATTACTGCAACTTTTAAAGAAACAGGAAATTATTAAGGTTCATGACTAAATCACAGAGAATGGCCCACAAATTTTATTTGTTTGTTTGTTTGTTTGCTTCTTTGTTTGTTTGTTTGAGAAAACTGAACATTTGCAGCAGAGATGTTACTCCAGGGTCAACAGTCAGAAACTTAGGTGAAATATCATGATGTGTCATAAGTGTTTCTTCAAAAATTCCCTGTGAGTGATGCTTTCATCTCTATCCAATTGCCATCTGATTAATGTCTGATTGATGTTAATCAAACACAATTTTAATAAGGCAGATTGGTGGTCTATCTATGAAAGATTACCATGGCAACAAGGCAGTTGGGTTGCTTGTTGGGTTTGGATCGAGTTAAACAGCTGCATCACAAACCAATTTCTGCATCAGGCACACATATGCTGGATACTATATGACCAAAAGTATGTTACTGAGTTTAGGTGATTCAGTTTTTCAGGGTTTGGGCTCAGCCCCTTCATTCCAGTGAAAGGTAATGTTAATGCTGCAGTATACAAAGACATTGTTTTCCATTTTGTAAGCATGACTATTCGGCTCTCGTCCTGGTTTTACTTCATTTGTGCATGCAGCAGTGAGTCGTCCTGTGAGTGACTCACCCTGGCATGCTGTTTTGCTATGGGAAAAATGCCACCAGGAATCAGTATTTTTCATTATTAATGTTGGTTTAATGTTCTTTTGACACAAGTTGATTTTCATGGATGAAAAGCAGATGCGATTTTAATGCACTGAAACTTTTGCTCAGATTTTTTATGAAATGCGAATAGGAAGAAGATGCAGAGGAAGAAGAAATGTGTTTATTGTGTAGTAACGGTGACAAAGTTATTAGTTTTCTTCTAGCCAGTGCGGTGCAGACACTGGATCACAGCCCATTCTGCTAAACAAAAACACAGACTCACAGATCAGACTCTAAGATGTAAACCTATAAGCATTAAAAGGAGTGGACAAACCATGAGCAACCATGACCTCTCATCTGCAATATAGTATAGGTGTTACTGTGTATGTTTTTTTTTTTTTTTACTTGAACCCCCCCACCTGCTGTAAATGGAAACTGTCTTAGATATACAGAAATTTGCTGTAAAACACTGATGGTTTTAATTAATGAAAATTACAATATTTACTGATAAATTTGCCCTGATTTGGTGATTTTTCTTATTGCTTATTATATAGCACCTTTGTAATACTAAGTGCTTTACAGATAAGCATGCAGTTATTACAAAATCCCAGAAGAACCAATAAGTTAAAGAGAACAATAATTGTAATAACATAGATATTTTGCTATAAATAGACATGCTTCATATTGTGTTATAATGGTAAACTTATAGTTTATGTGTTTGTAGGGAGGGTGGTCTCTCTGATCAGCAGTGTGCGGAGCAGTTGGAGATCGCTCAGTTGGAGCTGCTGCGCGTTAAACAGACTTTAGAGGAAACACTGAGCCGCGAGCGCAGAGCCATGCACTGTGACCTCATCAAAAGAAGAAGAACCCGGATATCCGAGATGGTGAGTGTTTCTCACACAGGATCTTATTTATCTTCTTGAGTCCATTACTTTAGTTAATCTAAACTCATGGGTCAATTAACACACACACACACACACACACAGCCCCAGACTTTTCCACCTCTAATTTTGTTAAAGTACTTCTACAGTCATCATTTAAAATACAAAAGAATGATAAATTGTTAAATATTGTTAAATTGTTATGTGTCCAAGAAACTACTAAAATAGCATAGGAGCATCCCTAAATCTCGACACTCATTAACAATGCAGAGATTTATGAATATGCAAGATTATGCAAACTATAAACACCACTTTGACTGCCCATTCCTAAACCCTACCCTTTCCTCCTAGTATCCTACAAGTGAGGAAGAGCAGAAACAAAACTCCTGTAACATGAGACTCACAAAACAGTTCCTGTCCTTCTTGTATGTTAAATGGCAAGTCAGCTTAAATCATACAAATGTCAATACCAAAAAAGTTGGGTCAGTATGAGAAGAATGACCATATGAGCATGACTCATTTTCTAAACGCTGCACCTTTATCCCACTACCCTGTATACAAACAAGAGGAGAAACACCTGCTGTAACTTTAATCATCAGAAAGATTCTGTCGTTCTGATTCTGAGAAAAACGACATCTAAAAATCAGCATCTGATGCTCCAAAATATGGATATATCTCACAGTATTAATGGTGCTTTCACAGATGTACCCCCCCATACCATGACAGACCCTGGCTTTTGAACTTTACGCTGGTAACAATCTGGATGTTGGCCAAGAGATCGCGGCATCCTTTTTTTCCATAAACAATCTGAAAGCCTGACTCATCAGACCACAAAACACCTTTCCTCTGTGTATCAGTCCATTTCAGGTGAGCTCGAGCCCAGAAGTCAAATCGTTGCTGGACGTTGTTGATGTATGGCTTCTGCTGTACACATTGCTGCCCTAACTTGCATTTGTTATGCAGCAGCGAACAGTGTTTAATAAATAACAGTTTGTCAAAGTATTCCCAAGCCCATGCAGTGATATCCGTCACAGAAGCATTTTTGGTTTTGGCCTTTACGCACAGAGATTCCTTTGGATTCTCTGAATCCTTTGATAATATTATGCCCCATAGAAGGTAAAATACCTAATATCCCTGCAAACGCTTATTGTGGCGAGCCTCGGCTCATCCATGCTCATAAAGGACTAGGCCTTTTCCGGGATGCTCTTTTCAGATCTATGTATGATTACATCAGCTTTTTGTACATTTCACAACACTCCTTGTCTTAAACAGCTTCTTTCCCAACTTTTTTGGAACGTGTTGCAGGCATCATTTCAGAATGAGTGCGTATCTACCCAAAACAATGAAGCTGGTATAATAAAACATGAAATATGTTCTCTTTGTAGTGCTTTTATTTAAATTCAGGTCAAAGTAGATTTACAAATCACCGCTTTCTGTTTTTAGTTGCATTTCACATACTGTCCTAACCTTCTCTTTGGAAAACTGAGCTGCTATGTAGCACCCCACAAACCACTTTTTCTGGATGTACTTTTCAAAGTATGTTAACACATTTGATGCAAACAGCATTCTATATAATCATAATAAGCCATCGAAAAAAAGAGTTAAAGATTTTTTTTAATGCAGCAGTCTTCACATATTTTTGGAGTAACCTAAATAATTTCTTTGAAGTTAAGAAATGGTTAATGTGTCCAGATACATTAAGGCCACTATATGTATTTGGTTGTTAATTATGTACTAATAAATGGGTGTTTTCTATAGAGAGATTGTTCTACTGTTTATTACTAAGGTTGTGTTTATTTGTGTATGTGTAGCTGTGTGAGCAGAAGCATGAGCAGCAGGAACTTGGAGGTGTTTGTGAGGGGCCAGTGGATCAGTATTTGTTGCGGTGGCAGACGCTCCTCTCTGCTCACAGCACACAGTTCTCAGAACTCATCACACACCTGGACCAGGAGGCAGTGGCGGAAATACGCAAGGTAGCCATGACCTAAAGAGCAAACAGCGTGGTGGTAACACATTTGCTCATTCATAAACAGAAGATTTTTGGCGTGTTTTACTGCTTTTTTGAGGCTTGGCGGCGCATTTCATTAGCGCTGACACAAAATAATAGCAAACAAACAGAAAGCTGGATTTACACAAACAGCCAACACCGCAGCACCTTCTGCTCACCATAGACACAACTTCTACACAGAGAAGATGACAAAACTAAGTTAAAATCAGACAGCTGGGATGTACAATGTTAAACCTACAAAGTTAAAGAAGTACAAGAACTTTAAAACTGATAATTATTGAAGCCAAAAACACCGGTTACTGCCACAGCGGGCAGTCCCAAATAAAGACGACATGAAAGTTAAATCAAACGTATTGTGTTGTGATGCAAAAATGACATTACATATCATGAAGTGTGCATACTTAAGACTTGTTTGTGTTTAAAATGTTGAAGTCTTTTTCATTTTTGACTATGACTATGAAATTATATCAAGTGCTGTTCCAGTCAGCATTTATGACTATACATATATGCACACACATAGACATACATGTATTTGTTTGTGTGTGTGTGTGTATATATATATATATATATATATATATATATATATATATATATATATATATAGTTTGGCACTCATTTGCTCAAATTATTTGACCCTGACAGAAGTGTCCTCTGTGTTGTGAACATCCTCTGGCTGACCCATGCTGTGTCCTGCAGGTGCTGCTCCGTGTTCTGCAGGAGGCTATAGTGGAGCTGAAGGCAGTGGGCAATGCAGTGTCTCAGTCTCTGCAGGCTTTGGGTGTCCCACGCTGGCTGCTGCAAAGGGGGGTGGGGGACGAGGCCGTGGCTGAAGCCCAGGAGAGACTGCGTGTGCGGGATAAAGAAGCGGCTGCGACCCTGCGAGTAGCGCGGAGCTCCATCCAACAGCGCAGACTGCAAGAGCTGCAGCAGCAGAGACAACTGAGAGAGAGACTGGCACAGTACTGCCGGTGCGTTCCTGCACCACCGTGCTATCTTCTGTGTGTATGTGTGTTGTGTATGTCCCTGATCATGTTAAGCATGATCCATCATATCATTTTACTAACCCACTTCCAAAAAAGTTGAGACAGGAGGTAAAATGCATATGTAAATATTTGTGTGGGTTTTAGAGAGTAATTTAATCAGGGAATTCCACTTATTTTTCAATATTTTTGCCTAATTCCAGATCAAATAGGGCTTTAGAAGTAAAGCAATGAGTAAAGAGATTACTTTTTTGCAGGAAGTAATCAATGAAATAATCCAATTATTGTAATTTGTTATGGATTTATTTTTTGTTGTGCATATGTTTGACCACATCCTTTCTCGTGCAGAAGTGTGTGTGCATCTCGGTGGGCTCTGTCGGAGACGGATCTGCTGCGTGTGAGGTTAGAGTGTGTAAAGTGTGTGTGTCGTCTTGATCGCTGTCTGGTGCTGCCGTGCGCTCTCTCACGGGCCAGACTGTGCACCACACTGACCCATACCATTGGCCAACATGCTCAGCCTGACCCCAGTGCTGAACCCCATGAACCCTCTCTTCTAGACACAAAGGTGACAATTTCTCTCCCTCTTTCTTTTCAGTTTAAAAACATTTCTTTTTATTCATGTGCACATGAAAAATGGGAACAAGAGACGTAGTAGTAGTGTAGTAGTTACAGGGGTTAAATTGGGCCGGCTATTCAATGTGGAACAACCACTATACAGCTTCACTTTGTCACTTTCCTTGCTAATGTTCAACGAGGATTTGTTTTTTGGTGCTTTTATGTGAATTTTTAAAAACAATAAATCTTATTCAGTCATTCCTGCTAGAGGTGTAGCAATTCACAAAATTCAAAATTTCAACTTGTATGATAGAGAAGATTATTAATTCGATACAATTTTCTAGGCATGCACTGATACCAATGCTAATTCTATTTAATCCAGGTACTCAATAGGTGCCCATAAATCCTAATATTTCTACAGTTATTTTAGTAAAAGCAGTGTTCTCAGTCACAAATAAAACCTGGTAAGCATCAATGAATGGCCTTTATATCCACACTGACCAGCCACTTCATAAAGTACACCTATCTCCAGCAGCACTGCTGTGTCTGATCCACTCATACTGACCCGATGCACACTAACACGCCACCACCATGTCAGTGTCACGGCAGTGGTGGTGGCCCTTCCTGGCAATTGAAGAATGGGGTAAAAGGGGGCTGTAATTGTAACTGTTAAAAAAAAATATACAAATATACACACAAACATATGCAGCATACATATAGGTGCATATTTGTAAGTATACTGCAGCTTCTCTTTCCTGGCAAAAATGTTGCTAAATGTTGTTTGTTTGCCTTTCAGCAGAAGGGCCTGAGCTCTAAAGAGCGCTCTCTGGAACGAGGAGTCTGTGCTGGAGATACAGGAAGTTTGCAGAGCTTCAGGAGGAGAATGGAAGAGAGGATTCACTTCCTCCAGCAGGAGAGAGAGAGGGAGAGCAGTGCAGAAGAGGAGGTGAGTGGAGGTTAACAAGGAAGGAAACACACAATATTTTTCTTAACAACAGGAACAAAGCTACTTTTAGTGTCCAGAGCGCTTAACGGGTTAATAACATTTCAAGTAAATTTGAAAAAAATGCAACAGTAAGTGATTTGCTTTTATTGTTAATGCTCATGGACACGTGTGGTGTATCTGAGGGTTTTTATGAACTGGTTACCAATGCGAAACACTGGAGCAGGAAAGAAAATAACGAAAAGTGTCTATTTTCCTCACTGATCTATTCTGTGAAAATTTACCAAAATTAAATAGTAACATTATTAACCACTTAAGGATGTTTAAAATAACATTCTTAGAAAATAAAGGTGCTTAAAAAGGTGTTTTGTATAGTTCCGTAGAAGAACCACTTTTGGTTTCCTAAAACAGTAGATTGTTCTTTAGAGAACCATTTTTGCAAATGATTATGTATGATTGTGAAGAATGTCTGTGTAATGTAAATGTTGTTATACATTATGTGAATGTTCTTCAAACATTTAGATCTTCCCACTGACAAATCCATTTTTCCTTAGAGACCCAAATGGGCAATATGACAATATTGGCAGTATGTGAAATGTTGAATGAAAATCTCTTGTATGTAGAGTTTTTGATGCAGTTTCTGCTGTGGCACTATAAGGGCATTGTGTCTCGGTGTCAAAATATAGTGATACATATATCATTAAAATATTTTTAAGTATTGTTTTATATTTTTGCTAAATCACCCAATTAAACACCTAGTTAATAAGGTCATAAACACTTTAAATCATTAATAAGCACTTACAACACATAAAAAGGGCACTAGTGACATGTTGCTTGCCAAAAAGCGACCCCATATTCTTTTATACTGTAAAACCTTAGATCTTGCTGGTTTCTCCATCAGTCAGCATCATACAGTCTCCTCTAAAAGTACTGGAATGACATGGACACTCTTTTTGTTTTTGTTGTTCAAAAGAACCCATGCAAGCCATGACACTACCTCCACTGTGCTTGACTGATGAGCTTGTGTGTTTTGAAACATGAGCAGATCCTTTCTTTCTCCACACTTTGGCCTTTCCATCACTTTGGTAGAGGTCAGTCTTCGTCCCATCAGTCCATAAAATGTCCAGAACTTTGGTGGCTCACTTGTGTCTTTCTTTGAGAATTCCATTTTAGCCTTCTGATTCTTACTGCTGATTAGTGTTTTGCATCTTGTGGTCGAGTGGCCTCTATATTTCTGCTTTCAAAGTCATGTTTGAATGGTGGATTGTGATAACTTCACCTTTGCCCTGTGGATGTTGTTGGTCACTGACTGTTTTTGGGTTTTTCTTCACGATGTTTCTTTCATCAACTGCTGTTGTTGTGTTTGGCCAACCTGATAGATGTCTGGTTGTTACTTCTTTGACTTCCTTTTCTTCAAAGACAGCTCTCTGTTCTTGCTTTATCTTTTTTAACAAATGCAGAACCCCAGGGCTCAAACCAAGAGTAGACATTTAGAGATATTCATTGTTTAAACAGTTAATCTAACCGGACACACCTGGGAAACAAAAAATACATTTCAGTCACATGTTCCATATTTTTGCTTATTTTAAAAGTGGGTGAGTTCTAACAAAATGCCAAACTAACAATATGTCGAACTAAAAGCTGAAATTCTGATCTATCATCTCATATTCACCTTTTAATCTCAAACCCAAATGTCTTCAGTGTACAGCAAAAACAAAAGTTTGTATTTTTTCCTATATATTAAGCTCAAAGTAAACAGTATTGTGCACTAAAGCTTGTTCCCTGTAGTGAATGTGCTAACTCAACAAAACATTTGGCTGGGGGTGCTCAAATTTGCATACTGCTGTATATAAATGCTTGCACAAACACACAAAACACATGCTAAGTGCTGCATTCAGACCAACACACAACGGCACAATCACAGCACACATGCACAGATGCACACTCGCAGCGGCACGTCTGTCGACACTTAAAAGCTTTGGAATGCAGACTAAGCTGAGGCTTCTGTGACTGGAGGTTTTTCTTATAAAGCACACAATCACACACAGCTCTCTCTATATGTATCCTCAGGCAGAGAAAAGCATAGGTTCTGCTTCAGATACTAGCAAAAGGAAACCCTCACCCACACATATCCATTATGTCTATTAGCAACTGTGCCTTTTCTGCATTCTAACAGTGGAGCGGATGGATGGTTGAATGGATTTAGTGGTGAAAAACTTATGATTTTTTTTTTTTGTAAAAATGAAAGAATTACTAAGTCAGGAGCAAAAATATGCTAAAACGTTATAATAATAAAAAAGGTCTCTCTCAGGTCTGGAGGCCTCATAGTTATGGTGTAGTGTAATACATAGCCAGCCCAGGCAGCTTCTTTACTGCAATATAGCCCAAGAAGCCCCATAGCCCAAAAAGAATTCTTAGCTACAGGGGAAGGTCCCAGTCAGCGTGGGAGGCCTCTTAGCTGCAGTGTAGCGTATCTCCAGGGGCTAGCCCAGACAGCTTCATAGTTGCGGTGTATGGCAGCTGAAGCTGCCGGCCTGGGAAGCCTCATAGCCCCAAAAGAATCCTTAGCTGTAGGGGGAACGTCCTGATCAGCTTGGTAGGCCTTGTAGCTCAAGCGAATAGTGTGATGTAGCATCAGAAGAAAATGGTTTGTGTTTTATGATTTATTTATTTCAATTCTCTGAACATCTAGCATCAAATAGCTCAACTTTATAGGCGTTGCAACACAGCACAGCTGGTAATACAGAAAGTTTCTGTTCTGTTTGCTTTCGTTTTTACACTAGTAAAATAGATTTGAAGATTAAAATTCTGCTTCATGTGCAAGAGACCAGAGATGCTGGGACCTGTTCAAAGCTAAGTGTACAGTTGCTGTAATGTAACAAAAACATGAAATGGGCAAATGTTGAATTTGCATCTTGATATGATGTGATGTGACGTGATGTGAAGTGACGTGATGTCTCTTTCTGTCCTTTAGGGGTTTGTGTGTGAGGATGTGGAGCAGCAGGTATTTATGTGTGAACAGAGTGTGGCGGGGGAGCTTGCGGCTCTGCAGTGGGAGAGAACAGAGAGGATAAGCAGGGTGCTGGAAACCCATTCTGCACTGCTGTCCCTACAGACACTCCTACTACAGCACCTCCGACACACACCCACAACACAAGAGCTTTCACACGCCATACACACACACAGCCTGGTGAGTTCACATGAATACACACATACATACATGTGAGTGCATAAACACCACATACATACAGCCAAATGAGTGCATACACACACACAGGCACTTACACTCGATGTTGATGTGTGCGTCCAGCAGCATAAACCTCCATTCCAGATAGGTCGATAGATAAATTACACTAAGAAAAACTGGAAAAGTGCATTTCCTGAAGACATTGCAGAGTGACTGCACAGCTTAAGCAATGCTCAGGTGGTCACAAGGGTGATTCCAGGCAGTTACTGTAGTGTTTTAGGTGGTTATAAGGGTGTTGCTATGTGCTTTCAGTGGTATTCCAGGTGGTTGATAGGGTGTTGTTAAACAGTTTAACCAGTATCTCTGGTGGTTGCTGAGTGTACATGTATCATGTTAAAGTTCTTAATTCATAACTAGGAATGACTAATCAATATCCAGAATTCCTTGCGTTTTCAACACACTGCAGTTTCTCTCTATCTAGGCTTTAGAGGAGGCAGAGCTTCAGCTACAGAAGGAGGAGTCAGAGTGGGAGGAGTTAGCGTTTGGACATGGCTCTGATAAAGTGCTGGCTGATGCTGCTGATGATGAGCTTGATGAAGAGATATTCAGTATGGATAAAGACTACAGAATGGCTGCAAACCTGCAGGAGGCACTCTGCAGGAGACAGGAGCTCACACACATTCTCACTGAAAGGTCAGATCTCACACATGCGCGCACACACACACACACACACACACACACACACACACACACAGAGATCATTCTTAATCCTGCAGTGGGCTGTTATCCACTGTCTGTGTCTTTGAGTGACTGTTTTTTTTTTTTGTTACAGTTACTACTCAGTGAATCCATTTCTTTTTCCACTTTGTCTTCTTCTTGCATTCTCTGTGTTATATAACAAAAAGCACATCAGACTTGATGAAGGTTTCAATACATTAAACCCGTAAAAATCACCTTGGTGTGAAAAGACCTCACTAACTTTTAAACTACAGTCATGCACAAAAAATTCTTAATGCCACCAGGCCAGCATGACACTATCACAAAGCAATGAGTTACCCTGTGTGCCACAGCCTGACTCACCCTTTATCTTGTGTGTAAATAAAGTGAAACCAATATTAATTTTTTTTGGTAAAGGATTAGAGGGTAGTATGCTGATGCATTCAATATGGAAAGAATGTAAAACTATAAATTCTACTTGTTGGCATGAAATACACAGAGGAATTGCAAGAGGGTAGCAGGATAATGTTAGCACACTGGTATGAGCGCCAAGCCTGAAAATTAAACAAAGAAGTCCTACACAAACACAAGCATCCCGAGTAACAAACAGCGTTATGTCTAAAATAATGTGGAGTCAACAGAGTAAAAGAGTCAATTCCAAGCATTTCAACTCTTAGAGTTGTTAGCCAAGAGTCAACTTTGACTTCCGGACACATGGAAGTTGAAGAATCGTCTCTCTTGGAGTCAACTCACCATTAGTACTGTATTTGAAATATTTGATTACTATAATGAATAGTTCTCTTTTTTTTTCTCATGAATTCCTGGGTTGTATGTAGAAGCTCAGTCTTGTATATCATGTGAAGTTATGAGCTTAAACCTATCAGGGTTCAATATGCTGTAGCATGCTAATGAGAGGATTACGACATGGTGTCAGGAAACATGCTTACAGCTACAGAACATACCCGCACTAACATAATTTATTGTTGATGTTTAGACTATGCAGCTATTATCTTAGGTAGATAAATGATGTCGAAATTTAAAGTTATGACGCTATCAAATTTACATTCCACATCTAATAAACTGTCAAATATGGCGTGTAGAGCTGTTCCCATAGCTGCAACTTTACCAAACATTTTTTGTGTGTGGAGTTGTTAGGTTAAGATACCTTTGCTTCGATATGATTTTTAGCACTAAAAGCTAGGGTTAGCTTAGCAAGAAGGCGTAAACAGCTTTACATACAGCCATGCAGGTTCATTCTGGCTCAGAGCAGATAAACCTGTGCTTGTTTGAATGAAGCTGTTGGTTTAAGATACATTTCAATATACTTGTTAGCACCAGAAGCTAGCATTAGCTTAGCAAGAAGGCCTAAAGAGCTTTACACACTACCACGTGTGTTTGATCTAGCTTGTTGAAGCATCACTGATGCAAGTTCTAAGGAAAAACACTCAAATCTGAGTGAGTAAACATTTGTTTTGGAGCTGTTAGCTTAAGCTATGTTTGCGTCAAAATCCTTATTAGCACTAGAAGCTAGCATTAGCTTTGTGAGAAGGCCTAAAAAGCTTTATATACAACCATGCAGGTTCATTGTTGCTCACTGAAGCTTCGCTGACGCAAGTTTAAAGAGTAAAGACTAAAATCTGAACATATAAACCTGTATTCTTGTATGTGGAGATTACCACATTAGTGAAGCAAGTTTAGAGACTGAAGACTCAAATCCGAGCAGATAAACCTGTGTTCTTGTGTGTGAAGATGTCAGCTTAAGCTACTTCTAATTCATGTCCTAATTAACACCAGTGGCTAACATTAGCTTAGCCAGAAGGCTAAACCACCAGCATTTAGGCTCACTGACACAAGTTTAGAGAATAAAGACTGTGAGCAAGTTAAATCCAGTGACTGGTGCCAGAATGACAGAAAGACAAAATATTTCTGATTATTAAAGCTATAGTGGGAACTTTGTTTCTGCTCTGTCTCATCTTTTCAAATGTATGTGGAAGGGGAGGGGTTTAGAAACAGGGTGGCAAAGGAGTATTTGTGATTTGCACAACCTGCGTATTCAAAGCTCTTCATGTTTTTAAACATTATTGAGGTTTAGGGACGCTTCTATGCTATTTTTCGTATTTTCTTGGCCATAATGTTTTTTTCCGTAATTGACATCATCAGTGACTAATCGACTTTACGATTTGTTGCTGTTCTACTGGACAGCTAAAATTTCCACTTGCGCAAACACACAGACACACACTTGTATCTCTGTAATGGTGTGTGTGTGCAGGTTGAGGGAGGCGGGGAGGAGGCGGCAGGTGATGGAGGATCTGAGGGATCAGCTGGAGTTGAAACGGCTTTACACACTCTGTGACCAGGTGACCCCACCATCGTGTGCGTGTGTTTCTGTGTGCTCACATAAGGTCTGGTTCTGCAGGATGGGTGAAGTTTAGTGGTTTGTGTTTGTGTGTATGTATGTGTGTGTCTGTAGGATTTGGTGTTATCTGCGGCGCTGGTGAAGCTCAGTGGTGTATCGGTCATGTGTCTCCAGGAGCTTCTGCGCCTTCTGCTGCCTTCACTACCTGAAGGAGAACTACAGTCACTTACAGACGCACTTAGTCCTAAAGCAGGGTAATGTCCACACACCTATGTGCACACTCTGAAGCAGACACTTATACTGTAACTTACTCACAGTTGTATGCAACACCTTGAGTCAGATTACATGTTGTGTTGGTCTTCTAAGTGAAAATAAGTTAATGCATCCTCTAAAGGGAACAAAGTTTTAGTGCAAAATTTATATTTTTTTTGCTATTCGGAAAATAAAAAAAACATAAAGTACAAATTGGTGCCATAACTTTTGCATAGGCCACATTTGCTGTACATGAATTGAATCAAAAAAAGACTGATGTGCTTTAGAACTTAGAAAACAAAACTAAAATGACTGGATGTCACTGAAGAGCAGATAAGTTTGCTCTAACCTGTAGAGAAAGTTATTCTAATCTGTGTCTACTGCTGGTAAAAAATGCTGTTTTTTTATGTGACTTGCTTTTGGCTGCACTTCTTAGAGGGCTTAACCTGCACTTCTGGAATACTGCTTTGGAATGGTGTCAATTGTAGAAAGTGTTTTATAATAAAAGTGATTTGAGCTGAATTGTGTGATGCAGGAAAACACCCGGACCCTGCAGAGAACTGGTGGACAGACTGAGGAATGACATAATCAGCAAAAACCTGTCAACCTGCAACCTGCTCACAGACAGAGAAAGGGACAGGTCAGTCCAGCAAATCAGAGAGACAAGTTTGAGATGGTCATGAAACAGAATAACAATTCAATAACGGTCCAATCTTGTGAAACTTTAATGATGAAGTGGCAACCCTCCATCTTCTACAAGACAAAGGGTTGGGAGGTTACTTTAAACATGTATTCCGGGGCTCCCAAGTGGCGCAACCGTCTAAGCGTTGGCCCTATCATCAGGACATCGCGAGTTTGATCCCTGGTGATGCTACAGCCATCCATAGCCAGGAGTCCAAGAGAGCACAATTGGCCTCGCGCTCTCTGGGTGGGTGGATGGCTGCCTTTCTCCCCCCATCACTCACTCAACGCGATGCTAGTCAGCGCAGGCGTCTGTTAGCTCTCTTCAGCAAGTGAGCAATAATATTATTTATAGTTAGTCGAATTGTCGAATTTTATAAGAATAAAATCAAATCCACACAACTTATGTGACATATTTATCGTTCAGAATGGTGAATTTCAGTGAAAGGTGAATGTTTGCATCTACATGATTTAAATACCATCGTGCTAGTAATCACCTCATTTTTATGATGTACCTGCAGTCTGATTACTGTATTTTTTACTGTAACTATACCAGAATATCCTGACTTTTGTATCCTGATCATGTCACACCATCATGTGTATTCCATTACTGCCCAACCCTAACAAAACATACAAACACACAGTAATACTTATATATACTACCTGGTAACTTCCATGTGTTTCTGTAATAAATAGTAGCACCTTCTTTACCAACAGTAACTTAGCTACAGCCATTTTCTTATAAAAACATAAATACTACTTGGATGGAAGTGGAAAATAATAAAAAGTAAAAGAAATAAATAAATAATAACTTTGCTTAAAACCATAAAGGTATACTTTGATAAAAAAAAAATATTTCAAGTGTGCTCAGTCAGCTGATATGTGTTTGGTTTGAAATGTGCTTGTTTATTTTTATTTTTGCACTAACACTAACTAGGCTAATAAGTTAGTGTTAGTGCAAATGTAGCTAATATGTAACTGAAGCTGGTACATTGCAGATTATGCAAACTGCATTACTAAATCATCTCACACTAATACCTATAAAAATAATCAAAATGCAGGTTTCAAGATAGTTTTCTACTGGTTTTAGCTAAGCAATGTACTTTTGACTGTTATTACAAATACATAAATACAGCAAACAGTACTACTATTACTGGGGGAGCTTCAAGACTGGAGAATTATAGAAGGTAATACACTCTGGAATTATTACTTAGTAGACTTGTAAAAACTACAGATGTTGCAGGTTTGTACTGGATTAAAATCACATATCTTGCCAGAAATCACTCAAATTACAGCACCTCCCCATGTAAAACTAATCCAGCTCAAATAGGGCTCTTAAGTGTGAGGAAACCCACATCAGCATTAATGTCATACATGTAAAACAGGAAACTAAATAGTTTATAACCTAATGATAATGCTTAGTTTTATTTAATATTTTTTATGTAATTAATTTATTATTAAAAAAGATAGCAAAAATGGTAGCAACAACAGGGGGCCCCAGCTTTCAAATCCAAAGATGCAATTAGGATTGCTTTTTTTTTTTCAGTAGGCAAACTATAAAATCTTAAATTGTCGCACTTGTAGCAAAAACCTGTATAGGTTTATGTCAGTTGTCAGGAATGGCTTACGTAGGTGTTGTATAGCCTAATTAATGCTGTCCTTCAGTAAAGTGCTATTTTTCATATTGCATTTTGCCCCTCAGACTTCTGAAGAAGAAGCAGAACCTTCTTGAAAAGCTGTTCTCCAGCTCTCCTGCAGGACCTTCTAAAGGCAAACTGAAGGTTTCAGAGCAAGAGAGCGAACATCAACCAAAAATCTCTACAGCACAGCAGCCAGCAACCAGCCAGCCAGTCTTCACATCTGTTAATGTAGATAAGGAATCTGCCATTGGTCCAAGGCCAGGGATGGGAGGGACCAGAAAGGACGGAGTGTGGCCAACGGACTCCACCTGTGGTGATGAGGCAGGTGTGGCCATCGAGAGTCTGGTGTCTGGAGAGAGACTGTTTATTTTCCGTAGCCCTCCACCAGCAAACCAAGAGCCCACCTCACACACTTCAGCCCACGGCCGCAGGAAGAAAAGAAGCTTCCTCAACTTTAAAAAGGGAACAGTGGCTCCTCAAGAGCAAACATGAAGGACACAGGGAAAGAGACTGATTTGTGATGTGATATGAATATGAATGACAGATTCAATACAGCAAATGTATTATTATAAGCAAGACCAGAGGCAAGACTTCATCCTTGCGATGGCTCTCTCTGACCAAGTTTTTTTAAGTGAACCAAAAGTCCTGTAGCTGCTTGCAAAAAACATCTTAAATATTTGATCTATTTAATCCCAATTTTTTTCCCCACCTTTTGAGAGTATATGAAGTTTAGTCCTTAGATAGTCTCATGACACAAACCATATCCTTTTTAAGAAATTGCTTTGAAGGCCACCCTTTGTTTATTTAATTTCAAATCAAAACTGCCATTAAGTGCAAGCTATTAAAGTTTAAATATCAGGACAAAGCAGAAGCCTCAACAACAAAATGAATATTTTTTTTCAGTATTTAATGTGTCTACCTTTTGCCAGTGGAAGGATGGACAAAACCTATGTTTTTTTTTTCAGATCTGAAGCAAGAGTGGAGCTTGATTTTCTCCTCTCTCTCAAAGATAAAAGCTTTAAGTACTGTTTATTGGATGCTGACAGTGTTGGTGGTCTACCAGGTCTTTCAGGTGGTTGTTAGGAGTCCCATATCTCCTGAAAATGATTAACTTGTACTTAATGGCTGTTTTGACTGGAAGTAAAATAAGGCTTGTCTCTTTTCCACAGTACTGTTGATGGTGGGTGTTTTTTCAATCTTAAATAAAGTTTTGGAATTTCCTCAGAAATATGTTCTTTAGAATTTTTAGAATTTTAGATGCACACATAATCAGAAATTTGCAAGGCAGCTAAGGTGTGTATGGACAGTTGCTTGTGATCTAGAACAAATCTTCCAACATCAGTACCTGAGCTCACTAATGCTCTTTTGGCTGAATGCAGTCAAATCCTTCAGGCAGTGTTCCAACATCTAGTGTAAAGACTTCCCAGAGGAATGGAGGCTGTTACTGCAGCAAAGAGGGACAAACTCCTTATTAATACTCTTGATTTCAGAAGAAACGTTGAATGAGCAGGTGTCCGTAGACTTGTGGATTTACATACTGTTTTAATAAAACAAAGGTGCCACAAAGGTTCTTTGAGTGATGCCATAGACGGACCGACTTACGTTCCCTAAAGAACCATGTTTAAAAAAGAGATTTGAAAGTGTGAAGAATCTGTTAAAGGCTTCATGCATTATAAAGGTTCTGTAAACATTCTGGAAACTTTAAAAGATTCTTCACATTCACACATCTCATTTACAAAATGGTTCTAAAGTACCATCCACTGGAAGACTCAAAAGCATCACTCAAAGGACCTCTTCTGGCACCTTGACTGTAGTGCAAACAACTGTCTAAATAAATAAAAATATAAATGCAATTAATTCTAGTCATGATTTTTGAGGTTTGGAGGTTGGAGGTTGTTTCAGATATCTGAAATTTTGTAGGGAGGACAAAGTAGGAGGCTGGCGATCTATAAATAAATTTGGAGAAAACTTCCTTTGTATTAGGTGCTGTCATTTGGGCCTGAGATTTTAATGAGATCCCATAAGACCTAATTCACCCATGACCTCTTTAATTAAGCTGGAATCTAAAGAAAAGACTGAAAGGAAAACGGTTTCAAACACACAGGACACGTACTAAAAATAATAGTGTGTGCAAACCTTATAAAAAACTACAAGAAACGTCTGACTGCTGTGCTTGCCAACAAGGGTTTTGCCACCAAGTATTAAATGATGTTTTACTAGGGGGTCAAATACTTATTTCCTTCAATGAAATTCAAAGTAATTTTTATTTCTCATTTCATGTAATTTTCTCAGTTTTTCTTTTGATATTCTATGTGTCACTGTTAAAATAAAGCTGGCATAAAATTATGAGACGTTTCATTTATTTTTTTGTATTAAAACTTTTAAAGTCAGTGGGGGATCAAATACTTATTTCCTCCACTGTATGTAAATAGTTTATAGTGCCATTTCATGATCAGATACTAACACTTTTTTACTTTTGTTTGTGCAGTTGCTCATGTGTGAAAGGCAGTTACCACCACAATTCAACACCCAGCTAAATATTAGGCCCTTCATGAGTGTGAAGAAAAACTAGAAGTTTATCATTAGTTCTTTCTGGTGCTTATTTAACCCGTGAAAGTCAGTGTGAATTGACGTATTTCCAAGTAAAACGTTATTGGGGGCTCCCTGAGGTAGCAGGGAGTAAATTCATTGAATTCATCAAATTTTATTAAAGAATTTTGTCTTTTAAATTATATACAATGCAGAAAAGTAGTAGTTATGTTCAAATTAGGACATTGGGTCAACAGTTTTTTTTTTTTTTCTGAAATCTGGTCATTTTGTTGTTTTCATTGCTTACTTTTATTCAATTATAATGAGATATTCAGCTAGTGATTTTAGAATGCGGCACAACAGTACTGCAAGTAACACTAGCCAAGTTCCTGTCAGCATTTCAAACCGCCCACCTGCTTGGAATAAATTTGACTTCTTGTGTTTGTATTATTCTGGCCAACTTTTTTTTCTGCTTTTGCCACTGCAGTCCATCATCTTGTAATGTAGAAAAATGACTACATCTTTCAGCAATTTTAAAAATCACTAAATGATCACTGATGATGATGAATATGTAGTGAAGGTGTCCCATAATTGTATGAAAAAAGTTGTTTTAAGCTTCAACAAAGACCTTTAATAAAATCAGTCTGTATATTTCTATTTGGAACATCCTACCGAATTAGTTCATACTGCAGTCACACAGTAAATAAAAGTACAAACACTACTTTACAATATGGCTACCTCTATAAAGAATTTGTTAATAAGCAGTCAACAAAAAGAGGAACAGTGACCCATGCTTGTCAAATAATGAGCTCACATTCATCTATACCAGGGGTCTTTAATTAAAATTCAATAAGGTCCAGTTCAAGAAAATATCCTCAAGCAAAGGTCCGGAACATCATAATGTCTAACTTACATCATGATTCAGTGCCATATACTGTATACTGAAGTAGCCTAGTAGGTATATCAACATCTTAGGTAGTCAACAACTAAATGTCAGATCAAATAAAGTACAATCTAGTAATATTTCAACAACATTTATTGTCAGTTTTCTATTTTAGAGCACGCCTTGTGAAATAACATCCTTCTGACTCACTTTCTTCGCCGACTGCTGTTTCTCACCTCGTCCCTCCCCTGTGTGTGCGTCAGTCACTCGAGTCTCAGTCTCATCGTAAAGCACAGGTCTGATTGGCTGAGTAGCGTCACGTGTGATATTTATAATTCATGCGATTGGTCTGTGAGAAATTAAATAATTCTCCATAGTTATCAATTATAGGTCCAGGTCCGCATAGGACAGCGTCTGGGTCCAGACTTGGACCGCAGTCCGCCTATTAGTGACCTCTGATCATACTGTTAAACCTCAGATCTTGCTGGTTACTTGTCTTACTTTGTCTTCTCCATCAGTCTGCATTAAACCGGTCAGATTCATCAGATATTTGTTATTAAGTTACGCCCATTCAACCAACAACAGGTTGTTTATTCATCAGATCATGATAATTTGGCCTACATTTAACATATGAAATGACTAAATTCACATCCTTAAGGTTTTAGTAATATTGTTTACCTTCACATTCTCTGCATGCTATCTGCCATCATCCTCATGATTGTGACAAATATTGATATAATTCTGCCAGGTGGTAATGTACACTGCAAATGTAGGTGGTGTTACTGTGGTCCTTGGGGCTGGGTGGCATCTTCTTTAGGACAGCATTCCAGTGGAGGCATTAATGGTACCCTTCCTTTGCTGTTTTATTGCTCACTTATTCTCAGACATCTGTGCTCTGCCTGAACCATCCTTGATATCTGTTCTAAATGTTATTACTCTGCTCCCAGACCATCATATGGATTTCTATTTTGCACCTGCTGAATCACAGATTTGAGGTTTTTCTGAGTGGTTTGATATTTCTCAAATGACATGGCGTGTGGTAATGTGTTTCTAACATGTATAACCACCAAATAAGTCTTATTATAAAGTGTAAAACAAACTGGCATTTGTTAATGAGTTACTAACACTTATAACCACCAAAAAGGAGCTTTATTGTAAAATGTAGTAATGAGTTACTTATACTTAAAAGACTCATGAAGAAGAAGATAAGTAGCCAGTAAAATCAGAGGTTTAGGAGTGTGGATGAATGTGGGCTCATTATTTGGCAAGCAAAAGATCACTGTTGCCCTTCTTATGTGTTGAAACTGACTTTAATGCAAGCCATTCTTAGGTTATTGAAATGTGTAATAAAGCTTTGGGCCCACCATTTCTGGGGAATGGACAATCTATGACAGATCTACTTTTTATGGCTTTTCTGGTCCTCTGAGAGCTTTCAGCAGACAGAGGGTTGTGGCCCCATTTGGGGCAAGGCTGAGCCAGTGCTTTGGACACTATGTTGTTTGTGCCAGCCAGCAAAGATGATGACATCCAAGGGATGCAGGCCGAGATTCAGATGGCTAGGGTGGCCATCAGTTGTGGAAATGCTGGAAATATCGGAAGAGGTGACCTGGGTCAAGCTATTTCGGCCAAGAGAGAAAGCATTCAGACCAGGGTACAGTCCAAGCTGGAGGATGGTGGGGAGGATGATCTGTCATTTTGAGGCTCATCATTGAGGCTGAGATCCAGAGGAGTGTCAGTAGTTTCAGGAATCGCCCCCTCACTCAGGCCTGCGGTGCCTGGCTGAGGGGCCTGGCTTTGCGATGTCAAGGCTGAATTAGTTCTGGGCTTGGAAGCAGAGCTCCTTTTAGCCTTGATCTGCAAAATATGACTTAAGTGGATCAGGAGCTTAAGTGCCCTCGGCAGAAGCAGATGTTCTGGAACACTTCTTACTGGAAAAGTAAGAAGACAAAGGCCCTTTTGCATGCTTGATAGGTATTCAGCTGCCAGAGATCATCAGTTTTGGTCCTGGATGTCCAGAGTCCAGCACAGTTTGGTGACTTCCAGCTTTAAGTAGCAGACCTTCTGAAACCCGTAGAAGTTAAGCTGGCATATGATACTCTTCATAACTATGGTGTTGAAGATGTTTGACTCTCCCTGTCTGCTAAGAATTTCACTCATGAAAAGCTTGTTGTCAGTGATGATGCAGGTTCCTTGCTGGTCCCATCTGATCAACCTATAGATCTTGTTCTCCATGATGAGCCACAACTTCTGTAGAAAGGTCAGTGTGGAGACATTTACCTGCACACCAGTCATCCTGCTATTGCAGAGTGAGACGTGGCCCTGGGTCAGAAGGGAAGGTTGCTGGGTAGTTAAGCTATCTGGCTAGCCTAATGGTAAGCCTGAGTATTCATTTAATGCCCTTTTTTCACTGTCAAAATTTGGCTTGGAACAATTTCTTGCAACATTTTTTTTCATACATTTAAAGTAACAAAGTTATGGAACTGGAGCTTTGGCTTATTTGCAGCTGCCTTCCTAACTAGCACACTTAGACCCTTTAAACACACACACACACACACATATTCTAAACTCGGTCACAGGGGTAGCCTATCCCAGCTGTCATTGGGTTGAAGGCAGGATTAGACCTTTACAGTTCGAGGAAAGTCATGCCCAATGTTTCCAGCAGTACATTTAATAATAAGAGCAGAACCAAAGTTCCGTTTTTGATCTATTAGCTTTAGTGCCACATTAAGTTAGCCAGCAAATTTACAGTCCAGGGAACATCATCCAGTCTTAATCAGGGAACATTATGTTGACCGGGGATTTTACTATTTCTTGATGTTATATTAGACATTCAATTGAGGTAACAATTGAGGTATATATATGAAAACAGAGCTGGATTGAGACTTGTTTTCAAACCGGAGTTACATGATGCAAATCAACCCACCCCAAACTGTAACTGTATTTCTGCTGCTACTTACACACAAACACACATACACAGCATTACCTTCGTCTAAAATAACTTCTTCTAAAATCTGTGCATTTTTCTGTTCATTTCTTTCTCTAATTTATTGTTTATATGCTACACTGAGATAACCGCAGTGGCTAGTGGTAGAACGAAAACTAGCAAAAGTTTTTATCTTAAATGTTACATAATCGTGACAGTCACAATCATCTTGGTATTTTGCAGTTTTTGCCTCTGATGTCCATGATTCACATCTGAAAACTGCTACATCGGAAATGGAAAAAAAAAAGAACTCTGTCTGCTGTATTAGTCCATACCAGATTCGGTACACCATTCTCTTAAGGCTGATGTTAATTTCTTTCCCGAATTTATGTTCCACCTTAATAGTGTAGCAGTTTCAAACTAGATATCAGAATGTAACTCCATCATTTAAGGTGGAACTGGAAGTGAAAATAAGAGCTGTGGCTGTTTGACTTGAGGAACATCATCCAGTATTGACCTGGAGACATCAAATCGCTGTGTGAACCCAGATATTGTATTCTATTGTGTTAACATGATAGCAGCACATTAAATAATAGCAGTTGTAGAAAAGTAGATTTATGAAAATTTATGTACAAGCAAACTTCCTACTTACTGTCTTAAGCCTTCTGCTTAGTCTCACAGTATGAACTTCTTTTCACTGTATCTATAGTTTAGTTTCAAAATAAAGGTTTGGTTAAAAAGCTTTGAACTCCTGGCAAGCTGCTTAGCTTCATAGATCAGTGAAGCCTAAGGGTTCCCATCACCATAGAGCCTTGGGTTGAGGCTGGCTTCCAGTATTGGCCCTTTAATGTATCCCACTACTTTAAAAGGACTCAATAGAGGCAGAATTCTTAAAGTTTTTCATTTTGAATCAAAGATATTTTTATTTCAAAGTAAAGGTCAGGTTTCTAACCTGATTGCAATTTCTAATGTCAGTTAGTTTTCAATACAAGCCCTGACCGAGCCCCACATTCCTTAATCTCTGACATGAGACCATTCCAAGGGTTCTCATAGATTTCTATACTTTGGCTGAAGCTGGAAGCCAATACAGGTCTTGTAAAGTAATTCAGTAGGATATATAACCCAGCACATGTTGATTTCTTATTTGCTGTCTGAGTCCTTCTGCTTAGTCCCACAGTATGCACTTCACTGTGTCCATAGTTTAGTTTCAAAACAAAGGTTTGGTTGAAAAGCTTAGAATTTCTGGCAAGGCAGCATGGTCTCCCATTCAATCACTGACCTGGACCAGCCTTGCTTAGCTTTATAGACAAGTGAAACCTAAGAGTCCCAAGCCCCATAGAGCCACTGGTTGAGAATGCCTTCCAGTATTGGCCCTTTAAAGTACCCCACCACACTATTAGGACGTAATACAAGCAGACATTTTTTTCTTTAAGTTCTTCATTTTGAATCAAAGATATTTTTATTTCAAAGTAAAGGTTAGGTTTCTAACCTGATTGCAACATCTAATGTCAGTTAGTTTTCAATACAAGCCCTGACCAAGCCCCACATTCCTTAGCTTCTGACATGAGACCAGACCAAGGGTTCTCATAGATTTCTATACACTGGCTGAAGCTGGAAGCCAATACAGGTCTTGTAAAGTAATTCAGTAGAATATATAACCAAGCACCTGTAGACTTCCTACTTGCTGTCTGAGGCCTTCTGCTTTTTCCCAGAGTATGACCTTCACTATATCCATGGTTTAGTTTCAAAAGAAAGGTTTGGTTGCAAAACTTTGAATTCCTGGCAAGGCAGCATGGTATCCCATCCAGCAACTAACCTGGACCAGCCTTGCTTAGCTTCCTAGACCAGTCAAGCCTAAGGGTTCCCAGTCCCATAGTGGCACTGCTTAAGGACTGTTTCCAGTATTGGCCCTTTGAAGCATCCCACCACTTTATTAGGACTCAATAGAGGCAGAATTCTTTTTTTTAAGTTCTTCATTTTGAATCAAAGATATTTCTATTTCAAAGTAAAGGTTAGGTTTCTAAACCGATTGCAACATCTAATGTCACTTAGTTTTCAATACAAGCCCTGACCAACCCCACATTGCTTAGCTTCTGACATGAGACCAGACCAAGGGTTCTCATAGATTTCTATACTTTGGCTGAAGCTGGAAGTCTATACAGGTCTGGTAAAGCAATTCAGTAGAAT
Organism: Colossoma macropomum; assembly: GCF_904425465.1. Lineage (NCBI taxonomy): Eukaryota > Metazoa > Chordata > Actinopteri > Characiformes > Serrasalmidae > Colossoma > Colossoma macropomum. Next base: position 30,742,978 of record NW_023494801.1, on the reverse strand, counting down.
ATATAAACAAGCATATGTAATCTTCCTATTTGCTGTCTGAGGCCTTCTGCTCTTTCCCACAGTATGAACTTCACTATATCCATGGTTTAGTTTCAAAAGAAAAGTTTGGTTGAAAAGCTTAGAGTTCCTGGCAAGGCAGCATGGTATCCCATTCAGTCACTGACCTGGACCAGCCTTGCCTAGCTTCATAGGCAAGTGAAGCCTAAGGTTTCCCAGCCCCATAGAGCCACAGGTGGAGAACAGATTCCAGTGGTGGCCCTTTAAACTATCCCACAACTCTATAGAACTCAATAGAGGCAGACTTTTTTCTTTTTAAGTTCTTCATTTTGAATGAAAGATATTTTTATTTCAAAGTAAAGGTCAGGTGTCTAACCTGATTGTCAGTTAGTTTTCAATACTAGCCCTGACCAAACCCCACATTGCTTAGTTTCTGACATGAGACCATTCCAAGGGTTCTCATTGATTTGTATACACTGGTCGAAGCTGGAAGTCTATTCAGGTCTGGTAAAGTAATTCAGTAGAATATACATCCAAGCACATGTAGAATTCCTCTTTGCTGTCTTAGGCCTTCTACTTAGTCCCACAACATGAACTTAACTATATCAATAGTTTAGTTTCAAAACAAAGGTTTGGTTGAAAAGCTTAGAATTTCTGGAAAGGCAGCATGGTCTCCCATCCAGTCACTGATCTGGACTAGCCTTGCTTATCTTCATAGACAAGTGAAGCCTAAGGGTTCCCAGCCCCATAGAACCAATGGTTGAGGCTGGCTTCCAGTGGTGGCCCTTTAAAGTATCCTACTACTCTATTAGGACTCATTAGAGGCAGACTTTTTTTTTAAATTTCTTCATTTTGAATGAAAGATCTTTTTATTTCAAAGTAAAGTTTAAATTTTTAACCTGATTGCAACTTCTAATATCAGTTAGTTTTCAATACAAGCCCTGACCAAGCCCCACATTGCTTAGTTTCTGACATAATACCAGACCAAGGGTTCTCATTGATTTCTATACACTGGCTGAAGCTGGAAGTCTATACATGTCTGGAAAAATAATTCAGTAGAATATATAACCATGTTGACTTCCTATTTGCTGTTTTAGGCCTTCTGCATTGTCCCTCAGTAAGAACTTCACTATATCCACAGTTAAGTTTCAAAACAAAGGTTTGGTTGAAAAGCTTAGAATTTTTGGCATGGCAGCATGGTCTCCCATTCAATCACTAACTGGGACAAGCCTTGCTTAGCGTCATAGATAAGTGAAGCCTAAGGGTTCCAAGCTCCATAGAGCCACTGGTCGAGGCTGTTTTCCAGGACTGGCCATTTACAGTATCTCACCACTCTATCAGGACTCAATAGAGGCAGAGTATTTTAAAGTTCTTAATGTACTGGGCTCACTAAGTATTTCTGTTACTTAGCTATCCAGTAAGCTAAACATGAGGCTAGTGTATGAATGTTGTTAGAAATTCGGCAAGAAGAGTCAGGAGACTGGAGCTTTGCCGTTGACTGGGGTTTATTTCCACATACAGAGTATGGGTACAGCGTGGTCGATCACCAGTCAATCAGCAGTTCTCTTATTTACGTGCATGCAGACAATCATGCACGGGCACAGCTTGGTCATCAGTGTGTCACCAGTCTGGTCTGGTCACCAGTCTAGTCTAGTCCAGTCTGCAGTCCAGTCTAACAAGAATATTTTAGAAGAACCTTATAAACTAAGGAGGGGGACGGAGGAACAAAAGGACTTTGAGGAGGGGTAAGGAGGGGTTGTAGACGGGGGATATGAATAGAGATGTAGCGGGTAGAGATAAGGGGGGGTTGATGGTATCACCTTAAGGTCGTGAGACAAAGGGTCATTTAAATACAAACGAAGAAGTGATCGGGCAAGGGGAGAGTGCGACCAGTTTCACCTTTCTGCCATTTGCTCTCTACAATGAAAATGGTTTAGACCTTAAGAAGATAACATATATTGAGAATATTTTCTCTCAATGTAGAACATGGAGGCAGAGCTTGATCTTCAGTTTCTTTTCTCCTGTTCCTTCATTGTGAAACTGCAGAAATACAAATAAATCCTTTTTTTTTAGCTCATACATGTCTCAATGAAGCGCAAATTCTTACAGAACATGAATATCACTGACATGCTCGACAGTAACTAGAGCCACATTAAATTTAGCCGCCATTATGGAAGCAAAGAAAAGCTATTTTTAACAGAAAGTTACATGTTGATTCTAACTGTGACTTGAACATGAGGGGACAACGAACGAACTACGACTCTCTTTTCCCCGATGAGAACTGGAAGAGAACGTGAATCCACATATTACAAAGTGAATAACCTGTAGCGGCCAGTAAGTGGCGCTCGACTGCAAACAACAAATGAAACCTTCTATTGCATGAACGGACTACATTCATGGTCTAATGTGTAGCAAACACTGGCTGAAACTTTACCCCCAGACTGAGTGTTTCTAACGTTTCAACAACCCAAAGTTAAGGGCCTTTTGGCTCCAGCGAGTCTGGAATTGAAAGTGTAAATCTGTCACTTAACACTCCCAACCCCCGAACTCAGTCAAATTTACGACTGAACCAAGAACCAGCACCCCTCTCCCTCGACCCAGGGGGCAACACCTCCCTGGAATATTGGCCACATGGCCCTCCAAAGTCCTGTGGACAACTTTATCTTTAAGTAACAGAAAGTACATTTCTAAGGTATATGTCCACTCCAAACTGCAACCATTCGTTAGAATTCTTTTTAACTAAACTAAACATACCAAGAACGGAACTCATACGGCAAAATTTCAACTTTCTAAATTCCCTAGGGATCTCAAGCATGGACCCACAGCACCCCCAAGGGGTGAAACTGCGAATTACCACATCATCACCGTAAGGACTTGTGGTTTTGCTCGGCTGGAGGCCCTACCCTTTGGAGGTGGAGCCAGAGTGCAGGTTAACTAGCTACTCATTGTTTCCAACTCTGATTGGTTGTGCATAATTTTAGGAATGCCTTCCCCAGAATCACTGCCTCCTTTGTTTCAGCTAGTTTAAACAAAGAAAAAGAAGCATTCCTATATCATCAAATTGGTTTAACTTTCAAAATCAAGGAATGAACACTAAGATATTCAGGCATATTTCTAAGAGAGAGTTTAACCCTTGTTACCTGATACACAACACATGTCAAAGAACACAGGTAATATTTGCCTATCATATCTGAATATGACCCAATGCATAAAAAAAAAAATAAAATCGACAATAAAAGGAAAGGAACAAAGGAAGAAAAGAAAAGAAAACCACATTCAGGATACATATTGGTCAATGGTCTAAACTCATAGCAATTAAATGGTTGGGTCTGTCTGTTATCAAAGTTATACTCTACGTATTTCTAGCACTTAATAGTAGAAAAAGATACAGGTAATATTTAGGTACTACACAACAACAAGATTAATACAACAAGTAGTATTGCTTACAGATTATATAAATGTTGATAACCAAGCAGACAAAGCAAGAAGTTTCTTGGGTTCCTTAAAACCAGAGTGCACCGCAAATTTCGTGGTTGATTCAGATTCCTGCGTTCGCAACAAAAGGATAGCTGAATTTCTAAGTTTGTGCCGGCCTTGGTCAGAAAGACAGGTAATAATATTAAAAATTGCAAAACCCGTTACAACTGAGACCATGACACTTAATTTTGAATCAAACATATTTTTATTTCATAGTAAAGGTTAGGTTCAAAACCCGATTGCAACTTCTAATGTCAATTAGTTTTCAATACAAGCCCTGACCAAGCCCCACAGACTTCCTATGTTTGCTTCATGTCTTCTGCTGAGTCCTACAATTTGAACTAATTTTCACTGTATCCAAAGTTTAGTTTTAAAATACTGGATCTTCCCTCTGTTGCGATTAAAATATAAAATAAATAAATACAAAAAGACCCAGTTGCATGTGGTGATGTCATAGCATGAACTTTGTGATTGGTTGAACAAATTCAATTCAATCTTAAATTCTTCTCCAGATAATCCTGGAGTTGCTTGTTGCTGTCTTTGCTGGCCATAACACCTGCTTTCCTTTTTGTAACCTTAATCATTAACTAGCACATTAACATATCCTTGAGAGTGTTTAATCAGGAATGATGGACGTTTTGGGTGTTTATAGACCAAATCAGAATGTTTGTAAACATATCGGTTGGCTAAACTTCCAGGTCGATAACCTGGGTCCAGTCAAAATGGAAGCAGCTCAGTTTTTGGTGCAATTTATAAAAATTTCAAACATAACTGATGAAACATTAGCAATAACAGTAAAATCTCATGTTTGGGGCTGTAGTAGTAAATATACCTAAGTATGTAATGAATTTTACAATTGTTTTTCCCATTTTCTGACTTTCAAAAGCAGCCAGCAGCTGAAGCTGACAAGTTAACAGATTCTTTGCCCTTTCAGATGAAGTTACCAAGCACCATTACATGAACAGTAAGAGCACCAGAATGTGAACTAGGACGGGATGTTGGTATGTTGAGTGCTATTTTTAGAATTATTATTTCATAAAGAGCTTGGCAGAAGGCAGCATAAACTATAAAATGCTACAACAATCAGCATTTAAAGGCATCAGAGTGAGTGTTTTGCTCATATTTTCATGCTGGACAGAAAAATTGAAGACATTGTAAACATTTGTATGAGTGTGTGCACAGAAATGTGCAGCATATCATTTCATATTAGCCAATAAGTTAAGCTGACAAGCAATGTAATTAATTAACCAAATTAGACGCTTTAAAATGACATGAAATGACCAAAAAGACCATTAAATCATTATTTTTGGTCATTGTATACGATCAGGGATGGGGGAAGAGCTAAGTAGCATGTTACTTTTTGTAGCAAAGTACAAATTTTTGTAGCTAATAGCTGTAGCCACTACAGTTTTATGAAATGTAGCTAATAGCTGTAGCGCCTATAAATTTTTGTGTAGCTATAGTGATAATGTTCACTACAATTTCACTATAGGCATCAGGCAGTCCAAGCAAAATTTATCCATAGAAGGTGGTCGTTAACTGGGCTAGTGGCAATTGTGCAATCCGGACTGAGCCGTGGACAGTTCGAGCAAACATGCTGATCACCCCTTACCATTTTGTCCTTTCAACAAAAACTAAACCACCTTGGGAGCCACAACATGTTATACCCGTTTTACCATCATACCTGTAAATATGTCTCAGTATGTGCCAATGTACTAGTATAGGATAAAAATATAATATAAACAAAAACACAGACTTACATTAAACTTTTTGCGAGGCTGAAGTCAGCTTCTCTTTTTTTTTTTATTTATTGAAGTCAGCTTCTCTTTTGCCAGCTTCTTATTCGAATCGTCCCATTCCACCTAAATGGTGCCTGAGGTACCACACTGTACTGCTGCACCATTTAAGGTGGAACGGGAAAATTCAAACAAGAAGCGAGAAGGGTCTGACTGCAGAGCCGCAGATTTACAGCCGCAGTTTACACCAGCGGTTTCAGGCCAGTGGAACACGTGCAGTAGGACAGTGCAATTGTGCCATGTAAAGTTGAGCATTATGGGCGTTCTCATTCATATTTCAACCAGCAGCTGGTTTTCTCATTTATAACATCTCTGACAATGAACAGCGACTATTTGTGCTGGTTGTATATATTGCCATGCATATTACCATTCAGGAAGGAATACCGATGCCAATATATGAATCAACCACTGGTGACCGGTTAAACCATAAGCCAAAACACATTACAAAACCATCAGAAACCAAAAGAATCACTAAAGTTGTTTGAGCGTAAAGCTTAATATTATGTTCAGTTTAAGCCTGCTTAAAGTTTTATTCCTGCACATGTAATTTAATTGTACACATAAAGCCCTTGTATTAAGGGTAAGTTGATTGAGCTATATGTGTACATAACCCTTTAGTTTACCCAGGCCACATCAGCTGTGGTTTGTGTAATATTTACCCTGTGAATCTCTATATGTGTTCAAACAAAGTTTGTTTTAGCCTAAAGTTTAAAATATAATGTTAGCCCAACGCAAATGTATTGGAAACCCACATGAAATGACTGAAATGTTGATTACCCTAAAGTTTGCTAAGAAAAACCATGTGTTGAATGAAATGAAATGAAATGGTGGCTCTGCGGCTCTGCTGCCAGATTTTTGCAAGCAGCTGGTGAATGAGAAGCTGACTTCATGACTCAGTGTTTGACAGTTTTTCGTTGCAAATTAAACGTATCACGAAACCAGTTGGAGTGCTTCTAAATGCAAATAAGTCCATTTGTCTCCAAATTATCAATGTTCATCTTAAATCTTTCTCTTTGCCATTTGGTTAACTACTAGCTAGGGGAGGTTGTCTTTGCTATTTTGATGTAACACTGATTTATATAATAAGCTTAGAACAGCATCTTTGTGGGTAACATCATGTAATTCCATATAAACCCATGTAATTCAAATGTCCATCAACACAGTCATCAACCCATACTCCACAAAATTAGACAGCCTAATGTTGCTTGTTGGGTAATGCAGTCCAGAGCATTGGCTGATGACATCAGCAAAAAGATCATATTTGTAAACATTAGGACACTCAGGAGAATGTGCTGTGGTTCAGAGGAGCAAGTGAAGATGTCCAAGTAATACTTGTTGTGGTTGTCCAGTGGAGGTCCTTACGTTTTATGAAAAATATACAGAGAAACAGATGGATACAATCTGTAAATGTAGAACTACAAAGTGCACACATATGGACCATGAAGCTGATGAAATGTACATTAAATGTAGATACAAGGTGTACCTAATAAAGGGGCTAATGAACATATATACAAATAAGAAGATTTTTAGTCAATTTTATATTTTAGTGTTTAGTGTTAAGTAGGTTGTTTATGTATAATCGTGCCATTACAGTAAGCATTAGTTCTGTGTCCCCAGTACAATTTTCAGCCTAGAAACATCTCTGCTGACCACACTGCTTTTTAGCAAAAGCTGGAGACAAATATGTCTTGCCTTTTTGCCATTGCATGCTCACATTGGAAAATTTTGGAATTTATTACAGTTTTTCTGCTGTACTGGTCCCAGATTCCATGTTATTGTACTCATCCAGTTCTAAAGCCTGACACCTCTCAGCACTAACAGCACAGCTCCTATCTCTGAGATCAGATGGTGTGGGATTCAATTTTGATATTCTTTATGAGGTTTACAGTGTGAAGCCTCTGGAGAGCAGAGTGAGTTGATGTGATTATCTGCTGGTTTCCACTTTGCTGTCTATCAGATGCATTTGTCTTAGGCATCATGGTTTGTGTTTCAAATTACACCATCAGTCTCCAGATGTGTCCAGATAGCCTGCAGGCACATAGACCAGCACTGGACTCTTTCTGTGTGTGTGCACATTTGTTTTTCTCGATGAAGAAGCCCTCTAGGGTCAGATCGTGACTGTTTTCTTCTCCCCCTCACAGTAATTCCATAATCAATCATATGCATTGAGAGTGTAAGTCAGAGCGGATAAAGTGATGGTTTGGCCAAAAAACAAAATCTTTCCCCCTTACCTCAAATGTAGTATGTCAAGTGTGACAACAGTATGGACAAAATTCAGGCTTCAAGATGTCTGTTACTACTGTTTGGCTATAGCACCTGGGAATCAACGTCACATTGTGCTCCATAGTTCTGCCCTACCGGCAAGGTTTGTTCTTTGTTTATGTGCTACGCATACTCACATACATGCAAAAGCTTAAAGAGATTGCTGTTTTATTGCTGTTTTTCAGACTTGTCATGCTAAAAGTCGATTAAATGAAAAGGGATTGTATTTTAACCATTTCCAGAGGAATGCCAAACCATAGATTAGCTAATTACCTTGACTCCAGGCTTCTGAATAGTTTATTGTTCTGTTTCAAACAATTAGGTTATGAAAAGATACAAATATGTACCTTTGCCATGGGAAAAATTTATTTAAGGTACAAAGTTTAATGTTAAGACCATTGTTGAACCTTTAGCATTAGCATTGTTTGTACTTAGATGAACAAAAGTGTACCTGCACAGTTCCCTTTTTTCTGACATTTGAGCAGTGCTTTCAAAAAGTTAGACATCCACATGAGAATGCAAAATCGACTCGAAAACGTTTGCATGAGCATGCCTGCCCAGTAAGGGAAGATAATACCATGCAAAATCTGATGCCATACACCTCAAGAAGAACATTTTTCGCAAAATATATAGTGTGCTGCAAAGCTAAAGCAGAGATTATCCACCAACAGCAGCATGTTAAAAAAGCAGTAGGGTTTGACCTGCAGGCTGTCGGGCCCCTGTTATTTCATATTTGACACATGACCCTCTGCACCACTACATCACCATCTCTGAAACATCTATATGGTCCTGATCTAGCTTTTCAGTTCATTTGAATTATAGAGTTAGGATTTATTTGAATCTTTAGAATCACTTAGATATTTTTACTATTTGCAGTCAAGGTGATTCCCTATTCAGTTTCTGGCATATGGCACTCAGCCACTGGTGTATTTCACTTAGGTATTTGCCTATTTCACACAGTTTTCAGCATATTTCAATCTTATTCCACTGTAGGTAGCCTTGCTAGTTAACAAAGTAATAATACTGTTACTGTGCTGTATTATACATTAAACCCCACAAAAATATTAGATCACACATAGCTTGATGTTTACACTGATGGGGCAGTCAGTATAAAATCTTTAAGAGAAATAGACAAAGGCTAGTCATCTGGCACCTCAGCTAACATCACTAGCCTAGTCATATCATAACTTACTTCACCTTTTACCTTTCACTAAAACATGAGCTTGAGCTTGATGTTTATCACCACAGAGCACTGGGAGAGCACTGTGCTGTTTCCTATGTGCTACTGCTACCTTTCCTATCTGCTTTCATTGATTTTGCTCTGATCAGTGATCTGGTAGCCATCCAGTAGAGTCCATGGGCTACAGATCAGGCCAAATTAAAGAAAGTAAGCAGGAAAGAAAGATTTATTCAATTATTCATAATCAGCTTAGACAGACTAACCCTGCCACAATGGTGGATCACCCAATAGACACAGCATCACACTCCCAAGCCCTATACAACATACTACATGTCCATTTTTGTCACTAACAATATGTAATACAATGTCAGAAACCACATAATCTCAGCCTCTGATGCTCCACCCATGTGTATATGGACAGTATGACATCTACTGCATGTGAAGTTGGTTATATGTATCAGGATTTTGTCAGTTGCCTTGTGACTGGCTATCCACATGTACAAGTGTTCACACCTCCATGCACCATGTTTATTCTATCTGATGGGAAACAATTTTTTCCCTCTCTGCATATCTGACAAGTATTTTAGAGCATTAGGAACATTAGTTCCTGGATGGAAAAATAAGTGTAAAGTTCAGCTGGGATCACATCAATAAAAGATATTCAAGAATTTGCTTTGAAGAATTTTGATATCTGGTAAGAAAATGAAGAAAATATATTATCTACACATTTTACAAAATTAACATTAAAATACAAACATTTTACTTTCCCTTATTGAAATGAATACTTTTTATAAGCATTTTACGTAGTTATCTCAGTGCTAAAAACTTGCCTTGACTAATTTGAGTACATTTGGGGAAAGTGGGAAATTGTGTTTGTTTGATTTCTGGCTGAACTGTCACTTTAAAGCTATGCGAATGATAGTACATGTGTGTCTGAGAGCAGATGGAGTTGAAACCAGGTCAGTGTTTGGGCCTTTGGTGATTCTCTGAGTGGAAAAGTCTGCTCTCCTCCAGAGAGTCTATCAGCAGTGTGGCCAAAAAACGCACCACAGGATCGCTGAGCTCATTTAAAGCAGCAGTCCAGCTCTGTCTGGTGTCACGCACACACACATTCACACCACATTACTGACGGAATCCTCAGGAGTGCTGTAACTCATTGCTTGGCCAGTGGAGAGGGGGTAAAGTCTATAGTCTGGTTTTGGTTATGTGGAACCCAACGAGCAAATAATGAGGTCATTGATCATCTGACATGTCTCTTGCTCACTTTCTCTCTTTGTATGTACATTACAGGCCAAAAGTACGGAAGCAAACAGTTTTAAACAAGTACAGTACCGTGCAAAAGGCAGAGACCACCCTTAATTTATAGTTTGTTTCCAGTAAAAAAATTAACATTTGAGAGAGAAGCTCTACTCCTGCTTCAGATCTGAATAAATCCACAGGTGTTTCTGTCTATCCTTATACTGTGGGAAGACAAGTCAACACTGTGGGTCTAAAGGTATGTGTAGCTGTTACGAAGCTCTTACTGAGAAAATTTGCAAACCAAAGAAGCTGCTGCTGTTTACAGAACAATGGACTGATCACAGTCCAGACCTCAACATCATTAATGTGTTTAGGATTACTTGGAAAATCAACTTCTAAGACTAAACATTGGAGGTGTGGAAAAATATCCCTGGAGATTTCTTTGAAAAACTAGTTTTCTGAAAAGAAGATTCGTTGTAATAAAGGCAAAGTGTGGACACACTAAATAGTGAAAAATGTAATGTTATATTTAGCGGTTTAGGTTTCTGTGCAGTTTCTATTCAATATTTATTTTCTGCTGAAAACATAGGAACTTGTATTTAATGGCCACTGGAAATCAAATAAATGAAGGGTGGTCTTTGACGTTTGCACAGTACTGTAGTTTCAAAACAATTTTACAATTAATTCAGGTTGCTAGCAACAAACATGTTGTTTAACGAAAGAAGTTGTACCAATAAACAAATCGATTTAAATTCAACTGATTGTATAGCAAAATCAAGTGAGTTAAAAATTAAATGCTCTTTTTTTTTACATTAAAAATGCTCTTACATTAGATTGTTTTTACATTAGATTGTTCATCATAATGTAGAATATATCATTAATTACACATCTTGTTGATTTTTGAACTGAAAAGAAGTAAACACAACCTAAGTAGCAAACTATTAAAAAAACATTTTTTCTGCAACGTTAATGTACGGTTACTTTATATTTGATTAACTTAAAAATTAAAGTAAAATAAAATAGTAATGTGACGTGCAAAATTTCACTCTTCCAGTTGTAAATGAACTGTCATTCGATGACAGCTACATAATGTAATAAATTCATTGACTCTTCACATGTTGTCTAGTACTCAACAACCATGGGTTTATCTAAGCTGCTGGCTAAGGATCTGAAAATGAAGCTAATTAATTGACTGGAGGTGCACTGTTCTACTGTGCAGTGTTGCTTGCACATACATAATCTGTAAAGAAGAGTCATCAGAAGGAAAACATACCTGTGACCTCATCACAAAAGTAAACAAAACATCATCTAGATGAGCCAGATGCATTTTGAAAACACATGCTGTGGTCTGATGAAGTAAAAACTAGACACTTCAGCCAAAATCACCCAAGGTATGTTTGGAGGGAAAAAATAGGGCAGCACTTGATGAAAAGAAAACCTTGCTGACCATTAAGCACGGGGGTGGATCTATTATGTTTTGAGGTTGTGTGGCATCCAGTGGTACAGGAAACATTGCACAGGTAGATGCAAGAGTGGATTCCACTATCAGAGCTTTTGACTTTTTATTGATGTTCAAATATTTTGCAAATATCGTAGTGCAACATGTCCCCCCAATATCGTTCAGCCCTAGCACAATAGTAGTTATTTTGAACTTTTAGTTGGTTTTTAGTTTTTCCCCTCTTCTGCTCTGCTGGATTAAAGTTTCTCACAACTGTTCAGGGATTTGGATCTTGCTGCCACTAGCTATGTGTGTGCTTGGCCTCTTAGCATGCCAACTAAGATGCAGCTGCTATGTCATATTTAATCCTGGTTATAAGATCATTATTATTATTTATTGCTATTCCAGTTTCATGTTGCCTAATTCAGACTGCCAGATTCTCACGAATGCCAAGTAGGCCAGCACACATCATGAGGTCTGTGGCTACTGGTGTGTGTGCGCACTTGCAGGCCCTGAGGAGTGCTTCCATTTGAGCTTGACATAAATCAAATCTTAAAGCGTCAGTTTCTGATTTGCGCAGCTTCCCCCTTGCCCCACAGGTAGTAAGTTAGCCAAGGCATGGTTGCTGTCATGTTCTGCATGGAAAATTAATTAGAAGGAAACTTCTCACAAACTCATCACAAAAGTCAACATCAGAAACATGCAAACATCATCTAAATAAGCCAGAGGCACTTTGGAAAAGTGCTGTGGGCTGATGAAAGAAAAATTGAACTCTTTAACCAAAAATGTCAAATGTATGTTTGAGGGAAAAAAGGAGTAGCATTTGATGAAATCAACACTCTGCCAACTGTTAAACATAGGGGTGGATCCATTATGCTTTGGTGTTTTGTTGCAGCCAGGAAAACATACAGGAAACATACAGCATGAGTAGATAGAAGAATGGCACTAATGCTGCACTTTACTGTTCATCGGAAGGTTGTATATACCAGATGGTTCGTTAGCAAATAATACAAAAATGTTCAGGTGCTTGTTCATAGATATGCCCAGCACACAGAAAAAGCCAGCATTGAGGTCTGGAGAATACATATACTGCTTTTTCTTGGCTGTTTTGAAAAGCACATCCAACCTTATGTAAATAAAAAATGTAAATAAACACAGAATTCAATGATATGCAAATCCTTTAAACCCTAGATTTAATTGAAAATACTACAAAGACAATATATCCAATGTTGAAACAGAGAAAGCATGTTTTTGGAAAAATATTTGCGCATTTTGAATTTAATGCAACTAAAAACAGGTAAAGTTGTGCAGTGCTAAAAATAACTGATAAAAACATCTCACAACTAATTAGATTAATTGCCAACTGGTCAGTAACAGAGAGGCTGAGTCTTTCAGAAGTATGGCGAGGGGTTCACCACTGTGCAGGCAAATAGTCGACAATTCAAGAATAATGTTTCTCAACATAAAATAGCAAAAAACTTGAAGATTTCATCATCTACAGTATAAACAATAATGAAAAGATTCAGAGAATCTAGAGAAATCTTTGGGAATGGGTCCTTCGGGTGGCATTGCTTTGAAAACAGACAAAACCATTGTCTACAAACACAGTTTGTCACTGCATCCACTGCATACAAAACTACAGCAGTCGGTGTCCTCAGAAGAGATGACGCAACATCAGTGGCATGCACCTGTCCCAACTTTTTTTGAAATGTGTTGCTGGCATCAAATTCAAAATGGCCAAATACTTTTTTTAAATACAATAATTTTTTTCACTTTCAACATTTGATATGTTATCTTTGTACTATTTTCAATTAAATACAGGATTTAAATGATTTGCACATCAGTGCATTCTGTTTTTATTTACATTTGCACAGCGTCACAACTTTTTTGGAAACGGAGTTGTACATGTAAGAGAAGTGAATCAGGTCTATTTTCACATTCCCTGCAAGTCTAGCGTTTTTCACTTCTGTAAAAAGTGGAAGGTTGTGTTATACATCAGATCTCATAGACTTGTGAATCATCTAGTATCCCGAGTTTACCAGCTGTAAAAACAACTTTGTTGGCTGTTCAAGTGCAATTTACAGGTGGGAAAATTGTTATTTTCCAGTTTCCCATACCACTTGATTGAACATTAATATCAGCAAATTCTGGAAGCAAATTTGACACAGCCAGTAAGGAAACCAAAGTGGAAAAGATGCTGGTTCTACAATCAAGCAGTGATTCAAAACATACCTCAACATCCACCTTGAGCTAAAACTTCCGCTTTGCCCCAAATGTAGTCAGACATCTAAGGCACATAGATATGTAATGGTAGCTTGTATTCAGAGTTGGGATGTAATGGAACACAAGTGTTGGGAATACATATTCAGAATACAAATATAAAGCATCTTTATTCAGTCCATTTTGTACAGGCATTATTCAGAATACAGTTACGTTTTACATTTTTAGAAGAATATTTTTAGATTACTTAACCATGAAATAAACAAATACAATATTCAAAACAAATACCGTCAATGCATGTTTATAAACTATTTTAGAATCAGTATACAACATGTAGTTACACACAACTACTAGTTAGATTAATTCTAAAGATGTCCTCAGTTAATGGCTTCTTTATAAACACTGAAGTTCCTGTTAAAAAGCCTGAGTAGACTGATAAATCAATGTAGTGATCAGTTATTAATCTCAGTGTTACTGAGCTCTGCTAAAGCCTGAGTAGACTGATAAATCAGTGTGATGAGTCAGTTATTAATCTCAATGTTACTGAGCTCTGCTTGAGTATAATGATAAATCAATGTAATGATAATTTATTAATCTCAGTGTTACTGAACTCTTAAAGGGATGATCAAACTAATAATCTCCTTAATAGTGGATATGTTTGCAAGTGAAAAGTTGAAAATCATAATATCAGTTTTTAAATGATAAGTAATTTTTCATGCAAAATATTAACAGAGGAACAGTGAATTAAGTAACTGTTTTTTTGTTTATTTTTTTGGGTCAAAAAGGTTTCCCATCTGCCTTACCAAGAGATGTATTATAAGTGCATTCTAAATGTATTCTGAATATGTTACTTTTTTATGTATTGTAACAGAATACATTACTGAATACATTTAGGACAGTGCATTTAGCCCACAGTAATGATTTAAGTATTTCACCCAATCCTGCTTATATCAATTAAAATAATTATATTACTACACACTTCTCTCAAACCATTGTTGCTCCTCTATTTGTTAAGTCATCTTAAGTAGTTTTGCTTATATGGTTTCTGACAACGTAGAACATACTGTTATCCAGTGGTGAGCTGTGACTATTAGAGCTAGACCTTCAGGTTGGTGCATAAATGTCAGATATCCACCTCTATGATAATGCTAATTTCTGCTAGCACTCATGAGATTTCTGATAGTATGTTGCTCTAAGCCAGTGTTTCCCTGCTTGGTCCTTAAGGCCCCCCAGAAGGTCCACATTACACGGTCCTAACTCACCACACATAGGAATGAAGAAAAAATGTGGACCGTGTAGGGGGCTCTGAGGACCGGGTTCTGAAACACTGCTCTAAGCTAATGCTGTTGCACATATAGGTTTTTTGCCTGTTTTGGAGTAAAGAGAGACATATGAAGTTTGTAAAGATTTTCCTCATTTTTATTGAAACTTGTAACAGACAACACATTCTACCAATACTAGTCCTGGCACTGAACTACCACCGCTGTTTACCATGTCTATAACTGACTGAAAACTGTTTAGACTATTTTTTAGACATATTTGCAGTAAGTGACATATATAACTGTATGTGATGGTTTCTCCCATGGAATTGGTCCCATTGAAAATCAAAACATGACTGATTTATTCCACTGTCAGTTGCTAATTATATTGGTAGTTAATTTAAAAAAGGCCTAACTAATAGGTAAGGTTGATTGGCTGTATCTTCCTAGATACCATGGTGGAAAAAAATCTGATTGCACAATTTTTCATTTGTGAAATAATGAAATTAGAATATACCACAGTGCTTGCAGAATTTAAACGCATGATGATAATATTAAATAAAAAATATTTTAAAAATAGGTTCCCAGAAATCATTAGGCCTTCTCTGATGGTCAAAAAGCTCCTCAGGGTTGCCCACTTCTGATGTCTATAAAAATAGACAAAAGCATAATACAGTAATGAAGATGATGACTACTACTGTTTGCAGCTATGTGATATCCTTTTTCATGTTTACAGACAACAGTATATTCTACAATGTCAGAAAGCACATAAGTCTTTGAGTTCAACACAGTTCAACACATCTTTTACGCTAACCACACACTTGCAAACCCCTAAATATTTAATGCTATTTGTAATAGGTGCTACCATTAAAGAACAAAGGAAAACTTCCCATCTCTGAATGTGTGTGTGTGTGTGTGTGTGTGTGTGTGAGAGAGAGAGAGAGAGAGAGAGAGAGAGAGAGTGTATTTGGGAAAATGATGCTGCCCTTTCTAAATTGAGCAGAAAATGTCGACTCATTTGAGTTTAAAAGGCCCAATTATCTGGGACAGGAAACTGAGCACTTTAGTGACCTTTACCACAAGCACTATCTGACCGCTAAGATACAGCACACATTTCTGCCTCTCACCATGTGAAGACGGAAGCAGGGTGGGGGATTTGAACGATTCTAATGGTCCTGAAGAGATCAACAAAGATTCTTTTTAACAAAGAAACTTTTTTTGCTTGAGATTTTTTTTTAAGTTACTGAAATATTTTAATTGAAACCCACCATTAATTAAATAATAATTGAAGACTAGTTTTAGATACAGTGCTAATGGCAGTGCATCTTCCATTCTGTCCTCTACAGAGTAAATGGTCAGTGGTTTAGCCCGGTCATACTCTGCCACCCAAAATGACAAATAAAAAAAAAAAGCAAAACAGCAAAAACAGAGAATATAGCACACTATATGGTCAAAAGTGTGTGGAAACCCCCCAATTTAATGAATTCAGATGTTTCAGCTATAACCACACCTATTGCTAGCAGGTATACAAAAGCAAGCACATAGCCATGCAATCTCCATAGACAAACACTGGCAGTAGAATGGGTCGTACTGAAGAGCTCAGTGACTTTAGGAAGTCACCTTTGCAACAAGTAAGTTTATGAAATTTCTATCCTGATAGATCTGCCCTGGTGAACTGTAAGTGATATTATTGTGAAAAGGGAGTGTCTGAGACCAACAACAGCTCAGCCACAAAGCGGTAGACCATGTAAACGTGCAGAGTGGGGGCGCTGAGTGCTGAAGTGGGAGGCACATAAAAATCACTTCTCCTCTGTTGCATCACTCATTATAGAGTTCCAAACTGCCCCTAGAAGCAACATCAGCACAAAAACAGTGCGTTTGCTCTTAATTAGGGTTTGGGCTCGGCTCTTAGTTCCAGTGAAAGCTAATGTAAAGCTACAACATATAAAGACACTTTAGACAATTATATGCTTCCACCTTTACTTGAGGAAGACCCTTTACTGTTTCAGCATGACTGTGTCCCTGTGCACAGAGTGACATCCATAAAGACTTGGTTTGATGAGTTTGGTGTGGAGGACCCTTGACCGCAACCTCACTAAACACCTTTGGGATAAATTGGATCATGGAGCCAGGCCTTCACATCCAACATCAGTGCCTGACCACACTCTTTTGACTGAATGGGCACAAAGTCCCACAGACAAACTCTAAAACCTTGTGGAAAGCCTTCCCAGAAGAGTGGAGGCTGTAATAGCGACAAAGGCGTACCAACTCTATATTAATGGCCAGTGATTAATGATGGTCAGGTGTCCACATACTTTTTGCCCTATAACGGATGTCCCCAGATTTGGAGGTGAAGACTGATTATCATGATATATTAGCTATTATTGGAAAGGAAGCTTATGCTGTAGTCACTGCAGTTGTCAAATGGAAATAATGAAAACTCCATAACAAAACTTCATATTCCATTGCATATTTACAGTTTTTAAGTTTTCCCTCATAAATCGATAGTGCTACACACACTGTTTTATGTCAAGATGTCATGTTCTTTCAAACACTGATATCATCTGTAATTGGAAAAATATTTGTGTAAATGTGTGTGTGTATTTGCATGCATCTGTCTTATACTAGAAAAAACAGTTCATTATAGATTCTTGCTTTGACAGTAAAGATGCAACATTTTTGATAAGCAACAAACAAAATTTCATTTAACGGCATAATTTGTTCAGATTTATATTCACAACTTGCTGCATGCTGAGTGAGAGCTGGAATTATGGGACTATAAATAGGGAGTAGAGTAGAGTTGGCACGTTTTCATTTTGTGACTGGTTCTGCTATGGGAAATAAGTAGAGATGAGTTGAGTAGAGTAAAGTAGAGTAGAGTAGAGTAGACTTGGCACGTTTTCATTTTGTGACTGGTTCTGCTATGGGAAATAAGTGAGGCATGAGGCCCATGCATACATTTTTCAGGGAACCTAAATTTTAGGCGCCCCTGGATGGGGAGGAAGACAAAAAGTACAGGTGCAGAGAAATGGCAGGACAAATACACAAACTTTGTGTCTCAATCCAAGCACTGCACTTTAGTTTAGTATATACATTATGTACTTTGCTAGATAAGGTCTGGATGTCTGAAATAACATTCTAAATGCAATAAATAGGGATACCACAACAATGGCCTAGCAGCATCTTAGCACCTGCCTAGGATGACATGGCAACCGCCTAGCAAGACATCAGCAACAACCTGGATTACCATAGCAATGGCCTGGCCACACCTTGGGATACCACCTTGGATAGCCAATCAACAGTCTAGCGACATCTTAACAACCACCTGGGATGTCATAGCAATGGCCTATAAATATCTTACCAACTGTTGGCAAAGACTTTGTCAAGCTAACTTAAAGTTTGTTTACAAATTTCCCCTTTCTAGTTTTATGTACTATCCAAAACAGCAAGGGAATGTACATTACAGTTTTCATTTTTAATATTGGTAAAGTAAATGGTAAATCTATAAAGAATATAAACATTTTTTTTTCCTTAAAATGCCCTGCATGTACCTCTCCACCTTGAATACATTTTTAAAAATACACTTTAAACCAAAACCTTCTCCAAAACTATCGTAAAGCAATGTCCCAGGCAGCATAAACACAACTATTTAGTGTAAAAACTTTCTGTGATTTAACTTTTAGAGGTATTCAATGCTTTGGATGTCTGGTTCTTATCACCACCACTGTGAACAATTCTGAATCAGCGTTTTTCTAGAATGAAGTATTTTACATCAAACCACTCTGAATGACTTTGTTTATGTTTTATTGATTTATTTATACATAATAAATAACTACTCCGTGGAATTTCTCTTTCAAACTTTGGTGGTCCCTGATGGCTCCTTCCCTCCCACTATGTATGAAGGCCTGCAGCATCTGAGTGAGATCAGCAAGGGAAAATCGTGTAAATTTGTTTCTTCACCAAACCATTGTTTCTTGTAGGCTGGACGATAGGCTGCCATCACTTTAACATGATATGTGAAGATGAAATATATGGTACGTCAGTATAATTTCTCATTTGTTAAATTCTTATTGTCTGATATTGAAGGAATGCACATATTAATCTGCATATCACAATAACAGCTGAAATATCACAATATTCAGGAACACTGCACATCAGCCTTAAGCTGCTCAGTAAAAAATTCTCACTGTTTGCTGTTCTAATCGGATCCACCAGTCATCACTCTGTTACAGCTTATGCATAAAGTTTATTTGACACAGATATTTTATTCACAGAGTAACAGAAATATCAGCTGCATAATCAGATGGATGCTACACGAGTCAGCAGAGCAGGTTACAGAAGCTAAAGGTGGCTAATGCTAATGCAAACGCTAACTGGGCTACACGGCTACAGTGATGCATTCAGTCACTCAATTAGTCTTTACAAACTGCTTACACACTTAATCACACACACACTGTAAGGCAAAGGGGTTGGTTTTGTGCTGTGTCTACTCCATGCTTTGTGTATGTGTTTTGAGGACTTGAGGACAGTATTGTGGTCAGAAGGAGGTCAGAACACTGTCCTACTTTTCCACATTTCAGCGTGTGTCTGGACCCATTATTTAGTCATGAAGCTCCAAAAAAGAAAAGCAGGAGGGCAGAAGAGCAAGGGTAGTTTGACCATCATTGGTTAGTTTTAGCTGTTGGTCAGCATTAGCCGCTGGTCAGTTTTAGTAGTTGGTCAGTATTAGCTGTAGCACACACCATTTCTCTGAGAGATCCTGCTGTTGTTGTTGTTGTTGTCGTTGTGTCCGTCATGCAGTTTGTCTGGTGCTGACAGTGAAGATGTTTTATTCACACTGTCACCCTGCTTCTTTAACCTGAGAAAATGAGAGAGAGAAAGAGAGAGAGAATGATGAGAGGGAATGCAGATAATCAACAGGACAAGTTAGAGTAGGAAAGAGAATAAGAAAAGGAATAGAGAGAGAGAGAGAGAGAGAGAGAGAGAGAGAGAGAGATAGAAATTAGAAAGCAAGAGAAAGAATGTTAACATTAACTGTGGAGTCCCACAAGGTTCAATTTTAGGGCTTTGCTTCTCTTTTTGTACATGTTATATCTAGGTAATGCCATCAGGTAACAGGAGATCATAGGTAGTATTTTCATAGGTATACCGATTATACACAATTATACATTTACATTCCTTCTGAAAATCAAGACGTTGTTCAAAGGCTCGCCAGTTGTATGTCAGATGTTTTCAGTAGATGTCTAAAAAAATAAAATTTTTTCAAAATTAGACAAAAAAAAAGACCCCTAAAACACTGAACACTGAAATAGTGATTTAAAGAAGGCTGCTTTGTGAGAAACTAGGCTCCTAACATTAACACTTCAGTTATCAATGTCAGAACAGTCTTCTATTTTCATTGTTTCTGGAACTAGCTAACACCAGCTAGAGTAGTTACACGGTTAGCTTTGCTCTGCTTTATCAGTCACTTTCTTTAACAACGTGTCCTTGACAATGCACTCATGTTTTGTAGTAGCAAAGAATAATAATATATATTATATATTATTATATATTTTATATTATATGTAAGTGGCAAAGTACAAAAATAAATTATACAGAAGCCTCACCAACTACATATATATTTTTTCTGTATTTAGTGTATACACTCTTAACCTTTACAGCTTCTGCTCTTTTCAGGAGAAAGAAATCTGCAGGGATTTTATTTCACACCTTTGCAAAGTTTAGTCTTAGAAGTTGGTTGCATTTTCTATTTCTCACTATCCAAGTAATCACAAACAGATTTAGTGACATTGGACTCTGGGGTGGACAGTCCATTGATCTGAAAACACCCGCAGCTTCTCTGTTTGATTTGCAAATGTTGTCTATTAGTGCAGGGTGGCACGGTGGCGCAGTGGGTAGAGCTGTCGCCTCACAGCAAGAATGGCCTGGGTTCAATTCCCGGCCGGGTCGACCAGGGTCATTTCTGTGTGGAGTTTGCATGTTCTCCCCGTGTCTGTGTGGGTTTCCTCCGGGTTTCCTCCGGTTTCCTCCCACAGTCCAAAAGACATGCAGTCAGGCTGATTGGACATGCTGAATTGCCCCTAGGTGTGAGTGTGTGTGTGACTGTGTATGTCTGTCTGTCTGCCCTGTGATGGACTGGCGACCTGTCCAGGGTGTATCCTGCCTTCCGCCCAATGACAGCTGGGATAGGCTTCAGCACCCCACCGTGACCCAGAAGGATAAGCGGTTTAGATGATGTATGTATGTATGTCTATTAGTGTATTTCCTTTTCTCAGTAAGAGCTTCTTGACAGCTACACATCCTTTCTGACCCATAGCACTTCGTTGTCTTCTCTCAGAGGAAGGATAAACAGAAATACCTGTGGATTTTTTCAGATCTGAAGCAAGAGTGGAGCTTGATTTTCTCCTCTCTCTCAAAGATGAAAGCTTTAGGTACTGTTTATCTAATGATGACCATGTTTGTGGCTCACTAGATCTTGCACCCTTCCTAATGCAAGTGGATTGTTTTATGTCTAATCTCCTCAGAAACATCTTCTGATGCTTGTTTTGAATGAGAATTCAATAAATTAAGGGTTGACTTTTGGACAATACTTTACATACGTACTCACAAATCTGGGCAAAACTCAGTCTATTTTCTTTAGAATTCATTTCTTTAGTATTTCAAAAGTGGCCCCTTAAATGGTTAACTGAGTACTTGAGTATGCATGCACATCCTCATCCCTGCATATCTACTGTGTTTGAGGTATTTATGTCTTTCAGTTGCTAGCAGCAGAAATGAATCAATGAATAAAACTCTCTTTAAAAAGGCTGAAAGTGTTTGTGGATGAAGAGATCTGGGTGAACTGATTAGACTTATATTTAATATTCATAGATGTAAAGTTTTTGTTTGAGCAGCAGAATATTCATTAGAGCATGAATAATAATCAGCACAGCCTAACAGCCTAAAGCTCAGTCTGCATACTGTGCGCAGCATTAGGACACACATACCCACACATACGAATGAGATAAGAGTGACTTAATGTGAGAAAACTAAAGCAGGGAAACTCTGCTCATTCAGCTGTTAAACACACATGCACACTCACAGAGGCTAAAACCCTCACACTCCACTTCATTAACAATCTGATTCTAAAACTCAAATTAGAGCACATTTTCTACAAGAATAAAATCATAACTCAGCTGTAGACACTCATACACGCATACACACAGACACACACACATACAAGGCCTGCACAGAGACCCTTAGAGGAGCAGAAAACATCCTTTGAGGTCCTCCCAAGCACCTAATGACCACATCTGGAGCTTTACATTCAACAAATATTCATGACAAACTCTGGTGTGCTGCTAAAAGACTGAAAGCTTGAGGAAATGTTGGATAGCAATAGTTTTTTAGCAGCAATTGGAGGGCAAAAAAACTTTTTTGCCTCTATCTGGCTACCTTTTTTGCCCCTACCTGGCTACCTTTTTTGGATAGTCAGGGATTTTTTTTACAATATCACAGCAGGTCAGCGAGAGTTATGCAGCAACAGGATGCTGGTATACTGATCAGGGTGCTGGGCATGTCACCACTATAAGCAAGTATTTTTTTCCAACCAATACAAAACTACAGCAAGATTACATACAGATTAACAGTAGGAGAATTTCATATAAACCCAACAACCAATGCAACATTTTCCTATAAAGCATGCTTCCATTCTTGACAAGCAAAACCCAGATGAAGACAAAATAAAAGTACCCCAATGAAGATGATGTAAACAAAACATTGACAGAATAAAAAAATGGACAAAATACAAAATGGACAGCTGAAATGTACACAATCAAGACAGAAGAAAGCACCAATTTAAAACATCCAAACTGGGAGGCATTCTGAGATAAAGCAGACTGCTACAGTGGGCATAGATTTTTTTTTATTTATATCCTGCTTCTGATCACTTTGTTTGCAGAATAAGGCAGTTCGCAGATCACTGCTGATGAGGACAATGCAACTTTTTTCTTTAACTCGGGTGGCTAAACTTTTTATATTTGGCTTTGGAGATCTCTGCCCATCTTCTACTCTGCCTATGTATCAGGTCTTGCCTTTACAGATCCAAGCATATTACAGATCCAAGCATATTTCTGGAACATTTGGAGCTTCAAATTCAAAATACATTCAAATGGTGGATAGTGCAACGGCTGCTAAGCAATGACTGGATGAGAAAATGAAGCAGGATTTCTGGAAAAATTAATTAAGAATTAAATAAAAAATCAAGAAACCATTGACTGTTTTCATCAACTAAAACAATTACAAACAGAGAAAAATAAGTAGAGAGAGGAAGTTTAAAAACGAGCTATTCTAGCTTTAGAGTGTCCTGTTCTGTATTCCAGCTCACTGTTACACTATAGCTAAAAGCAGATTTACCCAAATCTAGCTTGGGAGACTTGAAGTGTAATAAAATCACTTGAAATCATGTTAAAAATTACCACAAGAAAATGTAATTTGTTCATGTTCACATGTAGCTTGTTTCCTCACACCATTCAGCAGACCTGGAGCTGACACTGCACACATATCACATTCTAGAACTGCAGCTATGTGCATGCTAAATGAAGTCACTCTGGGTGGAGCGGTGGAGATGGAAATTCACTGACAATAAGTAATTAAAACATTCACTTGTAAAAGCAATGAGCAAAGCTTTTAAATAAATAAGAAACAAACAAACAAACAAACAAACAAACAAAAAAGAAGGGTATCAGGAGGGAAAGGGGCAGAAAAATGCTCCCCCAAAAACACACACATATACACAGATGGAGCTTCATTTCTTGCTCTCTCTATCTTATTACACTGCAGAACAGTTTAGGCACACAGATTTGAGTTGTACTAGAGTTGCATAATATGTCAGTAGATGATATTTTGTCATTTTTTGCCCCAGAGTTTTCGACAAACATGAACTGGGTGCTATTTCTTCAGTTGAGTTTCAGCAACTTAAAAGAAAGCAGAAAACACATTTGCTGAGAGATGTCATAGGTCATATGAAAACAACATTTATACCTCCTGACTGGTATAACACCTATAAAGGGTGTCTGTGAGTAATGTCTATATTTGAGTTCGGGTTGCATCTGTCAACAGTTGTGAGCAACCAAGTATTGACAGCTGCGAAAAAAAACAGCTAATCACCCAATTTATTTTCCTTGCAAATAAGACAAAATTGTTAATCACAATTATTTATATGGTAATTAATCATCAGCTAAAATGTCATGATATCATGACCAGCCTACTGTTTATGATGTTCTTACATTAACATGAAAAAGAGAAAAGTCTGAAAGAGCGGAAAAGTACAGAGAGCAAGAGAAAGGGCAAAGGGGCAGTACTTACTTTTCTCTGTTGAAAATGATGAACTCTTGTGTAACGGTGTCTAGACACTGCTGCAGGTGGGGGGGCTGAAAACACACACACAGAACAGCAGGTGGATCAGTGTGAAAATAAGAATGTTTCATGCTCTCTGACTGTGTGTGTGTGTGCGTGCAGGGGTTTACTGCTAAACCTCACAGTATAAGTGAACAGTACAAACAAACTGTATAAATGAACAGTTCAACCAAACATTATATCAAACAGTACAAACAATTAGAATAAATAAACAGTGTAAACAAACTGTATAACCAAATATAATGGTCTGTCAAAAGTAACACAGTAACCTGATACATTATTAACTCCACAATTATCTTTAGGTCATTTATGTATTTTTCTGCAGGCTGAGGCACAACTGCTTGCAACCTGTATGTATTGCAACCTCATACAAATACATCTGTTAAATGGCTTTTAAAGCAATACTTTCAGCACCTTTAATAAGAATAAGCTGGACAGTGTTTGTGGGAGATGGATAAATCAACAAGCAGCAAGCTAACAAAACCAATAACAGTGGAAAGCTCTAGTTTCTCTCCACTGTTACTGTGGTCTGTCAGAATGAAAGATGAAAGTAATAAACTGTGATGAAAATTATTTGTCCACTTATATTGCTATAACAAATTGTGCTGCTTTTTAAATGGGAAAAATCTTTCATTAGGGTCAAACTTCAGCAAAAGAAACACATGCAATTAACTGCAATTAAATACACAAAATAATGCGAATCAGGAATGTCTATGAATTATTATTATGAAAGTAACATGTAAGTTATGCAAATAAGGAGCTGAGGTTTAGCACATGCAGGCTATAGCAGATTACTATTTGGAGTTTACTATTTATATATTTGGTGTTTTTATTACATGTGTATAAAAAATGAACAAGTGTTTTTTACATGTGTTATAAACACACCAGTGGG
The DNA here is from genome assembly GCF_904425465.1 of Colossoma macropomum. Taxonomy (NCBI): domain Eukaryota; kingdom Metazoa; phylum Chordata; class Actinopteri; order Characiformes; family Serrasalmidae; genus Colossoma; species Colossoma macropomum. The sequence goes on along the minus strand of NW_023494801.1, from coordinate 30,717,822 downwards.
CTGGAGGTTTTGTTGGCATCTTTGGATTTACTCTTGGCCAGTCGCTTCTTCTTCTTATGCAGAGGTTTCGACTCTAGAATCATCTCCTCCAGCTCGAAAGTGGGGTCACAGTTCAGACGTCCTTTCTGAGAGAGAGAGGGATAGAGAATACTGACACGCTGCCTATCCTATTACGAGAAGAGAAACAAGGAGCTTTGGCAGGACAATACAGCGCACAAGATCTATAAGAAATGTACTGCCATGTTTGCAATACCAATACATACACTTACTGAGCATGTCCTTGTTTCTACACTCACTGTCCAATTTATCAGCTCCGCTTACCATACAGGTGTGCTTTGTAATTCTACTCTTCAATGGCCAGGACCCCTACAGGTCCACCACAGAGCAGGTATTATTTGGGTGGTGGATCATTCTCAGCACTGCAGTGACACTGACGTGGTGGTGGTGTATTAATATGTTGTGCTGGTATGAGTGGATCAGACACAGCAGTATTGCTGGAATTTTTTAAACACCTCAGTGTCACTGCTGGACTGAGAATAGTCCACCAACCAAAAACATCTAGCCAACAGTGTCTTGCGAGCAGCATCCTGTGACCACTGATGAAGGACTAGAGGGTGGCCAACACAAACTGTGCAGTCACCTGATGAGCCATCATTACTGATTTTACATCTACAAAGTGAACCAGCGCAACAGACACTAACACAGCACCACCACGTCAGTATTGCTGCAGTGCTGAGAATGATCCACCACCTAAATAATACTTGGTCTGTGGTGGTCCTGACCTTTCAAGAACAGGGTGAAAAGGGGGCTAACAAAGTTTGCAGAAAAGCAGATGGACTACCGTCTGTAATTGTAGAACTACTAAGTGTTCCTATATGGTAAGTGGAGCTGATGAAATGAACAACGAGTGCAGAAACATGGAGAGTTATCTAATAAAGTTCTCAGTGAGTGTAGATTTTATGGCCATGATTATTTTAATTAGCCAAAAAAAATAATAATAAATAAATAATGATAACTGACTCTATTTATTATATTTAATACGTTCAAAAATAAAACAGATTCCAAAAGATTTAGTGAAACAGTCTCTTACTGACAGATATGATTGTCACTTCTCAGCCTCCCCTCTTAACCCATTTAAACAACAGAAACTCACATTTTTGTCAATTTTCATTTTTTTGCATATTTGTGTCAAAATTGGTAGACTGGAGAATGTTTCAATAGAAATGAATGGTTACATTAATTTCCATTACAGGTTAAGACAAGTTTTTTTCTTTTTGCTGTAAAGCTTTCATTTTGAAGATGCAAGATTTTGTTCTGACAGTGACAATATGTTTTTTTGTAATATTTACTCTGATGGTGGTTTGTTGAACTGCCCAATGGCACAGCTGTCCAAAGTCCTGTACCACCACTGTGAGTTTGAATCAAGGCAGTGGCGTAAACAAAAAAGGACCTAATTATCGGCAATGTTACCAGCTGATAAAGATAACACTGCAGGTCCCTGATGTTTTCAGTCAGCCGATCTCTTGCTGAGCCATACTATTTAAATTTGAAGTTAAATCACTGAAAAAAAGACAAGTATCTCCAAAACGATAACTTTACAGGAGCGGGAAAAAAGGTTCCTAACTTTTTACATAAGTCAGTGTAATGAGATTTCATTCCGGGCATTTTGGATCATTTCTATTAGTCCATTCATCATGAAATTCTGATATGATATAAAAGAAAGCTGCTGTGATCAAATGATGCAGAAAAATAAAAATGCAAAAAATTAAGACTTTTTTAATAATGCTTTGGCAGCACTGATAAAGAGAGACAGATATATAGATAGATAGATAGATAGATAGATAGATAGAGAGACGGGGGGGGGGTATAGTTCTTCATGAGTAAAGGTCATTCCTGTCTTCTGTCATGTAGCTAATACATCCTGATGACACACACACATACACACAAACACACACTCCACTGCTGTCATGTAGCTAATTCCTCCTGTTGGTATTTTAAGCATTAAACCCCCCTTTTGCCTCCCCACTGCTGTCTGGCATCAAAATAAAGGTTGTATATGGGTCATAATCCTCAGAATAACTCCAAACTCTCCCTCTGCAGCAGTCCGTTCTCCATAACAACGCTGCACACACACACACACACACACACATACACACATCTGCACGTTTCCACTTCGTTTAGCTCAGTAGGCCTTTTTCAGTCCTATCAAGACTTCTATTGGCTCCTTGATGAGAAAACTGTAAAAATATTCTGTTCTGAAATTGCATCTGACTGGCTGAGCCACATTCAAACACATGGTAAAAAACGTAGAAGTTCCAACAGTACAGCACTGATTGGTTGAGAAGCGTTCTACTTTTTTTTTTTTAACTGTATTATTCCACTGAGCACCGGTAACTAAGTAATGACTCACTTTATGCTACAGCTAACTGTTACTTAGATTCTTCTTTAGCACATTCAAAAACTGGAAAATAATAAGATATGTGTTGTGTTCTATTGTAACAAGCTTGACATCATAACAACAGAAGATTGCTTGTTGGTGCTATATATAGCACATTCTCCATGAATCTAAAGAACCATTTCACCATGCAAAGAACCATTTAAGCATTCAAATAGCTCTAGTGCCACCCCAATAAAATCTCTGGGTCTCATCTGGACACCCCATTCTAAAAGTTCTAGATAGGCCTCTGGAGTGGCTTATGGCTGGAATGTTTGGAGAAGCATAAACTAACAATGTGTGAAATGCTTATAACATCTTAACATGATGGAATTTTCAACAGAAACCTGAACCTGCATGAGAGAATTCTTTCATCAGAGGATCCTTTCTATAGCCTACACCAGTTACTCACACAAAAAAAAAAATTGTCTTTTTTTATGTTTACACTGCATTTACACTGAGAGTTACACTGTTACAGACGGAAAACCGTAAAACAAAGCCATTTTATAGCAAAGTCTAATGTTGAAATCTGTCTTTAAACCAGCGTTTCAATAATGCTCCTTGTATGTTCACCATGGTATGTTACCATCAAGCTAGCAGGGTCAGCTCTTGGTCCAATACAGACACAGCTCATAACGCAAGCAAGTAACATTCATGTGTCAGTTTTCAAGTAACTCCTTCATTAAATGCTTGAACATAAAGTCTGTATTTTATTATTGGAGTGTTAACCTGTTAGCTTTCTGCTGACCTGTTCGGGCTACTCAGACAGAATATATCCAGTTATTGGATGTATTCATTGGCAGTTCATCATCCTGTTGGATTTTATGGGCACTGATTGTTTTTTTTACAACTAACAACTGGGCTTTTTCAAAGAGTCATTATGAAGCCACTTTCACATGTTGTGCTGAAGCTTGGTGCGTTACATTCTCATAACATTGCTGTTCTTGACGTACTACATTTCACTCAGCTGTAGTCACAGATGCAAACTCCACATTGAGAGAGTATGCCTCATAGACATTTAATGCGATAAAATGACAACTTAAAAAAGCACACTTTCAATATCTATGCTAAAAACAGTAACAAACCACACTTACATTCCCTAACCGGACATTTCAGCCATAACCTCAAAAAAACAAGGGTACAGGAAAAGATAATGTTTGACCTGCTGCCCATTTGGTCAGATTCTGAAGAACAAAAATGCAACAGGTTTATCAAATTCCAAACCTGTTGTAGCTTTTTCAGTCAGCTTTTCAGTCAGTAGCTGTGATGGCAGAACAACTAAGGAAAACTGGAATTTACCTGAAAAATTGAATATGATTTAGCAAACAAGACAGGCTGGGAAATGCTTTACACACTGGCTAAAACAAAATGGCAGTCAGGTTGATCTGGCAAAAATTTAAAAAGCTGAGCTGAACCTGATATTGCATCGGTTTTACGGCTCTGCAAACACTACAGCTTTTTGACTGAAGGAATTGACAACATTAAAGCACATTTGCAACAATGTGCAGGGTTTATTTGCTTTACTTTTTATTTATTTTGCAAAATTGTTGTACAAACACAATAGAACAAGATCATGCGTTATCATGAATAGCATATGCAACCAAATCACAGCTCTAGTGCTATTTGTGATAACAAATTCCCGCTCTTGTGTTCTATTATTTAAATATAAACATGTGGCCACATGCGTCAATTCAATTTTATATATTGCTCATAACTGGACCTTGGAGCACTGGAAGAAGGTTCACCTGGTCCTGTTTTTTTTTTTTACATCACATGGACGGTCGGCTACGTGTGTGCCATTTACCTGGGGACATGATGGCACCAGGATGCACTATGGGAAGAAGACAAGCTGGTGGAGGTAGTGTGATGCTCTGAGGAATATCCTGCTGGGAAACTCTGTGTCCAGGCATTCATCTGAATGTCAATTTGACACATGCCACCTACCTAAACATCATTGTGGACCAGGTACATCCCTTTATGGCAATGGGATTCTCTGACTGCAGTGGCCTCTTTCAACAGGAAAATACATCATGCTACACTGCACACACTGTTTCGGAATGGTTTGAAAAACATAAAACATCCAAATTCTCCGGATCTCAACCCAATTGAGCACCTGTGCGATGCGCTGGAACAACAAGTCCGATCTGAGGCGCTCCATCTCACAGCTTGCAGGATTTAAAGGATCTGCTGCTAACGTCTTGGTGCCAGATACCACAAGGACAAATAATATAGTAAATAAGTTCTTTAGTAATCCTCACCTATATTTTATTTTAATCAGTGCTGAAATTGTGAGAGACCCAAAACATTTTCAGATTTTTTGTCCTTTGTTGTTCCTCAGTTATCAATGCCCCACACAACCAGAACAAAATTCCACTCATTTTCAGCTGCTCACAAACCAGACTAATGGGATTGTCTCTCTGGGATTTTGCAGATTTTCTGAAACGTGACTTAGATCAAAACAAACATGGTGGACAACAGGCACAAATTTGTGCTTTTTTCCCCAAAATAAATTGTATCCTTCCATTCAGTTTGGCTCAAACTGTTGTCAACATTTCAGTGGGACAATCATAATTCCTCCCACATTACTGAATGTTGAATCATAAGTAAAGGAGACATACATTAATCTTTTTTCATGTTATTATAGCTCCTTGTGTTCTTTAAAATCTAACTGTGAGGAGTATAAAACAAATAACACTTTGTACATTTGTTTATGTCATTTAACTATATTTTACTATAAAAGGCAGATTAGCTCAGGCCATTGTTGTGTTACTTGTGCAGCTTAGAGAGAGGTTTGTGAATTGTTACTGACATTGGGAGTGAAACCTGGTGGAACTGCTTTCTCCAACACGGCGTCCCAGTTCACATCCGCCAGGTATGGAAGATTCTGGGTGTCCGAAATAGATGACAGACGACTCTCTGGGTCTTTAGTGAGCAACTACACACAGACACACACACACACACAAAACAAAACATAACAGTTAATTGTGTGGTTGTGACTTGAAAAATGTATTTGTTTCAGTTTCACTTTATCAGTGAAGAACCCTCAGGACATTTTAGGCCTTGAGAGAAGGTCGTACTGTTTGTGGAGAGTAAACAATGTATGTCTGTAATTCTTAGTTAATTTTTATTTAATAAAATCATCATGTTTGCTCTATTTAAACTGTGTGAGTATTGTAGTAAGACTGGCTGGAAGCAAAGGGGTTAAAATCTGGAAACACCCAAAGGAAAATTTTACAATCAGGCTTTTTCATGTGGTATCTAAGGCGATACGGCCAAGTGAGCTCTCCCATTGGTTATGCCCTCAGGAGCTGGACAGAAGGCCTTACATGTTAGATTAATCTCCAGTATACTTAGAAACTGACAATGGAATTAGAAAACCACGTTTTGATTTACAATGAGACAATTTTAGGTGAACAACTCACTCTATGCCTTCCAGAAATCCTTGATACACAACTGATTGTGAATATGACACATACCCTAACCAGGTTCCAGTCAGTTGTTAGAAATGGAAAACAGTTGCAGCTCTATGCTAGGACTATTTACAAAGTCATTGTAAAACTGCAACATGCAAGGTAAAATGTATGTTATTTCCTGTTAAAAGCTTTATCAGTTAGCAAAAATCTAAATTAGATGCAAACTTCAGTCCGTGTATCAATAATTTACTATTCACATTATGCCACTCACCCTGCGGAGCAGAGCAACCATGCCCTTGGACCAGGTGGACGAGTACCGCACGCGGTCACCACGGAATATGTTGAGGACATCATCCACTGCTGTGCTGGAGTGGATGTCATACGGCCGCTGAGAACGTGAAAGAGAGAGAGGGAAAATGCGGTTATTGCCACAAAAGAAAAGCATCACCATAAACATCCAGCTTGGCTCAGGGGACCAATATAACACAATGTCCATATATATGTATTTACATACATTAAAAAAAGGGTCTATTTCTGATGTTCAATTTACTGCTCAGTATTACTAACATAATTTCTCAATTCTGTTGTTGCATTTAGTTTTATGGTGTAACAAACTTAGCTATACATGTCCTGATTAACGACAAAGAATATGAAATGTTCTGAATAAAGTTATTATCTACTGGTGGTATCTTTTATTTTTAACTCAAGTCAGGACCTACACACTGGTGTAATGAAACTTTTATTTTGTCCTGCCCCACCTGGAATATGGCAGAAGTGGGACTTAAGAGGAGGGAAATTTTCAGATTGGGGAGACGAATGGCATCACACTGATACTCAAAACAAACACAGATGAACTTTTTTGTGGTGGAACCCTGCAAGAACATTAACTTGGGCAACTATGGCCGAGCTGTTCGTTCACTGAAAAGCCACCAAAGGTGAGAGTGCGAATTGTTTAATTGGGGATCACTGTGCCCCTGTGTCAGACTTCAAACTAAACTGTGTTGGTGGACATTTATTGTCATGCTGGCTTTCAAAACTGGTTTCTCATTTTCTTTTTCATTATAAGTGTGGGGTTTTGTATTGCTGCTATAGAAGCATGGTAAACATTGTAAATACTGAATGCTGGCATTTACTGTGGTTTAAATTTGGGCAACAACACTTGCATTCAGAATTCTCTTGTGTGCAGCTGTGCTGATATTTTTCTTATTTTTCTTTATCCGATGCATCAGCTTAGTGAGTTTTATGCTAATAGCCTGGATTGCGAAAAAGTATGTTGTAACATTTGGGCTAGTGAATGTTTTAAACATGATCTCATAAAGACAAAAAATTCTATTTAGCGTCAAAATTATTTTTAGTTGCTTTTTATGTTAGATCAAACAAATCAACAATAAGTCCTTAGTGATATGAATTATGTTTTCATTGGTGTCACTCAAAAACTATTGCGGCACAGCCAACAATAAAGGCACCATGGAGCTTCTTTTAAATTTACTTAAAAAAGTTAAGGGAACTGGTTGTGTCACTTTTACTAAGTAAATTAACAAACTCATTGTATGTTAAGTCTATAAATCTCCCTTTTAAAAACTTTTACTCTTTGAGTAAAATATAAATTTGTTCGGAAATACGTAAACTTTTAAACTATATTATTAAGACTTACTTACATGTAAATCCTTGCAATTCTCTTGAATCTCAGACATGATGCCAGACAATGTTGTGTTACATACAAATCCTTGCAATTCTCTAGAATCTCAGACATGATGCCAGATACCATCAACATTTTGTTTCTCTTTGGTCTGTTTTGCATTCATACTTCAAATAAGCAGAGCTTCTATGAAAGCAGACCAAGACCGACCTCCTCAGGGGGTCTCAGTTGACTTATTTCATTTCAACACTAGGGTTTGAATGTCAGAGCAATTGTGCCAAGGTACACTTTAATCAAACCAAACCTGTGAAGTGTAAACAAACTCAAATAGTTTTTTGCAGGTCATTGTGGTTCCAGGAACTGCAATGAATAGTCCACTGATCCATTCACCAGCTGTTCAGAGTTGTTCCAAATGTTTTGGGGTTGGATATAACATTGCCAGGCCATTTCAGAAACACATTGTCAGTGGACATCATCCATTATTTTTGGTCCTCATAGATGAAATATTAGTCCTACTATCATGGGTCAAGGCTACAAAAAATATCAGCATTGATTTGGTATCGATTTTTATTTGTTTATTTTTTGTTTGTTTTTTTGTTAGTTTGTTAGTTTATGATTGTACCAGCATGAATGTTTTGGTTTTTAAACACTGTTGTTTAATGTCTTACCATATATTTCAAGTTCGTGACTGGTCCATATCTACAATGCTGTGTTGGACTGTGTTATCTGTTTAATTCAACAGTTGACAAAGTTATTCATACTTTTCACAACATAATTCATTTACTATCACACCAATGACCCTATGCATCTTGTGATTTAAAGAACTTTAAAAATAAAAAAAAATAGGGCAGCTTATCTCAGAACTATATATAACGATGTCTCAGACATTAGGTAAAGTATTAATAATCATTTTTTGCAATAACTTTTTTTAACAGCTTTTGAGTGGCATTAAATGCTTCAGACATATGGTTCCTACAACTGACAGGACACAGTAAGCTTCTCTACAAAGAAGCTTAACCTTTCTAAATGGCTTTGTTTATATAATTGAATTCAGAAAATTCTGTGGAATTTCTATTTAAAAACAAACAAACAAACAAACAACAGAACAGTCTAATCAAAACAAGCAACAAGATATGCCAGGTTTGTAAGATGTTATTTTAGCATAGTAGCACTCAGAAAGCATGGTATAGTTAACATTATTAATGCAAACTTAAAAATTATCTGTGATGTATTTGGAAAATATTGCGATTTTAAATGTTATCAATACCGCCTACCACTGCTGTTCCTTTTTCCCTATCCTGTAGTAATCGAGAGTATTTCCTCAAAGAACCAAGTAAATGAAGGCAATACATTATCCAAAATGGAAAATCAAGGATGAAATAAATTGTTTTCACATGCAAATGAATGGAACCAACCTAACAGTACAGGGATAGTGCAATCAGACATTACATATAATATACAATCAATCATTCTTGGATAAACCCAACCAACTGATTGATCACAATTAGCTGGTTATGTATTTTTTGTTTGTAGTTTGTGTAATTAATACACTAGAATTTACAGTACATCAGAAGCACTGTCGTTAAAAAATATGGAAATAGTACAGGTAAAAGTGAAACCAAACACTCATTGTTCTCTGACAAACCCAACCAACAGGTTCATTATAATTTTTTGTGTTTAGTTCAACCAGTGGTGAATGGGCATAACAATTACTTTCATAATCATTGCATCTCAAGGAAAAGCTATTTATGGGTTAGTCACACCAGTGCCTAGGTAGCTCAGCAGTAGAGTGCTGCCTATGTTGATGATGCATGGCAGAGGTCGCACGTTTGATTCACTCCATTGGCACTTTTTTTATCTGACTGCTTAATCTGTAGCTACAGGTATGAACAACATATTTACTAAGTACAAGCAACATTAATAATACAACTATTATAGGTAGTTGAACCCATATATATTAGGCAATTGTAAAATGTTTGATTCTTTAAGTACTTTGACAGTCACTGCACTGAACTGTCGGAAGGAGGTGTGCTTCACAGCTCCTTCGAGCAGTTCATGTTGACAGACAACAATGGTAAATACACTGCAATACCTTCTATTTCTGATTTTAGGTCTATGATACCAGTACTGATATAATTTTCCGTACATTAGAAGCACTGTTGTTTTAGAAAATATGGAAACAGCATGAGTAAAAGTGAAACCAAACACTTGTTGTTCTCTGTTAGACCCAACCAACAGGTTCATCATAATTAGTTTACTGTAACTCATTTTTTATGTGAAGTTCTGGCAGTGGTGAACAGGCAGGATCACTGAAGTTGCACCTATGTACATGTATACATCTAATTTTTCATAACAATTACTTTCATAATCTTTGCATCTCAAAGAAAAGCTATTTCTGTTTAAGTCACACCAGTGCCTATGTAGCTCAGCGGTAGAGTGCCACCCATGTTGATGATGCATGGCAGAGGTTGAGCGTTCGATTCGCTCCACTGGCTCTTTTTTTTATCTGACTGCTCAATCTGTAGCTACAGGTATGAACAGCATATTTACTAACTACAAATAACACTAATAATACATCTATGATAAGCAGTTGAACCCATTAGCCACAGACAATTGTAAAATGTCTGATTCTTTAAGTACTTTGACAGTACTTTGTATTGTTTTCTTCATAATTGTTGAGTCTCAGAGAGAAGCCATTTATTGGCTGGTCATGCCAGTGTCTAATGTAGCTCAGCAGTAGAGCACTGCCCATGTGAACATGTATGGCAGAGGTTGAGCGTTCGAATCGCTCCATTAGCCCAAATTTTTATCTGACTGCTTAATCTGTAGCTACAGGTATGAAACACATATTCATTATATTCAGGTAAAAAGCTCAACATTAGCAGATTGCGTAGCTAAATTAACAAGTTTTAGACAAACTTACAATCTTTGGTGTCAAATGACTCCTTACAATGTTCAATGTTTAAAGAGCTTCTGCAAAATCACAGGAGAGGTTCTTTCATTTAAACTTCTCCATTTAAAGAGACAGTCTGAATTTTTATCCCCTGCACAAATTTATCTAAAACAGTCAAGTAAGGAAGTTGAGTCTCTATTAATTAGAAATGAAATATTTGTATGTAGATCTCTCAAAAACAACTTTAACATGACAGAGATTGTTTAGCAGGCAACAATATGTTAGGCTGAAAACCAAATATAAGAAACTACCAGTTCTTTAAAGACATCTATGAGGGTAATGCCGCAGATACATTATTAATTTTTAGAGAAAATTTGAGAAAATTTGATTCTTAGTTAAATCAGTAAAAATATAAATGAGAGAAGGTGCCACTCACCTTTCACCAGAAAGAATTTTGTGAATTAGAAAGATGTCCTTTTTTCTTGTGGAAAAATCCAATGAACTTGAACTAAACTACCATCACTACAGCCACTCTCAGTTAATGGCTATACTTGAAGTGGATGATCAAGAATCATTTATTATACATTTACTTTTTAATTACTAGCTTTGTTCCAGACATTTATCTCAGTAAAGTTAATATTCTGGACAATTAATTTTGGTCCTTATTCATCAAAGTTGAGCAGATTAGACTGCCTTTAATGGCATACAAACTACTCAGCATCTAATTTGTGAAACTTTCGCATGTCATTGAATCATTTGGAGATTCGAGCATAAATGATGAATCTGCTTCAAAAGTGTTGGCAAAGTTGTTTCAGGACTGCCAGACTGCCACATGTAAACTGTAAACCTATAAGGCAGGTGGACTTGGTGGCCAATGAGTGTAGGTACTTGGTAGATGTAACCAAGTAAGTGTAACCTCAGATTAATAGCCAGAATGTTCTCTCTGTTGCCCCTCTGCTTGAGTGGAAGGGTTCAATATTTAATGCAAAACATACTGGGGACATAGGGCATCCCTGTCAGTCATTCCTTTGCCTTTGACGCTGTATATATTGTGTGAGAACCTACCCATCCTCGTAAAATCTCATATGCTGTGATGCCCAGGGCCCACCAATCTACAGGGTAGGAATAACCCGGACCACCATCCACAAAGGACTGGAACATCTCTGGGGCTGTAAGAGAGGAGGCTCTTTCTGGCATGCAAAGTTTCTACAGGATTCTTTATAGCATTACTCAGAAAGTTATATACACACCAAGTCAACTCAGCTCTTCCTTGTTAAGCCTGTCTGACTGGATGAGCTGAACATACAGCTTAGTCCAAAGTTTAAACACAAAGCACAAAATGCAGTAAATCTCTCCTACACAACCAAACACTGTATGTTACACTATGCTATCTCTTCTCAAATTTATTTTTTGCCTCCAAATTACATGCACTTACCATCAAATGAACTGATTTTCCTCAGAATCAACTACAAACTGATATGCTTAACAACAACAACAAACATTTTCAGTGTAACAGTTGATATTTAACATATGATCTGCTAGTTGTTATTAGGTACACCCACCTTGTAGCTTAATGGCCATTTTATCAGGTATACCTACCATAAAGTTGCACGGTGTGGTTATACAAATACTGACTGTATTTAATCTGTGCAAAGTAGCACATGCGCGGATGCTGAAGCAGAACAGTGCATTGTTGGGGTTTTAAAAGTTGTCACACAGTGTCACTGCTAGGTTGAGCATAGTCTGTCCACCAAAAATATTCAGGCAATAGCAGCCTTATGGCCAGACACTGACCAATAATTAAAGATTTAGAGACTATAGCTCATCTTTTTCTATGTACAAATTACTGTGTTGGTGTTACTGCTGTGCTGAGAACTCTCTACCACTCAAATAATATTTGGCTAGTGTTGGTATTAAGGTGGACCCTTTCTGTTGATGAGTGGGGTAATAAATTGAGAGGGGTAATAAATTGTGCAGCCACTGGCGGGCTTCAGTTGGTAACTGTAAACCTACAACATGCACCTATATGGTAGGAGTACCTCATAAAATGGGCAATGAATGTAGGGTACAAGACATGCACCTAATAAACTGGCAACTCAGGCTATAATAATGGAATTTAGAGAAACAATGAAAACTAGCTTTGTTTTTAAATATTCATATTAGTGTTGTGATATTTACCCATGTATGGTTTAGTTCCTGCCATAGATGTGGCTTTCTCAGAGTCCTTTAGTACTGTAGCGACGTTGAAGTCTGTAATGTGGACATGACCTGTGATACACACAGAGGAAGTGCAGTGAATACAGAGTAACATGGTTCTGCTCTGCCAGACTAATAAACCCATAGATGGCTCTAAATAAACAGAGCATAATAAAGGCTAAGAATAATCATGTTTTTGCCGCTCAGGCTAAATTTCTAAAATGTGGCCAACGGGAAAGTTTAGACCAAGGGTGGCAGTCTTGGAGGTCTGGTGTCCAGCACAGTTTGGTGATTTTTCTGCTCTTAACACATGACTAAACGGGGTAATTATCTGCTGAGTTACAACTCACACATGAGGCCAACCTTACAGATCAGGTTCATCTTAGTTTTAAGATCACTTTAACTAGAGAGAGTGTTCAGTGTGATACTCGCTCTGCCATTTAAGAATCATTTTGTGCTAAAATGCTTTTGAGAAACCAAGGGCGATCAGGCTAACCTAAAAGATTACACTAAATTAACAGATCAGGCTAACCTATCAAATCAGGACATACTAAAATATCAGATTATTATTTGTGTGTCTCATTAATAAATAATATTGATCAATATATGTATTATTTTGCTTAAAATAAATTGAGTAACTCCAATCCATCCATCCATCCATCCACCCATCCACTTTATACTCATCCATATGCCTATTTATTCACTCTTTAGTCCAGCTGCTTGTGTGCAATTTAGGTATTAAGACCTGAGATTAGATGTAGAAGTAAAATCTCGTTACGGCCTTACCATGCTCATCCAGCAGGATATTATCTGGTTTTATGTCTCTGAAACGACAGAACAGAGCATTCCCATTAAAACACATTCTCATAATCAGGACAAAGCACACTTTAAAATGTCACAGGGCTATGTTTACACTCAAAGCTTTATCCTGTTACCAGCTTGATAAGACAGTCTGTTGCCACTTTATGATTGTTACTTGATGTCTTTAGATGTACATGCATTTTTGTCTGCTGAAGCATGAGAAGAAAGTCAGTACTAGTGGTGCTGTCTAGACTGGACCTGGACACATCAAATGTGAGTTAAGACAGATTAAGATTTTTTCAGAATATAAAAATAGAAAGAAGAAAGGGGAAAAATGAAATCCATTTATAATTCATTGTAACATAACATTATATAATTTATTATCTAAATATACAACTAATTATTAGTATATTATAGTCCTAGTCCAACTTGGCACTGCAACTTTTGAAAGCAAATGATGGTGCAAAAGTGAACTTTTGATGTTTTAAACCAAACAACATATGTCCATTTTCATTGTTACATGAAAACAAAGTAATAAAAACATTCCAATCTGCCCTCAAGGGATTTCAGAATTTTGGAAACAATGAACCTCAACAAATAATACCCAGCTAAGCCAACATTAAAATAATCACTTAGATCTTCAACTGGCAGTGAACACTCCAGCTCACCCCAAAGATGTTCAACAGAGCTTCAACAATCCAATTCATCCCAAAGGTGTTCAATCAAGCTCCATCACTCCAGCTCATCCCAAACCATAATCATTCCAACTCATCCCAGGAGTGTTCACTGGAGCGTCACTATTCAAACTCATTCCAAACCTTACTCATTCTAACTCATCCCAAAGATTCTTAATAGACCTTAATCACAAAGTCTTCCAGTGTCCAGTGTACAGTGGACAGTGGAGCTTCAACACTCCAACTCATCCCAAAGGTGTTCAGTGGAGCTTTATCACTTCAACTCATCCCAAAGATGTTTATTGGAACTTCATCACTCATCCCCAAGATGTTCAGCAGAGCTTCAACTCTCTGTCTTATCTAAAAAGTGTTCAATGGAGCTTCAACAATCCAAGCATCATCCTAAAGGTGTTTAATCAAGCTTCATCACTCCAGCTCATCCTAAACTTTAATCATTCCAACTTATACCAAAGATAGACCTTGTTCACTCCAACTCATCCCAGGGGTATAACACTCCAAGTCACCCAAACTTATCAGTAAAGCTTCTTTACTTCAACTCATCCAAAAGGTGTTTACTGGAGCTTCATCAGTCCAACTCTTCCCAGATATGTTGTCCCTGATCTACTTCTTGTGCTACATTTACTTACCAATGGAAATCACTCTAGATAAGTGTAGCTGCTAGATATTAATATGTTTAAAATAATTTTCCAGTCGATTTAGCTTGGCTATGTGTATTGTACTTCATCTATGTATCAAACTTGTAAACTTGTTTTAAAATGTGAAAAAGCAAATTTATGGATATAATTGGTATCTGTATCAATCACAGCAAGGGGTTAACTATTATAAACATAAATTCCATATTGACTTAAAATTGTTTCTGTCTCAATTCAGTGCATACCTTTAGTATCAGCACAGAATATAGAACTTATAAGCATGACAAATAAGCAGAAGAGAATTTAATATAAATGGTGTGCTGCTTTAATTAGCTTCTGCAGCTGATTAAAGGGAAGCTGATGAGACATCACTCTGGGAGAGGAGCTAAAGCCTCTTCTTAAGGTTCAGGAGTGTGCATTTGTGCATGTGTGTGTATGTGTGTGAGAGTTGATTTTAATGGAGAAGACATGCAGAGGAAAAATGATTGAAGCTGATTGCTCATTAGAGGGGATGTGTCTGCACTGTGCACATTTGACGTTGAGTATCTCTGTTATCTAAATGTGATGAGTGTAATCACTATGCAGGTGTTCACATGCGTGTGTGCTTCTCCCTTGACATTGATCTAAAAGCGCTCTATTTTTAAAAGTGATGTAGTGAGTAGTGTGCTCAGCATGCTGATGTGTAGTGCTGATGTAATTTTTTTTACGTTAAGTTGTAGTCTAAAGCTTTGTAGTTGGCTGTAGGGCTGTCACTGGATTTTGCTAGATGGATTTAATTATATGAATAAACAAAATAAGCTTCATCAGAATAGATTTATTACTTGAAATATTTCAAGAACATTATTTTGTTATTTTGTACATTCATTGTGTGAATGTAGTGTGTACATTAACCTGTTTATGAAAATCATGTGATTTCCACAGAGTGAACATAGATTCAAATTTTTTATCACTGATGTCCAGTTCCAACCAATGACTGTGTATATCATATGAATGTATATGGACACCACACTTACTCACTGAGTTCAGTTGTTTCAGCCACACCCACTGCTAACAGGTGTATAAAATCAAGCACATAGCCATGCAGTCTTCTTTCAAAGTCAGTTTGTGAAATTTCTGTCCTGCTGGATCTTCTCCGGTCAATTGCAAGTGCTATTATTGTGAAATGGAAACATCTAGGCACAACAACAACTCAGCCATGAAGCAGTAGAGTGTTTAAGCTCTACTGACCACTACTGAACACTGATGAGTTGGAGTGATGACGCTCCACTGAACATCTTTGGGATGAGTTGAAGTGATGAAGCTCCAATGAACACTTTTGGGATTAGTTGAATTGATAAAGGTTGATTGGACACTTTTGGGATGAGTTGGAGTGATGAAGCACCACTGAACACATCTGAGAAAAGTTGGGGTAATTAAGATCTATAGAACACCTTTGGGATGAGTTGGAGTGACTAAGGTACTACATACCCTAATCACTGTAGATACAATGTACTAGCATCTAGTGTAGTTGTTCTCAATCCTGACATTGGGGGAGTACACAGCAGTTATACCGTAATTACGAAGTAATACACTAAATACACAATACAACCAACAGAGATACAAAAGCAACCATATAGCATTACCCTAGCAACCACCTGAAATACCATAGAAACCACCTAAACATACCCTAGCAACCACTTTAGATAGCTAGAAGGCAACCACTTTGCAACACCCTAGCAACCACCTAGAATACCATGACAGTCACCTATTAATACCACAGCAATGACCTAGCAAACACATAACCACTATCTAGCAATGCTTAGCAATCAGCTGGAATACCACAGCACCTGCACTGCAACGCCATAGCAACTACCTGGAATACCACTGCAAACACCTAGCAACACCCTAGCAATTATCTAAGACACCATAGCAACTGCCTAACAACACCTTAGTACCCACTTTGGGTACCATAGCAACCACATAGCAACACCTTAGCAAACACCTGAAACACCACAGCACTGGTCACAACTCTGCTCCTGGAGATCTACCCTTCTACAAACTTTAACTCCAAAATCAGTCCCACTGATCCATTTAATTACTGCCTTCCAAAGTCCTAGATAAGCTAAATGAAGTGTTGGATTTGGACTGGAGGTAAAACCTGCAGGTAGGGAGTTCTCAAGGACGAGGTTTGGTGCCACTGCACTACAGCAATCACCTAGTAACACCCTAGCAACCACCTCAGATTACAGTAACTGAAATGGCGACTTAAACCTTCATTTTCAAAAGTGTAACCTATAGAACAGAGCAGATGTAAAAGGCAAATAAATAGTAAAGAACCTTAGATAAATGACAGAAATATAGATATAGATAATATATAGGAATATAAATGACAGGTGAGAAACTTATGGGACGATAAAGATACTGCAAATATAGAAAATTACAACTTTTTGGATGACTATATAGTAAGTATATATTACCAAAATATTTTGGAATACAACTTATTTTTTTAATAAACAATTCCAGAACCTTATGGAAATCTTTCACATCTTTATCCCAGCTGGTATTTTTTTACCCCTTACTGCATAGTGTTGCAATGACAATGCTGATTTTTATTTAGGACTTATTTAGTTAGGACTCCCCCAGTCACACGATACTACCAACGCTAGGAGGGTGAAGGCTAACACAGGCTTCCTCCTAGACCTACCCACCCAGAGAGAGCAAGGCCAATTGTGCTCTCTTGGACTCCCGGCTACGGATGGCTGTAGCATCACCAGGGATCGAACTTGCGATACTTATTTTTTTATTTTCTGCGTAACTACAATCTAAAAAATCTGATTTTATATTCTTTTGAGAATCTGAAGGCTTCATGTATAAAACAGTATATACACTTTTTCAGATTGCATGCCTTCCTGTTGCAGCCTGTTTACTTTTTTGTCACACACAAATCACATCAAATAATCTGTGGGATGTTACAATTTCTTTTTCACAAATGAAGCCAGTTCAGATGTTATAGGTTTTGTATAAAATGAGTAATATAATTGTGGCCATATGGCAACACCTTGCGACTGTAGAAGTGTAATCTGCAGTGTAAACAGTGGGGGTAATGAATACACTTCCATCTTCAAACCTTTTCACATTCAAATTTCATGTTTTTTTTTTCATGTTTCATCTTCCTTTGTCAAGGCTGGATCATGAAAGTGAGTGGTGTTTAATGGCAGCGTATTTCTTTATTCCACCATGTACACACAATTACAGTTCCATTATCATATGCTGTTGCCATATGACAACAAAATGCAAAGTACCCTCAAACATATTTTTAGATTTTTACTGCTTATGCCACTGCAATAAGAAACGTTATAAAAATGTTTTCATGTGTATTTCAATGGTTAATGAAAACAATTTCCAAAAAACATCTTAAAGAACTGCTCTTTTTTTCATCAATTAATTACATGAATAATTCAGGAGTATACAGGTTTATTGGCTTTTGTAAGAGTAATTGTGTGCCTCATTGTCTCTGTTTCTTTGTCATTTCCTCATTCAATCTGCTGTGTGTACGTGTCTCAGTTGAGAGAACAGTCTATCTAGGGCAAATCGAGAATGACTAACAAGCAGTCATTTCCCATCCGACTTTAAAGCAGCATTACCTTATAACATCATTCTTCACTTTTTCACTTTGTTTTCTTTAAGTTGGGTTCAAACTACAGTGGGTCTGTGAGTAATGTGTGACCAATGGCTTGATCACTGGCCAGAAAATGGCCTTCTGTCCTACCTTCAGCTTTGAAAATTAAAAGAAAATATATTAAGTTACAGCCTTTCTTCAGACAGCTCCACCTGCTGGACTAAAACTCCACTCGGCAGATTTGATTAGCATGTTACGGAGCTCAGGAGAGAGTCTTCACTTTTTCCAGAGTTAAAATGACATATAGTGTTAAACATGAACATGTATGGAGAGGATTAACTATTTTTGCTCAGTCTGACATCACAGCATTAAAGTAGTACTTTATACTTACTTTAAAGTATACACTGGTAGAGAGTAAATATAAAATCTTTATCTTTATAATTTATGCCAGTGTTCTGAACTAGGGTACATTTTATCCCTTACCTCCATATTTTCTGAGAGGTAAAGGTTCTGAGAGGCAAAAATTTATTATTTATTAAAAAAACACTAAGATTACAATAAATAAAAGTGAACAATACATTGTGACTGAGTGTGTCAGCTTAATCATTTCCAAAGCTTTCACTAAGGAAGCCCAGTATTTACAGTTAACACCCAATACCTTATTAATCAAATCAGTCCTTCATTACCTTAAATCAGGTGTCCTACTGATGGAATTTAACATGCAATGTCTGGAGTACACCAAGAAGTCAAGAACTAAACAACTCTATTGTTGCAAAAGTGTTATGACTTAACTGAAGTTTGGGCCATGCCTAAAACCCATCCCCCTTCCAATGTAATGTACTATAAATTTCCATCTTTACTTTCTGTTTCCGTGATAAAGTTTTCGCAATCCTCACCACCACCCCACCTCCTCCCTGTTTCTTAGTTTGGTCTCTCAGTCCAACCACCATCCAAAAGATGGTCCAGCCTACTAGCTCCAAGCAGAAGCTGCCTAGAATAATTCCCCCTCATATTACGCTTATACATGGAAGGTATGGCCCGAACTCACAAACTAAGATTTTAATACATTTTTTAAAAACATGATGTAATGTTTTACTATATTTAGGTTTACTTGCATGACTTATAATGTTGTATAATGTTTTTACTGGCTAAATGTATTTTCTGCCCAGACAATTTTAAACAATTCCAATGGCTGTTTAAGATTTTACAGTATTGTGTACCTGTTGGTTTTATTTGGGGTAAGGGGAAAAGGGGAGTATTTGAGTTGTAATTCCTATTTATATGTAATTCATAATAATAATTTTTTAGTGCTTCAAAAAAGATAAAATGCAGGATAATTTGATTTAGTTGTAAAACTGTCCTTATCGTCCTATTCATTAGATCATGTTGGAGTGAGAGCAGTAACTACTGTATTTTCGTGTTAATAGACTGAAGTATGTATTAACCATCTAAACACAGTGAAGAACTACTGTACATCAGAATGCAGTGTAACTCTATAGTGGATGATGTTGAACTCACCGGTGTATGATGTGGCATGATTGTAAGTAATCAAGAGCTAGAGCAAGCTCACAGATATACAGCTTCACTGTTTCCTCTTTAAAATGAACGTTCTGATGCAGGTGGTAGCGAAGGTCTCCCCCTAACAAGAGATCCACCACCATAAACATGTCCTCTTCATCCTGAAATGAATACCTGAAGAAAGAGAGTGAGAGAGAGAGAGAGTGAGAGAGAAAGAGAGAGAGAATTATTTACTGTTTCTTGATAAAAAGAAATGCAAAATACTTCAAAATGACTATAAATATCCGCCACATACAGTATTTATTAGTGCTATACTCAACTACATATTTTTTAGATACTATTTGGAAGGGATTACTACATTAACACACCAAAAAGTTTCATATGTAATAGCTTCCACTGCTTGCAGAAAACATGCTTACTTGTATATAACTGCTTTCATTCAAACCATCTAGCTAGCTACCTGTTATCCAGCTAGCTAACAGTGCCACTTCTATTGCCACTATACTTGACCTTCTTTCATGCTGCAGCCGCGTTGCTTGTCAGTACCCAGAATATTCTAAAAAATTATGCATGTGAAACAAACATGTAAACAAAACAATGCTTAATTACATGTTAAATACAACACAGCCAAATTAGCTTAATTCAAATTATGAATGGCTCATCAGCCTATAAAAGGTGCTTCGAAAAATGTTTAAAAATTACTGTAACGTGTTACTCTGTGTTGGTCACCCCATGAATTAGAGGGAGATATCAGTACTATCTGAGTAGTGTTGATGTAAATTAACTGGTGAGTTATGTTGTTAAGAAATAGGATATGTCTGTGAGGGTGTACAGTTGTCAGTATCTATACGGGGGGCCGATTATAAATTCTAGGGGTCCTGTTTGCTGTGGGGCCCCCTGTGCCATAGACCCCAGTGCAATTGCTCTCCTGCCCCCCAAGTAGCTATGGCACTGTTTCTGAGCTGTGTCTAACAGAGTGTTTGCTTTGGTCTTTCGTTTTTCTTTTGGTTTCCCAGTTTTCTGGTTTTCATGGATATACCCACTTGTTTCTGCCCCCCAGTTCATTGATCATCTAACAACTGCATGCTGCCTCCTTGCATGCTTTTTTACATAATTTCTGTAGCCAATGTCATAACATTAAGCTATAGCTTATTGCTGACAGCAGCGCAGTCATCAGTCTACCTATTCCACCCACACCAAATGAAGACGATATAACAGAGTTAAAATCAGACCGCTGAGATGTTCAAAGGGAAGGAAAACAACACAGCAAACTTAAAAACCTAAACATAATTATATTAGGCTAAATCATACTGCCACAGCGGGCACGAAAGATGTTTATGCACCTTTTGAGTCTTGCCTCTGATGACTCAGTGATTGAAGTAGACATTTTGACACAGTCCATTTCAGCTTTTGCTGTAAAAGAGTATATTCGCAGTCTACTGATGATGTTTTTTATATGAGATTTCAGCTTTGGACATTAAATGTAGAAAATGACATACATCACTCTAACAGTGATGGAATCTCACTTTTATAGCTGCCCTAGTTACATATGTTGACTGTAGCCGGAGTTTTAAATTCAAACACTGGTGGACTGGCAACTGGACTATAGCTTGCATATTCAGGAATGATGCAGAGGGTGTAATGATTTTGGTTGGCTAAAATACAATAACAGCAATCACAGGAAACAAATGGAATTTCATTATTTTAAAAATGCAGCTTTATAAATACTCTTTCCATAGTTTACTAGGTAGGTGTGATCAATCTGGGTAGGTCCAGGCCTATCCATGCCTACCAATGGTTACGCCCTGGCACTGTGCTTTAAATTAAATTAATGACACTGAGCAGTGCGGCTGAGCCCAGTACTAGTTGTTGCTACAATGATGCTCCCAGCATTTTATGAAACAAATGTTTTTATTTTGTTTCAGAAGTGTGAAAACTGGAAGATTAACATTGATGGCTGTGAATTCACAAAGGCAGAAAAATGCCCATGACAGTGAGGTAACCCATGAGTCTTGACAGCTATCCATTTTCTTGACAGAAATCCATCTCTACACTGGCTAACCTATGGTTCTGGTAATAGCTTGTGTTGGAATGGTTTGAATGGCAGCGGTTTGGTCTTTTGATGTCTGGTCATCCAGAAGCTCTTTCTGCACGGCAGGCGCTTCTAAGTGACCTCGCCTAGCAACGTTGAAAAAAATAGTGCTTAAAAAAATTACAAATTAGTATAGGATTGAAAATTACAGCAAAAAGGAAAATTTTTGTGCAAAATGTACAAAAAGGTGGCTGCAAAAAGATGGAGAGCAGGAAAGAGACAAAGAGAGGGGAAGAGAAATTTGTAGAATTGTAGAATGTGCCTAATTTGTAAATTATGAGGTTATTATGAGGTTCTGGAACACTTAATAATGGCAGATCTGGCTGGTCAATGGAGATACAGGATGTACATGTGAATTATTATTATTTTTTTTGATGATCAATTTTGTAACATTTTGTGCTGGTAAGTATTGATAAAATTAAGTATCATGACATTTTCCAAATATATCACAATATCGGATGATATTTAAGTTTGCTTTTATTTAGTGAAACCCATGCTTCCTCAGTATTACTACTCGATATTAAACAAACATGACACAGCTTGTTTTAATTGGACTGTTTTGTTCTGGCCCTATCTCACAAAGCATGTTCAGCTTTGTCAAAATCTAACAAATGGAATATTGGCTAACTCGTTTTTTTTTTTTCTTTTTTGGATTTTTACCCAAATTTAGTCGTCTTCAATTCCACCCGCTAGTTAGGACTCCCCCAATCACACCATACCATCAACGCTAGGAGGTTGAAGGCTAACACAGGCTTTCTCCGAGACCAGTGAAGCGTCATCTTTTCGAACTGTCGCTCAGGCAACGTCACTGGACAGCTGAACGTGCTCGGAGGAAAGCACTAACTGCCAGATCTGTTACGTCAGCTAACAGACGCCTGCGCTGACTAGCATCGCGTTAAGTGATGGGGGGAGAAGGAGGTGCCATCCTACCCACCCAGAGAGTGAGGCCAATTGTGCTCTCTTGGACTCCCGGCTACGGATGGCTGTAGCATCACCAGAGATCGAAGTCGTGATTTCCTGACGATAGGGTCAACGCTTAGATGGTTGCACCACTCGGGGGCCCAGCTAACTCAATTTAAGAAAGCAGCTACCAACTTTCTCTGTTAATCCAGGTAAAAAGCGGCACCAGTTGACACAATTTTCAAAAAAATAACAAATTATATATATATATATATATATATATATATATATATATATATATATATATATACATATTTTAACTATGAATAAGGTGTAGAATCCACAAATACAGGCCTGATTACAATGTGGTAGATGCTTGATCCTGCTTGTTCTGGCACAAATACAGCCTGAAAATAAAATCATTATGAGGAAGAAAGCGTCATTTATAATTATTGTTATTGCTGTTGTTGTTTTTGTTGCTGTTGTGGTGGTGAATGAGTCCTGAGTAAAGCAGGGACATAGGCTGTCTGTCACTTTGTATTTTGGAGTCTTTCACTGGTAAGCTGGGAGTCCCTCCTTCACTGCAGTCTGTGGTGTCACTTTGAATTAGCTGATGAATCTGCGCTGCTTTTAATCACTAATGAACTGTGTGTGTGTGATATGTGTGTGTGTGTGTGTGTGTGTGTGCATGTTTAGATAATCCATCTGTTAGAGAAAAACTGTATTCGCTTAGGCTGGATTATTAACGTCAGTACTGTGCAGTATTTATAGATAAATAGTATAGCATAGATGGATAAAGTGTGCAGTAAGAATAGGCAAAGTGAGCAGTATGGATGTATAAAGTTTGCAGTATGGATGGATAGAGTGAGCAGTATGCATGGACAAAGCGAGAAGAACAGATTAAAATGAGCAGAATGGATGGATGAAGTGAGCAGTATAGATAGAATAGCTGAGCAGAATGTATGAATAAAGCATGCAGAATGGATGGATAAAATGAGCAGAATGGATGGATGAAGTGAGCAGTAAAGATAAAATAGCTGAGCAGAATGGATAAATAAAGCATGCGGAATGGATGGATAAAATCAGCAGTATGAATGGATGAAGTGAGCAGTACAGATAGATTTGGTGAGCAGAATGGATGGATAAAGTCAGTAGAATGGATGAATAAATTGAGTAGTATGGATGGATAAACTGAGCAGTACAGATAGATTAGCTGAGCAGAATGGATGGATAAATTGAGCAGAATTGATGGATAAAGTGTGCAGTATGGATGGATAAAGTGTGCAGTATGGATGGATAGAGTGAGTAGTATGGATGGACTTAATTATTTGTGAGTCTATAGCATGGGTGGATAAACAGACAGGGGGATCTATATAGTTTATGTCTTGTTCGTTGCTGTGAGTGTTTCCATCTGCTAGACTTAAGTGAATTACAGTTTCCACTACAGGATCCAGGAACACACACACGCTAATGCAGCATGCTATCCCCCTCAGGATGGGGAGGAGGATGGAGGTCTGCTCTGGATCATAAAATCAACACAAAAAAACAACAGCAAAATAAAACACTCATACTGAGCAGGAAAAACTATAGTCTGATCAATAACACAATCAGCACAACTACCAAACAACACAACACAACACAACACAGTACCACACCCAATATCCTATTCCCACCTCAACACCTCAGTTTGCCAAAACTGACACCTCTACAATAAACGTGTTAAGGGACATTTCTATTGAATAACCCCTTGGGCTTTATGTTTTCCTGTTCCTGTTGTGTAAATATCTCACAAAACTACAGAAAACTTACATAAACATCTGCTTTTGATAAAGCAAACAGAAGGATGAAGGGGTAAGAGGATAAAGAGGTGAGAGGATGATAGGATGAAGGAGTGGTAACATGTGAGGTTCAGAGGATGACGGGATGCATTACAGAACAAAAAAACATGAAGTTCATCCTTTTATCCTCACGCCCATTCATCCTTTCATTCACTCACCATTCATCCTCTTCCCCTCATCCCATCATCCTCTCACCCCTTCAACCCATCATCTTCTCACCTATTCATCCTCTCATCCTCACAGCAATTCATCCTTTCGTCCTCTCACCCTTTCATCCTCGTCCTCTCATCCCATCCCGTCATCTTGTTCCCTTTCATTCCTTCACCATCTCATTCTCTCAACCCTCATTCTCTCATCACTTCATCCACTCATCTTATCACTCCTTCATCAGCACATCCCCACATCCTCTAAATAACATAGTTCAGACGGGCTGGATCATCTGTACTGATGCTCTTGGCAGGACCCTTGGGGACGCTGCCATAGCAACACTTGACCGAAACACTCCGCCAGAGAGCATGAAGGGTCTGCTTCCTTAATGGACACACAATGTGTTTGTGTGTGTGTGTGTGTGTGTGTGTGTATGTCTGTGTGTGTGCATTAGGATAAGAAAAAAACAGTTGGAGGTTACAGTGACATGAAGGTTCTCTGCACTGCTGTAATGGATGTGTGTCTGGTCTCTCTCTCTCTCTGGTGAGAAGGAAATGGACTTTTTCTTCTTGGAAACTCATTCTGAAAACTCCATTTCATCCATCTTTAGAACAGTTTGCAAATAAACAGATACGACGCAAAAAGCAAGTATCCACTGTTAACTCTTTCAGCTGGCAACCTAATGGCCATTCTGACACCAGAATAAAAATCGGATATTTTTAATTAATATAATCAAATAAAACATTTTTTCTCCATAATTCTGGGTTGAGCGATTCATGGTGAAAGTGAAAGGGTGGAAACCCCCTCCTATGAAAACAATTCACAACTCCCCACAAAGACGGCCCTACCAAGAAAAAATGAACAGCACTTGATATTGAACAATTATGTACAACTGCCACAGTAAAAGACAGAATTTAAACATAATAATAACTCTCCAGTCCAGTTTACTTCAAAATACCTTCAAAATACATTCCATCAATGGTTTGAGCAAAAATGCATAATTAAATTGTGGGACCTCCAAATAGGCAGAAATGCCATTTTATTGCTATTGTGAAATTAGACCTGCCATAATTACTCAATTAACCTTGATAACTTTTAAATTATCAAATAAAATTGGCCTGCAGTGCGTAGTTGTCAGTTCATGTGATAATAATATGTATTTTAAATTCTACAGAGCCTAAGGGACACACAATGGACACACAGAGACTAACGGACACAGACAGCCTAATGGACTCAAAGAGCTTAATGGACAATGCACTTTATGCATTTTGACTTTTGTATATTGTTAATTACATTCTAAATCTTTTTAAAAGGATTCCTTGTATATCTTCTTGCAATAAATGCATCTGGAATCTCTGAAAGGCCGTTCATGCTTTGTTATTCTTCAGTTCATTTTTTATTGTGTGGCCTTTACAAAAACTTCCCCAATTTAAACGTGAAAATTGCTCACACTGTTTAAAGTGCTTTTTGCTGTGCGTTTTAGAAGCTTCAGATAAATTCAGACTTTTAGACAGCCTTATCTGAATGGAGAAAACTTGATTATCTGAATGTCAATGCAGTGAGTCATCATGTTCTTGCTCAAAGCCTGGTGTGGTCATGTAACCTACGTAAAAACCAGCATCACATTTGCAGCCACCCCTCAGACAGCCATGGACCCTCACAACTCCTTTCTTTAAATCCTGTTTAATGTTTTAACCACAGTGGATTTCTCAAGTACTAGCTAAGAGTTGTTGCTTAAGGAACAATTTAAAAATGTCAAATAGCAATGTTGTGTTCTGTGAGACATCCATTAAACAATCAAATCCAAATCAAATCAAATTTTATCATGGATAGCAAACAACAAACAAATACGTACATTTTTGGACAGTAAAAATATTAATCAAGTAATTTACATTAACATTGGTTTATCACTAACAAACCTGAATACACTTTAATGTGTGTTAACATGCCTTTAAAGAACCCAATATATTTCAAACAAGACTTCACATCCTTTAAAACAAATTTATATAATGGGGTCCAAAAGTCCAGCTCCCCCTGCGACCCAGAAGGATGTGTGTGTGTGGGTCCAAAAGTCCGAGACACTATTGAAAATCTAGCAATTTTTCTATTTATTCCTGGAAAAAAAACAAAACCTTTAGAATTTTTAAAAAATTTAAAACAAAGAAAAGTTATGTAAAATGAAGAAACAGATTCAGAATGTAAACAGAAGAAACAGAAGAAAAAGAAGCAGATTCTGCAGTATTTCTAGGTCACTTTTCAAAATTAAGCAAATTTATGACATTGACCATGTGAAGGCCTTTGAACAAAAAGCCAAACCCAACACTGCTTAATTTTACCAATCACACACAATTCTATCCAATTCCACACATGCAGAAAGCTGACTAAACACACCCAACACCCCTCTAAACTCTCCCGCTATGTTTAATTTTGTTATTCTGTTTTGGTCTGAAAATATATTAACAGATCCAGTTAGTCCTGGAGGGCTCAACACACAAAACAGCTACAACACACACACACATACTGCACTGCTGTATGAACACTAGGATGTGGCTGTTCTTATATAAGGGTTGTGAGGGCATAATGAATTTGCTCTAATATGCTGTCCCATTTTCAGGTCCAGTGGAGACTGTGTGTGTGTGCATGGGTGTGTGTGTGTGTGTGTGTGTGTGTGCGCATGGGCTTTATAGTCTCCTGCAAAACAAGCACAATGCCCTCAAGCACTACCATATTGGACAGATACTGCCACACTCAAAGCTCCTTTGTGTGCGTGTGTGTGTGTGTGTGTGCACGTGCACTATAACTCACCACAGGTTGACGAGGAAGGGGTGCTCAAGCCCCTGCATGATCTGCAGCTCTCGGAACACATTTCGGACTTCGTCTCTCTCAATACACTTGTGCTTATTCATGTATTTCATTGCGTACATTTTCTTAGTGTCTCGCTTCTGCACAATACACACCTGCAACAGACACCCAGAGCAGTTAAAAATGCAGTTTAACATTAAAAACATAAACACAGAAGGTATACATCATCAATTTGGTCTTAGTTTTGGCAATAAATACGTTGATATATTCGGTCACACTTTATTTGGATGTTTCCCTTATAGATACTCTACAGATACCTAAATCACTAACAAACTTTCTGGTGATATTCAGTTGCTTATCAACAACAGTATGGTTATGGTTAGGGTTAGGAGCATGTGTAGGTTTTGCCTTGAGGTTACAGTTAGGGTTAGGTTTAGAGTTAGGAATAGATTTAATAAAATCCTTCATACTGAACTTGAAGTTCAGTTACATTTAATAGATATTTAGTTGAATGTTACTTAAAGACAGACTGAGCATCTACAGTGGGCCATCCAAATAAAGTGTTACCATATATTTTATGCTGAAATGATGAACACATTTGAATCAAGTCAATTGAATGCATCACATTTTTAATGATAATGTGATGATAATTCCCAGGAGAAGTACAAGTAAAAGTATTAATAGAGGGATTGTTTTAAGCAAAAGTAAATATGGGGCTGCCTGGTCATTCAAAAAAGTAGTCGAGTAGTTCACAGGTTCCCATTTGTATTGCATATTTAGTGTTTTCCTGCTGTAAAACACCCACTTTAACTCAGGAAAAGCTAATTGCCTTGTTGGATCAGATGTGCAGGGCAGGGGGTACTCTAGGACCAGGGTGGGGAGCCACTGGAACAGTCCACTAGTTGTCAGTGCTCTGGATTTTTTGCTGCATTTCAGTGTCTGTCTCAAACACTCTGCCCACAGAAGTACACAGTCTGATGTAAAGACTGTCTGATGTAAACTGCACTCTAAAATCACCACAACTCTCAGAAACTCATCGCTCACAGAGAATTTAAACTGGCTCTGGACTGCACACTGTCTGATGAGAAACAAATGATTGTTCATTAAGCTAAATGCTAGTAGCAAGCAGCTGCATCTACTCAAAAGTAAGCCATTCAGAGTGAGTTCTACAGGCCTCGCTGCTGAACCAGGAAACATTCATGATGTCCCATTTGAAGCATTATTCCTGAATTGTGTCAGAAGCTTTGGGTAACAAGTAAATTGGTTTGCTTTCACATTTGCTGACAAATAAATGTACTCCAGGTTTTTTTTGTACACATAGCACAGTCTATGATTAGGTGTTTTGCATGTCAGTCAAATGGCCCTTTTCTATTGTGGTTCTCTAAACCTACGAGGTCTGGCTTAAAAGCTTGTAATTTAGTGCAGTCTTAAGTAGCTTGCAATGGAATTTCATTTTGTGTGTTGTATGTCCACACTAATATTAACTAATGTTTAGTAAAGAGCTGTTATGTTTGTTTACTGATAGTATGATGTCTTCTAATTTATTTCTTATTTAACACTTAGGAGATTCGCAGTGTTTACTGATAGCATGATGTCTTCTACTGCTGCTCTTAGCTGTGGAGTGGCTCAGGGATCCATCTTGGGCCCAATATTATTTTCACTCTATATGTTTCCCCTGGGCTGCTTAATGTAATGTGTTAATATTTCTTGTTGTTTTTACATAGATAACACACAGCTGGTGATGTCTGGCAGTGAATAAGGACATCTTACTTTTTTTTTTTTTAAGTTGAATGAAGACCACACAGAAATCCTTACTGTCAGCCTGGATGATGTTTCTAATAAATCTATTTTTGACATCATAATTTTAAGAAATTTGTACAGTCCTGCTTTTCTTTTTCCATTTACAAAACAAGTCAGAAGTCAGAAATGGCCTGTCTTTTCTGGACACAGAGAAAATCAATCATGCTTTTGTGTCATCGTGTCTAGACAACTATAACACATTCACGTGTTTACTCACTGACACAGAGAGACAATGCTCACCTTCAATTTGCAAAAAACACTGCAGCTCATCTTCTGACTAAGATGAAACACTGTAAACATATTAATCCAGAGTTAGCCTCTCTTCACTGGCTTCTAGAGAGTTTTTGAATTTAGACAAAAATTCTAGAGTTCACTAAGGAGTTGCATAATGAGGTCCCTGAGTATACTTCTGAACTGTTGTTGCCCTAAAGAAAGGCGAAAATGCTTATCATCTAGAAAGGGCTTTAAGCTGTTCTCATAACAACATTAAAATCCAAAGGAGACTGTATATTTGCTGTGTATGTTCCCAAACACTGGGACACTCTTTCCCTGAAAATTAGACTTTTGGACTCTTCTTGCATGTGTTCAAGAAATATCTTTAGACTTCTTTTTATACTGTGGCATCAATGAAGAAGAAGACTTGGGAAACACAGTGCTTTAAGCAAATTCTCTATTAGTGAACAGGCAGAAAGGGAAAACTGCTGCTAAGTGCTACTGAATGGCTGAGAAAGCAAGGCAGGTCATCAATAGCCAAACAACTCCAGTCCATGGTAGCCACACAACCATACCAACCAATTCCACCACCCAGCACAATATCACACAGTAACACAGCCACATCCCAACTACAACTACAACTCCCAAGAGCCAGTGCGTTTGGCCACTCTGTATGTGGCGCTACAATACTTTTGCCAATGCTGGTTTTTAATATACACTATATGACCAAGTGTGTGGGCACTGCTCCTAATACTGAGTTCAGGAGTTTCAGCTACACACTGTTGACAGGTGTGAAATCAAGCACATGGCCATACAATCTCCACTGACAAACACTGGCAGTAGAATGGGCCACACGGAAGAGCTCAGTGACTTTTAATGTAACATTGTCATAGTGTCATAGACACTGTCATAGCCACCTTTGCTACAAGTCACTTTGTGAAATTTCTGTCCTGCTTGATTTGCCTTGATAGTCAGCTGTACGTGCTATTATTGTGAAATGGAAGCATCTAGGAGCAGCAACTTCATAAAATGGATTTCCATGACCAAGCAGCTGCACACAAGCCTAAGATCACTATGCGCAATACAAGCTTCGGCTGGAATGGTGTAAAGCATGCCCTCAATGGACTCTGAAGCAGTGCAAATGTGTTCTCTAGAGTGATGAATTTTGTTTCACTATCTGGCAATCTAATGGACAGATATGGTTTTGGCAGATGTCAGGAGAACTCTACCTACCGGAATGCACAGTGCCAACAGTAAAGTTTGGAGGAGGTGGGATAATAATCTGGGGCTGTTTTTCAGGGTTATATGCTTCCAGCTTTGTGGCAACAGCTTGGGGAAGGCCTTTCCCTGTTCCAGCATGACTGTGCCCCGGTGCAAAAAGTGAGGTGACATGGTTTGATGAGTTTGATTTGGCCTGCACAAGAGCCCTGACCTCAACCCACTGAACACCTTTGGAATGAACTGGAATGTGAATTGCGAGCCAGGCCTCCTCATCCAACGTCATTGCATGACCTCTTTAAATATTTCGCAGTATTAGATAATATTTAAGTTACCATCAACAACCTAACCTTTTGAACCCTATACTTATTATTTAGTTATTAATCTTAAGAGCTTTTATCCAGTAGGTACTATGAATTATTCAGTATCTATTATGAAACTTATCTGTAAGTTATGCAGTTATGAGAGTAAGGAAATGAAGTATGGGTGCACATACAAACTCTTCGGAGTTGAAGAAATTAATGAACCTCAGCTTCCTTTATACTAAGAGAATGTCTTACATGCATGTTTTTTTGGACTGTTTTGTTCTATTTTGCTAGTATTAAAATTTCAAAGAAAAACGTACACATTATTATAAATGTTCACCAGCTAAAAACAGATTTCCTAAAAGGAAACTTACTGTTTATTTTATTTTTATGTATTTAAATGATTGTTCCAATCTAGAGCACCCAGCCAATTACATCTGAATTGCAGGTAACCTTTAGGTCTTGAATATCAAAAGTAAAGTGCACAAAATAAAATTAAAAAGCTGAAAATAAAACAGTTACAGTGCTATTTATGGGCATTATCATGGACACTATCTATAAAATGTATCACTAAACTATACGAGTCAAGAAAATATATTACCCAGCACTACCTTTATTAATGAAAACACTCACAGAAGCACTCAGCTGGACCTGTTGTTCATGTCACACAGTGAAAAAAAAAACATTGGCTGTGTTTGAAATAGCATATATACAGTAAACTACATACTGTGCCAGTATACTCTGTATACTGCATGTTACTCTTCACCAGTAGTATACAGTATAGTATCCAGTATGAGACAAAATCTGTGCACCATACTACAGGGCAGGAAATCAACTAGACTGCCAACATTATGGACTGAGCCAGACCCATGTCAAGACTCGTCCCATTTTCTTAGCCCTCCAATCACTGCTTAGCAACCACTGCTAGCCATATTTTAGCTCTTTAGTGTATGGATATATTTTGGTCAAATGATGTTCCTGTGTGACACAGGGTTTTCTATCTCTAACTTCCTATCTCTGATGTGAAATATTATATATATATTATATATATATATATATATATATATATATATATATATATATATATATATATATATATGTATATATATAGAGTCAGCTTTGGATTCATCTGTATGGTAAACCTATGTGGTTACCAGATGTTTACCTAGGTTTGCTAAAAGGTCAGTCAATTCATTTTTATGACATTCATAGTTTGTAGTACGAGTTAGTTTGACTGAATAATAAGCAGTGTGATGTCACACGAGAGTGTGAAGAGCTGATGCTGTTCAGATTTTAGAAAGTTGTAGTAAGTTATCTTTATTAAATGGATGAAATAAGCAAACCCACCTCAAGACCAGTAGTGAAAGCTGATGGTGCTTCACTCAAAAAATCTATCTGAATCAGCCTGTTACAGCTTTTGCAAAGCGGAAAGGAAGCGGAGAGGATCGTTATGGGTCGAAAGTTCAACATCACATCACACATCCCGGATAGACTAAAAAAACAATTTTTTGGAAGAAAAAGAAAATATCCACCAGGTTTCATTCTTCCTTATCAGCCCATGTGAACATTAGCAACATTAGCAACTACCTTGAACCACAAATAAGTGCCAACATTGTATTTCTACATTAAAGTAGACTCTTCGCCATGCTACAGTGGTGAGGGGAACTCATCATCTTAGCGTTTTTTAGGAAACCGAAGCAATAACAATGTACAGGATGGTACATACACTAATACATACACCCATCCTTCTGTTCAAGCTCCTCGTTCACTCTCCAGTTCAATTTTATCTGCCCTTTTTTTGATTGGTTATCTTGTCAAACAGTGACAAATGATGAGCGAAGGTTTTCTGCTGAAGCTGAACATTTTTCAACTTGATCTGCGAAAAAATGTGCTCAATCGAGGAACAAGTGAAGCCTATAAAATCCACATCCCGCTGTAGGAAATAATGGCGTTTCGTCCTGAATACGCTCTGCTGTCTGAACGTAGCCTTATATTTTTGAGATAATGGTTGTTTTACAGGATGTTCTTTATATTACATGAAAAATCTAACTTTGTAATCTAACTTTAGGTCACATACTGTATAATACTTACTACTTTTGTGCACAATCAGTATGTGAGCAGTATCTTGTAGGCTATTTCAAACACAGCCATTGTGATTGGTTAGAGGGCTCAATTAACAAATGATATATTGTGCATTTTTGTTTTGTTTTGTTTTACTGCATTTGAGTTTAAGGGACAGAGAGTGGATATAGAACTGCTTGAGCAGAGAGCAGAGGGTTTGGAATGATTTTTCTCTGTAAAACGTGAGTGGGTTTGATTCTCCTGCTGACGGAACAAAGCTGCCCCCACATAAACACCCCCCAGCAGAAAACACTAAAAATAACACACACATCTCCGCATCAGTCCCATCCGCTCACAGCCAGGAACAGAGAGCTTCCTCAGACAGAGCAGACCACCAGAGAGAGGGAGAGAGTAGGAGGGGATACACAGGCAGACAGACAGACAGACAGACAGAGACATATAGTCATATGCAAAAGTTTGAACAACCCTGGTCAGATTGATTTTCAAAGTGAAAATAAGTTAACACATCCTCTACAAGGAAGAAACTTAAACATGACATGCAATTTTAGTACACAATTTCTAATTTTGCTAAGCTTAACATATAAAAGGTGCCATAATTTTTGTACATGCCACATTTTATATGTTATTTTTTCCACTTAATATGTTAAATGTAGAAAATATTACTAATTGTGTACTAAAATGTATGGAAGTGTGTTCTCTGTAGAACACGTGTGAACTATTTTCCTCTAAGAAAATCAACAAAACATGTCAT
Source organism: Colossoma macropomum (assembly GCF_904425465.1). Lineage (NCBI taxonomy): Eukaryota > Metazoa > Chordata > Actinopteri > Characiformes > Serrasalmidae > Colossoma > Colossoma macropomum. The sequence goes on along the minus strand of NW_023494801.1, from coordinate 30,683,855 downwards.
TTGACCGTGTGCCAAAACTTTTGCATATAACTGTAGACAATACAGAGCATGATTGTTTGAAATTATGGATTTCTCCATATATGACCAAAATTAATTATTTTATTTTGTGTAGTTAACTACAATTAATCACATTTGTTGCTTAAATAAAAATAATGCTGCCTCGTCCAACCATATATGTACGTCCAAAAGTTTGTGGAGTTCAGGTGTTTCAGCCCCACTCATTGCTAACAGGTGTAAAAAATCAAGCAAAAATGCAATCTCAATAGACAAACATTGGCAGTAGAATGGGTGGTACTAAGGGGCTAAATGACTTTAAATGTGACACAAATGTGTCATAGGATGCCACCTTTGCCACTAGTCAAAATTTCTGCCCTGCTAGATCTGCCCTGGTCAACTGTAAGTGTTATTGCTGTGAAACGGAAGCATCTAGGAACAACATCATCTCAGCCATGGAGCGGTAGACCACACAAACACACAGAGCGGTGAAGCACGTAAAAATTGTATATACTTTGTATATAATCACTTACTACAGAGTTCCAACCTGCCTCTGAAAGCAACATCAACAAATCAACGGTATGTCAAGAGCTACATTAAATGGGTTTCCAAGTCCAAGCAGCAGCACACAAGCCTAAGATCACTATGCCCAAACTCCCACAGGCACACAAAATCTTGTGGAAAGCCTGCCCAGAAGAGTGGAGGCTGTTATAGCCACAAAAGGGGGGGTGGGCAACTCCATATTAATACCTATGCTTTTGGAATGGGATGTCCAACAAGCTTATATAGGTGTGATGGTCAGGTGTTCATCACATGGTCAGGTGTTGGTCATATAGTGTACATTCTGATGAGGCTTATTTTGTAGCTTGCAGCTATAACAAAACATACAGCTTTTTTTTCCTTTTTTTCCATTTCACAAATGTAATTACTAATGATTAACTAGACAAAATAGCGTAATTAATCATGAATAATTATTTTAACCATTTGACAGCCCTTATTTTTAACACATCTGTTTATCAGGCATCTGCAGTATACAGTTACTGTCACACCTCTCTCCCTCTCTGGCCGTTCCTCACTTCCATGACAAGCACTTTGCTATGATTGATTTGTGCGTTTGTCATCAGTCTTGCTCTGATGTACTGAGGTAGTCATAACATCTATGTGCTTTCAGCGAGTGTTTCAAAGTAACGAGGAAGAGAGAGAGTGAGGAAGGGGGCGAGGGAAGGACGAGGTTAAGGAGCGCAGGAAGAATAGAATGGTGGTTATTTTCTGTAATTAAAGGTGACATTTCCATCAAATGTCAGACAGAATCTGAGAGAAAGGCATTATCTCTCAGAACAGAGCCTCACGCTCATGCACATACACACACACACAGCAATCTCATCTGGCATTCATTTGCGTGTGTGTGCTTTCTCACCTTTCCAAAGCTCCCCTTTCCGATAGCCCTGAGAATCTGAAAGTGGTCAAAATTAACTGAAAGAGAAGAATAAAAGCACAGTGTTGTCATTAGACATACAGTAACTCTGCTCAGAAATCAGTACAGCACTGTATAGTAGTGAATCAGTAGAAAGCAGTGATAACACAGTGTAAAGCTGTAATGAACCAGTATACAACTGTATTAACTCAGTACAGAGCTGTAATAAGTAAATATAAAGCTGAAATGAATTGGTAAACTAAGTTAGCTGTACTAGCTGTACTAATATAGAGCTACAATAACTCAATATAAAGCTGTAAGAAATCAGTGTATAGCTGTATTAACCCAGTTTAGAGCTGTAATGACTCAGTATAGAACCAGTACTGTTGCACATGCATCACCTGTTTTATTAGATAAGAAGCAAACATACTTTGGCTCCCCCATTTTTATTCAAACAAAAAATTACACTCTCAGTGTAAATAACTGTGTGAACATGAGTTTAGTTATAACCTCCCAAGAAACTTCAGATCAGTGAAAATGGCTTTCTTGTTGCTGCAACTTTTAAGCAGGAACAAGGCATGCCACAGCACAGAGGATATTCATTTGGAAGCCCATTTCTGATACTTGTTTCTTCCGCCCCTTTGTTTCTGCCAGCGACCCACTATGTTGACAGTTTCTATCTCAAAATAATGGTTTATTATCTCAAGATTGGGATTGAATAATGTCAAAATAATTACTTAATCTCTCAAGATTTTGACCTATCACATCAAAATAATGGCTTATTCTCTCAAGATTTTATTGAAATAGTTGCCTACTTTCTCAAAAGTTTGACTAGTTATGTTGAAATAATGGCTTATTTTCTTAAGATTTTGACTATGTCACATCATCCTGAGATTTTTGACTAATTATTGCCAACAGAATGGATTATTTGCACCAGGTAAAAAAGTAGCACTGGTTTTTATTACATCAATACACCTCTATAGCTTTAAAAACATGCTATTTTTCTTGATATTTTGATGATTTTAGCTGATAAATATTTGACAGTTAACACATTTTAGCATCAGAGAATACCGTGACCAAGCAGCTTGACTTTACTGATACTCATTCTGTTTATTTTTGCACTAAGGTCAGTATGTATGGCCATTTTTTAGTTTTGCAGATTTTCAGGGAAAAATGGATATGAAGGTCTTATATGCTAAGTAGGAACTTTTTTAGTGCTGCTAGCTTGCTAAATATAAGTACTATAAAATATGTATTGCGATAAGAACTGAGTTGTGTGCTGCAGTATTTCATTAGCTTGGATAGGATTTTTCCCACTCTTTTGTGGGAAAGCCTGTTCAACCTCACAACAGTAGCTATGAGAGAACGCAGTTGTGGGCGGAGCATCGAGAGTTCCTAAAGGAGGCGTAGCCAGGGATCGGACTAGTTGCAGCTGTTTTAGGCTCATGGCCCAGTCTCTTCAGCCCACCTTACAGGAGCACCTTTAGTCCATCAATGTCTATAAAAGCCTGCTGAACACACCCCACAGGAAGAGCATTTGGACACTGTGAGCTGCGTGTTTGGAACAGCATTGTAGGGATGTCACCAACACATAATACATGCAAAAATGTAAATAAATAAATAATTTTGTTTAGATGAGTTAAGGTCAATGGAAATGGAAATTTAACATTTATGAAAGATAAACAGCCTCCCCCTCCCTGTATGTGTGTGAGTGTGTGAGGGTGTATATGTGTGTGAATAATTGATGTGTTTTAAGCTTAGATCTGCTCCGTGAGCAGTTTCAGCACAAAAGCTCCGCCCGCTGGGACGGGATGAAAGGATTGCAACAAAAAGCAGGTGAGAGAGAGAGAGAGAGAGAGAGAGAGAGAGAGAGAGAGAGACAGAGACAGAGACAGAGACAGAGACAGAGGGAGGGAGACAAAGAGGGGGAGAAAGTAAGAAAAAACATCAGAAAGTGAGTGAGAAAAGGAGAGGGGGAGAGAAAGAAGAAAGAGAAAGAGGAGAGAGAAAAAGGAAGAGAGATAGACAGAGAGAGGGGAGAAAGAGACAGAGACAGAGAGAGAGTAAGGGAAAGAGAAAGAAAGGGAGGCAGAGATGGAGAAAGAGAGAGAGAGACAAGGATGAGCGAGCAAGTGAGAGAGTGTAAGGGTAAAAAGAAGACAGAGAAATCATGGGGAGAGAGAGAAAGAAAAGGAGGGAGATAAGGGAGATGAGTGAGACAGTAGGAGGGAGTAAGAGGGATGGAAAAAGATAGAAATAGAGATTTCACATCATATTTTTTTATACTGATCTCAGTATTCTTTTTAATTATGAATTCAAACAAATCATGTATAGGTTGGAATAAAAAAGTTGTTTATTACATTGTAATTTTGCTAAGCTAAGTTTTTGACCAAGCAATTCCGAAAAAAAGTTGGGAGAGCAGGTGAAACGCAAACAAACTGTCCTTTATATGTACTTAACTGAAAACAGCACAAAGAAGAAATATTTAATATTTCTTATAATAATAATAATAATAATAATAACAATAATAAGAACAATAATAATAATAATATCGATTTTTGCAAATATATGCCAAATTTTAAAAGTTGGGACAGGACCAATTTAGGACTGGGAAGTTTGCAGAATGATCAGAAACACTTGTTTTGTAACTTTCAGGTAAACAGGTGATGCACAGAATTTAGGGACTTTACCATCTATAGTCCGTAACAGTGTTCAAAGATTCAGAGGATCTGGAGAAATCCCTGTGCGTTAAGGGGAAGGCTGAAAACCAATACTGGATGTCTGTGACCTTTGATCGCGCAGATGGCACTGCACTAAAAGCCGACATGCTTGTGCAATAAAATATGACCACACAGGCTCAGAAATACTTGTCAGTAAGTTCATTACTGCATCTATAAATGCAAGTCAAGACTCTGCTACACAAAGCGAAAGCAATATATTGTAGCGTCCTGCTACTGGCTGCAGATGTGTGGGAGGCGTGGCCATGCACGGTGCATCGTGGAAAGTACCAGATTCGCAGTAAGAGAGACTTAAAATATGTTAATAGGTTGCTATTGTTACATAAAAGATGTGTACATGTGCTGCATAGGCTATGTTGTGCTGGAGTGTGGGGTAGTTGGAATGAATTTACTCTCTATTGTCAAGTAGATTTGTGTGATTGGAAATTACCTGCGTGCTATCCCTGCAGTTCACTAGCACTGGTGGTAGGTTTCATTGCTGCTGTTCAATAAAAGAGCATTTGCTTAAAGTGCTATGTTTCCTGTGTCCCTTCCCAGACTGTTGAACTGTTAAAACATTATATCAAGCACGAATGGGAGAAAATTGCACTTTCACAACTACAACAACGGGTGTTCTGAGTTCCAACCGAGTACTGAACATTGTTAAAAGGAAAGGTGATGTTACACAGTGGTAAACATGTCCCTGTCCCAACATTTTTGAAACATGTTGCTGGCATCAAATTTAAAATAAGCATTTCTATACAAAAAACAATAAGGTTAATTAGTTTAATGTTAACTAACTTGTTAAATATCTTTGTGTTTGCACTGTTTTTAATTGAATACAGGTCAGAAAGGATTGAAAATCATTTTTATTTAATTTCATTTTTCCTACTGCACTATATATATAAACTGTAAGACTACAAGCTCCTGCACACTTTGCAACATACTATTACTGTATTATATGAAGTCCACGCTTCAACAATCCACAACAGATGACATGGCTTAAAATTTACATCAAAAAAAGCCTTTTTTTTACTTTGTTAGTTCATGTCTCTGATTCATCATAGCATATTAATTAAAAGAAAAAATCTCTGTTTTCTGTAATCGTTTTGAGTTTCGATTACATCACTGTGCACCAGTGGGAGGTGAAACATAACATTAACCAATGTTTCATCTCCCACTAATAACACCCTCACTTCCTTGATACTGTGTTTCACTCAAATTTATGTCACAATACGGAAGGAAAATGTATTATGATTTCCAATTCATGCTGACAGACAAATGCCAATTGTCAGTTTTCACTAAGAAATTAATGTGTGTGTAAAAGTAATTGTTGGCTATATTTCTGGGATGATAACGTGCATCCAGCATGAAAGCAGCTCATATTATGGTACAAATCAAAGCATAACTGACAAAACATTGGTAATAACAGTAATATTGTTGAGTTTAAAGCTGTAAGGTTAATTGTATGTAATTTTGTAATGGATGTACTAACAATTTACCCATTCTCCAGCGTTCAAAATCAGGTTGATCTGCTTTAAGTAGTATTAATCCCACGGAGGGATCCTGTGTTTGGTAACACTTTCAGCTGAAGCTTACGAAAATTTAGCAAATCATTTACTCTCCCAGATGAAGATGAAGAGTTACCAAGCACTATTACATGGCCAATAAGACCACCAGATTGTAAACTAGGATGGTGTGTTGATGTGCTGTTTTTTTTTTCAACATAAGGTGGCATAAGCTAGTTAACAAACTACACTATTAACATTTAAGCTAGCGGCCTCAGAATGAATGTTTTTGCTCATATTTTTATCCTCAACAGAAAAAAAGTCTTTGTTTGTTTCTACACATGATTCTGGGTAAATGAAGACATTGTATAAGTACGTGCACAGAACAGTGCAATGTTTCATATCAGCCAACAAGGTATGCTAACTGGTAATTAAGGTAGCTAATTAGCCAAATAAGATTCTTGACAAGTGACATAAAACAACCAAAAAGGCAATAATTTGTTAATCACCTTTTATTATAATTAGTTCCAGCTGTATCTTGAGCAGGTAGGAAATGAACTAGAACTGTAAGTTCAACTGGCTCAAGTTTGGGTCAGTTCTTGTGTTTAAATATGCAGTGGGAAAACACCCTTGTAAAGTCAGTGCTTCTTTACTAAATGACAAAAATTAAGCACATGAAATCGTGGAGTTGTTCACCTAGGAAGACCAATTTTAAAATGTTTTCTGTTTTTATCAATATCCTGATTAATATGTCTCAGGATTACTACAAATCCTGTTGTACCAGTGTAGTGCTACCTGCATCATTCACCTGGTAGCAAGTTCTTTGCTGTTGTGATGTAATGTTGATTTGCTCTATACTAGCCTCGTCACATAATAATTCACATCTGGAAAAAAACAAGTTTAGGAAAAAGTTGCCAAACATGAAACCAAACATGATACCAAATGTGATAAACTCACTACAGTTCAATTTAAATTAACTTTATATAATATATATAAAAAGAACTTGTGTATAGGTGCTTTTCTGTGACTCTTCCTAAGGCACAACGCTGCGCAAACCTCATCTGCATGCCACTGACCCTCCTGATGATGCTGCATGCACAGACTCAGACTTTTTGCACAGTGATCATATAAAAATCCTAATTTGCCACTTGCTTTGTTAAAGCTTCTGTAAGTATTTGAATATTTGAAAAATTGGACTCATCCCTAGTTTCAATATCGTTATTAGAAAAGAAAAAGTGGTATTGTGCCATCTGTTTCCTCTGACTGTGTGTGCACACGCATATGTGTGTATTTCTGTGTGCATGTGTGTGCACATGCATATGTGTGTATTTCTGTGTGCATGTGTGTGCACTTGCTGTGTGTGTGTGGTCATGTGCAGTAGGTAAATGTCAGAGTGTGAGAGTCAGTCTGACAGAACCAGAGCAGAGTTCATCAACCTTCAGCCTGAGCCTGTCATAGTCACACACACACACACGCGCACACGCATACTTGGACCTAAGACTGTCCCTTAGCGCCAGGCAGCCACACACACACATGCACACTCACAGACTTCAGCAGAGGCACATAAAGACATTGGCAGATTGCAAGGATGTGCACAGTATTGCTGCACAACATAGACAAATACTAGTTTTGTGATATTGTTACATATTGTGATTACTACATGCCTTGTAATATACAGCTGTATACACGTTTGGACATGTCTGGCCAACTTACGTATTTGAAGTGAAAACATAATGCAACTCATTAGGCCTTAACTGACACCTTAGGACTTTGGCAGATCAAGAATTTCCATCATGAATTGTCTGATGGCATTTTGAAAAAAGATGCTTGGACGGATGAAGTAAATATGGCCACTATTACCAAAGGTATGTTTAGAGAAAAAAAAGCAGATGAAAAAAAGAGTAGAATTAAATGAAAAGATTACCTTGCCAACTCTCAAACATGGGGGTGGATCTATTATGCTTTGAGGTTGTGTGGCAGTCAGTGACACAGGAGATATCACATGTTTAAATGGAAAACTGGATTCAACAAAATATCAGCAAATTCTGGAAGCAAATCTGAGTCAGTCAAGAAACTGATGCTGAAAACATACAACAGGACAATGATTCAAAACATACCTCAAAATCTATCATAAACTGCTTTAAGAAATGCAAGCTTAAGCTTTTAGAACAGTCCTTACAGTCCCCTGAAACAGTTCCCTGTTGAACAACACTACAAATCTGTGAGTAGACACAGGTGGCCCAAGAATACTGCAGAACTAGACACACTCTCCATGGAACAGTGGGTAAAAATTCCTAAAAGCTGGCGTTTGCAGGCTATGATATCTGCCAAAGGGTGTTACTAAATACTGACATAGTATAGTGTTCTCTTGTACATGCTAAAATTGCAATTTTTTTAAAGTTGATCAAATATAAAGTAGCATGACTATTTGGAGAAAAATGGTATTCTTTAATAGTTTGCTGTGGAGGTTGTGTTTGCTTCTTTTCAGTTCAAAAAAGCAACGAAACATGTAATTTGGCTAGTGGTGCCTAAACTTTTGCATACAACTGTATTAAATTTAGGCACTGGTGAATGTGACATGGTTAAGGTAGTTTTCCACTGTTTTTTTTTTCTTTTTTTTCCTTAATATTTCTGCCTAATTAAATGGTTAAAATATGAAGAAAGTCATTTAGAGTGGTTTGATGTGGAATGAGCTTTTCTCTGGAAACTTACCGAGTCGGATTTTTTCACAGTGGTAGTGATAGGAACCAGACGTCTGAAGTGTCTGTCTCATAAAGCTACTGCATGAAATAGTTATGTTGCCTAATATCTGAGACATTGTTTTACAATAGCCTAAATTGTATTTTTCTAATAGCCACTCATGGTGATGAGGTACATACAAAGTGTTCTATGGCAAAATAGTACCAAAGGAAAACATAGTTTTTCAGATTTACAACTATTTTACTTCTATCATTATTACATACAAAAACTCAGAAGACACTTGTAGTTTCACCAGTCGTTTTGGATAGAAAATAAAATGTCTTGTGTTGTAGACATTGTGGCCTCCTACTATCATCCACCACCACCAAGAAAAGTCTGACCTGATAAATGTCTCTACAATGCACCACCACATCAAAAAACCCTGAATGATTTTGTTTTTGTCTTAAAAATTGAATTATGCAGTATTTTTTCAATTCAGTGGAATTCACTTTTAAAGATTGGCCTACTTTATGACCAATATATTTGCTGGAGTACCTAATTACCTTGATTCATCAAAACGGCCTCAGAAACCCTTTTCTGAAATGGTGACTGATATTTCTGCCTCAGCAACTACTAATGATGACACTGATGATGCTTTTGACTAGATTACATTTAAAGGCAACCCTCTCCTCTCAAAAACACATTTTTTAAAAGAGTTAACACTTTTTGGGTGTTTTTTTTTTCTCTGCAAAGCACATTCAACACTTTTTGAAAGTAAATATGAGAAAAAGAGTTCTTTGGAATAATGCCACAGAAGAACACTTTTGGTTCCCTAAAGAACCTTTCAGTTGAGGGCTTTTGAGTGAGCTTCTTTAAAAAAAGTCCACTGAAAGGTTCTTTAGGGAACCAAAATTAGCTCTCCTGGAGCTGTGCGTGCTCTCGCTTCGATAAAGATTCCGGCACTTTTTAGTTTCTATAAAATGAGCAGTAAAAATAACCCCAGGTTACAATAATCCCACATGAATCGACATGCCGTTAAAATGCTATCATAGTCTGTGAAAAAGAAGTTTTGTGGCACTGAAAGAAGCATTTAATTAATTTTTCTGCAGCTAAAATCAAGCCGATATGTATTTTCCTACCTCAAGTGTTCCTCTCTAGACATTAAAACGTAAAAATTACAGAAATAACGTGTTAGCTGTGAATTCCTAAGCTAATGACAATGCCATTGGCACACTGCATTCACTTCAGAGAAAGATGGTTAGCAGTGACAGAATAACACCTAAATTAAATGTTTGATGTGTTGTCTGCTTTTTTCTGGAGAAAATTATTGTGTAAATCGAGTAGCCCTTTCTTCAGCATTTTTTTGTCCCATGTGAATCTGTCATAAACATAACGGACGTCCTGTCGCAAACTTGCATTACCCCACTTTCCCATGTAAAACTAATCCTGTCCAAATAGTAGTTAGCTAGTGAGCTAACACTAATTCTCTAGTGAGACAAAGGAAACAAACATCTGAGTTAGCTAAAATGTTAATCTTGTAGTGAGATATATAGCGCTAATTCTGTCACAAATGCCACACATGATAACCAGAAAAATATTACAGATTTTACTCAAAATAAAAAATTATTTCTATGTTTCACTTAAGATTACATAGTAAAGCTTTAATAGAGAATTTTACAGCCTCTTACAATCACTGACCACCCAAAAAAGGTAGTCAGAGATTTTTGTGACCTAACATTTGTGCCCAGGGGCTAACAACTTGATGATCTGAGCCTGCATTTACCCAGTGGCTAAACTCAAAAACAACCCAGCAATTTGGAAATATCCCAACAAAATGACCCAACCAACCAACTGAACCAACCAGTTTGGTAAAAAACAAAAACAACCCAGCAGTTTTAAAATAAATGTAGGGGTATAACAATGCTATCATACTGCCTTGATTTATCTGTATGTAACCTTTACAAATATCTAATTTTAATATTGCGTCTGAGCATTTTTCCTAACACTTTTATTTTTTTTAACATATCTTTGTTTACGTTTATGAATACATACTTTTTTGATCGGATTTATAGGTACAAAGTAAGTTAAAGAGATTATATGTATAAATATGAATTGGATATATGCACTAGAAGTATACTAAATAACTAAAACAAAGGTGTTTTAATACTTCTTCCCCCTTAAGTACAGTATTATCAAAATTAATTTGTTAGCTTTCTATGTATTTCATCTTTTCCACAGCAGATGATACATTTCTGTTTATTGCTAGTTCTACAGGACTATTAAGCATAAGGTACAGAGGTGTGCTGTAGCTGTAAGGAACAGGCGTGTTGGTGTAAGGCACCAAACATGATTTGGCTACATTTGGGGGAAATTATGTAAATCTTTCACCGGGCTTCTGTAAACCCAGTTCACACACTCAAACGCTCACACACCCAAACACTCACACACCTCAGTGCTTTAAAGAATTTAGCTAAGCCCCATAAAGTGCTGCAGCAGTTAGGAGAGTGCAGTCTGCTCGTTTTACCATGAATGATGAAGAGCGATGTTTCCACTTGACATCCTTCTCTAATGCTCCAGTGTGGTAAGGAAGGGGCATATGGCAAACACACAAGAAACTCTTCTCTGTTCTGACCAATAATCTGTGCTCAGCCTAAACCCCACAGGCTGATCCTCCCAACACCCATCCTCACTCATCCTCCCCAACACCCAGCCTTATGCCACTCTATCATGAAGCAACATAACAGAGCAACAAAATGAGAGTAAGGGGCAGAGGAAAGGGAGTAAGAATCAGTACAAGGTGATTAGGGGGCAGTAGAAGATGAGCAAAAAGCAGCAAAATGTGTGCAGTACAAAAGAGGCAGTACAAAGTGATCAGGGGTAGCAGAAAGGGAGTAAAGTGCAGTGGAGAGTCAATAATTGGCAGTAGAAGATGAATAAGGGCTAGAATCAGAGCTGGGGTAGTAGAAAGTGAGTGTAGACCAGTAGAATGGGAACAGTGGTAGAAGAAAGCAAGTAAGAGGCAGTAGTAGATGAGTGAGGGTAAGTAGAATGTGAATAGTAGGTGAGTAAGGGGAAGTAGAATAGAAGTAAAGGTAAGTACACTCTTAAAAAAGAAGGTTCTTCAAAGTTTCTATAGTAAAAAAGAAAATGGTTCTATGAAGAACCCTGAGCACTCAAAGAACCCTTAAAAGGTTCTCTGCATCATTAAATGTTTTTTTTTCTGATTTATGGGCAATGTGTTGTAGATGGTTCTATATAAAACAGCTTTGAAAAGGATTCTATATATAGCACCAAAAAGTGTTCTATTGTTATGATGTCAAGCCTGTAATAATAGAAGAACACTTTTGGCACTACATTGAACCCTTTTCAAAAAGGTTCTATTTAGAACCATAGAAAACACTCTCTTAATCAATTTGAAGAACTCGTTCATGGTGAAAAGAACCCTTTAATCATGTAAAGGGTTCTTTGAATGTTCATGGTTCTATATAGAACCATTTTCTTTACTAAAGAACCCTTGACGAACCACCTTTACCAGCAGTAGAAGGCCAGCAAGGGCAGTAGAATGGGACTACAGAGCAGTAGAATGGGAATAAGTGCCAGTAGAATGAGAGAGGGGGCAGTAAATGGTGAGTAGGGGTAAGTAGAAGTTGAATGAGAAGCAGTAGAAGGTGAGTAAGAGGCAGCAGAAACTGAGCAAGGAGCAGGAGAATGTGATATTTTAGGAGCAGAAATATAGTAACGGGCAGTATATGGCAAGTAATTAGCAAAATAATGGGCAGTAGATGGTAAGTCGTAGAAACTTAGCAGTAGAAATGGGTAATGGCCAGTAGAAAGTGAATAAGAGGCAGAAGAAGATGAGTAAGGAAGAGTAAAAGATGAGTAAGGGGCACTGAAAATAGAGTAAAGAGCAGTAGAAAGTGAGTAAAATTTAAGTAAGAGTCAGTAGAAGGTAAGATACAGGCATCAAAACGTAGTAAGGGGCAGTAAAAAATTGCATACAGAGCAGTAAAAGGGCAGTAAGGGAGCAGTAGATGGCATGTAATGACGGTCATAATAGGGCAGTAGAAGGTAAATAAGAACAGATAAGTCAATAAAGGTCAGAATGGGAGTAAGGGTCAGTAGAAAATGACTAAGACGCAGTAGAAGATTAGTAAGGGGCAGCCGAACGTAAGTAAAGGCCAGTAGAAAGTGAATAAGGGGCAGCAGAATGAGGGCAACGAGCAGCAGAAGGTCAGTAAGGGGCAGCAGAAAGAGAGTAAAGAGCAGTAGACGGTGAGTGAGAGACAGTAGAAAGGGAGTAAGGGCCAGTGGACTGAGTGTGAGGAGCAGCAGGATGTCAGTAAGGGGCAGTAGAAGGTAAGTAAGAGACATTAGAAAAGGAGTAAGGGGCTGTAGAAGGTGAGTAAGAGACATTACAAAGGGAGTAAAGGGTAGTAGAATAAGAGTAAGGAGAAGTAAAAGGTGAGAAAAGGCAGTATAAAGTGAGTAAGGGCCAGTAACAATGAGTAAAGGGCAGTACAATGAAAGTAAGGGTCAGTACATGGTAACTAAGAGGCTGTAGAAGGTTAATAAGGGATGAAGAAAGAGATTAACAGTAGTAGAAAGTGAGTGAGGGGAAGCAGAAGGCTAGTACAGGCAGTAGAAAGTAAGTAAGAAGAAACAAAAGTTGGGTAAGAGACAGCGGATCTGTAAGTAAGTGGCAAGTAGGAAATTTGTAAGAGGCAGTAAGATGGAGTAAGGTGGAGCATAAGCCGTGTAAGGGTCTTTCACTATATGAAAGAAAAAGAAAAGCAACAAGAGCAGAGTGCGTGAACAGAGCATCAGCACACTGAGTAAATCGTGTTTTCAATAATTTATCTATGTTAATGCATGTGAGCGAGTTCAGATCGGGTTTGGATTTTAAATGTAGTTGTACCAGTCTGGCCTGGTCAGATGTGCTCCTGTAATGAGAAAGTTTGGGGACAACCATGAGCAATTTTGTGTTTAATGTGGGTTGGAATGCAGACTTATTAGGCTGGTAACAAAATGAGGCTGAATCTCAAATGGCTCACTTATGCCTATGTAGTGCACAGAATACGTCATGAAACTATACTTTCTACACCAAAAAAGTGCACTAAATGTTAGATAGAGAGTTGGACAGCTTGGCTGAATTTAAATGGCTTAATGTTAGACATATAATACACTATTTGGGTATGGAAACAATCATTTTATGACTTACACAGAGTGAAACATAGTTAGTCGGGAGCCATTTAAGATTCTGCCTGTGTGTGAAATGTCTAAATCAATCCAACGTTGTTTGAATGCATGCACTCAAACACTCCTTCACTCATTCAAAAATGCTAATTTTACCTAATCCACGGCTCTTCACCTTCTACTTATTTAACTATTTTAACATTTTATGTTATTTTACGTTTAGCTTAGGTGTATGGAACCGAAAATAAATGCTGACATGCTTTGGAACCTGCTTCCATTTGCTTAGGTGTGACTCACTACAGTAAAACAACAAAGCTAAAGTAAATGGATATTTCCCTAGAGCAGCTAAGTTAGCTCCAGCCATGGAACTTTAACAAGCCGAGAAAACTCCTCTGATCCCCATCTATGGCCGGGAAACAGGAACAGAAAAAGGTAACAAATAATATTAAATAATATATGCATATAATGTTTTATTCACTTTAATGTTAAAACACAGGGTTATTATGATGCTTTTAAAAGCCATTAGTCTACTATACAGTCAATTCCCCACTGTCTCTGCTGTGGGTTTCCCAGAGTGTGATTTACTTAAAAAACTGTTCCCTGGTTTAGATTAGGGTCACTCTGCTATAACAATGGAAAACATCCCATTTTAAATGTCTAAAGCACTTGGTAATGGCTTTGGAAATTGCCTGGAGTCTGAAGTTTCTCCAGCAAGGGGTGCCATTAGTGTGCAAGTCACTATAAACCTACACTAGAAGGAGCTGATGAAGCTGTTGGGTTACTGAGTTTTAAATTGTAATTTAACGTGTGATTTTTTCTAAAGAAGATTATATTATCTTATGATTTTTTTAACTAGAAAACATCAAGCTAATTACGATATTTCGTTTTTCTGAGATTTCACAAACTGGAGCAAAACAAAAAAGCAACAGCAAAGTCACATTTAAAAAATACTACTTACATAATGTTTCACATGCAACACTGCACTAAACAGTACTAATTAACGCTCTCTTTGCAATGAGACATGCAGTTCTTCGGTGTTCGCTAAGTACTGACGATATCAACAATTTGATTACAAAAGCATATTGTGACAATGTGGCATAATTTATTACGATGACTAGGGGTGGACAATACTGCAACAAATATTATATTATGATACACTGAAACAGACAAAACAGAACCTGTAGAGTCACATACAAAGAACACTGTAATAATAATTATAATAAACCTACAACTACAATGATTTTATTGAGTGCGTCACAAACTGCACTGAACTAAATCCAATTAAACAAAACTAATTATACTCTCTTTGCAATGAAACATGTAGCTGGTCAGTGATATTGTACAGTGGCCCATACATGCAATATCCACAATATGTTCAGAAAAGCACACTGTCAGATAATTTATCCCGATGACAGTAAAATATTGTCATATTGCCCAGCCCACCCTAAACCTTTCTGCCTGTAGTAGTAACAGCTATGCAGCTGCTTCTCCACGCTGCTCTAAAGATACCACCACCAGAACAAAGTCCCAAATGCACGCCTGTTTAAATTGCGCGCACACACACACACACACACTGTCACATCTGCTTACCGTCTTCCCCCTCCTCAAACACGGGTGGTGTGTGGGACTGATGGGTGCCCATATTCCCCTGGACACACGGCCCTTACTCCAGAGAATGTGAGCATGAAGGCAGTTCCATTGCTAAATAAGCTACACCTGTTAGGCTACTGAAGAGGAGCGAGAGAGTTTCACATCATGACTAAGGCAGACACGAGCTACAGCATCCTTTCATGTGTGAGAGAGAGACAGCATCTTTACATATGTGAGAGAGAGAGAGAGAGAGAGACAGAGAGAGAGAGAGAGAGAGAGAGAGAGAGATATGCTCCTCTGGGAATTATTTTTTTCTCTCCGCCCATCCAACTATCGACTGATTTGGATTCCCCCGCGCTGTTAAAACTGCTTTGCGCGCCCTCTAGTGGGGAAGAAGGGGCAGTTGGAGCCGAAACAGACACAGTCATGTGCAAATTAGCTTTTAAGCTGATACAGCGCTCCCCGTTGGGTGGCGAACACTGCTGGGCTCGTTTAAAGAGTGGAGTTCGCTGACTGACCACTAGAGGCCATTTCTACATCCTGACTTTAGTTCTGGAGCTACATGAAGAGTTTCGATACTAAACACATTCTAGGCCAGGGGTGCTCAGTCCTGGTCCTGAAGGTCTACCACCCTGCAGAGTTTAGCTCCAAACCTAATTTAACAGACCTGATCCAGGTAATAAACGAAAACTCAACCATTAGACCTAGGTGTGTTGGATCTGAACTCTCCAGGGTGGCAAATCTCCAAGACCAGGATTGAGCACCCCATTTTCAAGAGTTTTTTTCTGAATGAGAAGTTGTTGGGAGTGTGCTTCACACATACAAGATAGATCAGTGCTGCATTATGATTAATACCAGAGGTGGGTAGTATGTAGTTATATTTACTCAAGTTCATGTACTTAAGTATATTATTGATGGATTTGTACTCTGTTTTTAAATCCTAACACTTTACTTCTGCTCTAGTATATAAGTAAGTGAAGGAGTTTCTGTTTTACTTTATTTCTGTCACTAATATTTAGTTACTAATTCCTTTTTTGTGCTTAATATTATTCTGCTTTGTTGGTGACTGCATCTGTGTTGCTTGGAGACTGGTCACATCTCTGACTTCGGAGCTTCAGCTTTTTATTTTAAAGAAAAAAAAGAGAAAAAATCTATTAAACAGTCCCTGAAAGTCAGTCAAAAGTGGAACACTGGCTCAGAGACCCACAACGTACCTGAGTGTGAAGTAAGGATCCATCAAAGTGTTGAGGATTTACAGCTATTCAGGATAAGCCGACTAAAGCCGACTTTTGTGAGGCAGCTAAATCTTATGTAATCTTCTATGTTTCCACACTTCTGTGAGTGGAGCCTAATTTGAAAAGTTGGAATCGTTGCCTCTGAACTTCTTGGGCTGGGTTTTGAACCCTAATCAACTCAACACCCTCAGATTTACCCAGATGACAAGTGCTAATGGGCTTATGCATTGTGTGTGTGTGTGTGTGTGTGTGTGTGTGTGCATATATGTACACATATTTGTGTGTTTGTGTGTGTGATGTATGAATGTGTGTGTGTGTACATATATACATACATATATATATATATATATATATATATATATATATATATATATATATATATATATATATATATAAAATGTGTGTGTGTGTACATAAACATTAAACATAAACAATCAATGGCAAAATATTTTTGAATCACGTTTCATTTATTTTAGCATTGGTTTATACTGGACAAGAATAAGACTTCAAGAAGAAAAAACACTAGGCAACATTAGCTTATATTAGAACATCACAATTCATTATAAACAATATTTTTTTAATTAGGTAAATTACACTTTTTTTGTTAATGTTAATACTGAAATGAAATTCAGGCAAATAAAAAAATCAAACTTAATACATGAATAAATAGGTTCAAAGTTAAGCACGCTGATCATCAAATTCTTATAAAGCTTACAAAGCTCAAAGGTTATGATATATGTTTGTGGCAATAGTCCTACAATTGGGCAGGCTGACACATGCCAACCATCCCCATAATCAACGTGCAAACAAACCCCACCCACATCAGGGCACAACTCTGTATTTACTATGTTAGTTAGCTAGCATATGTATCATTGGTTTTCAAATCATATATAAAAATATAGCTGATAGTCATTTCTAAAGAAAATGATATATTTTCAATTTCTCTCTTTTGAAATGTTCTATAATGTATTTACTTAGTTCTTTAGAAAAGGCAATGGTTCTATTTAAAACTATGAGTTGTATATAGAACCATTTCATAATAAAATGGTTCTTTGCATGGTGAAATCGTTCTTCAGAATGCTGGAGAATGCATTGTATAAGGTTCTATGCAGAGCCTTTTTTGAATATGGTTCTATATATTGTTCTATATACACCAAAAGGGTTCTGCTGTTGTTATGGTGTCAAGCTTGTAACAATAAAAGTTCCCTTTTTGGAGACTTGTATAACATATCCTCCATATACGTATAGAACCACATACAACACATTCTCCAGCAATGTGAAGAACAATTTCACCATGCAAAGAACCATTTTAGCATGAAACTCACGCTTCTAAATAGAACGATTGCCTTTACTAAAGCACCTGTAAAGAACTATATTTCTTAAGTGTGTACGATGTCAAGCTTGTAACAGTAGCAGAGCTCTTTTGGTGCCATATAGAACCATTTAAAGAAGGTTCTACATGTCACCATACGACATATTCACCATCAATCTGAAGAACCATTACACCTTTACTAAAGAACCTTTCAAGAACCATAATGTGTACGATGTCAAGCTTGTAACAATAGAAGAACCCTTTTTCGTGCTATATAGGACCCTTTTCAAAAAAAGTTCTATAAAAAACCACATATACCACATTGTCTATCAATCTGAAGAACCATTTCAGTGTGCCAAGAACTATTTAAGCGTGAAAGTTATTGCTTTTACTAAAGAACCCTTAAAGAGTCATCTTTTTAAGTGTGTTGACACAGTCGAGTAAAATCACTGCGTTACTTTTTTCAGTGCAGGAACGGGGCGGGGCTGTGACGCCACTCCTCCCCTTGTTGAAAAGCTGCGCTATTTGTGGTGGGACTTCAGTCTAAAGCTCCACTCTCTGGCCTCTGTTTCCGAGACTGTCCGAGAAGGCGAGATGAGAGCGCTGCCCGTCCGTTTACTCATCCTCTTCCTCAGCTTCGGCGTGCTGGCCCACTGCGCGCCCCCGACCTGCTACTCGCGCGTGCTGGGATTGAGTAAGGAGATCATGGAGACGCTGGACAAAGTGCACAAATCCTCGCGCACGGTGAGTGGACGAGTCTGTTGAGTGTCGCGGTCAGCTGTGCTTCACTGTCCTGCTGCTCTACACCTCTGCTTTTTCTCCCTTACCTTACAGACAGAGTGCGCGCAGTTTCTGCCGAAGATGTTTCTCGACGTGCACGTAAGTGTTGCAGTTTCCTCTTTCTCTTCCTTCACCGCATCAAATACTAGGTGATCAGGTCACCAGCATTGACTTCAATTTCTAAGACCGTCTTAGATCTCAGTAAGACATCTGGTGATATCTCTCCTGCATGAGGGAGCTAATTTAGATGGACATAACATCTGATGTCCAAAAAGTAGCTAGGTTTAAGTTCAGATATCAGCTAAACAATTAGCGAAGTTTCATACTTGAACATAGAATCCCCTCTAACCTTCATATCCACCAAAGTGCTACCAAACAGGTACCTTCTTGAGAACATAATCAAGTCTGCATAATTGTATTTGATGTGAAGTGCAGCACTGCAGAGAGCCAGAATTGTTCAGAGTGGTGGTGATAGGAACCAGACATCTAAAGAACCTCTAAAAGCTCCTTCAAAGAAAGTTATTACATGAAATGTAATAACTTTATGAGTATGCTGCCTGATGTCTGAGACATTGTTTTGCAATAGTTCTGAGATTTTTTTAGTCCATTCGTGGCAGAGAGGTACATGCAGGGCGTTGAAAGGCCAAATAGTACCCAAAGAAAAGTTATTGTTTCATTTACCATTATTTTGCCATAATCGTTGTAACATATAAAAGCTCAGAAGTTGGATTACATCTAAACGATTGAATTATACAGAATCTTGGGAATAACAAACAGCAGAATTCCCCTTTAAACCTCTTTCACCATCCAAAAACATGCTTTTAGTCATGAATAACAAAGTTTGCAAGCTTTATCAGTGTGAAATCAGTAGCTCTGCCTGTCTACTCTGAACTCAGCTGAACTGTAAGTTTCATATACAAAAAAACAATTGGAGTTTACGTTATTCAGATAATTTGGCAGTTCTAAATGAGTAAAACATGTTACATCAACACAGTTCCTGCTAAAAGAAGTAAAGACAAACAGACAATCTTTTTGACCATTTGGCATACTTGCTACTAAAACTACAGGTTGAGGCAAGAAGACACACTTCCTATCATAATCATGGATAACAAGAAAAGTCTGCAGTTTGGCTGCACATAAAGAAGTGCATTGAATTTACGCACTTTAAATTTGTACATTATTTACACATGAATGAATAAATTGTGAATATGTGAATATACATACACACGCATATATATATATCGCTGTTGTCGGAACAAAACCTCATATCTCCAAAATTGTAACTTTACAGGAGAAGGAAAAAAAAAGTACTTTTAATGAAAGTCAATGGGACCAGACTTTTTCCAAGTAATTTTGGGCCACCTCTTTTGGTTCATTGATCATAAATTTTACACACAGTGTGAAGGGCAACAGGTATTTTCAAATTATGTCAAAAACTGAAAAACAACAAAAATGGAGATACGAGGTTTTGTTCCGACAACAGCGATATGTAATGTATATACCTATGAAGGGTTTTGTTGCAAAATGCTTCATAAATGCATTATAAACCAAAATGCATTTCAGGATTTTTCTTTTTGTCCTTGGTATACATTGTTGATTGTAGGTTTTACATGTATGAATAAATAGAAATGCTACATTATGATACCACCTTTGTCAAAGAAATAAAATTATATAACAGGTATATATAACAGGTGTTATTCTCTTCAAAACCATTATACAGAATATACAGAATTTTGAAATAAAGCTGTTCATGTTTATACATACTATGTCCATCCATCCATCCATCCATCCATCTAAATGCATCTTCCATATGTTCCATCATGTATTTCCAAGTGAGCTAGCTGAGTGTTTGCTCGATGATATTTTGGTGATGCTTGGAGGAGGAGGTGAAAAATGTAATGTGATCAAAAATCAGAATACATTCTAGAGGTGGGCAAAAATGACAAAAGATAAGGGAAAATTTGGTCTTTGGAATGATATCATATCTAAAAATATATAAATATCTTACAAGTAAATATTTGTAGCAGTACCACTTTACTCTTTGTGACTAACACCAAAGCTCAGACATTTTACGTTCTTGTTATGTCAGCACTCATCAGCACTCAAACCTTTCAGAACGATAAACCACTTTTTGGGCTAAAAGAGTTTCAGTAGCTAATAATAATTATTTAGAATACCATTATTTTGGCAAAAGCTGCTTGTTTTAGTGAGCTAAGCACGCCAAGTAACAAAACATAGGCAGAGTCAACAGCGTCCTGAAAGAGTTAATTGAGAAGTAATGTTGAGAAGATTCAGTTTTCACAAAAAGGCAAGGTGTCCCCAAACCTTGTTGTGCAGTTGTTGTGGTCTTGTCGTTTAGAAAACCAAAGCATTTGGCTATTGTTGACTGGCCTGCATCTTCTGTGGTGGTAATATTCACTCTCTGTTCACTAATTTACCCAGAATTCCTGCATCATGGCCAAGCTGAGAGACTTCCTGTATGTGGCTGAAAATCTGCCGTTGGAATATTGTTGGGAGCGTCCACGCATGATCTACCTGAAGCGCAGAGTCCGCGCCCTCTATGCGATCATACACCGCGTGTGCTACCGGGTGCGTGAGCCTCACTGCCAGAGCCACACATGATTCTATCTAATGTGTTATAGTGTTAATGCAGATAATACGTCATGTGCTGTCTGGTGTCTCTAGCTTGTTAACTTAAGTCCATAATCAAGACTGTCTTATAGGAAGACAGCTAAAGGGACATTCCTATTGGGCAGTTCCCACTTTGGGTTTAAAACCCCATGGAATGTAAATTCATATTTTTTTTCTATGACAAGATCCAAAATCCAAAATCATGCTCAAAAAAAACAGGCAGAGGTCAGAGCCAAAATAAGCCAGATATAACAGTAGAAAGACATGACAAGAGAATGTCCAGGCAAGCAATATCAAACAGGGATCAGGCATAAAGCAAAGTCGAAAGATACAAAAATACAATCAGATACGCAGAAAGAAAACACGGAATCAACACTCAGTAGATTAGAGAAACAAGCAATACCTCACACTGAGCTAAGCTAAAGTCCAGGCTAAAATACCAGCTGGCCTAGTCACATCATATGATACACAGGTGCGGCAAATCAGTAATCAGGTGAGGTGGATCTCTGATACATGGGCTGATCTAATGTTACACTCATGTGATCTCCCTAATGATTCTAGTTAATGTCCATCTGTCCATCAGAGAGTCAGGACTGGAGGAATGCGTGATGCTTTCTATTTGTTAGTTTTGCTTTTGTGCACAAAATACATGTACAAAGTATGCCATATGAATAATGTTCCAGTGTCCAATAATGACATATGTATTGTTCCAACATTCTCCCCCTTCGGTTTAAACTGAGCTTATCTCAATTTAAAGCTAAACAAGCAAGCATACAGAGCTAGCACGCTAGCAGTCTCACGAGGACAACTGGAATCTCATAACAAGAATACACATCTTAAGACATTAAACTTTTGAGGACTTGTCTGAGGACATATTAAACTTTTGGTGCTAGATTGCATTGAAATCGGATGCTAACAAGGGTACACCACTTGTAAAACCCACGCCCAAATTCCTCTTATGTATGAACTTTTCAATAAAATCAAAGACACAAGCAAAGCAAGACAGTTAGTGAAATGCTATCATTATCTAATGGAATTGTTTTTCCCTTGCATAGTTTTTGACATGTTCTGTGTTCTCCATACATGCAACACACATCTACATGCTTAATTGGAGTCTTTATTTTATTTATTTATTGGTCTTTTTAGATGTACGTAACTTAAACCTAATGGCAGACTTGTTGTCTGTTGGACAATGTTGACAAGCACACCATCACCCCCTGCTTTGAGCTCTGCCTTGACAAGCCACTGGATTGGTTTAAAATTTCCCATCCACATTTAGCCCAGAATTCTCATGGTTGTCTCCAGATGTTTTTGTTATCAGATCACATCTGGCCCTGCGAGACTAGAAACCTCTCTCATCTGTTTGTCTGCCTGTTTTTCGGTTTGTTTGTCCAGCCAGCCATTCTGATATTCCATGTGTGTACACTTGCTGGATGCACATCCAGTAGTAAAGTGAATAAGAGCCTTACCTTCTTACAGGCGTACAATCTGGATAACGTTTTTAGTCAGTCTACAACACCACCTGCATATGCAGAGCTTGTTTCTCATCACTCATGCTGCCTGATTAATGGTTTTTAAGCAGTGTTTTATCAAAGTGCATTTTTTTTTTCAATTTAAACTTTGCTGGAAGTTTAATAAGACACTCAGTTTTACAGTATATACAGTATTGTGCAAAAGTCTTAGGCACCTAAGCATATTATTTAAAGCCATTTATTTTTGCAAAAAGTGTATTTGCTTATGAAATTCTTATCAAAACATCATTAGAATAAATGTGCATAAAATAAAAAATAAAAAGTTTTCATTTTCAAAAAGTAGTATCATTTGTGAGCTTGTTTAAAGAACAAGATTTTGTTACAGACTTCTTCTCAGTGCTCCCAGCAATCAAATGGATATTTTAAGTTCTACCACCAACACGTTTAATTTCATTTAATGAAGGATTGATTTGCCAAACCAGTTATTGGATGATATTCTACAAATAATACTTGGCTGCCATGAAGAGAAGGTCAGAATGTTTGAGCAAATACACATATACATCCCAGATATTTTTTTTTTTTAAATTACATTTTTTCATATGACCAGAACCTCTGCACAGCACACTGTATATTCTGTGTAGTCTGTGTTCATTGGGAACTTAAAGCAATAATTTGACGAAAAATCCAATTTAGACAATTTGGCCTTTACCCTAAGTGTTGTCGACCAGCAAAGACATGTTTGGTATCAGAAGTTATGTTGCGTTCGACTTGGCTCAGAGGTTAGATATCAAAGCTTGGAATTGTGATATCTGAGCATATTTTGGTGTATCCGAGCGTTTGAGCTACAAATTGAGAAAAGCATAGAACATTTGTGATCATTTAGTGATTACAGTATCATTTTTAAGTGGTATAGTTATTACCATTGACCGTGTGAGCAGTCATGTTGATTTGATGTCATATGCTAAGCTTGGAGTTGAGCACACCATCCTGACTTTCTGAGTAGGAATTCTCAGCTGAGGGTTGTAGTGAGCAATATACTAGTTCGTCAGGTATGCTTTTTAAGGTATTAGTTTTGTCATTATTGTTATACTGGTGTGCAAATAAATGCAGATGTCACAACCTACAAACTGTGCAAAACATTCTGATTCCCTCACCTCTCATGTAGGGAGTTGTCGGGTTTATTGTCCAAGTTATTGTCATAGAAAATTGTAATTGACAGCAGATTGTAATGAGTTAATGAGTTAACAGAGGGAAAGAGAGTGGAAGGGAAAACCAGTCTCTTGGGGTTAGCTGTTAGCCATTAGCCTAGCATGGAGAATAAACAGCTTTCCATGTGGACTGCCTGTGGTGCTCCTCATTCAGCCAGCTGCTTCAGACTATGCCACAGTCTCGGCCTACAAGCCAAGAGGCTCTGCAGCTTCTCTGCTAAAACTGATAGTGTGAACAGCTTTTAATATGGACTAAATTACAGAAGTGTCTGACTGTAGATTGTAGATTAAAGCTTGACTGTAAGAGACACACATTTGAGACAAATGACATTTGGACGTAAAATAGCATTCAGCACCGTGGGCTTTACATATGCTCGCCATCATCCCATTAGGGTTAGAAAGCAATATTAACATCTGTCTATAAAATATTAATTTCTAATTTAATAATAAATATGGTTAATATGGATGATAAATATTGTTCTTATTAAAAGTGGGGTAACATACAGAACAATACACCATTGTCTCCAAAAAAGGTAATCATGCAAAATTGTTTTATTTGAAAAAAAAAATCTAAACACACTATTCTGTGATATATGACAAAACCGTCAGTAATCTTAATTATACTGTGATATATATTTTTGCCCATACCACCCACTACTAACCTAGAGGGCGTCTTCTTTGAAATTTCCAAGTCAGAGGTGGGAAATTACTAGATACAAGCTTCAGTCGAACACAGCATTAGACGCTGAGGTTAGCAAACAAGTAAGCTTATACAACCCACCAAGTAGCATTGTGAAAACTTCCCCCCTAAATCATCACACAGTTGCTTCAGATCACATTGAGATGTTAAGTAGTCTCAAATTTGCTTGTGTGCTTTTTAACACTGCATGACACACTGTTATCTGTAAAGACGGTCAATACGGGCAAAAGTCTGGCTTACAGGACAATTTTTAAATATAATTGTGTCATACAGTGTAACAAACCACATAAGCAAGTCTCTTTGAGATGACTAAACAACTCCATGTGGTTTGAATAATGTTTTTTCTCTGTGTGTTCATGTGTATGGTGGTGGGGTAGTGGCAGTGTGTCTTTCTGTGTGTGTTCATGTGATGGTGAGTAATGCTGTGTTTCTGGTGTGTCTGTAGGACCTGGTGTATATAACACATGACTGTGAAGCTCTGGATACAGGCTACAGCAGCCCACGCTACACTGAGGACAGACTGCAGTTACTCGTGGAGACCAGCTGAGACATGCACATACATGCACGCATGCATGCCTAAACGGATCACAGTAATGCTTTCTTTTACAGTCACTTAAATTGTCACTTAGGCTGTGAGTTTTAGGCAGCAAGTGAATTATTTTGGGTAATATGGTAGTGAGTTCCAAGATGGTTCAACTAAATTGCACTGAAGTGTCCGATACAAACTGAATGCGATACAAACTCCAAAGTGCTGTGTAATTCTTTTGGGTAAAATGATGGTAAATATCAAGTCAATATAAATAAATTACACTGAAATGACTAACAGGTTTCAGTTATTAAGCTGATAAAGGACACAGCAAAATGTCTCAAGATTATTTGGAGTAACAAAGTGGTAAACATAAACATTCTCATCGTCATTTTCCATAACGTCACATGTTTAAGCAGGAAAGCAAATTGGAAACACCTTAGAGTACCAAGTAGTTATGTGGCATAAAGTGAAGGCATGAAGTATAAGGATAGTTTTTTATGTAAATGGTAAGAAGTCAGTAATAGATTCAGTCCAGATTCAGTTTTGTTTGTGCAGTTGTAGGCAAAAATTTTGGCACCCCAGTCAAGTTACATTTTCCAAGGGAAAGTAAATCCATGGGTCCTCATCACATTTGAATGCACCTTCTGTTTATTTGCTTAATTTAACATATTGAAAAAATAAAATTATGGCCTGTGCAATAGTTATGGCATTTTATTTCATGTTCTCTATTTTCCAATATGCTAAAATCAGCGAATAAATAGAAATTGGGGATTACAGTTTGCGGGAAAATGTCTTATTGGACTTTCTTCCCTGTGAAGGATGTGTTAATGAATTTGCACATAGAAAATCAACAAAACATGTCATTTGGCCAGGGTTCAAACTTTTGCATATTACTGTAGGTCATAGACGAGTACATACAATGTAAAACTCTTTGTTTTTAGTTTGTATATCTTTAACACCTTAAAACCTGACTAAGCCAAATCAATTATGCCATAGGTCCCCACTTAATTACTAAAACCTGTTGGAAATTTCAGTGTAATATAGTTAGACTGTCTTGGAACTGTCATGTTACCACAAATAATTACCATGCACTTTGGACACGCTTACCTTGTTAATACCTGGGACAGTAGGGGAAAGTAGAAGAAAGCATTACCCACATTGCTTGAGATATCACTTACACTCACAGAAATATATGATGATATGCACATAAATGGATTTGTACACCTTCACACAAATAAATAAAATCATATGCAGTATAATTAACACACAAAAACACACACTCAAAAGAGTGAAAGCAGACATGCAAAACAAACTCTAAGAAAAGAGTTTTTGTTTTTTAACCAAAAACATACGCAAACACACTCTTAAACACACTCTCTCTGACATGCACACACACAAAGCCTGTTCCAGACGAAGTATGTGTGCCCGAGCTGGGTTTGGGGTGCGTTCTCTCACGAATAGACTCTGTTGTGTGTTTCTGCATTCCAGCAGCTGAAAGAAACTTTCCACAGGAAATGTGCTAAATGCCAGCCAGTCCCACACTGAGCCCTGAAAATCCAAAACAACCCGCTTACTGCATGCCTGATTATTTACCACAAACATACCAGTGAGATGCTTTTGCGTTCACATGCACACCAACAATCTGATTTTACCCCACATATGTAACATGTAAACACCTTCTTCTGATTTCTTTAAATTGGGCTTAATTGCATTAAGCAAAACCCATTTAACACACCTGGATCTCAACCCAGTACTTCATCTACAGTGCCAAAGTCTTAAGCTGCCTGAGAAAATAATATGTAAAGCTGCTTATCTGGGCAGAAATAAATACCTACAAACCATCATCAAATACTGAGGCTTTATCGGAACTTCAGTGGGTGCCATGACCATCTATGCAGACAAACTCTAGAGTATAGTAATATTGCTTATAAAATAGGAAAAAAATTTTATACATTGGAAAAAAGTTTAAATTTCTGTCAATTCATCTTTGAAAGTAAGGACAGCAGCTAGCATGTTAGCATGTTCTACTCCTTATCACACTGCTCTGTGTAGGCTAAATGGTCCATCATAGAATCACATCCCTACTAGGAAAAAACAGCACAGGTCATGCCAGTCAATTAGCCTGACCATGTTGGGTGACGACAAGATAGGTAGCTATCATAAACCAGCATAGTCCAGGTTGTTTGTGCTGTGGTTTTCAGTAGGTAGTTATTAGCACTAGCTAGTTAGCATACTTACTATCTACAGGCTAGCAGCTGCTTCAAGTCGTTTTGCCTCTTTCCTTAAACACCTCATTTACTGCACTTAATAACAAGATTTAAAAAACTCTCTACTGAAGACTTGAGACTCACACTCGCAAGACTTGCATGAATCGACTTTTCAGCATTTTCCATACCAAACAGAGTGGTGCTGGTTGTGGTGCTAGCACTAGCTTATCTAGTAAGCTAACAGCTACACACAGCACTTGACAGGTTCTGTTCTGCCTAACTCACTAACACCAATCATTCAACTTCTTCAGATTTGAGTCTTTATCCACTCAGCTTGTGCATTAGCGTTAGTTAGCTGGAATTAAATCTGTACTGTCATGTGTGGTGCTGCTAGCCTTCAAGCTAAGCCAGTGCTAGCACAAAAAAACAGCTACATTCTCTTGTCCTAATTAGCAATTGTTGTGAAATTAATGGCATAAAAACCCATTGAGTGATAAATTGCAATTGTGCCTTTTGTTTACATGAGTTATATTTGCTTTGCAGTTTATTAGATATGTGGGAAGCTTAAATTTCACACTGTTGCAATTTTGTAATACAGTCATAAATTTTAAATTGCGTGGAATACTGCCAGCCAAAAATGGCAGTAGGTGGTTATTTGCTTAGAAAAACACTAGATTAAAAAAACACTTAAGAATAAATACAAATAATCACTAATACAATACACTGTTTTGGAGGAGGTTCCTGAATTGAACAATGCATTTTTCTCTTCCATAAACTTTGATGTAATACATTTTGATGGAAATATTTATGACTTACTGACTAGATTTTCGGTTTTGTTGGTGAGCAAGCAAGTTGGCATTAATAGAAGTGTTACTATTGTGTGTAAATGCTAATTGTGGCAGATGTACAAATTGCTAAAAAATATTTGCTGTCCATTTTTTCTCCGCATGTTTGACTTTGTGAATTATGTACATAGCAGTGTGTCCCCATCTCTCCCACTTCACCCATCATCGCTCACTGGCAGCTCAATACAGCCACTAAAAAATCTTATATCAGAGTTATGTGAAAAATAATTTTTGCAGGATAACAAAGATTATAACAGTGGTTTTGCTCTGCATGAAAATCCTTCAGTCAGTTTATTGCTATTAGTAGATTTTTGCCAGTAATTGAAGTATTGTTGGGTTATTTCACAAAGCAGGATTTCCAGTTAAAATCAGATAATTTAAGCCCAAAGTCAAGCCTGTCCAAAGAGAAAAGAGCTGAGGTACTGTCCTATTGGACAGTCATCATCTTTGGGCTTAAGTTATCCTAGTTCGTGCATTACCCCCTTGGTCTTGTGTGTGTGTGTGTGTGTGTGTGTGTGTGCTGCATATATAATATTTTATGTTGCATAATGTTTCATGTACCTGCTCAGTAGTCACTCTCATAAGCCCTAAGCAGCACTATCTCAGGAGCCGAAAGTTATGAATTCGTATTCTTATCATCTGCAGCGCTTTACTCTCTCTAGAGAAATGCCAACAGTCTCGACTGTTCTGGGAGTGCGTGTTGTTTACCTCAAGTTTGTTTGTTTTTGTTTGTTTACCAGAGAGATCTTTCTTTCAGAACAGTTCTATATATCATTCCTTCTATCCTCTGATGAATCTATATTATACCTGATGTAGCTAATGTTCTATTAATAAACGGGATTATGTTATGAAAAAACTGAATTTCCTGTCCTTTTTTAAAATAAAACTTTGATATACTTTGTATGTTTCAAAATCTTTCATTTACTCCTTTGTTTATAGAATTCATATATGGAAGAGAAGCTGCTAAAACAGCCCATTTTGAATTCGTCATGGTTGTGAAGTTGTAAACGTGACTTGATTGATTTACATATGACCACCCATTCAGCCTGTAACAGTTAAGCCCCTCCCATTCAGGTTCAAGCTAGTAACATAGACTAAACAAACTAAATATGATTAGCCACCAGTAGTAGCTCTTTGGTCAGTGAGAGCTCTTGTTTGCCTAGGGGTTCTGCCACTATTTTAACACCACCGTCAGTCTCTTAATAAGTAACGTTAATGAATGTTAATACATGATGTTAAGTGTTAACAGCCATTTGTAGCCTTACAGATAGCAGATACTTCTCTGTTGGTCTTTGAAAGCCATTACTAATGTAAAATCATCAATGTATTATACTTCCATTTTCATTTATTTTGTTGCGGATATTCAGTACTAGAGTCCTTGATCATTGGTCCTAGAGTTTTTTTTTGTTTGTTTTTAGTACTGGATAAGTTAAAGTATAAGAAACCAAAGAATATCAACAAGTTCTAGATACAAATTTGACACAGTCAGTCAGGAAACTGAAGCTGAAAAGATGCTGGCTTCTACATCAGGATAATGAGCCAAATCCACCATGAACCAAAAGGAAAACAAGTTAAAGCCTCTGGAATGGTCCTTACAGTCCCCTGACTTGAGCATCATTGAAGTGATATGGAGTGTTGTTACTGCAGAGAGTCTGTAACAGAGTTACTGGTGATGTGGGTCAGAGTTGAACATCATTTAAAATCTGTGGGTAGATTAAACATGCTGACAATATAAGACAGCCCAAGATTATCTAGAAGTGTTTGGCAAGAAACAGTGGGTAAAATTTCCTAAAAAGGAATAGAAAGATTCCTAGCTGGCTACAAAAGCATTTACAAGCTGTGATATCTGACAAAGTGGTGTTACTAACCACTGACTTATACTCAAAATAAACAAGTTGTTATATGAATTTAATTAAATTATTCCACACATTGCCATTCAGTCAACCAGAGTAGAGTCAGTATACACACATTTTGTTATATCAACATAATACTTAAGTGTTGATGGAAAAAAATTGAAACATTTTAGTGTCATTTATTTGAGTTTGATTCCCATGGAATTCTCTTTGGATCAACATGAGCAGTTTTCATTCACTGAAATGGACTTCATTTGTTTTTGGTCTATTTTATGTAAACCAGTTACTAACAACACAACAGAATTTACTTATTTAATGCTGATGTTGATTCAATGCCACAATTACTATTTTACTTTTTTTCTGTTTTTACTTTGGAGGTTGTGTTTACATCTTTTGACTTTACAAAGACAGAAAATTATGGAATTTGGCAAATCTACCAAAGTACAAATCTATCAAAATTGTGCATAAGTACACAAAACTGAATAAAAAGAACAACAATATGGGCCTTTTAAATGATGCTGGAAAAACCTGGTCTGGTCAGCAGAATCGTGTCTGGCCTAGATCATTCTCAAACTGTTTTGCAGGGTGGCTTCTGCTGCATTTATTCACCATTAATCAAATAGTTACAACACATTCAGCTGTCTTCAGTCTCTCCACAGCTGTGCTGGCTCTTTTGCTAACTCAAGTCATTGCTCAGGTACTTTGACTCCAAAAAAACATCAAGCCTTTGGAAAACAATTTTTGCCAGCTTTTTCTCTGAGCTCCAGAAATCAGCACTATTGGCTGGATTCATAAGAAGTGAGTGTATTAAAGGGGAATTTCCCTTTACAATGAAATAGAGAAAGAATATTTATCAAGCTGCATTTTTAAGCTAATGAAATTGCTTTGCTTTCTGTGAGTGCTCTCACTGTATTATGGCCAATCAAAATTATAATGCTATATAAGAGTTATAGTCAAGTCAACCGTGTTGTTTTCTCAGCCCTCCAATCACTGCTAAACAGCCGCTTCTGTTCTCCATTTCCTCAAGCCTTGTTATTTATCAGCATGCCAGTGTCTGAATTTGAAGCTACAGTAAAGAGAGGTACCTGAGGGAGTGATAAAAGTGAGATCTGGCCCCTCTGATAGAGTATGTCATTTTCCAAAGCATAAAACAAATATTAAAAAGTGGCATTATCATCGCTGGTCTTTGAATGTGGTACTTACATTGCTCTTTTACTACAAAATCTAAAATGGGCTATGCCAAAAAGTCAAAGCAAAAATCTTCTTCAATGCATTGAGCCATTAAAGGTAATCATATGGTTGCATGTACAAGTTTGAACACCACCAGTCAAATTACACGTTTTGCTGATTTTCTAAGTGAAAATAAGTACAAGTGATCTGCAAAAAACAGCAGTTTTCTACACATTTCAGTGCACAATTTGTCTGTTTGCCAGGTTTAAGATATTGAAGAAATATATAAAATATAAAAATGTGCTAAAACTTTTACACAGGCCACACTTTTCCCTTTTTCCCAAATAAAATAAAAAATCATTAAAAAAATAGCAAATACACAGTTACTGCACATTCAAATTTTGTTCTGGTTCTCTATAGAAGTTTATTTATTCTCTCTTAGAAAATCAAAGAAACTTATTTGACCAGAGCCGCCCAAACTTGTATACAACTGTAAAGGGGCATAAATAACTTTCATATCTGCCGTGGCAGTATGCTTTAGCCGAGGATGATGATGATGATGATGATGATGATAATAATATTAATGATAATAATAATAATAATAAACAACTGTGTTTTTATAGGGCAACACGGTGGTGCAGTGGGTACCAGTCCAAAAACATGCAGTTAAGCTAATTGGACACGCTAAACTGCCCCTAGGTGTGAATGTGTATGTCTGTCTGTCTGCCCTGCGATGGACTGGTGACCTGTCCAGGGTGTATCCTGCCTTCCGCCCAATGACAGCTGGGATAGGCCCCACCACGACCCAGAAGGATAAGCGGTTCAGATGATGTATGTATATATGTGTTCATATAGCACTTTCCATGCTGGTGGCAGCTCAAAGTGCTTTACAGACAGGTGATAGTTTAACAGTAATAGACGAAACTGTGAGTATTAATTTAAAATCAGGATCAAATTAAAAAGATAAATATATCTTAAATAATAAAAAGCTACTTTAGTGACTGCCTTTACATGCTGGTTAAAACAGAAACAATGATTACACCCAGGTCTTATACTTCAGGTTTGGTATATGAAGCTAAAGAACCAAGCTTTTCATAAAGCAGCTTTCTCTGAGTTTTAGTACCAAGGATTAGTATTTCCTTTTGTGATTTACTTGTAGACATCCACTGAGAAGGACCTGACACATAGCTGGTAAGCCTATCAATAACGTCTTGATTATCAAAGGGAATGGAAATATATAATTGTGTGTCAGCATTTCCTAATGACATCACCTAGAGAAAAAATATACAAAGAAAAAAGCAAAGGCTCTAAAACTGAACCTTGTGGGACACTACAAAAAATATTTATTGATGAATGATTACCCAGTGAAACCATGAACTGTCAGTTAACCAAATATGATTAAAAACCATTCTACTGTACCTGAGAGGCCTAGCCAGTATTCAAGAATTAGAATCTTATGAGCAATGGGATCAAAAGCTGCACTAAGATCCAAAAAGACCAGAATAGAAGGATTTTGGGTGACACTATTTTGAGCGGTCCTTTTCAGATGAAATAAACACTCAATAGATTGTCAGTATAACATCAACAACATATCAGTGATGTGGCAGCAGTGAATACATTCAATAGGTTGTCAAGAGACTTTCATATAACTGTATAATAATAAAAGTTGTTTATAGTCTGCTGAATTCAGTTGTTTTTCACTTTTAGTGTCCAAGTTCATATCTGTAGATGTTAACCTGAACACAAAAAAAGTATAATACAGACCATCTCAACATCCTCAACAGGCCGTTATAGACATGCTGCTGACACCATTCTGTAAGTGGATCTTAACTAGATTAGGTTTCGGTTAAGGGTCGGATTATGACTAGGGCCAGGGTGAGGGTTAAGATTAGGTTTTTGGATTGAGGTTAAGGTTAGGATTAGAACCAGGGTGAGGGTTAGGATTAGGGCCAGGGTGAGGGTTAGGATTAGGTTTTAGGTTGAGGTTAAGGTTAGATTTAGGATTAGGGCCAGAGTGAGGGTCAAGTTTTGAGTAAGGTAGGGTAAGGTTAGGTTTTGCTTAATGGAAGTACCATATAAGGTCTACTTCCACATAACATATTATCAATACATCTTCTTAGTGTAAGTAATGTATCAACAGATATTTATCTCAATGTATTCAGATGCTTCACTACTGCTACTTCACTGAAAAACCTGATTGAAACTTCTCATATAACTTGTTTAATATTAAAATATTTAATTGGTTGAAAACAACTTTTTCTATGGCATTACCTTACAAGGAAGGTTCAAAACACTTTCTTCCTCATATAGTGATCTTATATGAAAATCTCAGAGATTAGGGACACATTTGTGACCACCAAATCCAGGATGTGACCTAAGTTGTACGGCTGTCAATGTGCTGCCTCAAATCAAATGTCTCTAGAAGTCTAATGAATTCTAATGCATTACTGTCTGATAGATTATTGATATGTGAGTTAAAGTTTCCAGAGAGAATTTTATCAAAGCTTGTGGATACAATTGATATTAATTCCACAATTTCTGCCAAAAATACTATTTTACATTGGAGATCTATATATTACAATTAGTAACATAGAAGTAGCACTAAAAAAGTTGCTTGCAACATAGCCAAAAGACATGAATTCACCAACAGTGGTATTTTTGCAGTTCACTATTATAAATTGTAAGTCGCTCTGGATAAGAGCATCTGCCAAATGACATAGATGTAGATATAAATGCATGCCACTCATCTGCCAACTTACTGTATGCTTAAATCTGTAGTTTTCAGAAGCAGCTTTAAGTAGTGTTGTGCCATTTTCACATAGCCACGTTTCTGACAGAAATATAAAATCAAGCTTATGCTGTTTAATAAGATCTCAAATCAGAAGTGTTTTGTTATTTAGTGACCTTACATTGAGTTAAGCAAGGTTTATTTTTCTGCTCACTACACTATGTTTGGGGGAACTGGTCTTTTTTAGGGGTACAGGAATTAAATTATTGGAGCTTTGATATGTTTTTCTTTAATTTGTTAATTGCAGAAAGTTTGATGACTCTAATAACATTATTAGAACAGAATCTTTAATGTATAAGTCATACAATACCTCTTACAACCATTGAAAATTCCATTCATGGTGATAAAGAAATGCTGATTGCTAGCCTTGTCGTTGATGCTAATTAATATAGGTGTGGTATTGGGCCTTTTGGCAGTAATGTTAGCTCTCTGGCCTCTATCTGCATTCATGTACAGTGCCTGTAGTTCTCCCATCTTCAAGATATATCATCAGAAGGAGGTTTTCTTAGTCTTTAAACCAGAAAATCTCACTCCAGGTGAGTAGGCTTATTTACAACAGATTTAGTAATGGTTCAATTTTTCATTTTGCACAGAGTACCGTTTTAAGACATTCATATTTGGACGAATTAGAGATCTTTGTTTTCCATAAACAAAACATTCTTTTGAACTTTTCGATGATTGTTTTTAGATACTTTGTAAGATTTTTTCTTTGGAAAGCTTTCATAAATCTGGTCTCTGAAGCTCTAAAACTTTCTAACAGTATCTTACAGTGATAATGAGAACAGGATGTTTACTGTCAGGCCTCAGAGTTCCAGCTAAAGATGCCGTAATGGGAAAATAATGCTTCTGAATAGATGTGTTATGGGCTTTTGGAAGTGAGACTTGTGTTGTTTGGAGAACGACTACTGGTGAGCTCTCTGATGGATGGTATTACAGCCACTGATGAAGTACAGGACAGAGCCAGCTATGAGCCAGGAGAGGATGCCATCAAGAGCTAGTTGGAGATCCCTATGACAGCTACCAAAACCTGGGCAGTACTAATAAAGTAAATTCTGTATCAAACATTTTAAAATGAACATATACTGGCATTACATTTGTATTAGTAAGGTTAATGAAGCCAGCTTTCCTGAGTGCTGCTGCTCTGTGTTTAAAGAACATCTCACAAACCCAACATAGTTTGTTGTGATTGGACTGTTATATAGTTCTGCTTCTTTTACAAGTACACCAAAGGGAATCTTACACAGTAACACAGACATTTCCAGGAAAAACATACTATTTATTTTGTTTTCTGTATTTTGAACTCTTAACAACTTCAAGGCCTCAGTAAATGGCAAACATTGCCTTTAACCCTTAGAAGTCACAGTTATTGTTAGCAGTTGAATTACTAGAGCAGTGGAAACATCTTCCCTGGAATAATACATCATCACTATCTTGCAGTCTGATGGATAAATCTGGGTTTGGCAGATGCCAGAAGAACACAACCTACAGGCATGCACAGTGCCAACTGAAAAGATTGGTGGAGAGGGAATAATGATCCTGGGCTGTTTTTCAGGGTTTTCAGTGTTTCCAGAGCTAAGCAAACTAGCTAGTCAGGCAATTTTAACATTTAAAAGGCAAACTGGTACTTTAAAAAGGCTCATATCATGGAAAATCACATTTTTTCAAATGAAGGAGATTGTAGGAAACTGGTTTTTGAATGAGACACAATACAGGGCAGCCAATCAGAAAACAGGTCATTTAAACAGTCTGTTTAATTCTAAGGGATACAGTGAGATTGGAACATGGTCATGTAAAAATAAATAATGACTGTTTTTGGTACCTAAAACCCCCCAGATGTCATAAATGGACCTCAGAGAAAGAAAAAAATTAGACAAATGTAGGATATGGGCCCTTTAATAGTTACATTCAACAAATTAAAAAAGACAGTGAAATGTTAAGTTATTTACGTGGCAATTAACTGTCAACTAAAATTTCATGGTCGTGACAGGCCTAGCTGAAGTAAGAGAAAGAGAGAGAGAGAGAGAGAGAGAGAGAGAGAAGGAGAGAGAGAGCCAGACTGTATCACTGCAGAAGTGCTCTCTGTTTCCAGACTCTGTTGGATGTGGTCAGGCTGAGATGACTTTAGAGATTAATGGTGAAGTAGAGTTCAGAGTACAGACAGAGCTTTGTTTGAGATCCAGGCATCATGTGTGTTTGTGTGTCTCTGTGTTTAATATCAATGTGGATCGTTCAAAGGCTGCAAGTGTGTTTCTGTAACCCTTCAGTAGACGTGGCGAGCCAGGAGGGATCAGAGAGGCTTTGCTGTAAACAGTCACTTCAGTGTTACAGTCACTTCAGCACGTCCACATCTGAAGGAGATTCAGTCAGAGCTCATTCATCTCACAGTGCAGCCAGCATGTTGGGGAGTTAAGTTGGGTGGTGAATGTTTTTCCTTGCATAACCCTTCAAAGAGGTGGGAAGAAGTCACTAAGTAACAAGTAAGTCTCAAGCCCTGACATTCGAGTTCCAAATTGAGACAGTCAAGTCTTGATTTAAGTCTCAAGCCATTACAGGCAAGTTTAAAGTTGAGTCTCATCCTAAACAAGTCAGTAATGATGTTTTTAACAGTGAACACTTAAAATGATGGTAATGGCAATATAGCCTTTTGATGACTGCATGTAAGTGGTGTATGGTTATATATTGCCCTTACAAATAAATCACAAAACAAATGGTACATGGATAATCATGAGAGATATATAACGATATACGCAAATATAGTGCAACTATACTTGAATATTCAAAGTACAAACCCAATTCCAAAAAAGTTAGTACACTCTGTGAAATGCCAATAAAAACAGAAAGCAGGAACATGTTTACCACTGGGTTACCTTTCATTTCATTCATCACCTTTCATTTTAACAGTACTTAGTAAACATTTGGGGACTTAAGACACCAATTGATCCAGTTTTAAAAGCGAATATTTTTTGCTGTTCTTTAGTTATACAAGTCTTCAGCTCCACAACCATACAGAGATTTCATCATCATATTTTGCAAAATGCATCACGTTTTTAATAGGAAACAGGCCACCCAATCTAGCATGTGCACTTTCTAATTACACCATGCTGTTGTAATCCATGCAGATTGTTTCTTGGCATTGTCAAGCATGGATGTCCTTGAAAAAGATGGTGTCTAAAAGGCAGCATATGTTGTTCCAAAATGTGCAAGATGCGCAAGTTACCCATACCTTGGCCACTAAGACCCCATACACTGCCGACCCAGGCTTTTGAACTTTATGCTGGTAACAATCTTGATGGTCCTTTGCTTCTTTGG
Organism: Colossoma macropomum; assembly: GCF_904425465.1. Classification (NCBI taxonomy): domain Eukaryota; kingdom Metazoa; phylum Chordata; class Actinopteri; order Characiformes; family Serrasalmidae; genus Colossoma; species Colossoma macropomum. The sequence continues at coordinate 30,646,721 of NW_023494801.1, read as the reverse complement.
CCTGGAGAACATGATGTCCATTTTTTTCCATAAACAATGAAAGGTTGACTCATCAGACCACAATACATCTTTACATGCATCAGTCCATTTCAGATCAGCTTTGACCCAGGGAAGTCAGCAGTGTTTCTGGTTGTTATTGACATATGGCTTCCACTGTGCATAGTACAGTCTTAACTTGCATTTGTGGATGCAGTGACAGACAGTCTTTATTGGCAAAGTATTTCCGAGCCTTTGTGGTGATATCCATCAGAAAGGCATGCTGGCCATTCAGCTGTATTTTTGGCCTGGGTTTTCTTAGAATCTTTTAGTAATATTATGCACATAGAGGTTTAAATACCTAAAACCGTTTAAATACCTAAAACCCTCAAATTTTACATTATGTATGGAACAGATAATCCATATATGAAGCCAGCTTTGTGGTGAATGTTACATATGTTTTAATGGCAGAAGCCATTAAAATAATTTAAATAGAGAGAGCTCTATTTCTGTCTGATTGGTTTCTTCATTACTTATTGATGCTACTGACTAGTTTCTAGCTTGTGGAGGCAAACTTGAATGCCTGTGATTCACTTGTCTTCCAAAATAAAATGAGCCAGACATACAGTGTAGTAATCGACATTGATTAATGTTGCTATATATCAAATTTACATTTGATGCAGTTCTGACATGCCTATGCCAGGAAACAGATCCATTCCCATAAAAAGTAACCGACTACAGAGAGTCCTGTCTGCAGTCCAAATGTCTCTTCATGCTTTTTCCACTTCAAATCTTGAGTTGTTCTGACTCTTAAGTCTCAATGCCCAGTCATAGTCCAAGGCACTGGTGTTCAAATTCAAGTGGAATGGATTTTATCATCAAATTCAAGTCATGTGACTTGAGTCCACACTTCTGCACTTTTACATCAGTGCTTCATTTTCCAGCAGTGCTCAGGTAGAGATACAGGTCCATTGTTATATAGTGCAACCAAAAATATGCACAATTTCCACTTAAACCCAAATGTAGTCAGTGGCGGGTTACTGGCCCGGCTACTGGGGCCACTGCCCAGGGGCCTCTGACTGCCAGGGGCCTTGGGGTGCATCAGACCACAAGGATCAAGATTCCTCAAATACTTGGGACAATCAGCTGCAGATGTTAGCTGAACAAGTAGCCCTTGATTATGTACAAGTGTCAAAATAAATGAAATAAATAAAGGAATGTGAGCTTTTTTAGACTCATTTCCTGTTTTCACTCATTATTGACTGGTACATTATTGCCATTCCAATTGGACATTAGTGTTTATTCATTCCAAGACTAGTTTTGTTTGTGCAAAACCAAGTACTCAGTTTCTGCCATGTTACCCTGATGGAGACAAACAAGTTCTTGATTCACAGAAAGAGCAACATTTGCTTTAAGAAAGCAAAATATAAACATAGTATCATTATTGTTATTGTTATTATCCTTAACAAAAATATAACCACTTTCTCTACATTTTTTGAAACACTTTACAACTCTACTCCATATGATCCCAGCTCCAAATACCTATGTTTGGCATTGGTTAGGAACAAAAAAACAAGAATAGAAATAAACATCAGTGTCTGTGTCACTGATACATGATAATAGCAGTTCTTTTGCTGTGGCCTGAAAACGTACTGTAAACAGTAAGAAAATGAATTGGAAAATAGAAATTGTTGACAACTCATAATTTTATTTTGAGCATAAACAGATGGGAAAGGATCAGCTGAAATGCTCAGAGGCTGACAAAGTCAAAAGACTTCAGCAGTGACAAATTGTTCAGATTGGAAGTGACTTGAGCTCAGCTCTCAAACACATACACACACACACACACACACACACACGCACACACACACACACACACACACACACACACACACGCACACACACACAGGTTGAATTAAAGGCACAGTGTCAGAGTTGAGAGAATGTTATGCCTTTTTCTGGGTTCAAGGACTCATAAGCAGGCCTTCTACTACTGTAACACACACATACACACTTTCCTGTGGCAATGTAAACATGTTCAGTAAAAAAGAAACACATATGCCTACTTATACACTACTTCAGGCCTGGAATCACTTTTCAAAATGATTCTGATTATTTTACTCAGAAATCACACAATGTGGACTGAAATAATACAAATTTTATCATGACTTTTCAAGCACAACACATTCTGCACATTCTTTTCACTATAATGTCATTCTCAGAATTCTACAGATTTTTCAATTATTATAATACCTATCAAGCTGGACATTATCGGCATCACATTAAGATCAGTATGTAAATAAATCTGCAGCAAAATTTGTCTCTTTAATATATTAGAAACAGTAATTCCAAACTTTTGATTCGCAATTGTGGCAGTTCCTCAACCCATGGCCACCGACAATGGCCACGAGAGAGGGTGGGAGGGTGATGCCTGAACCTCACATGCTAAGAGCCGTGATTGACAGCACATCACCCATGCAAGAGGGCAAGACACCGATGACAGCCACGAGAGGCATTCACAAACTTCATTGTTTTTCAGCCTCCTGAAAAGCAGCCTGTAGCTCCTGCCAGCTGGCCAGGTGCAGGTGGATGAGGGTCTTGATGGCTACCTCCTCTGGCATGCAGACTTGCTCTGTGTGTCGGCATCCTTGTCCCGGGTTTCGGCACCAATGTAGCATGGCCTGTTATACCCCAGGCACATAAAGGATGCTGGAGGCAGGGTTGAGGGTTGCAGCAGCCATTTTACTTCATTGTCACTCACAAAGCATGAACTAATCCAAACAAGAATTCAAAAACAAAAGCTGGCTACTTTCAATGGCCTCTGAACTAGACTTTTCAGTCCTTTTCTCAAAATCAATCCACAGTCCTTTTCTGTTGCTCATCCCACTTCTTTGCTCTTTGTTCCCTCTCTGCTCTTTTTAAGGCACCCACACTGGCTCTCATTAAGGGAAGTGTGAGCACCTGAGCTGAGAGGAAAAATGAGCTCGTTGCTCTACCTCCACCACACAGTCATCAGGCTATGCTCTTAACCAACTTCAACCCAAAAATAAATGCGGTCTTCAAAGAGAACACAAACATCAGGGGTGTGAGAGAGCCATTATCAATTTGAATTGACTGATTTCCATTAACAAGTAAACATTGTTTCACCCATATTGCAACCTTTCAGCTTTTCCTCAGGCCCAGTATTTTACAGTTTCACTAACTTTGTCTTGTTTCCTGATTATTAACCCATTGTTAAGCAGCTGCAGTGGTGCACCATTATGAACACTGGGAGAGAGGGATTAATAATGAGCTTGATGCCCACACTAAAATGGCAGCCAAACGGGCAGATAAATGCTGACCTCACTCCTTCTCTCTTGACCTCCCAGGGCTAGGTCACTTCATAGCTTTTAACAAATTTGAATCAAACCTACCCTAAATAGAGGGCCAGTTGGTCATGGAAACACAAGTCCTTTGACAAATTGTTTGTCCTTTTAAACCAGACTTTAGAATATGGCTTTTCCCCGACATATGATGGTTTCTACGTCCATGTGAAATATTCTTATTCATTGGACATTTTAATAGAAACACCTACCATATAGGTGCACTTTAAAGGTTCAAAGGTACAGACTGTAGCCCATCTGCTGCTGCACCATTTATCAGCCCCCTTATAGCCTTGTCCAGAGGCTCAATGACCAGATATTTGGGTGGTGGACCATTCTCAGCACACCAGTGACAGCAACAAGGCAGCGTATGTAACACTGGTTTGAGTGTATCAGGCACAGTGGTGTAACTGGTGTTTTTACATACCTCAGTGTTACTGCTGCGTTGGGAATAGTCCACAACCCAGTCAACAGTGTCCTATGCCCAGAAACTGACCACTGATGAAGAAGTAGAGGATGAGCTACATCCACCACCATGGTTGTGTCAGTGCTGTCCTGAGAATGGTCCACTCACCACCACCACCAATAATATCTGGTCAGTGATGGTCCTGTGGTGGTCCCCTTTTCATTGATGGATAGGATTGTTTCTGACAAAATGGCCAAGGACTATGAGTATGTGGTGTTTCTGTTATTTTGTGCGCCCCCTGTACTGTTATCTATAAAAATCAGTTATCTATCAAAGTACATCACATAGCTTAAAATAGTAGTGGCATAGTACTAATAATAATAATAGCCTGAATTTTCCGTACATAACAGAAACACAAAGAAGCAAACTCTGTAAACCAAACATGTCCTAGCTGATTGATTACATTTAGGGATGTATCATGGCACAAGTGTCTTTTAAAGCCACTCCAACATTGTAAAAAAAACTGGAGACCTGAACAGAATGAAGAATATTTCTATATGTTTGTGTTGTGGCCATTTTGAGCAACATTGGAAAATAGCTTTATTAATGTGCAGTATTTTACAAAGAAAACTATTCATTTTACTCCACAAGCCATAAAGACAAGGCTGACAAACACTTCTGCCTTTTGCCAAATTTGTTTTTCCTGCTGACTTCTAAGAATATTCACATTTTAATTTGATTTAAATCAATTTAAAGACAGAGAGGCAGAGAAATTTGTGGAAAAAAAATCACTACATGTCAGGAAACTGGTACATTAAACTTTGATGCGAAACTGCCTTCTAGTGGCAAAACAACAGCATGTCTCTCAGAGTTTGGACTGACATCCTGTTTTTCTTTTCTTTTTTTTCTTTTCTTTTCTTCAGATATCTCATTAATTCTTCTAGCAGCCAGCAGTGGGTGCTGGTTCTCTTTTTATGGCTCCATGATTGTGTCAATTCATGTAACTTTACAGGTTGCTTTATATGCAGTGTTGGCAAAGCAGTTACAATATAAGAGGCAATGCAATAATATTAGTAATAATAGCAAACAAATACTAATAAACAGGCCACAAAGAGGCAAAAAACAACACTTTAAAAGTTTACAGACCCTCTAAGTGAGTTGGCTAATCTCAGGCTATGACTTTGTAACAGATTGTGGTGCAATGGTTTCAGTGAGCACCAGGATAAACTGCAATTTTATGTGTTCAAATTAGTCTCAGAAAGTGAACATCAGTGAGTGTGTTTCTCTCTCTGGCGGAAATGTGTAAATGAACATCATGTGTGGAACAATGTTTTGTAACACCAGTTGTGCCTCGGACCCCTCCCCCAAGTGGATGAATCTGATGATTTGCAAGCGCAATGAAATAGTATTCAATGAAAACAAAGACAAAACATGGTGAAGTACACGTTCTGGTGGATGTGAGTAAATTACATCACTATCATCATGTCTTTGTCAGTTTAATGTTGTATTTGTGATCTTAACATTGAGTCAGATCTTTTTGAGTCTGTGTGTGTGATGTTAACACATAAAGATGTATGACGTGGTCCGAAAAACTCCCGCAAATCTGACCTGACTCTTCTGATTTTTTTCTGAATTTTTATTTCAGGCCTGTGTTTTTCTCCTGTCTCAGTAATGCTATTGCTTTCATTTTAAACAAAAAACTTACATAGTGCAGCTTTAAAACTGTTATTGGATTTTAAGACATCTGAAATTTAGCTCAATAATCAGTTAGAGTTGTTCAGCTCATGCATACCTAATCCTTAAAGGATTTTGTAATTTGTAAGATTTTTTGTTTAAAACATTCTGAAATTAATATTATCCACAGAATAACAGTTTTGACATTATGTGAAAGATGTCTATGTATTGTGTTACAGAGATATCTTCTTTAATTAGCATGCTAACCAGCTAGCCCTGGCCCGTCCTGTCTTGTAATACCATTTTGCACCTCAAGAGCTGATAGTGAGTCACTGTAGTGTCAAGTCTGCTGTTCCAAAATGAGAGGATGATGAAGTAGCACTGCCCTAAGGGCATATTTTAACCTCTTGTCCATCATAGTAACTCATTATAGACTTATTGTATACTATTTAAGGACAGATAGACAATGAAAGGAATAATAAACGCTATGATGGCTGATGCTCTTGGCAAGCAACCTTTATCACCACTGCTGCTTCCTCCATGTTCGGCAGCAAAGAAAAGAAGTGACATAAATAGAAGCAAAACAAGAGTTAATATTGGCATATTTCCACCACTGGAGATTGGAGCTCTTGGTGAGTAAAGGGATGAAGTTTGATGCTGAACTCGCAAAGTTTCTTCTAGACTGGTAAGGATACAAAGGAGTGAAGAAGAGGAGGGACTGTGCATTTTCTTGTTTCTTATGTTAGGTATGGACGCAATTTTCTGGTGATATCTTACCCCCGATTTCTTTGGAGAGTGAAGCATGAATTTGACAGGTAGTATCATGTTACATATTGCTTCTTTAAGATGCGTGCAGTTGTTCAATGTGAAACGCATCATTGTAGAGAACTGTTCACACTAGGAGTGAGACATCTGAAGACTTCATAAACACGTTATAAAAAACATTATCTTATCTTTTTGATATTTCCTTAAAAATATTTTAAAAGAACTCTTACCTTATTTTGAAGTACAAACATTCAAAGAAAATCCTACATCTTTCATGAAATAGACATTTTTCTCAAATCTACATGCAGCACAATAGTTGGCACACCTTAATACTTTTTGCAGCCTCCCTTTTGAAAAGATAGCAGCTGAGTCTTCTTCTATAATGCTAAGTTGGCACATAGCAAAAGATCTGAGACTATCTCTCCATACAAAACCTCTCCAGATCTTTCGGATTCTCAGGTCCACACTTGTGGACTCTCCTCTTTAGCTCATCCCATTTAGTTTCTATGGGGTTTAGGTCAGTGGACTGGTTTGGCCATGGCAAAACCTTGATCTTGTGATTACTGAACCATTTTTGTATTGGTTTTGAGGTGTGCTTTGGATCATTGTCCTGATGAAAGATTCAACAATGGCCCAGTTTAGGTTTCCTGGCTAAGGCAGTCAGGTTTGGATTTAATATCTGCTGGTACTTGATGGAGTACATGATGTCTCCAAACAAGTTGTCCAGGAAGAAAAGCAGCGCCACAACATCACCGATCCACCACCATACTTCATCCTTCACAGTGGGAATGGGGTACCTGATGAAATGCATGGCTATTTTTGTGTCTACGCTGGGCCCACCACTGACATTTTTTCCAGAAAACTCTATTTTGAACTATTTTGGTCTCATCTGCCCACAGAACACATACTCACTGAAAGCTTTGGTAACGTCTGGCAAACTCTGGGTGCTTGAGTTTGTTGGGCCTTGACAGCAGAGGCTTCCTTCTGGCAACTTGCGGTTATGCAGGTGGAGTCTGGTTGTAGTTTGGGAGACATTCTGACCCCAAGACCTTACTAATGTCTGCAATTCTCCACCTCCTCACTGTGAATGGGGTTAGTGAGCTTGGCATGTTTCTCTACATTGAACCATTTCACATCAAACCACTCTGAATCTCAAGAATCATACTTCCAAACCAAGAACCACTTAGGAAGCATAATTTTTAAAACGTTTGACCATGGACACCCTGAGATCAATCCAGTCGACGTGATACTCTATCACTAAAAGGAGGTACATTTTATATAAAACCACAAAAAAGCAAATATATTAGAATCTGCAAATAGTCACACCCTTGCAAAACAGTGGTTTCACTTTTTGGCACAAATTACTGTCTGCTGTACAAATTGTGTTGAATAATGTTAATGTGATGGCTATGATTGACGCTCACAAAGCATTTTCTGTGTTTAAATCCCACCACCCTATCAAGAACTCCTGAAGATTACTTTAGCACTGCCCTACTAAAGTCCTTCCTTATTTCACAAAAGCTTTTTAAAGATGGAGTCAAAAAATTTCAATAAATTACATTGCTTCAAATATTATAAACGTGCATAATCATGGCCTACAGTGGTGCTGCAGTAGTCTCTAGAGTGAGATTTTATGGTTTAAAGACTAGAACACCTCCTTAAGGTGATATAGCTGGTAAAAAATGACAATTGATTTGGAGTGGGTATGTGAGGGCAGGCCCTTAGAAATTTCTGTGTTTCCATACTTGCTGGATTGATGGCCAGATAGCAAGATAGCTAATGCTACTGCTAAACCTTGCTTCTGAAGTGATTAGCCTGTAGATCAGGTGCTAAGCTAGCAGTCTTGGGATTCTTAACTACTGATGGATGAAAACACAAAAAACGTATAAAACATGAATTCTGTCGGGTGACGCTGAGGAATGTAATGCTCTGTTACAGAATATTACATAACATATTAAAAATAACATTACATTTTAGTTATTAAAATAGCTTTAGGCCAGAATATTCCTTTAATGATTTCCATCTCTGGGATTACCCTGGAGCCTAACTGCCTCTCAGTTGTCGTTAATGCAAATTATTTTTTTATTCATTATTTAATGATTATTGTAGGCTATTTAAAGAACTAGACTACAAAGGGCAGTCTGTATTTTAAGTAGGCCATTGCAGTTGTAAATTGGAAAGCAGCCTGGCAATAATGGTCAGCAGTTGCTTTGGTCAGCAGTGCCCTTAATAATCAGGATCTGGAGCAGAAAGCCAATTGAAAACACACCAGGTCTCTCTGGGAGTTCTCTTATTGCCTTACTGCCTCTCAGCAGTGTTTCTTTATGTGAACCAACCGAAAACTATTTCTGCATTAGGCTTTATTTCTTGATTTGCTGTGTTTGATATTTTACGACGAGGTACAAAATAAACTCAGGTGGTTGTATTTTAGGGATCATGGTTTTGTGGGAAAGCACCACCTTGATAAAATCTCATACATGGTGTGTTTTTCTGGTTATAAAGAAAGAAAAATAAATAAAGAACAAAAACTAAAGAAAGAAACAAAGAGAAAACAAAAACAGAAAGACTGAAATAAAGACAGAGGAAGAAAGAAAGGAAAAAAGAAAGAAAGAAAGAAAGAGACAGAAAGGTAAACAGTAAAAACAGATAAAGAGACAGAGAAAAAAGAAAGAAAAAACTGAGAGAAACATAAAAGAAAGAAAGAAAGAAAGAAAGAAAGAAAGAAAGAAAGCATAAAAAAGAGGACAAAATGAGAGAAAGATGAAAGATTCAAAGAACTGAAACAAAAACAAAGAAACAAAAATAAAAAAAAGAGGCAGTACTGCAGCTCGGCCTCTAGAGGACAGCATTAATGTGGCTTTGCCGGCGTTTTCCATCAAAGTCATTGAGCAGCAGCAGCTCATGTATTATTAGGCCTGGTGTTTATTTCTCTTACGTGATAACAAAGTACGATCATCACTGAATTCAACAGAATGCAAATATGTAAAAACCTGAATTTTGCAATGATCACTTTACAAAGAGAAAAATTTAAACTCACATTTCCTCTCTCAAGACTCAAAGGCAAGATTTATGTAAAAGGTGGGTTTATGTAAGGCATTACCAAGAAGTAAAAAATCCTTCATCTCAAAATGCCCAAACAGATTATGTACTATGTAATTAATAAGATCATGTCAATTAATATCCCATAAACCATATTATGAAGTCAAAACGTTATGTAGAAGTAGTGGCTTCTTGACAGCTTCACATCCTTTCAGGCTTATAGCACGGAGAAACACGTGTGGATTTCTTCAGATCTGAAGCAGTGGAGATTGATTTTCTCCTCTCTCTCACAGACGAAAGCTTTAAGTGCTGTTTATCTGATTGGGAGAATTCTGGTCGTCTACTAGGCATTGAACAGGTGTTAGAATTTAAATTTTTCACTATGTTTGCAAATAATTTTTGGACCTCTTCCTTATGCAAGCAAATTTTGAGTGGAAATTACAGTAAAAATATCCATCTTATTTATTTCTATATATACATTCTTAAAAAGGATGGTTCTTCTTTAGGAAAGGCAATGGTTCTATTTAGAACCATGAGTTCTATATTGAACCATTGTATGCTTAAATGGCTCTTTGCATGGTGAAATTGTTCTACAGATTAATGGACAATGTGTCGTATATGTTTTCAAAATGGTTATGTTTTGAAAATGGTTCTATAAAGCACCAAAAAGGGTTCTTCTGTTGTTACAAGCTTGACGTTGCAACAATAGAAGAACCCTTTTTGGTACTATTTAGAACCATTTTTAAAAAGCCCAAAAAGTCTCGAAATACTGGCACATTATCAATAGTATTCATAAACTTACTTTTTTTAAGGATAAAACTGTAAAATTATGGAATGTTACGTATATGAAGTGAAGGAACTATCACATTTACAGAAGATGCACTGTAATTTAACAGATTTTTGCATGAAAGTAGTGATGGAATTGTCTGTTAACTTTACAGAAAATGTAAAATGTAATTTTTCTCTTTTTTTACAGATCTTTACAGTGTGGTCTCTGACTTTTGCACTCTACAGAGTACTGTATATGCATAGTTGTGAATAAAAATATATTTATCAATACATATGTACTAAAGTACTATATTCATAAGTAAGAAAGACTCATTATAGTATATAGTGTTAGGATATCTTTCCTACTAATTTACACACATAATCTATTTCCATCTTGTACTTATAACTACATAAATATGAACAAAAAAATATGTATTCATAAACTTAAACAAAGATATTGTTGCTCTCCAAGCAATTTTGAAGCATTGGTCCACAATGTAAAGGACAGCTGCTTTATTCAAATGATACTCAAAAAATGGACATCAGTATGTTTTTTGGACAATGACAAGATGTTTAAAAAATGAAACTGCTAGACTACATAAATCAGACAACATGAATTATATTAGTACTGTGTGGCAATGCTGTTGTTGCTGTTAGAAGAATTGCAAGATAGTTGTCTCTGGCTAGTACCAGCTACAGTTAGTAGCCATCCCTCAGTCCAGTTGTTTAGCCTTCTGGCTCACCAGCTAGTCGTTACTTGTGATAGCATAGCACTGTATTTAAGCTATTGGTGATGATAAGTCTTTCAAGCAGGCTGAGCAAATTGCAGAAAATTGTGTCATTATTTTCTCTTTTTTGGGGGGTAAAGGACCCTATTTTGTCCTTGAACTCATAGGCGCAACTCTTCTTTCTCCTCGTGCTGAATCACAGTCCATTTTTGTTGCATCTTAACACAACACATTGTTCCACAATAGTTCTGAGGTGTCTATATGCTTATTATTGGCTGTTTTTTGATACAGAATGATCTTGTATGCTAATGTGGCCATGGTACTAAAACAATTCTTTATTTAAATTGAAATAGAAAGTTATGTAATGCAGTCTGTATGTACTGTAAGGGTTAAAAGGCAGTGTTGCAGTGTGTCCTATTGGGACTATTGCACTCCTCAGTATTTTCATAAAGCCTGATGACCGTATGATGAATTAGATATGCTGGAGTGAATGCTCAAGAACATTTCAGTGCATGTTCTTCAGGTGAACTATTGTCTTAGACTCTAAACCATATAAACTAAGAGCAGAGTCACGAAAATGTAAAAAAAAAACAACTTATTTATTACACCACGCAATAACACGCCCGTAAAATGTTCAGAATTAATAGTTTTGCTATTGTGTGTAACAGAATCAAACGGGGTTTAATGAGGAAAACACGAAAGCTTGTTAAAAGCAGAGCTAAATATCCTGCAGCTGTAATTAAGGCCCAGATGCCTCAGTTAGGGAGTTTATTTACTACAGCTAATGCCAAATAGCAAAAGATCCCATTTACCCTGCAGGGGGGCAAACACCATTTTGCAGTTTTTATGTTGTGTGACATTACAGAGCCGTGTAGCCAAAGGGTGGCGCACACTGCGGCTCTGCTGAATGAAACTGCTCCATAATTACAGAGATCACAACACTGTTTATTCCCATTAAAGACTCGCTCTAGCCAGGTTTAGGGAGTTTTAATCGTGCTATTTACGAGGCTTTCGGGCAATTTTCCATCATATTTAACAACTTTATGGTGTCTTTTTAAACAATACTGCCTCATTAGTTCCCATAAGAAACTATTTCCCTTTAAATGTTCAAAATTACAGCCGTAATCTTCTGCAACAAGCCTAATCACACCATCAGCTTTGGCTGTGAATGCTGAAGGATAGGAATGAGTCAGATGTTCCATCAGGCGTTCATGGGGACACCCAGGCTGAGAAGTTTAAATTATTCACTATCCAGTCCTACGCAAACCTTCTCAAATGTAACAAAATTGTAATTATTTTGTAATTAATGCATAATTAACCACTGGGAGGATTCAAATAAACCTATAATCTAAAATGGGCTGAGATTGGTTGGGCTCAACCCGTTATATGCTTTTCTGCTACTGTGCAATTCAAATCTTTCTTTTATGTTTAATCATATAAAGCCAAGATTCATTTTTTTAGTTAAATAAAACCAGATAAATTGCTTATTACCACGTGGTTGAATGGACATTTTTTCATGGTTGAATACTTTTTATAGTGTAGAGTATAATGCACATTGTACAGTACATAGCACTAGTAATATTATTATTATATTTTTGTTTAGTAACTACTGTGACATAATATAGTTATTATAGTATTATTACAATGTCTTATTGTCTTATTTTTACTTCACATTGTTGAATAATTTCTTGGTGGGTAAAGAAGTGACGTGGCCATGTGTACATGTGTACACTTTATTCAAATAAAACATTGAGTACTGACTTTATGAGTGAACCTATCAGTACAGTAAAGATTTACAGCTGTTTATCCTTCCTGAAACTGTAGTTGAGCTTGTTTGATTTTTGGTTGAATCCATAAAGGCACACAGGTCTGAAATTCAAGACCTTCATAACATCATGAACTGGAGTAAAAATGCTTCTCATCAATATGAAAATGAATATGATTGAATCATAGCCTGTGATCATTTCCCCGTTGACTGGCTCCTTTGTAATCCCAGGACCCACACATATTGGATATTGGACAGTACTGTTTGTTTTTCACTGGAACACATGTGCTACAATGTCCATATGTTTGCGTTGAATATTTGTAAGTTTCGAATGTCTTCAATTTCTTTGTTAAATGCTCAAAATATGAACTTGAACTTACTTTCTTGAACATAATTAACTCTCCTTAAAAGCTCACCATGATAAAAACACGACTTTGGGAGAAAATCAGGAAGCAAATCTTTTGAAATTGGAAATTATCCTTTAGTTTGGAGTCACCTTCACTTTGGATGTGAAAGTGCAACATCATTACCCATTTGATCAGTTTAAACCACTCTGAAATGCTTTGGGCAGGTTAGTTTATTGTAATATACTTTACTTGAATTACATTTTATTATCATCAATATCATTTTATTATAATTTATTTCTTTATGCTCTTTGTTTTATTTATTCAAATTTTAATCATTTTTTTTTCTTCATGCATGTTTTACACACTTCAAAAAGATGATTCTTCAGGGGTTCTTTAGTAAATGGAATGGTTCTATATAGAACCATCAATTCTATATAGAACCATGTTTAAATGATTCTTTGCATGCTGAAATCGTCCTTTATATTGATGGAGCATGTGTTTTATATGGTTCTATATGCCCAACATAGCACCAAAATGGTTCTTCTATTGTTCAACCCTGAAAGCAGAACCCTTTTTGATGCTATATAGAACTATTTTCAAAATGTTCTATATAGAACCCCATACAACACATTCTCCATCAGTCTGAAGAACTATTTCACCATGCCAGGAACCACTTAAGCATGAAATTATTCTACATAGAACTCATGGTTCTAAATAGAAGCATTGTCTTTACTAAAGAACACTTGAGTGTGTAGATGTTGTGCATGAAACTATGTTCCTACAATAAACTCAAACTTAAACAAATAAATATGAGGCCTTAATAATGATATTGCATTTTAGGAATGATGCTGAAGCTGCCTTTCTCAGCAGAACCAACAGCGGTCCTTTAGTCTGACATTCCTCTATGATGTAAAATAACTTCTCTATGCGGTTTACACTTCTTACCATGAAAAAAACTGCAAAGCTACTGAGTTTTTGCAGCATGTAAATGGCTCTTGTTAATCTGCTGCAGGTTTGTGGTTTTGTTCTCACTTTACCTTCTCTTACCAAAACACAACACGCCTTCTGTCCGCTGCTCTTGCATGTTCTTTCCAATGCTAAGGGAAACAAACCCTCAGCCACGATCCCACTTGCATAAGGAAGGGGAAAGTCCAAAGAAGTTTCCAAAATAAATAAAAAAGAAAGAGAAAATGGGACTCACACCAACCACGCAAGACCTGGTACACCACCATAACTGTCACCATCAGGCCCACAGTGCTGAACATCAATGAGAATTTGGAAAAAATCAAGCTCAACTGATGCTTAAGGTCTGAGAAAATCCACAGGTGTTTCTGTCCATCCTTCCACTGTGAGAAGACCACTCAACACTATTGGTCTGAAGGGACACTGTAAACTTAAAGCAGCACTATGTAATATTATTTGTTAAACCTGAAAGAAGACGTAGCATGTGTATGTGCTGCTATGAGTTACCATGTAAAGCCTGAAATAATCATTCAAAACTCAGAGGCACCAGGACAGATTTGGTGGGAGTTTTTCGAACCACGTCATACTTCTTTACATATTAACATCACACACACAAATTCAAAAAAGAAGGTCTGACTCAATGTTTAGGTCTCAAATGTAAAATTAACATTATACTGATGAAGACATGATGACAATAATTCACTTACATCCTCAGAAAACATGTCCTTTACAAAGTTTTGACTGAGTTCTCTTTGAATACTCTTTCAATGCATTCACAAAAAAACAGATTCACTGGCTTGTGGGTGTCTGAAGCACTACCAGTGTTCTGCATGCTGAGTGTAGTTATATATTTCCACCAGAGAGGTCTACAAATCCCCTAATCCTACAGTCATGCTCTGCTTACTTTTGAATTAGGTGAACTTGAATCCAATATTCTTCCATGTGTAAACAGACTCTTTTATACAGTAACAAATAACATGAGACTTGAATCACCTGTTTCTTTTGACTTTAATAGCTAAATGCATATTTGCCAATCTGTTAGCATTTTTGAAGACAGGCTAAACTGGTAAAGTTAAACATAAAACACAAAAATAACATTTTGCATACAATATACACGGTTAAAAATAAAGGTTCTGTGCAGGTACATTTTTCATTCTTCAAGGTACAAACAACATAAATGTATCCTCAATGGTACAAAAGTGGTTTTAAGGTCCAATTGTGAACCTTAAATAAGTTCCCAGGTGAAAAGAGAACAATAAAATAAAAAGCCTGGAGACGAGACGGGGTGTGTGGAGTCAGTACAACTTAGAAAATATAATTTCAGTGGATTACGGTACAATTATGTTCCCTGACTAAAGGTCTGAGATGTACCCTTGAGGGTACCACCCCGGTGACAAGAGGGGTACTGCCCCAGTGACAGTTTCATACCTTTATTTCTGAGGGTGTAATAAAAAAAAAATAAAAGTAATACATAGAGTTAATGAATAGAAATTAACAAAGCTGCTAAGAATGCTGGGAAGCTTTTTGGGGAAAAGATTCATCAGTCTGTAGGAATTATCCAAATTAAATTATCTTAACTGCATTTACCTCAGTAAATAAGGATTGTACAGAAGATAATATGTGCTATTTTGATTTTAGAGAATAAGTAAACCAAAACAAATTAGGTTAGTGCAGTTATTATGTTATATGAACCATTTTTTTATAAATGAGACACGTGAGTATTTAAAAAAAAAAAAAACAAATTAAAGGCTTTCCGTAGATCTGTACGTCCAAGCCAAGAAACATTTAGGAACCTTTATTGTTAAGGATGTAACTACATCAGTCCTGATCTCATGCAGCTTTTAAACTGTCCTACAAGATGCTTAATACATGTTGAGTCATTTATTGTGGGCTGTAGAAGTAATTTATGCTGTACAAATGTGTAGTCTGCTGTGGACAGTACAGAGAACAATGCTGGTGTGGCCGCCAGGGGGCGATGTGGCCTCTTCTAAACCTTACCTAAGCTCCTGGCCTGCTCCAGAGCTTCACCACAATGGAACACGGTACACATTTTAGTGTTTTTGAGCTCTGACACACCTGACCCAACTCATCCCTCCATTAAAACCCCTTGTGAGAGTAAGAAAGAGGTATTGGAGAAAAATAAACACTGTGCTGTTGTTGAGATCCTGCACAAAATCATCTCTCTTTATTTGCTTTTTTGCTTTGCATGTCTTTGTGCACCTCATGCCTTCTGTGCTCCATCATCTTTGTATCCTCTTAAAAAGTTTTTCCACTACGAATTGATAGGCTCTTCAAAGAACCAAATGTAGGTCTTCTATGGCTCTTCTAAGGAGAACTGTTGTATGCGCCTATATTTTTGTTCTACGAATCTGATGCACATGTACCTGAAGATATACTTGGCAAGTGTTCTCTGATTTGGATATTAGAATGTAAAGGGCATTGAACTGGAGAAACTTATTATAATGGGTTTTATAAAAACTCTTTATAATTCCCAAGCCCTCCACTGGATTATATTAGGGCTCAAGCCCAGCAGATAATGTTTCTCCTAAGTACCTACTTAGGGCTGAGATTGTGATTGTGGTCAATTCATACTAATTCTGATTCTGACCCTAAATCCTTGTGGCCAGAACTGAGATGAAAACATTTTCTTTTACAAGTGCTGTGTTTTCTTGTACTTTTATAAGAGCTGCTTTGGTGGCTTTAAGAGCGCCGTTGGAAATTAAAATAGTCCCAGTGGGATTTTCCATTAAAAATTATAGCAACTAGATTTCCTACTATTTTTCTGCATTTTTAAAGGCTCATATATGTGTATAGCACCCTGTCAATTCTGTAAGAGGCTGAATGACATTTTAAAACTTAAATTAGGTAAATGTGAATGATTCAAAGATTTAAATAGATACAGACTGCAGAAACAGCTAGATAGATAGATAGATAGACAGATAGATAGATAGACAGACAGATAGACAGACAGACAGACAGACAGACAGACAGACAGACAGGTAGGTAGGTAGGTAGGTAGGTAGGTAGATAGATAGATAGATAGATAGATAACCCACCAGGGTTGCTGGACTCACAAACTGTAAATATGTCAACATTAAATGGATAAACTGTGTTAGGTTTAAGTTACTAGTTTATGTAAAAAATGGACAAAATGAATGAAAGTGCATTTCAATGAGTGAAAACTGTTCATGTTGATCCCAAATTCCATTCCAGTGAAACCCAAATTAATGGCAAATGTTTCAGTTTTGTTCCATCAACAATTAGATGCTGGAGCTGCTGTTCTTATTAAATTAACTTTATGTTGAGGGAACGAAGTCTGTTGACTCTACTATGTTGGACTGATTGGAAATGTGTAGCATAAATAAAAAAGTTCATACAAAGGTGTAGATAGATAGATAGATAGATAGATAGATAGATGCTGCATTTAAATGCTGCATTTAAAGAAAGTGAAAGGCCAGCACTTGTGCTGTCCTCCTCCTAAATGGCCCTCAGCAGCTTTTCACGTTTTCTGGATTTTCTGGATGTCGTCATAACTTAAAAATGCCTGTTTTCCTTTATAATTTGTGAAAATTTCATGATGAGTGGACCAAAAGAAACGGCCCAAAATTACTTAGAAAGACGTCTGGTTCCTTTGACTTTCATTAAAAGTAACGTAGGTTTTTTCCTTCTCCTGTAAAGTTACCATTTTGGAGGCTTTGTTCCGACAACAGCGATACACACAGACACATAGACACACACACACACACACACACACACATACATATATATATATATATATATATATATATATATATATATATATATATATATATATATATATATATAGTTGAACTACTAATAACAATAATAATAAATTCGTGTATTTTTAAAATTGTTGTTCTTATTTACGTACATTGTTGTAAAATGGTTGAGAATTAACGCGTATTTTGGGCAAAGATTTTATACAGTTGTTAATATACATTTGCTTCGTTTAAAAGAACGAAGCCCGACAGAATTATGGAATTAAAATGACTACTGCGGCGCTGAAGCTCCTGCTCTTCTGCAGAGTGAAGCGCCGCTGATCTCCAGAATTCCCGCCTAATAAGCGCGCTGGGTTCAGCAGCGGATCTCCTCCTGCTCTTTTTTCAGGAGCTTCTTGTTCTTTCTCTGCGCTCGCTGAGCCGTGTGATTCCCTCTGTGAAGGCAGTACTGATGTGATGGAGCTCTGCGTGTCTTATTTAGGAGCGATCGGCCATTTTACTGAGAGGCGAGAAGTGCTTCATGATCTCCTCGACGGGAACTCTGAGCGACCAGCAGCGCATCAGCTAGGTCAACGCGGTCATTCTCATAAACTAAACATCAAACTGCTGTATAAAGCTAGATTCCCTAGTTAAGAGTCAATTGGAAAACTGAATCCATCTTTTTAAACGTTCTCAACTAAAGATCCTAAAAAACTGGTTTCATTTTTCCAAGTGTTCCTAACTTCAGACCTTAAAAGAAAGTGATTGAATTCCTCGTAGCTTTCCAAGGTCAAACTGATCTAATTCCTATGTGCATTCCCAAAGGGGGATTGTTTTATTTATTTCGGCATTCCCATCTAAAGTTTAAAACGGTTTAATTCTTTTTTTAGTATCCCAAACTGAGGTTCAGACCGGTTTCAGTCGTTTCAGTCTCTTTTTTTCAGAATTATACTAAATTTCAAAGTGTTTTAATTCTTTTCAACGTTCTAAATTAAACTTCAAACTGGTTTAATTGTTTTATGCATGCCCAACTAAAGTTCATATTTATTTAATTCTTTTCGGCATTCCAAATGTAAGCTCAAACTCGTTTTATTATTTTCAGCATTCCCAACTAAAAATCAAACTGGTTTAATTCTTTTCAGCATTCCCAACTAAAGTTCAATGTGTTTGAATTCTTTTCAGCATTCCAAACTTGAGCTCAAACATAGCTTTGTTCTTCTTAGCATTTCCTGCTAAAGATTAAACTGTTTTTTTTTTTCATTTTGAATTCTTTAAAGCATTGAGAAAACGTTATTTTCAGAATTCCCGACTTAAGATCAATCTGGTTGAATTCTTTTCAGTATTCCAAACTTAAGATCAAACTTAACTTCGTTCTTTTCAGAATTCCGATTTAAAGGTCAAATTTGCTTTTTTTCTGTTCAGAATTCCCAACAAAAGTTCGATCTGGTTGAATTCTTTCCAGTATTCCAAACTTAAGCTCAAACGTAGCTTCGTTCTTTTCAGAATTCCGATTTAAAGATCAAGCTTGCTTTTTCTGTTTAGTATTTCCAACTAAAGTTCGATGTGTTTGAATCCTTTTCAGTATTCCAAACTTAAGCTCAAACTTAGCTTCGTTCAGCAGTCCCAGCCAAAGTTTAACTGGTTTCATTCCCGTGATCATTTCAAACTGGATTCACCCTTTTTGCGTTCCTAACTAAAAGATCAAACTGGTTTAATCCCTTTGAACGTTCCCAGCTAAAGCTCTAGAAAAGTAGTGTAATTCCCGTGATCATTCCCAAGCCCAGATGCAGTAGGAAGCTGTTTTTTTTTTCTTTTTTCTGAGCATCTCCTCACCGCTGTTGGACCGGCAGCAGCTCTGCCTGCAGCTACAGCCGCGCTGGAGCCTCTAACAGCTCTTGCCTCATTATGGCAATTATTTTACTGCAATTTAAGCCGAGCACAAAGTCCCGCTTTGAAAAGCCGTCTAGAGGTTGTAATTCCTCTTTATTAGTGTCTCCGCTCTGTTATTGAAGCCCCCCCCCCATACCCGACCCATTTAACCACAGGCTGCTCTGCTCCTCGGCCTGCTGAGGAATGTCAGTGTGGAATGACAGTGAGGCTTAAAGCTCAAAGCTCTCTCAGTGTCAGCGTGGCAGGCCTTCAGCAGAGCGATGGGACTCCAGAAGAATCACTGGGGGTAAATATCAAGCCATGACCCCAGAGCTGTCATTACCACGCAACAGTTTTTGGAGAGCAACAGCAGAAATGGGCTGCGATGGCAGCCAGTGGATGACTAAGCACGCTAAACACGCGCGCTAAAAAAGGCGCTCTGAATTTACAATGTAAATACATCAAACGGAACGCATGTGAATTGAAAATCACGTCAGCACAACTTCTGTAATCTGAAAGGCAGCGACTGAGCTGAAATAACATTTGAACCAAATATATTCAAAGCTCAATTTTTCAGCTCCGTTAGCTCGTGAAAGTACCGAAGTCCAAAGAGGCCAAAAGGTAGTTATAATTTTCCGAACTGTTATCTTGAGATAATAACTTAATCGTCTTGTGACGTCAAGGCAACAAAGGTTGTTTTCTCGAAATCACAACCTATTTGTCTTGTAATGTCAAGATAACAAAAGGTGTTTTTTCGAGATCACGACCTATATCTCTTGTGATCTCAAGATAAAAGTTTTCTGGAGATCACAACCTATTTTTCTCGTGATTTCAAGATAACAAAGCCTGTTTTTCTTGTGGTGTCAATTGCTTTCTCGAGATCACCACCAATTTTTCTTGTGATGTCAAGATAACAAAGGTTGTTCTTATGAGATCACAATTTCTCTTGAGATCACAAGACAAATAACTTGTGTTCTCTAGAAAACCTATTTTTTTTGTGATGTCAAGATAACAAAGGTTTTTTTCTCTCAAGATCGCCACATATTTTTCTCGTGATTTCAAGATAACAAAAGTTGTTTTATCAGATCACCACCAATTTTTTCTTGCAATGTCAAAATAACAAAGGTTATTTTTTATGAGATCACAATTTATCTTGAGAAGACAAATAAAATGCGATCCCAAGAAAACAACTTTTAACTTGAGATCACAAGTCAAGTAAGTTGTGATCTCAAGCTTACAGTCCAGAAAATGATAAATACCTCATGACCTCTCTGGACTTCCGTATGAAAGCCTTATTATGACGTTACTATTCAATGATGCAGTTGTGTTGTGATGTAATGCAAAGCGCTTTCCACTGTAAAAATATTTTAGCCTTTTTTATTCTCATCAACTTTGCTCTGATCCTCTACTGTAGTTCAGATCTTCGCAACTTGTTTGTTTTGGCCCTAACTGTTGGAGTTTAAATCAGATTACTGACTTTATTAAAAAAAAACTGCAAATCATTTTTTTACAGTGAGTGCCTTTGACGGGTTTATTTTCATATGGTCAACATGCAGTCTGGCCCTACTTTAACAAGACTCGCATTATAGCCCATAAAGCCGAGATCAAAGAGCGCAGCCTCTATTAACTGAACTTCAGCCTGTTTCCTGCAGAGTTTGGTTTATATTTGGTTATATTTAGTTTAAAGTTACAGGCTGTTTATTCTATTTAACTTCTGAATGCACTTTAAAATATGCCCATTCAAGCCTTACACAGAATAAGTATGTATAGCAGAGTATACTACTTGGTGCTGATGATTACTGAGGTAATCAGAGATTTTTTTTATGTCCTATTAGGTCTTTCTGTAGCTCAGCTTAAGTCTTAATAGCAGCTTCACTGTTTTGGAGAACACTTTAAAGGGGAATTCCACTGATTCCTCAAAATCTCAGCATAATTTAATCACTGACATGTAAACAAAGTCAGAGTGTTCTTTTGTGAAATGGCTAACTAGTGGCTTATTTACTATGTAAAATGACCAGTATTCCTAAATTATATAAACATAATGCTGACAAAGATATACAAATTGTCGTATGTACATGTCCTGCCTGTACCTCTCTAAGAATATATTAAAAAAATTAATAATTTTTAGGCCAAGAGCTTATTGCAAAGCTATGTAAAACAATGTCTCAGACTTCAAGCAAAACATATGTCCCCATTTTGCAGAAAAACTTCGTGAGGGAGCTTTTAGAGGCATTTCAGTGACCACTCTGAATTAGTTTACATCTTAATGATTAAATTATGAGCAAAGTTTAATAAAAAAAAATATAGAATTCCTCTTTAAAAACCCTATAGCCCACATTTATGCTGACGTAAAAAGAACAAGTACTACATGTCATGGAAAAAAATGAATAAACAATTTATTGTTAATTTATTCAACAAATATATTCATAATATAAATGGTATCATTTTCAAATATACAATATTTTACAGTACAGAATATCCCTTTCGAAGGGAACCAATTGGAAAAACAGTCAGCGCTGTTTATTTTAATATGTCTATGGTCTTCAGCTTCATCTTCTCAATAACTAGGGTAGTTTTGTTTTACTTATGAACGCATTGCTATGAATGCATATAAATAGAAGCGCGTGGGGTCTCTAAGTTGGAGTGCAGGTCAGTCCTCTCTGTAATGGGGCACAGAACCCAACCTACCTTTGGGTATATGTGTTTGTACACGTGTGTTTGGAGCTGCGTATGGCACACCGGTGCGCGCAGTGATGTGGCAATAAAAAAGACCTCTGAAGTCAAGCTGTAGTGTTTTTGGCTCGTGTTTGTGGCACATGAGTTTGTCCTTGTAGGACGTCCGTCCAAACAGCACACTGGTATGCTTCTGTTTCACCTTCAGTTGCTGTTGGGTTCCCATGCCAGGACGGAGGAACAAATGCCCTAAGCTAAGTGGCACTGGTCTCACGCTAAGTGATACATGCTGTATCCCATGTGTGCTGCATACAGTCCTGCGGGCGACACGGGCACGGCGTGCCTCTGGAACGGGTGTCCGCCCCCATAGGATGCAGGCATGTGTGTGCCCAGTGGAAAGGAAATCCCAAAGGCCGGAGGCAGCATGGGCTTGGCGGCCATCTTCAGCTTCTCCAGCTCGGCCTCTTGCAGCCGCTTGGCCTTTGCGCGCCGGTTCTGGAACCAGATCTTCACCTGTGTCTCTGTCAGGTTGAGCGAGCTCGAGAACTCTGCCCGTTCCGCGATGGACAGGTACTGCTTCTGGCGGAACTTGCGCTCCAGTGCCAGCAGCTGGGATGTGGTGAACGGTGTGCGAGGCTTCCGGTTGGTTTTGTGCTTCCGCAGAGGGCACGCAGGAGGACTGAGGCGCCCTGAAGAAAGAGCGGGACATGAAGAAAGTCAACTTGGGCTTCATATTGAGTTCTGTGATATGTAGCATTGACACACAAAGGGATGCATTGAACTGGATTGATTCAAGTATTTCCGTCACACATGACTGCAATAAAAAAACATTACTAAGTTTGACAGTTTATTAGATTTTGCCAAAAAATTTGCACATTTGAATCAAGCCACTTTCTTATCCAGTAGTTTTGTTGCACAAATTCATGTTTTCCATCATTACTAATGACCTCAACCAGGTCAATCAGGTACACTGACAAAAAATAGGAGGTTTGGATTTACATACCTCCAATGTATCAAACGGTTGAACATAAATAAGATTTATTGTGTCTAAAATTCTTGCTAAAACAAGTAAACTGAAAGACAGCAGTAGTGTTCACATAACATCTTATTACTGCAACCTAATACATCTGAATCAGGTAAACTCAACAAGGGGTGGGCAATCTGACAATGTATGAGAAAACAGAAAATCAGAAAACAGCTGAGCATATCGTGGATACTGCCAGGCAGACTGGCCAACTGCACAATGAAGTACAAAGACCATCTAATTAGGCCTGTTTAACTGGATTTAGCGCAGTGCAGTATGGGAATCACTGACTACAAATCACTGTGCTCTTAGCCTTTGATAGTATTTTGCACTGCTGTTCTGTCAGTACCAATTTATCAAATTACATACCTATCATCATATACATACATAATCACCTATCATACATATCATGTCTCATCTTGACATTGTATTTTTTGCCATATCGCCCAACCCCAATCAAAACATTACTTTTTTTTATGTAAATTGAAGAAGGATTATATGAACCAGCGCAGATGGACAAGACTGAAACTGGAAAAGACTGGACTGCATGCAGACTTGCATTTATCCACACACCGACACATCCCAGTATACCAACACACACACACACACACACACACACACACAAAATAATAAATAAAATAAATAATCAATTTTTCTAAATTTCTGCATAATCTAATCATTGATATGTAAATGTTGTTCAAATTATCACAGTATTTTGATGTGAAAAGGTGCACTGTAGACAAACTTCCAAAGATTTCTTTCCAATGGTGGTGAAAGGAACCACACATCAACGCAAATACAGCCGTTTTATTGACAATCCAAAATGACCAATATCTTCTGAGTTTTTATATGTCATGTTGATGATGATAAAATGGTGAGAAAACTACAAAAAGTAGTTTTCTTTAGGCATTAGTTTGCCATTCAACACCTAAGTGTAAGAATGGAATAAAAAAATAATTTCAGGCCTAAACTAATATAGAACAATGTCTCAGGCACGTTATTAGTTAGTAAAAACTAGGTGAGGGAGCTTATAGAGGCATTAATGTCTTCAGACGTTTGGTTCCTATCACCAGCACTGCTGTAACTAAAATTGAGTTGATAAGTTTCTCTACAATGCACAATTTCCCAACAAACCACTCCCAATTGTGAAAAAATCTGTGGCTTGAAAACATGTTAAAAAACATGTGAATCTAGTAAATATAAATGTAAATATCCTTAAATCTGAACATAGTGATACTGTAAAACAGCACATTAAAAACTAATGTGCTACTCCATGCAGCCAGTTCAGATTTTTAACAAAGATTTGTTCCAATTATGCTATAATATATTGTGGCCTCACACCAAATTATAGCTATTCTATTTAAAATATTGAGTGCCTTTGTAATTAACACATCATTCTGACCGTTTTAACCAGCAGAAATACTTATATAAACATCCACATAAACACACACACACACACACACACACACACACACACACACACACACACACCTTTACATACAGAGCAAAACTTATAGCAACACAATTTTCCTCTGTATAATCAGATGGAGATCTGACTGCATTAGTC
Organism: Colossoma macropomum; assembly: GCF_904425465.1. Taxonomy (NCBI): domain Eukaryota; kingdom Metazoa; phylum Chordata; class Actinopteri; order Characiformes; family Serrasalmidae; genus Colossoma; species Colossoma macropomum. The sequence goes on along the minus strand of NW_023494801.1, from coordinate 30,622,076 downwards.
ATGCCTCTCTAAAGTTTATTCTACACACTTAAAAATGGTTCCTCAAGGGTTCTTTAGTAAAAGCAATGCTTCTATTTGGACCCATGAGTTCTATACAGAACCGTTTCACGCTTTAATGGTTCTTTGCATGGTAAAATGGTTTTTAACACTAATGGAATGAATGGTTTTATATAGCACCAAATATGGTTCTGCTATTATGACGATGTCAAGCTTGTAACAATATAAGAACTCTTTTTTGGAGCTATATAGCCATTTTCAAAAGGGCTATACATAGAATAGTTCTATATAGTTCTATAGTTCTATATAGAGCTTATGGTTCTAAACAGAACCATTGCCTTTACTAAAGAAACCTTGAAGAACCGTCTTTTTAAAGTGTGAAGCAGCTGGAACTTACTGGGAGGTGTTGGGGAGAAGCGCGCGCTCTGTATCCAGGAGCTCCGTTCGGGACTCTCCGCCTTCACCACTTCCATAATCCCTCCAACCGAGAACGAGGAGCCGACGGCCAGCGGAGAAACCACGGCGTCCATACCGGGGCTCCCGGAGGTGCCAGCGGCTGAGCGGTCCGGTCGGCTGGGTGTCCGGTCCGCCATGAGCGCCTCCACGCTGAACGGGAGCGGCGGCGCCGCCCTGGGCTTCATCTCAGCCTCACTTTTCACACCAACGCAGCCGGACGACATGGAGACACTGGGGGCCATGCAGAACCGAACCGCTAGAGCCTTCCGGGGTTTTTCGCTTTTTTTATTTATTTATTTATTTTTTTATTTCTGGAACTTTCCTAAAGAGCTTCAACTCCACGCCCAACACATCCGCACGGATTTAGTTAGCGAAGTCGCTGCGCGCGTTAATAAGGCCAAGATAAGGACCTGAACAGTCCAATCAGCGCGTGGGGAGGAAGGGCTAAAGGCCGCCACGGACCTATCAGCAAACGTGCAGGAGGGGCTAAAGCCCATCACTGTCCAATCAGCGCACAGGTGTAATAAAAATAATAATAACGACCAGCATCTGCCTAAAAAAGGTTTCGCAACAATTTATTGCATTTTTTTTATCAGTAACATGTAGGCGGTGCTAAAGACTAACACAGTCCAATATAAGCCCAAGTAGAAAAGACTAGACCGCATCCTAATCAGCAAACAGGTGGGAGGGGCTAGCCACGGCTGCAGTCCACTCAGAGTTTCTTAGAAACATCCCCAGATTTGGATGATGGAAAGGCAGAAGATCAGCACAGACCAATCAGCGCACAGAAGGGAGGAGGAGCTAAAGACCAACGCAGCCCGATCTAAGCACAAGTAGGAGCGGCTATTAAACAACCCCAGTCCAATCTGCGCAGAAGTGGGAGGGGCTTAGAGTTTGTCAGGCAATGTTGGCATTTGACTCGCCGGTGTTATTTACTTGCTGGAAGAAAGTAAACAAGTAAGTAAACACGTAAGCTGTAGTTTTGAGCTCTATATAAACCAACAGTACTTGGAGACAGTCATAATGAGCTTGGCGACAGAGCTCTTGCTGTAAAGTGCAACGAGAATAATGACGACAGGCCAATGAGGAAATGAACTATTTAATACACGATGTATTTACTTAGCATGATATCATGAACTGTATCTGAGTAGAATCTGCTGCTCTTAAACAAAAAGTGTTTTTTGTTTGGTTGAACGTCTCAAGCTGTTGTTGGGGAAAGTTTTATTGATAGCTGCAGGGCTGCAGTCATTATGAATCACATACACGTACACACACACACACACACACACACACACACACACAGTCCGTTAGCAGTAATGACCGAGCCCGGAGGAGGATCAGCGGGTTTTTCCCTTTGACTGGACCCATTAAAGGAAAAATTATGGGAAATAGAGACTGGAGGGGCGTTGGGGGGGTTTAACTGCCCCTGCTGCTCCCGGACACACAGCCTCAAGATTTAAGAGCAACCATCAGTATCTTAATAGAAACATGCTCACGCGAGGGAAATGATTTCTGTTTTCATGAAGGTTAAATTAAATTTTATGGAGGCTGATTCAGGCTCTAATGGCAGCGCTGGCTAGCCACGGAACACTCTTTTATTAAAGCTAATCCCTCGTACGTGGGATATTAACCTTTTTTTGCTGCAAAACTCAGAACTAAATTCATAGTTTACTTCACTTAAAGTTGGACAGCGGCTCTGGAAAGTGCCTGTCCAGCTAATTGCTAAGTGGCCTATAAACAATCTGTGCCGATTAGCCTAGGCTAGGTTTAGCTAACTCTAGCAGACAGGTTCATGTTGTCTTCAGGCGCCAGCAGCGGGAAGATCAAGAGCCTCCACTTTATAGAGAGTCTAGCCCTACCCTAGCCTCAGGACACGAGCCTATCCTGCCCCAAATATCAGCTCTCTTGGCCTAGCACCACATTAGCCACATTCGGTCTTAAAAAAGATGGTTCTTCAAGGGTTTTTAGTAAAGAGAATGGTTCTGTTTAGAACAATGAGTTCTATGTAGAACCATTTCGTGCCTAAATGGCTCTTTGCATGGTGAAATGGTGTAGACTGATGGTGGATGTGTTGTTTATGGTTCTATATAGAACATTTTTGGAAATGATTCTATGGAGCACCAAAAAGAGTTGTGCTTTTGGTCAAGCTTGTAACAACAGAAGATCCCTTTTTGGTTCTACATAGAACTATGTTCAAAAAGGTTCTATATAGGCCCATTTAAAACACATTCTCCATCTATGTAGCACCAGACATGGTTCTTCTGTTATTTTGATGTCAAGCTTGTAACAGTTGAGGAAACTTTTTGGTTCTATAGAGAACCATTTTCAAAAAGGTTCTGTAGAGAAGCATTTACAACACATCTCCATCTACATAACACCAAAAAGGGTTCTGCTATTGTTATGATGTCAAGCATGTAACAGTAGAACACTTTTTGCTTCTATATAAGACCATTTTCAAGAAGGTTCTACAGCAAACCATTCACAACACCTCTAGCATGAAAAGGGGTTCTGCTATTGATATGATGTCAAGCTTGTAACAGTAGAAGACCCCTTTTTGGTGCTATACAGAACCATTTTCAAAAAGGTTCTATAGAGAACCATTTACAACACATTCTCCGTCTATGTAGCACCAAAAAGTGTTCTTCTATTGTTACAGTGTCAAGCTTATAACAATAAAAGAACCCTTTTTGGTGCTTTATAGAAGCATTTTCAAAAAGGTTCTAAATAGAACCATATACAACACATTCTCCACCAATCTAAAGAACCATTTCACCAAACAAAGAACCATTTAAGCTTAAAGAAAAAGATGGTTCTTCAAGTGTTCTTTAGTAAAGACAATGTTTTAATATAGAACCATGAACAACGATATAGGACCATTTCATGATGCAAAGAACCCTTTAAGCATCCAAGTAGTTCATAGTGTTCATAGTTCTATATAAAATCATTGTCTTTACTGAAGAACCCTTAAAGAACCATCTTTTTAAGCATGGCAGCTGTATCTGTAGAGTTGTAGCAACTATGGAGTTAAACTTTATGAAACAACAATGTTGCTGTAAGGGGTTTCTAATTCTGGAACCTGCTATTTTCAGCACATTATTACATTCTAGTGTATTATTTGTGTTTGATTGGGAGGTGCCACTGCAGACTAGCATGATCTGCCGTTGTATATGTGAGGCTGTGGGCTGAATTCCTGGCATTTCTCAGTTAAAGCTCAGACTGTTGACTCCAGCGCAGGCTGCAGTGCTCTTTTGGTAAACACTAATTGGTTGTAACTGATAAAATTACACGCAAGCGGTAATTTAGCATTTCCTTAATTTCACATCCGGCACTTAAATAAATCTGCAGTTACGCTCTGAGACACTTGCAGCCCATTAGCTGAAATGAGCGGCGCTGCAAGTCGGTCGCGCACTTTGAAGTCTGCAGATCTCATGCTGCTGCAGGGCTGTTTGAAGTCCAGTTTTCCCCCGCGTGCTCTTATGTATACAGTCTCCAAAACGCACTCTCTTAAACGCACTCTCTGACATGAAATCCCTTAAATGCATCCTCAAACATTCACTTTCCATCATGCATTCCTCAGCAAAACTGCAAGACTGCAACATGCACTCCTCAAAATGCACTCCATCATTCATTACATGAAGATGCACCCTCTGAGATGCAATACTGAAAGTGCACTCCCCAACATGCGCCCTAAAAATGCACTCTCCAACATGAACCCTCAAAATGCGCTCTCCAACATGTACTGCTTAACATGCATTCTCAATGTGAACTCCATCAATAACTCTCTAGCATGCACTTTTCAAAAAGCACTCTCTGAAGTGTTCTATCCAAAATGCACTCTTCAATATGCATTCAAAATTCACTCCTCAAACATGCACTCTCAAAGTGCACTCCCCAACATGCATTCATAAAATGCACTCTCAAAGTGAACTCCATTATTCACTCTTTAACATGCACCTTTCAAAATGCACTCCTCAAACATGCACTTTCCGAAATGCACTATCTGAAGTGCATTCTACAAAATGCAGTTTTCAATATGCACCCTCAAAATGCACTCCTCAAACATGCACTCCCAAAATGCATTCTCAATGTGAACTCAATTGTTCACACTTTAACATGCACCTTTCAAAGTGCACTCTCTAAAGTGCACTTTCTGAAGTGCGCCCTGCAAAATGCACTCTTCAATATATGCACTCAAAACACACTCTCGAACTTGCACCCTCAAAGTGAGCTCCATCAATTGCTCTCTACCATGCACTTTTCTAAATGCACCCACTGCTGTGCACTCTCCAAAATGCCCTCTCCAATATGCACACTCAAAATGCACCCTCAGACTTGCACTCTCAAATTGAGCTTCATGAATTGTTCTCTAACATGCACTTTTCTCAATGCACCCCCTATTGTGCACTCTCCAAAATGCATTCCCCAACATGCATGCTCAAAATGCACCCTCAAACATACACTCTCAAAATGATCTCCACCATTCACTCTCCAACATGCACCTTTAAAAGGCACTCTCCAAAATGCACTCCTCAATATGCACACTCACAATGCACCCTCAAACATGCACTCTCAAAGTGAACTCCATCATTTACTCTCTAACCTGCATCTTTCAAAAGGCACTCTAAAATGCACTCCTCAATATGCACACTTACAATGCACGCTCAAAGTGAACTCCATCAATTACTTTCTAACATGCACCTTTCAAAAGGCACTCCATTATGCACTCCTCAACATGCACACTCACAAGACACCCTCAGACATGCACTCTCAAAGTGAACTTTACCCATCACTCTCTAAAAGCACTATCCAAAATGCGATCCCCAGTATGCAGACTTGAAATACACCATCAGGCATGCATTCTCCATTGTGTACCAAAATGCACCCCTAGTGCCCTCATCAGGCACTCCCCAAAATATATTCTCCACCATGCAGCCTCCAAGATGCACTCCCCTTTATGCATTCTTGATCATGCACTTATGCACTCCCCAAAAGGCACCCCTTAAAATAGGATACATAAACAGCAAACATGCACACACAAGATGCATATAGCGCGTCTGGCCGGACTCTACTGCTTTGCATGCGCTTTGAATGCACTGATTTAAAGGTGGAATTCCAGCACGAGCTGCATGCGTGGAGGAGCAGCCTTTTAAGGGCGAGTTTGGGTTTGTTTGCTTTGGGAGCAGTAGCAGCGCGTTTAGTTTGCGCGGGGAAACAATACCGAGGCCAATTAGCATCCCAAACACTGCGAGTTTATAAGGTGGAAAAGACGATTACCATAGCGTTTTATTTTAATCTCAAAGCGACAAATGAGGGCTGAACTGCGGACACAAAAAGCACTCGGAGCTTTGTTTAACTTTATAAACTCCACCTTTGATTGGGAGACAGCAGGCTGGGACGCGGGACAAAGGCCCTTTGTCGTCTTCTCTCCCGGAGTTGTCTTAACCCTTTTCATGCAGAGTCCGTCAGTCGGGACTTTAAAAGACTTAAAAGGCTCCGCGGATGTGAGGAGGTGGAGCACTTTGGCCTCGCGCTGCAGAAAGTGAATGACTTCAGCATCCTGGGAAGCGCAGGGGGGACACATGGGTCCCATTAAAGGCCAAACACGCGCAAATACGGTGTGAAATGCAAAAGTGTTTTTTTTCTGTGCAAAGTCACAGGAATTATGCTTTAGCAACGACGTTCAGGCTACGAGGAAAAATGAAATAACTGGAATGTTCTGAAGTCGTTTTTGTATACAGGGAGCGCTTTGATCTTATGAAGACATCATTTATGAGCGAGCGTCACCAAAAAAGACAAGAAAGCAGAAATGATAGACGACACTTAAACACACACCGTAATGTTTTTATTATTTTATTATTTTTTTGCTTATTATTGTATATAGGCAAATGTTTCGTTGTGCAACGGTTTAAGTTCCCTTAACATCGAAACTAATGAGCTATTCATTCTTTTTTATTCTTGCATATAGAAAGAGGTGAGCGCCTCCTCCAAGAAAGTCGCTATATGTAATAATGCTATAGTGTTTTTTTATTTGTGTCAGGAAGGCTGCCCCCAAATCACACACACAGACCCCTCATCTTTAAGACTCCGTTATTGATCAGTCCTGACCGGAGGGCGCGTGACGCTCCTGTAAATGTATTCCATTTCATTTTCCTGAAGCCGTTGATTTTCCTTTTTGCATCATTCCCTCATGACTCCATGACTTCTGATAAGCGATCTGTTTTAAAGTTGGTGCGCGCGCTTCTCTGATTAAATATGATTTATTTCAGCTCGTTAAGTCACTCTGACTGTCTGTGTTTGGACTCATCAAAGGGAAATATTTACATTTTATTAATGTACATGCATTTCTGTGCGCGTGCCTTAATGTTTACTTATTGTCAATATTAAAGACACAGAGGACTTACAGGAGCTCCTACAGTGTTAATATTTTATAATCATATCACATATAGATTAATTAATATATAATTAAGCCAAACCAATAATACAGATTTAAAAGAAATAACAACAACCACAATAATAATAATAATAAATATTATTATTATTATTATTATATTAATACTATTTTATATGATATAATTAATTATTGAAGTGCTGTTTTATTACTGTTTTATATATATTACACGATCTTTAAATTATATATATATAATTCATGTCAATATAAATAAATCAAACTGCTATTCCTTCTATTACAACTACTGTTACTACTACTACTAATAATAATAATTTAAGAATTATTATTATTATTATTATTACTATTATTATTATTAGTAGTAGTAGTAGTACCTTCTCCTACGTGTTATTCCCCGTTTGGAATTATTATATTAATAACGATATTATTTCTTTCTAATATTATTTATATTAACGTTATAATGCTGAATCTAACGCTGAATCTTTGTTCTTCTTAGTGAAGATATTCGTGAACGTGTGATTGTGAATGTGGCGTCTTTACATTTCACTCTGACGCCGCTGCGTCCTGCAATTAATCACAAATTAATCAGTAAATTAATCCGTCATTAATTACGGAAAGGGACGCGCTCGCTGCTGTAGGAGTCTAAAGCGCTTAAAATTCACCTCTAAATATTTAATTCAGTTAATTGAACGCGCTGATTAGCAGCCGAAAGAAATCTCACACAAAAGAGCCGATATATTTATTTATGTTTACGATTCGTTTAGAATGAACAGAGGATGTAATTATGTTACTACAGCGTAATTAATTAGTCTCTCTCTCTCTCTCTCTCTCTCTCTCTCTCTCTCTCTCTCTCTCTCTCTCTCGCTGTAATGCTGACTGAGACTTATGGGCTCTCCGTGAATAAAACAAATTAGAGCCTTGAAAGGCAGTGCGCGGTGACAGCGCTCAGAAAAGACAAAGATCACACGGCAAAGAAACGAAAAACTCATCATCATCATCATCATCATCATGCAGTGTGTGTAAAAAGGGTAACTGATGCCATATGAAGCGTGAAGTGTGAGAGCAGAGCAGCGTGAGCGCGATGAGGCAGAGAGAAAAGCTCTGATTATCTGAGACCGTTCTGAAGACACAGTTCAGTTCAATGCGACAAGAACTGAAGATGCACCAAGGAGAACTTTCATTTCAAACCACAGTGGACCTGGACTGTGTAAAAACCAAGACCTTTCACACGCTCACCAAAAAATCTGTTAAGAGATGCAGTTTCGCAGCAGTTTGATGGGGCTTGAATGGGATTTTTGCCAACATTCTGTGAAGTTTGTCCAAGAACGTGTTTAAGAGTAAATCAGGGATGGATCCATTTCAGTTTTATCCTTTTACTGCAATCTGTCACCATACTAGCTTCATGTAAAAATCATGTAGAAATATCATAAAAGTTCAGAAATCCACAAATGCACAAAAAATTAATGACAGAATTGATTTGATTTTTATTGACCCCATTAAAAAAATGACCAATGTCAAATTAGAACCAAAAAGCTATTTAGAATTCTAGGATAACAACAGCAAGTCACACTGGAAATGTTTGATGTTTAATATGCCCTGAACAGACAATATAGATGAGCAGAGTAAACTTTCTCCATCAAAGTCCAGACTCAGTGTCCACAGCACAAGGGCAGGAAGACCCTAGATAAACCATAAAAGAGCCCTTCAAGAACTCTCTGTGTTATACAGTGGATCACTGCATTTTCACATTAGGATGAATGGGATTGTGGCCAACATTCTGTAAAGCGTGTCCAACCTAGCAACAGTAACTACAAAGGAACACAGTTGTGGGAGGAGCATGGACAGGTCATAGAGATGTCTACAGTGTGGAATGTCCGCCTGATTACATGAATGTCTTTTTTTTCTTTATTATACACACTCTTTCTCTCTCTCTCTCTCTCTCTCTCTCTCTCTCTCTCTCTCTCTCTCTCTCTCTATACAGCTTTGAAAGTTCATTCCCACTAGCTGAGCACATACACGTAAATGGAAATATAGTGGCTATTAAAAATAATAGCACCCATCTAAGAGGCCATAGGACAGCCTGGCGAGTGAATGGTGTGTGAATGGACCTCTGTGTGTGTGTGTGTGTATGCGCAGCACTGGAAAATGGATCAGAAATAGAGAATGTCACAAATTCCACAAACTCATAACTGTCAGTGTTTAACCCAAAAACTGGTACACACACACTCACATACACACAAAAGAACACACACACATGGATCACAAAGGAATTCTGCAAATTTGCGTTTGTTGATTTAAACTCCACTGCTCTGATCCTGACCCTTACAGGCATCCAGCTCTTCTCTTCTCTTCTCTTCTCTTCTCTTCTCTTCTCTTCTCTCTTACTGGAATTACATGGTAATGTTATTTTTAGCCAATGTAATTTTTAAGCTTAATAAAGCCTATTTCCCCCAGACATAATGTGTGATAAAGTGCATTAGTGTGTGTGTGTGTGTGTGTTTATGTGTGTGTGTGTGTGTGTGTGTGTGTGTGAGAGAGAGAGAGAGAGTTTCTGTGTGTCCATCTAAAATGTTCTCTCTGGTTACAGCATATGAAAGGGTTTGACCTCAGTGAAGTGCCACAGACCACTGTCTGGGACACTGTAGCCATGGTAATGCCACAAGTATCTCAACCAAAGGAACACAGCCAGTCAGAGGTGCTATTCTCCAGATGCCAGTCTCACTCAGGCCCAAGTTGATGGCTCAGTAATCACACATTTTTCATTATGTCTTGATGTTTTTGACTTTTGCTGACTTAATACAACTGAATGATGGCTGTGAAAACATCAAACCAGATGGCATGTTTGCAGTCCAGCTCTTTAAGAACCAGAAACCTGTGTTATATACACAGTACTGTGCAACCTTCTATTTAGTTCCAGTCAAAACATCATTAAGTACAAGTTATTCATTTTTCATTAGAAATTTCTGCGGAGCTGTTCATGTTCTCAGAAAAATAGACTATCCGTCCCAGAGTCCAGACGTCAATATCACCAAATGTGTTTGGGATTACTTGGAACTTCTAAGACTGAACTTTGGAGGTGTGGAAAAATATGAAAATATCAAATATGCAGATTTCTTTAATAAACCCTTGAAAAGAATGGAAGCTGTATGATGCCAAGAAGTGGACACACAAACACTGAAAAACCTTAGATTTAGTTGTTGCCTTTTAAATGTATGTTTTCATCTTTTTTTCTGATGTTGAAAATGAATCACTTGTACTTACATTTTGACTAGAAATTTGATAAAGGTATGGTGGTCTCTGACCTTTGCACAACACTGCACTGTTTTCTGTTCTATTTCAGTTTAGGCTCAGTAGTGGTCATTACAGGGAGCTCTAATTAAAAGAAACAGTGTTGTTACAGTGCTCTGTACTTTGAGAGCAATGCTCACTCTCTAAAGGACTGCAGTATGGAAACCTGGTTTCCATGGCAACCCACCTTTTAGTCTACACATGTGGCCAGTGGGGTGTTTATTATGGGATGGCTATGACAGTTTAATAAAAAAGTCGCTCGGAGACTGAGGGAGACTGATGGGATTACGCCCTCTGCTCAGAGCACTGGGTCAGCGTGTGTGTATGAGTATGTGTGTGTGTGTGTTCTAGGCCCACAGGGTGTTGTGATGCACCCAGTGCTGCAGTTTAGTAGCCAGACACAAGTTGTATGCTTACTTGCTGTCTGCTTAGCTGTTGTGGTGAAATGGGAATCAGCATTTTTGAATAAGTCTTGCCTTGCCAGTACACAATGTCTTCTCTATCACCAAGACTTCTGCTAGGCTCCTTCAGATCTGGATGCCCTATTGCTCCACTCTAACATGGAGAGGATAGGTTCCTGCGCCCAGTGCTGGTCCTAGCCTTCCTAATTGATCCATTCCATGATGGCTTAACTGGATGTTAATTGTTTGTTGATGTTCATTGGTTCCCTATGGGCAGATCTAAATGTTATTATTGCTACATTTGCATTTAATCCTAAAAATGTATGTATGTTGTTTGGTTTGTATTCAGTTGACATTAGGTGGTGATTTTGAATAAGTTGTAGAGGAGAAGGGACAGAAAATAACTCCACCATCATTTGCTTCCAAACGTAACAATGTAAAGGTGAACAAAGACTATAATATAATAATAACTAATCATTTTTACTGAGTACATATTATATAACTTCATATTTTCATAATACATTATAAATATATTAATTTTTAGTAATATATGTCTGATGAATGATAATGAATATACAACAAACTACAAATGAATTTAGTTTTTTCCCCCTTCTTTGTGTTTTTACATTCTGAAAAAATCTTAATGTTGGTCTTATCTCAGTCTCACTCCATTTACATGTGTCTTGAGTATCATCAGGATTATATCTGAATAAGGGCAAGCAACATAAAAAGGTGCAAATGCACCCAAGAAGCATTTAAAACAGATACAAATCTGATCGTTCAAACCACTTCAGCGTTGTAGCAGTATAAACATATCTGACACATTCGACCCCTCCCAGCATAACCAAAACTCCTCCCCATACAGTACGTCACTGGGCACATGATCTATGTCTACAAGGAAGATAATCATGGAGGTTGCACATGGTTGGGCATCAGACTAAACAAAATGCTTAATAAAAATATTGACAGACACTACTGTGCAACACAAACTGCAGAGGCAGAGGTTGAACAATTGGTAATTGATTGCCACATAACGAGCAAATTTGCATATTCCGTCCCACGCAGCAATTGGATTTCAGTCTGACTAACTGAATACACATTTGACCAATAAGTGTAAATGCATGTGACTAAAATCCTATCAGGACACAATCCAGATACTAGTCACACGAAGTGACCAGGTGTAAACAGGGTCTACAAGTCTTCTACAGACTCTAGGAGTCCAGGTCTTCAGCATGACTTGGACTTGCCTCCAATGGTCTTGAATACTACTAGCTATCAAACTAATTAACATTAGTAATTGATGATAAGCTTTGCTTGAATTTGCCCCATACCCTTCATATAATAATAATGTTGAAGAAAAATAGCATCCCAGAGAGGCTGAGTATTTCAGAAGTAATGATGGGGAGGGGTTCACCACTGTGTGAAAGACTGCATGGGCTAATTTGTATAACAATTCAAGAATAAAATAGCAAAAATTTGGGAATGTTATCATATTTGGTACATAATATCATTAAAAAGTTCAGAGAATCTGGAGAAATCTATGCAAGGGACAGGGCCAAAAACCAATTTTGGCTGGTCATGATCTTCGAGCCATCGGGTGGCACTGCATTAAAATCAGACACAATTCTGTAGTGGAAATCACAGCATGGGCTCTGGAACACTTCCAAAAATCCCATTTGTGAACACAGGTTGTGGTTGCATCCAGAAATGAAAGTTGAAACCAAGAAGAAACCATACGTAAACTTGATCCAGAAACACTGCCGCCTTCTTTGGGTCCAAGCTCATTTAAGACGGACTGAGGCAAAGTGGAAAAGTGTCCTGTGGTCCGACGAATCAAAATTTTAAATTCCTTTTGGAAATAATGGACACTGCATCCTCTTGGCTAAAGACCATTTGGCTTGTTATCTGCGTACAGTTCAAAAGCCAGCATCCGTGATGGAATAGGGGTGCATTGATGCACATGGCATGGGTGACATGCACATCTGTGAAGGCACCATTAATGCTGACCAATATATGCAGGTTTTGGCAACATATGCTGCCTCCTAGACAATATTTTTTTCAGGGAAGGCTTTGCTTAATTCAGCAAGACAATGTCAAATCACATTCTACAAATTGCAGCTGTTGGACCAAAACCTCCATTTTTGTCATTTTTCCATTTACCTGCAGTAAAAATGACCATGCACATGTTCATGAACCTCTTGCAGTGAAAAAATAGTTCCAATACAAAATTAGAATTATCACTAGCAAGCTTGTTTTGATCGTATGCATGTTAAAAGAGCATGGAATAGAGAAATTTGGCCATGGATTTTAGAGGGGTCGTACCCTTGAGGAAGCACATTAAGACAGACTTATGTCCCTCCAACAAGGCACATGCTGCTACTCTTCTTAGTGCCTGTGCACCACCATGGCATCTGAAAATCAAACCACTGTATGATTGTGACTAAAGTCACAAAACACCAACAATTGTGGAATTTCTAGACCTAATTAATACAACAAACTATCTGGTACTGATAACATCCCCGAAGAAATGTTAAAACTAAGAAAAGTTGAGTTTCAAATCTCAAGTTGGAGTCAATTCTTGAGTCTTTAGTCAAGAGATTTAGTTTAGCCTTGTTATTAGTCTGTCAGGTTTGACACAGTTTTAATAACAATGAGCCTTTAATTATAGATAAACCTTCAGGTTTAACACAGAACACAACTGTTACATGCAGTAAATGCAAGAAAAGAGTCAAAACAAGAGGAAACAGTTGGTTAATCTTTAGTTTGTACAGCAGGTATGCTAGCTAGTTAGTGTCAAAGCTAATCCAGCTGAAGCTTTAGTGAATTTTAACGGAATGTGATCTGTAACTTACTCAAACTTAAGCCAGATTTAAATAGACTGAGCAGATTAGATGGAGTAGATCATTGTAACAGTTATAATCAGAAAATAACAACAATTGCTAAATGACGAGCAGCTCAAGGAGAGCACAGTGGAGGTGATTAAGCTATTGGTAGCTTAGCACTCTAATAACTTAGCTCAACATATCACAGAAGAGGCTAGATTCTGTCTTTATGTCCAACACTCAACTTCACTTTCTCAGGTTTAGATCTCTAAAGTTGTGGATATCGAACTTGTGTTATGGTATATTAAGCTGTTTTAGTTGGCTTCCTCAGCTAATGCTAGCCTCTGGTTCTAACAAGGCAGTCCTGCTAGAAAAAAACAGCTTAGACCAGCATTGCTAGTCACCTGCTGGAGCAGCATTATGTTGTGTTTTGGATTAGTTTCCACATATGGACTGTATACACTGGGGAGTGAGTTCTATGCTTTGAAGCATTAAGAATGTTTCCATAGTATATCTAACTCTTTTATTTTTAATTAAGAAGGGAAAACTGGGTTACCGTGATATGACACCTTTAAAAAGAATTGAAATTGCACTGTCTTTTAATACTCCAATATGTTTCATGGTGGGTGACCAGCTAAACCAGCACTAGACCAGCATAAACCAGAATAATCCAGCTGTATTAGTTAATGGTAGCCTTGCTAACAAGGACAGTTCAGTGGAGCAAGAATAGCTTAGATAACGGCTCCACAAATTTTTACCAAACTCAACCTGTTAGTTTACTGCTAACTGCACAGTCCAAACATAATACATGATATAAATATATATACACAAATATAAAGTTAGCTACATTAGTGCTCCCTTATTAGCTATAGGTTTCTAGTCTCAAGATTATGCTAATATTCTCATTAGGACAGCCTTGTATATTGGACTGTGATAAGTTCAAGCTCATTTGTGATGCACACATAGGTGTCAACCCATACATGTATAAAAGGCTGTTTTGTCACAATTTTGGAGGCATATGGTTGTAGAAAGTTGTGATACAGGAAATATAGTCTAATACAGGTTCCCCATTAACTCTAGACGATTGTTCTGGTGTGCTCAGATGGAATATTTTCACTTATTAGGCTAAGAAGTCATCTGATCGAACTCTGAGTGGTTGGGTAGGAGCTTAAACATATTGATTTATGTGAAGTTCTTTAATCGTGCACACTCTTTACACAGACAAAACAGATTTTTTAGCTGTTAAACTGTCTAAGACAGTAACCAAAATTACTTTCTGATTCATGAAGTATTTAGTATAACTACCAGAAGAATATATTACAATAAAGAAATCCAAAACTGGATAAATTGATAAAAGTGTTCTATATGAGTATCAGTGAATGTATACAAAGCTAAGCTGCTGTATAGATCCCCACCAATCACTCAGAAAGCCTGTGATTTCAAAGGGAGAATGTGCTATGATAACACATTTGACATAAATACAAATCTATATAATATTAATAAGCCATTCAAGAGGAGTTCACTATTAAAAAAAACATGTTTTGAGTGCAAGTGGTTCTTAGGCTATGCTTAAAATCAGTATTTTATAGTATTGAAATAAACCTAATAGATCAAATAGATCAAACGGTCTCTGAGTACAAGTGTGTGTGAGTGTGTGTAAGAGTGTGTGTGATTCTGATGTGGTCTGTGAGTGTGAGCTCATCATGTTTATGAGCTGTGAGGTCTCTGTCCCTTTATGAGTGTGAGAATGTGCTGATCACTGTGGGAGCTGCTATCAGTGCTGCAGCACATGGGGCCTATGCCTCTTTGTCTCTCTTTGGGACAGGTTGTGCTGCCTCAGCCGCTGACGGATCACCGCCCTGCCCGCCCCTCACACTCCACACACTCATAATCAACTCCTCATTAGACGGCTCTTTATTGTTTAATTTGCGCACTGCGTAATCAAATTGGGCAGATTAATCGCTACAGGATTTAAGGGGAGAAGCAGTAACCCGCTTCATTTTCCCGCCTGCATTTTTCTCTCGATAAGTTCCCCTTCAGTTCCCCTGCAGGACCCCATAAAATGCTCTCCCCCCACCACAACTCCCAGAGCAAGGCCATTCTGTGGGCAGATGGATGGGGCAGGTTTGGGGCCGCTGATTAAAACGCTCCCACAGCCATAGATTTCCATTACGACCTAATTGTGAAAGTCATCTGGACAAATTCTTATTGTTATTTATGTGCCTGGCATTTCAATTACGAGGGTGTTTTGGTGTGTTGGGGTTTGCGTGAGTCTATGTTTGTATATACAGTATGTGTGTGTGTTTCTATATCCTTGTTGGAATAAAATCCAAAATGAGTAAAAATCTTCTTTCATTTAATATATATATATATATATATATATATATATATATATATATATATATATATATATATACTCTGTATCTACATATTTATATTTCTATATCTATATAGACACTTTACCACTGTGTTACATCACCTTTCCTATTAACAATATTTAGCAATTGTTTGGGCCCATGTTATTATTTTATATACATGTAATCTATATATATATATATATATATATATATATATATATATATATATATATATATATATATATATAAAACATAAAGGTACTCACACACATACACAGCACATTTGAAATATATGTATGACCCTAGGTTCTGACATTGTATAAAAACAAAAGTATGTATGTGTGTGTAAAGGTGGTGGTGTATTTATGGGCTGATGTTTGGTTTAGACTCACATTAGTTGAATGTATCACTGAAACATTGATGGTTATGGGAATATAAAGCAGGGCAGCAATCCATCAGCTCCCACATTATAATAGATGTGAGTAAGAGAAACAAGTCTGTCTCTCTAGGGTCACGGTAAGGGTCACTGTCAGGGTCAGGGTCCGGCTTTTGTCTTTAAGAATCAGAGGCCAGTGGCTTCAGGAGTCTGCTCTTGCGGAACGGTCGGAAACGGTAATTTGTCAGAGCGTTTTTATGGCTCATGCTAAAGTGAGGACTGAAACTCCAGAAACTTTTAACACATAATAAAAAAATCATGAAACGGACTCAGTGCCTCCCACTGCCGCTTCTGCTAAAGCACTTACAAACACTTACTGCACCCAGCAGCAGTAAGTGAAACCAGAGACTCCCTCTCTCTCTCTCTCTCTTTCTCTCTGTCTGTCTGTCTCTCTCTCTCTCTCTCTCTCTCTCTCTCTCTCTCTCTCTCTCGCTGTCTGTCTGTCTGTCTCTCTCTCTCTCTCATCCTCACACTGACTATCCTGGTATATGAGCTCAAAAATAGAGAAAATGATTAAGCTTGCACCTTAACATGATGTGTGATGTCATGATGTCATCACATTGAGGCCCACCCTACCTAATTATTTCCTTCTTCCCCTTTCATTTTTTCATTTTTTTCATTTTTTTCTATTTTTATTATTATTTTTTTTTATTTTTTAGTTTTCCATTTGCAATCCGTAGGTCTCCAGTCCTTACACTGCATTCTCCAAGATCTGACTGTCAGCAATGGTTCATGGGTGCTTATGAGTGAAATCTGACCATGAAACATATTGGAGTATTAAAAGATCTTTTTAAAGGTGTCATATCACGGTAACCCAGTTTTCCCTTCTTAATTAAAAATAAAAGAGTTAGATATACTATGGAAACATTCTTAATGCTTCAAAGCATAGAACTCACTCCCCAGTGTATACAGTCCATATGTGGAAACTAAGTTGCAAAAGAGCATACTTAGTGTTCATCATGGTCGTGAGGTCACATAAATTGTTTATTTTATCTATTCTAATGTTATATAGTAGTTTTACCAGCAAAAATATATAAAATATGCACATGCAGACTATGCAGAAAAAACATGCCTTTGAGGCCTTATTTGAGCCAAATACCACAAACTATTACTGCGATTTTTGTCAGATTTTACCAGTAATTTCAAACATGTTTTTGAAACATTAATGTGGATTTCGGGTTTAGATATATGGGTCTCTGGCCACTCAAACAGATAGGAGTCTGATCTGAAATAGCTGTCCCAAGATGTTGCCAAGATGATGGCTGAGAGAACCGAGGCCTTTGGTGCTAGTTTCCTAGCTGTAAGCAAGACTAGCATAGCCAGGGCATAGCAACATAGCAATGTAATTACAACACTTGTCTAGCTATAGAGATAGCTATCACTCAAGTAGGTTACTATAATGCTCATGTTGCTCATAGTTTTATAGTATAGTAGTAATATATATCATTGAGCATTTTTAGAAGAGCATACACAAATCCTGGCGATACTGCATATCAGCAGCAAACTGAGATTATTAATGCTAGGCCTTCAGTTTTGGCCATACATGTGAACTGCTAATTTCACCCCCTATGGAATTTGTAATAGCACTTGTGCACATGAATTTGTTTTAGGCCATTGTAGATCAAACATGGATATTCGAAGCATGTTAAAGACACTCCATATGTTTTATCTGAATGTTGTAACAGACATTAAAGAAGATTTTACCTTGTATTTTGCAGCTTTCCAGCAACTCTTTCAGTAAGAAGCCCTGGTATAGAGCTGCCTCCGCTGTGTTTCACTTCTAACAACTAAAAGCTGGTAAGACTTTTATTCAGTCACTTATGTATCTCAAACTTTCAGAGGCTTAGAGTGACATTTTGTCTTATAAAATTGGTCCCACACATTGGAAATGAAAACATATTTGGTTAATTCTAATTACTAACTTTCTCATTATGTTAGTAGTTAATCTGATGTGTTAGGCCTTCAGTCCAGCTCCTGAGATCTTAAGAGCTAGAATACCTACATTTCATGGACATAAAATTCAGACTGGACAGTTTTCAGTTGGGCATTTCAAGATTTAAACCCTTTTGTTTCCAACCAAAACGTAATCCCTTAAATGGCCAGGACCCAACAGGGGGTCCAAAGTTTTACTACATGCTTTTATAATGTAAGAATACCTTAGCTAATTTGCATTGTAGTCCATGTAGTTACTAAAAAATAGGCCTTAGCATGTAAATACAAAAAGCATGATTTTAGTTTCCAGAAATCAGTACACCTTCTCTGAAGGCCTAGCAGGCCATGAGGGGGTCCCACACTGCTGCATATAAATGGATATTATGTGTGCTGTCCCAATCAATATTCCCTACACTGATTCCCAAACACTATATAGGACAATTTTAAAGAAAACTAAATGAACTGATTAAAATAAGCAATTAATTACACCAAACTAGGTTACATATTTTTTTAAAGTACCCATTACAGTTCACTGTGAGATTGCAAGAATCCACTGGATACTGTTCACTGGATTTTTGGACATCACCACAACATGCCAACATTAAAATAGTGCACTATATAGTGAATAGGTCATTATTTCAGACATAGCTGTATTCACACCACTGAATCTGCTCATTGCTATTGAATGTGCTGCTGCTTATTCCGCCTCATTTCCGCGGAGATGAAGCACCATGCTGGTGCTTTTAGAGAGAGAAGAAGGAGTAGAACAATAGTGCAGGAGGGACACGAACATCTCTCACAGGTGTGGCGGACTGTACCAGCCAACAGCTGAAGAATAGAAAGAGCACAGAAAGAGGAGGAAAAATGAACAAGTGGATAATAGAAGGATGAAAGGTAAAAATGACTGGAGTGAACAGGTGAAAAGAGATGTGACAAAGCAGGAAAGAGATGCAGAAAGAGTTAGATTAGCTTTGTCCAAATCAACTGTTGGGATTTGGCCTGTAGAATAGAAGAACTCAGCTCAGCTTTGTTGTTTGGGATGTATGAATTCTGTCCAGAAAGGTAACTGATAGAATATGTTTCAGCTTTAGAAAATGGAGAATGTATTTATCAATCATGAATGGAAATGAGAAACAATCTCTTTAATTGTTCTGTGATGGTTATTGTTTTGTTTCAGTCATTACAACGTGACTCTGGATCAAACTCTGGCCAGAATAGGAGCATGTTAACTTGAAATCCTTCCTATGTCTGTAGACTAATGTTTAAAAGTTTGTGAAAGAAACTGCATCTAAAAATGGCTTTTGGTGTCTATTCTAGAAAATATATGTTGTATGTATGATGTATGTTGTTGTACTGAGTTATTGTTTTCTAAACCGCTTATTCATCTGGGTTGCAGGGGGGTGCTGGAGCCTAGCCCAACAGCCATTGGGCGGAAGGCAGGATACACCCTGGACAGGTTGTATACAAAAAAAAAAAACATTATTAATATGACAAGTGGCATTTATTATATTAAAATAAAATTTTATTCTATTTGTACTCCTGCATAAGGCAGAACAGCCATACTTACTGTTATGTTTAATTAAGAATAATCAGGTTAGACAGACTATATTGACATTACACACTCCATTGTAGAAAGTCAGTGAGTACACTTGTGATGCAATTTCCAATTAATGCTAATTGTTTAAGCCCAGTTACCCCGTTACACCCTTAGACCAAAATATTTCTGGTTTCTTGACGGTTTGTTTGGTAGCTACACAAAACAAAACCTGTTGTTGGTCACTTATGGGCTGTGTAATCAATTCTGGCTCCAAATGACAAGACGGTCCAAAAAAGTAAGAAACCACATTGTAAAATTTCACAAAGATGGGAAAGGGTACAAGAACATTGGTAAACATTAGCTAAAACACAGCTGCACCAGTTTTTAGGAAGTGTCTGAGTATCTGCATAAAGTCAATTCTACAGAGGGTGTCCAAGAAGAAAACCATTACAAACAAAACTGCACGTCTAATGCTGTTTACATGTTTGCATTGAAAAAAAAAGTCTTTCCGCACCTCATAGTGGTTCGTGGCCAATGGTGGCATGACGCCACACAAATACTAGCATGGTGACAACATTGCTGGTGAAAATGGATGATTATCAGAGGAAAGCTTTAGCACTGCATAATGTCTATTTAGGATGGACTAAAGTCAGTGGGATGCTCTGTATGTCTGGAATGTCTGTATGTCCATGACTCCCCAAAAAATCAACATCCGGTTTATTTCACCACTGCAATTGATGGCAAAAATTGGGAAAGATGAAGTCCTGCCACTTGTGACAACAGTTTTTCTTTGCGCCTCCACTGAAAACAATAGAATATCCAGTTTGCCATCTTCCGTCTACCGCAAATATGTGAACTCAGCATAAGGATTGCCAAAGAACATGAAAGGAAACCTGATGAGTTGCAGCACAGCGCCTGTTCAGATGGGACTAAGATTTACTTGGTTGGATCAGAGGGAATTCATCATGTTTAGCGCTGACCTGGACAAAACTATCACAGTAAATGCATAGAACCAACTGTAAAACATGGTGGAGGTAGTGTAAATATGTGGCTGCATTTAGCATATGTAGGAGAGCTGACTTCTATACATTCACCAAAATACTGAATGACACGATGATTCCCAGTCTTAAGATGTTTTGCAGGAAAGGATTTTGTTAAGATGACAGTAACCTTAAACACACTACAAAAAGCACAAGATTTTTTAAAGAAGATGAAAATGAAAACCATCACTTGGCCAAGTATTTCACCTGACCTGAATCCTATAGAACACCACTGGGGAATTTTAAAGCAGAAAATAGAGGAGTGTAACCCCTCCAGCAAAAAGGAGCTGAAACAAATCATCTGTGAAGAATGGAAGAATATCTGTCCACAGATTTGTGCTACATTGATATTGTCTTTGCCAAAGAGCCTTGAGCAACAAAGGTGAACATATAAAATATTAGAAAATCCAACAAATGAAATTTATCTAGTGTAGAGTGCACTGACTTTTGTTGCAGTTCCTTTTAATGTTTGAACCTTGAGCCAGGTTCCAGTGGTCAGAATCATCTCATTTAGTTCATAGACTGTCATAACACAGATGAGAGAGAGAGGGAGGGAGGGAGAGAGAGGGAGAGAGAGAGAGAGAGATAGAGAGAGAGAGAGAGAGAGAGAGAGAGAGAATGAGAGCTAGATGGTTACAGGCTGTGCTCTCATTGCTTTGTGCTGATATGATTTTTATCAGATGCTGAAATGCTACATTACCAAGTGAGCAGTAAATTACGTCTAAAGCAATTATCCTCTCTCTTCTGCTCCAGGCTAGGGTGTGTGTCTGGGTGTGTATGAGTGTGTGCGTATCAGAGATACAGGGAAGGGCCTGCAGTTTGTCTTGATTGGTGGAGTCAGAGGCCATATGAGGAGTTGAGATAAGCGAGAGAGAGAGAGAGGGAAGTGTGTGTATGTGTGTAATGGGGTAAATTAGGGGTCTTCATCGCTTTCTGTCCCTTCTCATCCCCCCACCTTCTATGGCCCTGTTTCTGTACATAATTCCTTATTCTATTACTACTATAGTACTGCTACTACTGTATTATGCTATTACTAAACTAACACTACCATACTGTAACACTAATACATACTCTGCCAAAATTACAGCTCTGCTCTTGTTTCTCTGTTGAGTTTTGAATGGAAACAAAAGGCTTAAATTCTTGAACCGGCCAGCAGAAATTTGGCCAATCAGGATTTGTTTTTACCCTTGGTTTCTATGTCATTAAGCTAAGTGATCTCTCCTACTGGTTAGGATTTCAAAAGCTGAAAAGAAATCCTATTGTTAGATGAACTCTCAGTTCATAACTCTTCATAATTATGAAGTGACAGAGGAATCAACCAATCACGCTTTGATTTGCAGTAGGTGAGAAAAATGTCACTCGAGGCCTTCTGGAAGTCCTAGATACATTATTGATTGTTTATACGAACAGCAGTCTAATCAGTACGTTGCTAGACATTGAAAACAGCAGTAGCAGCTCTGTACCAGATATTTTAACTAAGTCACTGTGAGACAGCTATAAGGAAATATACATGTTAATATGTCTGTCACAAGTTTTAAGTAAAACCCAGAATACTTTTGAGAAGCTTTAAATGTCTATGTCTAAGTTAGAATGACAAAAAAAATGTGTTTTAACTGAGTTTTCACAATTATGGCCTGAACTGAAGCCCTAGCCTTGTATAGCACTACAGTACTACATATTACTAATGTCAGTGACAAACCATGACTATTAGAGTAGGCTATCAGCCATAAATGTCAAAAACAGGTAAACAAAAACAGCTATGCAATAACGCTCATTTCTACTAACAGCCCTATGAGATTTTTATTGGTATGCTTTAAGCTAACACTGGTGCAAATAGTTTTTTAACACAGGAATTTTTAAGCTTGTAAAACTTTTTTTTTTTGTAAATTTTTTTTAAGTGAATCTTGCAACAGAAATACATTTTTTCCTTGTATGTTCTTCCAGAGCGATGTTTGTTTCTGACAAAATTGCTCCCACCCATTATCAATCAAAATGTGATTAGTTGATTAGTCGTTTCCTACTTATGTAGGTAGTTAATCAGACATGTTTTAGGTTTTCCACTCAGCTCTTGAAGTCCTAACCAATGGGAAAGATAGTTTGACTGTGTCTACCTAGATTCCTCTGAGAAAAATACTGATTAAACAGTTTTCTTTTAGACGTTTCAAGATCTTATGTTTGCAGTTAAAACTTAACAATGAAAAAAGAGAGTTACTACTATAATTGCAGATAATTGCAAAAACAAGAACAATAACTATATTAAACAAAAATGAACTAAAGCTCTTTTAACTTTTTAAACTTTTTTTTCACAGAAATCATTAGGCCTATACTCTATATAACTAATTTACTATTAAAACTACTGGTACTAAATAACTACTCCTGTACTACTCCTATTACTAATATATACTACTATTATTTAATTACTATTACTACTACTATACTATATTACTTATATATATATATATATATATATATATATATATATATATATATATGCTGTACTCACAGTCCAAAAATTACACTATATTGTTAATAAGTTATTACTACTACTACTACAACTTCTACACTGTAGTACTGTATAACCAAACAGTATGTATAAAACATCATAAACATTTGTTTACAACCCCCAACTATCACAGTATTAGTGCAGAAATCCAGCACACACACACACACACACACACTCTCACACACACACACACACACACACACACACACATAGACACATTGTGCAATAAAGAGAGACTGTGTGTGTGTGTGTGTGTGTGTGAGGGAGAGAGTAAACGAGATAGTAAAGGATGTGTTTATCTTTAATAGCATAAACATGTTAGTTCTTCCAGTCTTTCTCTCTCATTGGCAGAAGCTCAAAGAAATTTCCTCCAGTCTGCTGGGTGTGTGAGTGTGTGTCTGCATCGGACAGACAGAGATAAGCATTTCTCCAAGTTTATTTATGGAACTGATGTGTTTAGATTTATTGCTTCAGTCGTGATGAACCACTCATTCACTCACACACACACACACACACACACACACGCACACACAACAAATCAGTATAACAGTTCAGTCCTGTGTTCTGTTTTATGTGGTCATTCCACACATACACCCTAGTGTATGTAAACTACAGAGATGACAGCATCACACACTGATTTATTTGGCGTGTGCAGTGTGGGTGGATTTGGTATGTGTGTGTGTGTGTGTGTGTGTGTGTGTGTGTGTGTGTGTGTGTGTATGTGTGCAGATTTGAGAAATGAGTTGATACATTTTAGCAGCTGCGCTGTTTGATGTTATGGTGTTTAGCAGCTACGAACTCAATCTAAACAAGAGTTCCACTCAAGTATATTTACTTATGTCAAACACACACATACACACACACACACACACACACAAATATATATGTTTCTCCTGAGCTCTTCATTTGAAGTCTTAAGGCTTAGTTATTATTAAGGCTTATTATTTACTAATATTTATTTACTATAAATGCTGTATGTTCAGTAAACATTAAAATAACAAATAAAAAAAACACATAATTCTAGTTCTAAATTCCAGCTGGCTGATTCTAATCTGATGTGAAAATATTCAATATACACATTTAAAAGCACACTTAAGATTAACTCTGTATTAATGCAGAAAGTTATAAAAAATGTGTTTTTAAGTTTGTTTACACTGAGACCCAGATACAGTGACAAAAAAGCATGTGCCATTAAGGCATATCATTTTTAATGTAGAAACCTTCTAATTTGCTTTATAAACCTTGCTGTTCTGAATCCACTTGGTAGGCTGATGCTAATTTCTGCTATGGGATTTGAAATGTTATGTTAGCACGAAGCCAACATTGGTGCATGTGTAGCACAACATGTGGGCATGTTTCCACTGCACATTCAAAAACCAGAACTAACCCAAACAAGAACCAACACAATGGAACCAGTTCTAGTTTATTACCTGCTCAAGAAAGAGCAAGAACTACTATAATACCCACAATTAACAAATTAATTTTTGCTTCAGTTATTTTATGTCTCTCTTAATTGTCAAAATTGGCTAATTTGCTACCATGCGTGTTAGTTAGCTTGTCTCATTTCACAATTACACAGAGTTATGGGTGGAATCAAGCAATGTTTTCAGCCAAGTGTGAAAATACAAGCAAAAACACTCATTCTGGGGGATAAAAAATTGCTGATTGCATAAAAATTAGCATTAATAAAGTGTTAGAGTTAGCTTTCCATCTAGCTTACCTTTGCAAAGTCTTTACAAAATAATAATTCTAAAAATACAGTCGTACTCAAACATTTGGATGCCCCTATTCAACGCATTCTTATGTGTGTGTGTGTGTGTGTGTGTGTGTGTGTGTGAGAACTGCTTTGAAGAGGACACTTAGTAAACTAAGTGCAATCATTACATCTTAAGTTTGTGTCTCAGGGGCCCAACACTTTTGATCTCAACAATGTGCTCTCTCTGTCTGTCTCTCTCTCACTGTCTCCCTCTCTCTCTCTCTCTCTCTCTCTCTCTCTCTCTCTCTCTCTCTCTCATAGCAAAGACAGAAA